>NC_023172.2:3439286-4062144 GCF_000231095.2 Oryza brachyantha
CAATTTTGTGAATGCGCACTACTTGTTGGACACGGGAAATACTTTAGTTGTGCCTACTTTCCTGGAGCTTGACCCAAAATGTGTATGGTTGCATCCAACAAATCCCATTGATGTTAATGAACATGAGTGATGAGAAGTAAATCTTGCATCAATGACATCAAGGTTGCGCATTTAGCTTTGGGCCTTCTACCGAAAACGTGATATTGATTTTGGGGCATGTATTAGTAGCCTGACTGTTAACAAAATGAAGTTCATCAACAAATTGTGCGAGTGTTCACCTTGCTCTTCCATAATAAAGTAAACTCTAAACTAATTATTCCTTTATCATCAATAATTATAATTCATTAAAGTTATGATTGTGACAAATGTGTTGTGTCTTGTTATAGTTATGACAAATTTGTTCAACACTATTACTCTGTTCCATGTGAAGCTGATCTTTGATTTGATTTTAGGCCATTTTTCTTTACCTGTACAACTATGTCCTCAATTTTCCAGTTTTGTTTGGCAACAACATGCTCCTAGAGAATCCTGTGATATTTGCGCACAGGCAATGTTTTACCACCATACTTGGATATATGTAGGGCTGTGCATTATTTTTCCGCATTTGTGCATATCAAAAGGATGATAGGCTGATGCTAAGCTCTTTGCTTTCAAATATGCAATAGTGTTTTCTTAACAAATTCTTCTTCATATTTATCTTGAAATCATTTTAGACATTAGAACCATGTCCATTGTTCAATCAACATTAAGCAGATTTTGGAATCTTGGCCATGTTCTTCAGCCTGCCATTTCTGGTGACATATTTAACATGGAAACTGGCAACTTAGCACTGTGCTATGTGTGTTTAGTCATGCATCATAGGCTACACTAATTTGCGTATATCAACTTTGTTGCTATCTTTTATGATTGTGTTGTCTTGATGAGTTTAACTCATGTTTATTTCATTACTTACACCAAAAGGTTTAAATGTCTACAATGTTTCTCAGATACATTCAAGAGAACTATTCCAAAATTCGTGATGTTGAAAAGGAGCTAGAGAATCTGACTTTAGAAATGAAACTTACAGCTGGGCCAAAGAAAGCAGGTACTTAACATTGTTTTCCAAGAGCTTGTATGGTTTTACTTCTGTACATGGAATACTTTAATTGCCTGAATTTGTTTTTTTTTAATCTTTTCTGGTTCCAGCACTTGAGCATTTAAGGAAAAAGATTGAAATATCAACAGAGAGGATACGGCTGGCTAAAGTGAAAGAGGAACAGGCAAAGAAGGTTGAATCAGCTGACACTTGACTTGAATACAAATACTCTCTCCATTCACAAATACTTGTTACTTGTGTATTTGGACCAATTTATTTCGAATTTAGAGTTTCTTATTTTGCCCATATTACATCTCTTATGCATCCCACTGACCCACTTGTAGTGGATCATTTATGGGGTTAGTTATTTAGGGACAGTTGGTCATTTTGGATACAAAAATATTAATTTCTTTCGTAAAAAGGGATAAAGTATTTGCGAATGGGAGTACTTAATTTACGAACTACTGTCTGATATCATTACTCCAAACATGTCTGAGTACCTGCCTATCTCGTGAAAGAATGGAACTCTCATGGATACAAACAAACTCATGTCAAAAGTGTAGCTCTGTCATCAGTTCATTATGGTAGAATTAATACAACTGTTAAAGTCCTAATACACTGCTTTTTTTTAGATAAACTGTTCTCTTGTTCTATTGGTGTTTGTGCTCTAAAATGTACGAGTACATAGAAGGTAAACTTAAAATTTATCCTGACCTTTTTGCCTTCCTGGAAGTAAGTTATGGAAACCAGTGTCATGTTTTTCTCTCATTTGTTTAGGGTCCAACTTGCAGCTGCACCTTCTCTGTTCATTCCCTATTTTGTTTATTAAATATATTCTCTTATATTTTTCTCTTCTATTCTTAAACATTAATCTGCTTTCTTTCTATTACTGATCTGTTTAGCTGTTTTTCACATATTAGGCCTGGGAAAGTGCTGCACAAATTGTTAAAGAGGAAGAGGATGCTAAGCAGAAGCTATGTGATGATCTGAACCGGCTGGTATGTGTTCTCTTTCTACAAGTCTTACTCATACACCTTGACCATGTAGATTTCTTATTACATAATCCCCAGATTCAGACTATGCTGAGAGCATCTGGATTGTTTGACTTGATTATTAGGTCCAAGAGAGCGCTGCTTCCCAGTTTACAAGATTAGAGGAGCTAAAGAAGCGTTTAGAATCTCTAAATCCCAGCAGGGTTTCTGTTGATGTCTATGTAAGTCAAGATCCCTGTCTCCATCAACCTGATCTCTCCATATAAATTGTTGAAAAGTTTGCCATGTCCTGATGTATGCCTGGTGTCCATGATTTTCACAATATATAACTATCAGGGTGTGAATACTCCACGGCATGCAACCACAAATTCAGTTCCTCAGCAGCCAGTAGCACAAAATCCTCAAAATGCACCTAATGCTGTGAATAAAGCTGACCCTGCCTCCAGCGGATTAGCCCAACAGCAAAGACCTGCTGATGCAGAAAAGAAGAGAAGACCATCACAAACGGGACGAGGGAGAGGTGGTGTGATGATTCTCCCCAAGGGAAGAGGAAGTTCAGGGTCAGGATGGACAGGTGCTGGCTTTGATGTAGATGGCGGTACATGATTCTAGGATTAGTAGTTATTTTTGAATCGTTGACAATTAGAGTGCTCTTCTGGGATAATGATCTCAGGAGCTCCAGGGCAAACCACAGTGAGGATGTAATGCATTATTGATTATTTGTTTTAACATTGTATATGTTCAAATGTGCAGAAAAATATTAAGTGTAACATCCAGTGTAACTGCCAATACGGTAAAAGAGTTTATTTGGTTATATATCAAATTGTACCAATAATTTGTTGAGTTAAGGGTCTCATATTTGCAGAAAAATTGTCACCCACATCTTTTAGCTTATGCTTATAAACCTAAATTTAAATTTTTAACCTTAAATTTAGAGTTGATTTTGAGGTTTTTTCATCAAAGTTTATTTTACAACCTTAACCTTAACTTTTATATGGTCGTAAACACATATATATAAAAGTTTTATTTGCAAATTATTTTCTGTTTGTGAATAAGCCTTTTGGCCTTTCTTTTAAAAACCCATTGTCAATAATAGACTGGAACAGCATGCGGCAATTAGGCCTCATTGTAACTCAAAAAAAAATCAATTTAATTCGTTGGGTTCGTTCAAATGGAGGGACGATGGAGACTGGAGATAGCGAGAGTGGCCAAGCGGGAGACGGGATGCGAGTCTTTGAAGCCAACTGGTTTGCTCTTGGACGGCCCGTGAGGGAGGACTGTTAACCTGTACCTAAGCTGATCACCGTTGGTAGTGGGGGTTGATAACGGGCTTTTAACTTTTTACCATTCTTTACGGGAAGAGTTTAATTCCTCCCACAAGGCTCGTAAGAGGAAAGTGGTAAATTTATTGCCACTCGTATGTAAGAGTGACAAAAAGTTAAATTTCCCCATTTCCAAGGATCAGATTCCTTAGGACGGCACGGTCACGGATGGCGTGGTTGTGCTGGCTTCTTTCTGGTTATGCTATCCAGGGGTGGGGGTTAGGCGCGGTGAAGTCCAGCCATAGAGAATATGATCGGGGGTGTCTGTATCGTGTTTTTCTGTTTCTTGGTCACTACTATTGTCGATGAAGTAATTACGAAGACATCATCGACAATATTGCATTTTTCTATTTCTTGGTCACCGTTGTTATCAATGAAGATGGTTATGAACACATCCATCAAGGAGTGACATTGGTGATGCATGTGGGCACTAGACATCTTCTTGAAGTTCTTGAAGATGATGTCTACAAACCTCCTAACCCTAGGTGAAAATCTAATAGCGATGCTATTTTAAATGCCATGACATTCTCAAAGGTGTCATCTTAAAGATACTTGTATTGGTATCCCTATAAATTGGAATCAAAAGTAATAGCGATAGAGCGATTGAGACCAATGATTATTCTACGGACAAGATATTCTTTGGCACTATCTTTTGTTTCAAGTCTTCAATAGTCACTAGTGGTGATGGTAGCGAAATTCAATCGTCTTGATCTATCATTGTTTTGGTGATCTGCTTTACTAGTTTCAATACAAAGAATACACACGTTTTGTAGTTTTCTTGCTTAAATTAAGTCGTTAAGTTGTAATTTACAATCATTTGTCATGTAATCTCTGTAATAATTGGTTGTGTGTTCTTTTAGAAAAGTTAAGGCTGGAATAAATGAAGTTCATTATCTAAAAACAATAATTAAATTTCTATGAAAATCATTTGGTCGGTAGGAATAAAGTATAGGAAAACTAAAATAAATTTTCCTTTCATACATGTTGTACAGAGGAACATATGAAAATTTCTATCTACTCAAACATTTTAAAATACATGTAAATTGATGTGGGCACGTATTTATATTCATACACTTTTCATTTTCCTACATGTAGGTTAAAATTCTTCTAAAGCAAATATGCCGTAAGGATTTAATATTATTCCTACGTGGAATGTTCCGCTGCAATGCAAGATTCAATTTAGTTTCCGAACGGTTGTTTAGAGTATCATATTTTCTCGCAAGAATAAGAGTGGTATCTTTGTTACTTATAAGCGGAGTCGTCCGTTCTCCCATCACCTTCCGGGCACCGCCCCTCCCTCGTGAGGAAAAAATATTAAAAATTTCTGAGTGAAAAAAAATGGTTGGCTAAAAAAACTAGATCAAGTGATTTACACTATATCCACACTCCATCCAATTGTGTAAGCGAACGAACACCGAGAGTTGATGACCCGAGCTACCTTTTTCCGGTGTTTGGTCTAGGGGTGAATTGCACACGCTGAATCTTCGTATAGCTTTATTCTAGTTGAGTTTCAAAATCTTACTATAGTGTTGTTTGTCAATAGATACATGATCTCATGGTTGTTTGATCTATATTACAAATATTGGCATAACCTTAGCATAGATGCGCTAATATTGTTGTAAATTACTACCCACATCCATAGCCAGCCCTAGCTAAGTTCAATTCATCCTCCCTAAATGTAGGATGTCGTTGATTTTTTGACACATGTTTGACCGTTTATTTTATTTAATTTTTGTATAAAATATATATAAGCATAAAAGTATATTTAACAATAAATAAGATGAAATAAAAATAATTAATAATTATGTAATTTTTTGAATAAGATGAGTAGTCAAACATGTATAAAAAAGTCAATGACGTCAAACATTTAAGGACAGATGGAGTATTTTACGAGGTATGATCGAATTAATTGCTAAATTCGACAAAATCAATCTATTGTTTTCTTTTACCCTAGATTTAGTACATCTTTAGTTTGATCAAATTTAATTTCTTCCTAAATCCCGTTTGTGCAGCCCCAATTTCATCCGTTTGCTCATGTGACGAGCACGAATATGTCACTAGAACTATCTCTAACGGGCTTAAAGTGCCATCTCTATCAGACATGACTTCTGTCACTAAACTAAGGTCAGTGATGTGAGAAAATATCTTAATCGGGCATCCGACCGTCACAGATGACACTCATCTCAATCGGACCTAGATTATGACCCGTCACTGATGACTCTCATCTCTGACGGGCCAAAATTATGGCTCGTCACAGATGACTCTCATCTTTGATGGACCTAGATTCTAGGCCCGTCACAGATGAGTATAATCCAAAAAAATAATTTTTTTCATATGTATGCCTCTTTGGTGGTCATCTGACGGGCTTTGTCATATGTGTGCCTCTCTGGTCATCTCTGACGGGCATTTGGTTAGCCGGGTATCTTCCCAGTAGGTCATCTATCAAGAAATTGATCTATGCAAAACACGCTTAACCTCATAGTTCCTTTGAATATTGCTTCCGAAAAAAATTATAATTTGTTAGTACGAGTATTCTATTAATCCTATTCGTATATATTCATTCACAAACACAATCATCAATGTATTTAACATAACCACATTCATACAAATTTTACTTTGGTACTTTTGCTAGATAACATTTTTTGAACAATTTGAATTTGAATTTAAAAATAAAACAACTTCAAAAAATATTTTCAGGTACTAAATAATTTCAACTGAAAAAGTCATCAACAATAAAATTGTATAACTCATCATTATCTATAACTTTTATTTTGTTTATTTTTCTATACAACATTTTTTTGAATAGTTTGAATTTGAATTTGAAAATATGACAACTTCAAACAATATTTTGAAATACTAAATAATTTCAACTAAAAAAGTCATCAACAACAAAGACGTATAAATCATAAAGATATAGAACTTTTACTTTGGTATTTTTTGTTATATAACATTTTTTGAACAATTTGAATTTGAATTTAAAAATATGACAACTTTAAACAATATTTTTGAAATACAAAATGATTTCAACTGAAAAAGTCATCAATAACAAAGTTGTATAACATATCAATATATATAACTCTTTTTTTTTTACTTTTCTATACAACAAGTTTTTGAACAATTTAAATTTGAATTTAAAAATATGACAACTTCAAACAATATTTTGAAATACTAAATAATTTTAATTAAAAAGTGATCAACAACAAAAATGTATAACTCATCAAGATGTATAACTTTTATTTTTGTCATTTCTTCATCCGATAAAGTGATAGTAACATTGTTCATAAAATTCACATATCTCTCATCTGGTTTATAAACTATAACATAGATATGTCAATTTTACGAACAATGTTACTAACACTTTATCGGATGAATAAATAACCAAAATAAAAGTTATAGATCTTGATGAGTTATACATCTTTGTTGTTGATGACCTTTTTAGTTGAAATCATTTAGTATTTGAAAATATTGTTTAAAGTTGTCGTATTTTCAAATTCAAACTGTTTTAAAAAACATATATAAAAAATGACCAAAATAAAAGTTATAAATCTTGATGAGTTATAAAACTTTATTGTTGATATCTTTATTTAGTTAAAATCATTTAGTATTTGAAAATGTTATTTTGAAGTTGTCATATTTTCAAATTCAAATTGTTAAAAAACATTATATAGAAAAATGACCAAAATAAAAGTTGTAAATCTTTGAAAGTTATACAACTTTGTTGTTAACAATTTTTTCATTTGAAATCATTTAGTATTTAAAAATATCATTTGAAGTTGTTATATTTAAAAATAGTTATCTGTGACGGGCCATAATTTAGGGCCGTCAGAATAAGGGTCATCTGCATCAGAGATGAGGGTCATAAGTGACGGGTCATAATCATGGCCCGTCAGAGATGAGAGTCATCTATGACGAGCCATAATCTAGGCCCGATTGAGATGGGTGTCATCTCTGACGGGCTTAATAGTTTGGCCCGATTGAGATAATTGAGATAATATCAATCAGGCATACATTTGTGCCCGTCATAGATGAGTATCATTTCTGACGACTCTAAGCATATGCATCTAGATTTAGCTGTGCGACTATATCTATGACGGAATCATTTTAGACCTGATTAAGATGAATTTATTATGACAACCGAATAGCCCAGCCACGTGACAGGCTCACAAATGAGAGGATTGCGTTCGTCGGCTGGTCTGGCAGCGGCTTCTCATCCTGTTGGCCAAAATCACGTGCCCACTGGCGACTGCCCACGGAACTTTGGCGACTCCACTTGGACCGAATAAAGTTTTAAGTTTAAGCCGTCCAATGCAAATTTTGCCGGCTTCTGCTCACGCTACATGACGCTAAATTAAGTTTGATCATCATTATGCAAATTCATTATAGTTGATTATGAATCAAATGATACGTCGCAAACAAGGTAAGTCGGCTAGTTAGACTCATTTTGGTAAAACTTACGCTACATGGGTTTAGAACCTAGACTCATACGGTTGTTTATATTTATAACTAATTATTCTTTCAGTGTGGTTTACCTTCGTCAAGATAAAGATATATCGTCTTAGTTTTCCGATGATGGGGTAATGTGTTAAAGAAAAAGAATCAAATCCTTCTCTGAATTTGAATTCAGAACTAGTCCCTCTATCTCAAAGTATGATTACTTATAAATCCAAATTTATCTGATAATACTACTTCTCCATCTACCTCCACATCTGAACTAATCACAACCTTACTTTAATTTGACAAACATTTTTCATCCCAACCTTAGATTCTTAAAAAATAAAAAAGGCACAAATTGAACAATTGATATAGAGAGTAGCAATTAGCAGTCTTTCAGCTTGATCCATAGCCACCAGAAAGGGGGGAAGTATTGATCAGCGGAGCTGATGGTTGGGCTAATTTCTTTGTCCGAACCCAGATGGCGGTTCAAGAAAAGGAGAGAGCAAGCAGGAGCCGTAAGATGGAAACTAATGCTCGATATAGCAGAGCTGCACGCTCTTATTCTTATGACAGCTAAGATGGTCTAGAACGGGTTTGGAGTACAATGATTCCACATTTTCTCATTTTATCAGTACTTTCATTTTTCAACTTACTAAATCTGAACCCACAACATCCAAAACAGAGGAAACGATAACTTCGCTTAAAATACCAGAAAAATAACACTATTGCCCCAAAAATTTTAAGACAATATTGGGAGCCGTTTGTGTTGTGAAAGTGCCAAACTACGTAGAAACATATGAAAAACAGGAAGTTTGTGCTTTCTCACAGAATTCGTAAGTTTTGTCTTCAAATTTTGTGTGTTTGTGTGATGTCACTTTCGCTATATGTTCGGTTTTTTTATGGGTTTGAGCATCTCCACGAGTTTTGCAATTTTGTTTTCCAAATCTCGTATTTTAATAAGTCTCTATTTTGCAATTTTGTTTTTCAAATCTCCTATTTTAATAAGTCTCTAAATAATATGACAATCAACATGTTCCTTGCGAACATCTTCCAGCTCGGCGAGGCTGTGCACGGCGACGACGCGAATACGCGGCGTGTGGAGGAGCGACAGCGCACGCTGATGAGGTGCAACAGCGCGCGGCGGGTGGGCACAGCGACCTGGGGCGGCAGAGGCGACGAAGTCGCCGCGCACGCGGGAGAGAGAAGCCATGTCGTATTTTTTTTTATGGCAAAGAAAACTTAGGAGATATATAGCAAATTGCTAAATTTAGAAAAATCATATGGTAAATCATTAGAGAATTTTTTTTTAATATCTAATTTGATCCTTCAAATTTCACCTAAGGCTCATTTTGGTCGTTGATATTTTAATCTATCCATTCTACTCCTTCAAGTTTTAACTTTAGTTCAAACTTATCCTTGGACCACTTATAAAGCACATGATTAATCCTAATCAACATATTTATTGGTAAATGACTCTTATACCCCTCATTCACATATGTAAGAGAGAAAAATAATATGCCTAACTATCTATGCAGTAAAGTATGTCTTTAGGAAATTCCATACACCCAACTTTCTATAGACATACATCCAAAAAATATATGATAATATTTTTCTCTAAAATTTGTGTACAATGAATTTTTGCATAGTGGGTAATACACGGTGACTTACGTAAAAAATGAAAAATATTCATTTGCTTTCAAGGTATGCGGTAAAGTTAAACCCTCACGTGCAGCTGAAATAACGAAGAGTACATATACAATGCTATATATTTATTTTTTCCTAGTGTATGCAATTTCAAGCTAAGGACAAAAGAGACATTTTCTAATACAAATATTGGTTGTGTTTTTTCATGTGGCATGCTATGTGAATAAAGAATGATTTTAAACCAAAACAAATATATGGAGGACACGTATGGACAAAATGAAATCTCAAGGACCAAATTGAACCTTTGATAAAACTTAAGAGATGAGATTGGGTATTCACCCTTTTTTTTCAATTTGCCAAAAAAAACAAGGATGAGAAGGTGGGATAGGAAACTCTTGGAGTTGCTCTAAGAACCTTTATAATCCTACCTTAAAAATTAATACAAATCACTGGACGTAGTGCATAGAAACATCACTGGTTTTATTTATCTTATGTGGCATTTCTCCTAGCCAACAACTGATCAATATTATTGGGACCTATAATTCAAATAAATAGGAGAACATTCTAGATGTACCATTGCTGTACAAGCTTATTCATTCCTGCATATTATTTCGATGGAGAGAGTCTCCAAGATACAGTTTGCCCAACTCAATACAAAACTTGCCCTAAGGTTATATTATTGGTTCATAGGTTGGAAGGGGCCATAAAAACAAAGAAATGAAAGAATACACAGGTGGTAACATCGGTACCGTCAACGGTATGCTTATGTTATGACAGTAGGCTTATCTCTTCCAGTGAAGTCCTTCAACTTTGAAATAGAGAGAGCTAAGTCTACAGGAATTAGAAATAGTTTATGAGTAGGTTGTATAGACATAATTTCAAGGAATGGATGCAAACAAAGCTCATATGAGGGCAGATGATAATTACCTATTAAAGGCTTCAAAGCTATTTGTGCATCCAGATCATGCTTTGAGGCATCAGGCTCAAATTGCTCAATGTATACACGGATTGTTGCTCCAGCAGATCCGGTTCCCTATAAGAGAAAAATATATTAAATTGTAAAACAAATGGTAAGAGAGTTATTGGGTTGAAAATCAGTGGCTTTTTCTGAATACACGAAAGATTCATGCATCTTTGCGTTAAGAAGAGAGTAGTTTAACAACAAGATAAAGGAAAAAAACAGTGTTATGTGTACCGAAAGGCGGAAGATAATCCTAGATCCATCGGTGAAAACAAATCGAAGCCCTTGTTTAGATACAGCACTACCATCCACCTGGAACATTTAGGAAAAATGTGAATTTCAAATGCATACCATAACCAAAACATCCACCAAAACACACACGCATGCACGCTCAGAGAGAGACCCACCGGATCAGTGTAACTGAAATCATCAGCAAACTGAAGGGTATAGTCTCCTACATAACAAGGTCAATAATTCATCAGCCTTCCAGATAACCATCAATATGGAACAAACAAGCGTAATTCTATATTAAACCAACCATATTTCTCTCCAGGTTTGTTTTTTGCGATTACATCTCTAAGATGCCCCATCATATTATTTGCACTCTCAGATTCACAGTCCTGTATAGTATGAGACCATTAACTCATTGTAATTTCTGGGTTGAGTGAATGTACCAAAAAATTTATTGGATGGTCACATAAGATAAATTCTCATAAACATTATTTCAGAAATTCATTATGGAAGATATGAAATACCTCATAATCATATCTAGAGAAGAAATTCCTTCCGTAGGTTGCCCAGTGTTCCCTAGCTACATCTTCCACCGAAACTAATCTCTCCCCGACCTTCTTATCTTTGTTCCGGTGTGCAAGAATGGAGAGCCAAGCCAGAACAGCCCTGAAGAATAGTTAGCCAGGAGTGTGACTAGTTCCTTGCAGACATTTCTCAAGAAGAGTACAAACTATCAATCGCATACAGAAAGCAACTCCGATGCACTTTTCTCTGTTTCGGCATTTCTAAGCAACAATTGGGTACTACGACACTCAGGATTACTAATAGAAGTAGCATCCATGTACAAATAAATTATATCTTACCATATGCCATCCTTCTCCCTGATGTGATCTGATCCTGTCCCAAAACTTTCCTCTCCGCATATAGACAGTTTACCTGCATCCATTAGGTTACCAAAAAATTTCCATCCCGTTGGTACCTACAATGTGATCATAGGCTTAGATCTTCTAGAGGCTATGACATATTGACTATTTTGCAAAATAATTAATTAAATAAAATCATGCACATACAATTCCCTCGCAAAAGTACCTCAAAGAATGGAACATTCAATTTATCAGCTACACGATCAAGAGCACCACTAGTTGGCATTGATCTTGCAAGACCCTGAAGAAAGTTATCAAATATAAGAGAACATTCTTGTCTTTGACAAGTATAATATCCTATTGAGAAAAACAAGAACATGTGTAACGAAATTTCATTACTTTTGGACCAGATTGGAAATAAGGAATTGCTGCCTGTGCATTTGCTGCAATTATTGCAACAGAGTCTGATGGTGTAACAAAGAACCTTCTTCCAAGAATCATGTTTCGATCACCATCACCTACAAGCATTTTTACCTCTAATGTTATTTTATTCACATAATATTTCCTTCAGGAACTAAAACAAAGGATACCTTGCACAAAAGAGAAGGATAAATAAAAAAAGAGAGTCGCACAAATCCAACCAGTGGTAAAAAGAGTATTCATAAAGTTTTGAAGTGCAGCAAGTAAACTTCACATGTTTAACTATAGTAAGTGGTAGTGTTAATGTACGCACAAAACAAACATCATATCGAAAGGAGTCTCACATTGTAACTATATGCACATAGCAGACTAAGAAAACAAGACAAAAGTAGATAGTCATAGTGAAATATAAATTTTCAGAGGAAGTGACAAATGGCTATTATGGTATCATTTCAAGGAGAACAAAATCAAATGATCAACAATCATTGATTAGTCTCAACAATACTTAAAAGTGTTTCTCATCCAACTGGTATATAGCACTAACGTAAATTTTGGCAGAAACACAATGGAAGATATTTTTTTTGGACAATGGAGAAGTATTACACCTCTGGCCTCTGCAGTAGGTGCACACAGCCAAAACAATTGAAAATCCATAATAGTAATAGAGACATACCATCACTTGCTGCACCAAAGTCAGGTGCACCGCTTCCAAACATGGTAAAAACAAGCTCTTTGGCATAACTGTACAAAAAATAACAGTAAGTATAGTAGTGAGACGTATTCTTAGTTTTAGGACTGATTACATACGTTAAATTAGGATCAGGATGACCATTGCCAAAATCTTCAAGAGGAATGCCATTTAATATGCAGTCCTGCAAATCAGGTGTATATTCAGCGTCAAATAATGGAATTCCTCGAAACAGATAAAATTGAATCATCTCAAGTAATTGATACACTACCGGATCAGCTCCAAGTTTCTCAACAAAAATAGGATCTGCATATGCACCAGTAACAGCATGCATGGCATCAAATACGAACCTAGAAAATCAAGGAAAGTGACCACTATTATTTGCATATATAAATTCATATTCCCAGAATACAGAAAAAAATAATATGGTACCAGCAGACAGTTATTGGATCTGCTCTTAATCATAAGTTAATCACCACAGCTAGCAGATAGCAAATACCACATAAGTACTCCCTTTTAAACTCAAGAATGACTATGAATAAGAAATAAAACAAACATATGTGTAGAATATAAGGTATTAATATTTGAAAAGCTCAAGTGTTTATTGATGAATAAACATGTGAAAATCAAATAAATATACAAAACCTGAAATCTGGCCGAGACAACAAGCCCTTGATAAGTTGGAAGTCGAACACATTCTGAAGGCAAAAATAGGAAAGAAATAATTTAGATAAAAAATTAAAAAAAGCCTGCATAATTATTTTTCATTGTATACCTCCATTAGCTCAAGGTAGTCCAAGACAGGGTCTATCACTTCAACGGTGAATTCACCGTAGCTTACAACTCCTAGAGAGGACAAATCAACATCAGGGATATCTGCTATTTTTATTTCAGAAATCTGCAGAAGATTTGCATTATGGGACAGGAATAATACCATCAGAAAGAAGTAAAAACGTAAGGCAAGATTATTCAACATCGACAATATGTCATGAAGAGCAATGCTGTAGCAGTAACATTGCAAAGGGAAATGCAGTAACATGAGACAACGTTGTTAGATGCCAATGTGATGTTACTGAAAACAGGATTTGGTGCAGAATAACTATTCTTTACATCGTATAAATGTAATGGGCTAATGTATAATAATATGCAATAAAAAGTAAAGGTGCATACCGAAAGTGTATTCCCATATATTTGGTCAGTAATTGTCTCTGGTGCTGGTTGCCCACTGCTATAGTTAAACTGCAATAGAACACATTAAGACACTTAATTATGTGAAAATTTTGACATGGACACTTATAATATATCACATGTGGACCATTTGGTTTTGCCAAAGAGTGCTTTTATTCAACCAATTCATGAGGGCTACCACATACAGAAAAGACTCAGCAGCCGAGAACATTTATAGGCATGAACTTCAAAAAAAAGAATAACCCTTTCTTTTCTCATCGAGGGTGAGAGACCAAAACATAGACAAATAAAACCCTAAATGAAAAAAAATATTTAAAGTTCTTTTATAGGATTCCTCTGGAAATAGCGAAGTACGTTTTTGCCATGTCAGATAATTCATTTCATTTTTATCAGGAAACTAAATAGAATTGTTTTAACAAAATTAACTGTTAGGCAAATCCCTAGCAGTATTTACATAATCCAATCAATTACTGCAGTACAAGAGAAAACATTCTGCAGTTTAAGTTACAACATACCTTGATACCCCAGTCGTTGTCTGGCCCACCTGGATTATGACTTGCACTCATGATGAAGCCACCATTGGCCTAACAAAATTGAAAACTGCCATGAATTAGAAGAGTTAATATAGATCGTGATGCACATAATGAATGAATAAGGTGGTAAAACATACTTGTCTTTTACGAATTACTGCAGATACAGCAGGCGTTGACAGCACACCATTCCTATAAATATGTCAGAAATTACAGGATATGAAATATATATCAAACACAACATAAAATTGAACAAAACTGGAAATGTTTGAAGGAAGTAGCATGGTGCCCTTTCTGTATTCAGAGTTAAGTCAAAATCAAATTATCTAGATGGTATTGTCAGATGTTTTAATTTATTCAGTATGATGTGTTATGCTTCCATTAATAAGTATGCTAAGGATCATGTGAATTTATCATTTCAATCTATTCAGAAATATGTTTTAAGGTGAGAAAAATAGTAGTGACTGACTGTAGTTTTTTTCCCCAGAAACCGTCCTTTCGAGTCCTAAAAGCACTTGGTTTGGGGAGTGAAGTTTTTACTTGAAAATACTCAAATTGAAGCCTTCAATGTAATTAGGTGCAATTCTAAGCATTTTGGTATATAGGATCATAATCAAAAGTGGAGGATAGAAGTGTAAACTATCTGTAGTTTAGCGAGGTAGTTTCAGCAACCCTAGTGGTACCCAATGCTTTGGAGTTCTTTTTTAGAGCACGCAGGAGCATGCTTTGGAGTTTTAGTTCAATAATTATCCATGCTGCTAATAATTACTGTTGTACTTGTATCTCCTGAATCCAATAAGCTTTATCTAGTAACTCCTCACCTGCCAACTAAGATCTTCCCAACACCATTTCCAGCTGCAATTTTAGTGATAATCTACATTTACACAGAAGTAGTCATAAATATGCATGCATAAATGTCGAGCAAATGCATATTGGTTCGTTCTTAGCTCTTAGCAGAACCTGAGAAGCATTCTTGTTAAAATATCGGCCATCACCACCAAGTACAAGGGTTCCGCCAACATAATCTTCCGGGGGCAATGAATTGAACAGAGCCTTGAAACCACAGAAAGGATAAATGAATGCAGCCACACCTTAGAGGCATCACCACATTTTTTTAAAATAAAATAGTCTTTTGACGTGCAAAATCAAGTGAAATGCAGCACACCTGAATCCAATTGGCGAGATAATTTTCCTGCTGGAACACTTTCACCTGAAAAGAGCATCAAAGGTGACGTATGAAGGGAATTGTACAAATACACTCCCAAACAACCACGCTTACCTAAATGTGCACGATCGTGGAACAGAAAACAGCTCGTACTTACCTTCTTCCTCAACCCACTAGTCCCAGTCTTCTGCCCCTCAACCGGCCTGGTCGGGATGGACTTGATCTGCATAGAAAGTCACAATCATCATCTGTTATTTTGCATCTCAATCACACGATAAGTAGAGAGTTGATAATGCATTCAAAGGAAGAAAACAAATCAAACACCGAATTAGACAAGAAAAAAAGAGCTCAGCACATGATGACATGAAGCACACGAGCCATATCACTAGAGGCCACCAAAATGGATGGCAAGCACATAGATAATCCAAGAGGTGCACAAAGGCTAGCTGGGCGCATGACAACCTCGAGAAACATGAAAACCCGCCCAAATTCCGGATCCCCAACCACCAAAACCCACAGAATCTGTCCCCAGAATAGCACCCATGCCGCGCAAGCTTGGCCTTAGAGCCTCCTTCACATCGCCGGAAGACGGAAGGAACCACCAATAACGCAGATCATCTCAACAAGATCGAGATTAACACCGCAATTCCGCAGAGGAAGGAACACCACCCACCCAGGTTTCACGAGCGGCACAACCCCTACCGACCACGACTAGTCCATCATAGTTCACCGCGAGTCGTCCCTCCCCACCAACACACGCTGCACATCCTCCATTCCATAGCACAGGGGAGGGAGGGAGGACCGGAGCAGCGTGGCGGGTCCATCAATCGTGGGCGTACCTTGAGCGCCTGGGCGGCGGAGGAGCACCGGACGACGGCGAGGGAGCGGCGGGCCCGGCCGCCACCGGCCCGCGCCGCCGCGTGGGGGACCGGGCGTGCCGCCGTGGAGAAGAGATACGGGCGGAGGTGGTGGAGCGCCATCGATGCCGGCGCGGCGGGCAATGCCGGAAGAGGAGAGAAGAGAAGAGCCGAGAAGGTGTGGGGTGGAGTGAGGTGTTGCGCCGAGGAAGAGAGAGAGAGGAGTCCGAGGCGCGAGATCTTATGAATCGCGAGGGGGAGAGGGGAGGGGAGATGCTGCTTTTGTGGTGCGGAGCGGCAAAGCTACAAAACGAACGGACGGACCGAGCCGTTTGCACTGACACGTCACGCGTTTCTCTTTTTCCCTAAAAATGTGCACCACGTCATGTCAAATTAATTTTAATTATACAGTCATGAAAATAATTTTTAAAGAAATTATATTTTGAGATAGGAATAGTAAATTATAATTAATATAGATTGTATTTTCACTCATTTTCCTTCCGGTAGATTTGTATTTTCTTTTTTCCTACCTTTATTTTTGGTTTTCTTGCTGCTCTTCTCGTGTATGTACTGGCGCATGCGTGCTGGGACAAAGCTTTTAAGCCGGCGTACGCACGTATAGTGAAACTTTGTCTTTTTCGAACGAAATGCACGTACAATTTGGCATCCACGTGGAGTAGTATTGAAGTTGGGTGGGTCTTTTCGGTGGCTGTGTGTATCATGTGAGTCTCGGTAAGAAGAGGAGATGTGAGAAGGGGGAGTGAGGTAAGGTATAACAATTTGAAAACGAAGAACAGACATAAATTTGTTTTTTAAGATTAAGTTTTGTAATTCAAAATTTTTCTTATTAAAAACCAAAAACAAACCAATATAACCTAAAACCAAAATTTAGAGGAGAGATAATTTTAAAGCTAAATATTAATTTGAATAGATGTATTAGAGCTTTTTTGGAGATGCCATACATGTGTGCCGAGAGTGACATGCAAATTGCCATGCTAACGTGATGGTGTGTTCTTCGGGCTTTTTTTTTTTTTACATGTATGTTTTTCGAATTGTTAAATCGTATTTAAAAAAATTATATAGAAGTTGCTCATCTCATATTAAGAAAATATATTTTCAGCTTCACACTAATTAGTTATATTTTTATATCACAAAATACTATAAAAATTAGATATCTTTGACCTTTTATTCTCGTCTAAGAAACGCAGCCGATGGGTGCGCTCCCGTTGAGGCTTCCGCTGTCACGAGGATATCGTCCGGATGCTAAGTGGCGTGGCCCACAGGCCAGAGCTTCCTCTCATGCATCCTGCTAGACAAAAACTGCCAAACCAATATGGGCCGTCAATTAACCAAGAACCTGTGAAAGACACGTGCACGGTCCTAGAAGACTGACGGACAAAAAGCCTACCACTCCACCAGCCTATATTTAAGTTTTTTCTTATGTTTATGTATCAAAATTTAAATTTTTAATTTTTAATTTAAAGTAGATTTTTATATTTTTTATCCTAATTTATTTGCCAGAGGATGTAGCGGTGTTTCTCATCTCCCTGATCATATTTCCTTTCGCTATAACTAGGGGTGAAAACGGGACGGATATTACCCGTCTGCCCGTCCATCCGAATTAATTCGGCACAAATTCGGATTAATTCGGGACAAATTCGGGTCACCAAATCGGGTATCTGGAAGATAATACGGATTTTGGGTCGGATTCGGGTATTTTTTTCTCGGATACAAATACGGGTTCGGGAACGTGGTATCCGACGGATACGGGTTACCCGACAAAAAAAGAGTACTACCCGGTTAAATATCCAGATATGACCCAGATAGTTATAGCCTATCAAAAGCCCATGTTGCATTCACATACAATTAAAGCCCTGTAATAAGAAAACATTATTCTAAGTGTTCCATATACATGTACATTAACTTTATTTATATTTCTTGTTCATATATACTAACATACTAATGATATAATTTAATGAATCAATTATATTTCCTTACCAGCTTTGCTAATGCTAGTTGTTACTTCCATGATATAGTTGTATTTAAGATTTATGGAATAGTTGAATAGCTATTATATATATATATATATATTTGTTGTTTTGATTTAATATCCGAATAAGTATTCGTAACTGAGATGATTCGTATCCGTCTTAGCACGTACCCGTTCCGTATTTGTGCCTGATATTATCCGTCTTCGTATTCGTATTTGACATATCCGTATTCGACCCGATCCCGAAAAGAAAATATGAGTTAGGATATGGGAAGGATGCTATCCGACCGTACCCAACCTAGTTTCACCCATAGCTATAACCCCTGAATACACTAACTCGAACTCGAAATACGCACCATGAGCCATGCAACGTTTGTTTTTGTATCACTAATAATACACACATAAAATTTCTATTTATAAAATATTTTTATTTTTAAATATACCGTTTGACATTTCTCTAAATAAGCCTTAGAGCATCTCTAACAATGTACTAATCTGGTTCCCAAAACGATTTTTTAGATCTATGTTAAAAACAGGCGTCCAACAGAGGCCCAATCCCATTTCTAAAATAATCATAGTTCTAATCACAGCCCAAGGATGGCTCAAATCTAGGGACGCAATCGGCGTTCCCAATCTGCGTTTTCTCTCTGGAAGAGTCCGTCCCGCGTTTTTTTTCTGCGCACACACTGAAGCCGCGCCATTCTCTGCACGATGCATCTCCTCCACCGGCGCCGCGGCACATCTTCTCCACCCCAGCTCGCCGTCGGCGCCGCCCATCTGCCCTAGCCCCTCCGACTGAGGTCTCGCCAGCGCATCCCCCTCTGCCCCAGGTCGTCACTAGGCCATCCTCCGACAAAGTTCGTCTCCGGGTCTTCCTCCTCCGGCCCAGGTCACTGCCAGTGACGGCCCCGTCCCCCAGGTTGCCGGGATTTACTCTGCCCCAGATCACTGCTAGCGCCCCCAAGTCTGCCAGGTATATTTGTGCCTAATCTATCATAGTTACATGCTTTGGTTTGGGTTTGGTATGTGCCTAATCTGCCGTAGTTACAGCCTTACAAGGCCAATCTGCTAGTGCCTAATCTATCCTAGATAGTATGATCCTCCTCACACAGTTTTGGTTTCGGTTAAATTGTTCATGGTATCCCGATACCGGTAAAATAAAGAGGAATTGTTCCTGCTGAAGCAGTGCTTTTTAAATGTTTTGATTTGGGTTTGTTTCGTGGAATGTTGGAATTGAATTAAAATGTACAAATGATGGGTATGATTAAGGTTAGTAGAAGTATAGGCTAGCTGGTTAAGCTGTGTGTTGGTTGTATAGTCTTGTCTTGTATTTTGTCTTTTCTTGTTCTTTCACTTATATACCTAGGTTATGACCTGTGAATGCTTGTGAAAAATGATGGCTTGATTAGGGAGATTCACCTGTTTGATGAGTTAGTGAATTGAGTAAATAACTATATATGTTTTTCAACTATATGTATCTATGTTATTAGAATATAGGTAAATAGGCACAAAATGAACTTGTACTATCTGGATATTTCTAAATTCTAAAATGGACATAGATTCAAATTTTCAAACATTCTAAAAGCATGTAGCCATACAAGTAAAATACAACTTTACAAGGAAACTTCAGATTTAGAATTTCCTTTTACTGGGTAACAACTTGAAGAATTTCTAGGTAGGTTTCGAGCTCAGCACAATGCTGGTAATAAACCCATAAACCTTTGGAACAATAGATAGGATTGAATTTGCCACCCTGTTGGGCATCTTTGTTACTCTTCTATCTCTGATAAAGACAACATAAGTCAAACAAGTACAATACAGGGCACACAATAGTGATTATCTTAAACAATACAATAAACGAATGCCATCACCAGGGGATAACATTCCAAGTAAAACATCTGCATTTACATTTTCAGTAACAATATTGATGCTTAATTTCTTTAGTGAATGCACATAGCAGACAATCCAACCATTTTGTTTGAAGATTACCATGCTATCACATGTATATTACTGCCATTGGTTGTGGGAAACTTTGTTTATGCAATAAAAGTAGTTCCCCCTTGCCTTTTGTAGCACTATTGGAAATGGAGGAAGAAGGTTACTACACTAATTTGCTGAACGAGGGCAATTGTTCAAATGATTGGGATGGTCAGAGTACACAACATGAGGATCATACACCCATTGTGGAGAAAACTCCTTTAGCTAGACCTAATCAAAAAAGAACAAAGAATTTTACCGAGAAGGAAGATGTGCTTCTTGTTTCAGTATGGTTGAATACAAGTAAGGATCCAGTGCTCGGTATAAATCAAACATGTTCTGTATTTTGGAGGAGAATTTATGACTACTTCCATGAGAACAAGCAATTTACATCAGTTCGTAGCCTAAGTTCAATTGCTCATTGTTGGAGAACTATTCAAGAAAATGTGAACAAGTTTTGTGGGTGTGTTAGTCAAATTGAGGGAAGAAGACAAAGTGGGTGTACCATTGAGGACAAGGTAATTCATAATAATGTAGGCTCTTTTATCTAAGTTTTACATGTTTTCTATAATTTTCTGACTTTAGTTGTTTAGATTACACAAGCGATGGCTTTGTTTGCTGCTACAGAAGAGAAAAAGCAATTTCAATTCTCTCATTGCTAGTCTTTGTTGCATTCGCAACCCAAGTGGCATGATCATATGAAGCATATGGATGATGAAAAGGCTAATGCAAACAAAAAACAGAAGTCTAACGCAAATACATGTCCAGTTAGAACTAGTACTAATAATGATATGACTTTCCATGATGTAGGAGAAATAGAAACCACAGAGAATGAAGTGATTAAGAGACCAATGGGGGGAAAAAGGGCAAAGGAGCAACTGAGGAGAGGAGGGGGGGGTGAAGGATGCTTAGAGGCTATTGAACATTTGTGGGAGAAAAAAGTGTTAGATGTGGAAAAAGAGCAAAAGAAGGAAGAGAGGTATAACCAGTCTTACAAACTAGACATAGATAGGCTTGAACTAGAGTAAAAAAGGGTTGCAAATGAACTAGTTAGGGCTCAAGTTGAACAGGCGAGGGTTGCAAAGGAGGCTGATGAAGTACAATTGAAGAGAATGTTAGAAGAAGAGAGGATAATGACAGTAGATTTTACTTCAATGCCTCTACTTCAACAACAGTACTACAAGAGCCTTCAAAATGAGATAATTGCTCGTCGCACGAAAAACTCCGATTGACCTTGTAAGTGATTATTATTTGTTCGAATTATTTATTATAGTATTTGGTTACTTATCATTCTATTTTGTTTGATTAGGGATGCTTTATAAAAATATCAATGAGAGGAGTCGACAGAGCATATCATTGTTTGGTGTTAGTAGTATTTATTTTGTGAGATCCTTTGCAGCAACACTTCTGAAATTATTGTAGACTCAGTGCAAGTGGCCAGAGTACATACCTTGAAATGAAATGCTGAAGGGCAATTCTTCCACTTCCAATGCATGCAATCTATAGAACCTAACATTCTAGGGAACCCTCTTTTCTTCGCAAGTGCAAGTAACCGAGCCATATCGTTTGTATTAGGTGATCTTAAGTACTCATGTTCAAAAACTGCAACAACTGATTTAACAAACCTTCTCAAACTCTCAAGAGCGGTACTTTCACCAAGGCCACAATAATCATCTACTGCATCTGCAGCTACACCATAAGACAATTGACGAAGCGCTGCAGTGACCTTCTGCAAACAACTTAATCGAAGTATGCCAGCTGCATTTCTCTTCTGCACAAAATAGTCATCATGTTGCTCTACTGTATTCATTATGCGTACAAAAAGAGAACGGCCCATTCTAAACCTGCATGAACAAAACAAAATATAATGGGGACATATATATTATCATTCGCAACCATGATTAAATAAATTAAATAGACTTAGTACAAACCTGCGTCTAAAATAAGTCAGCCCGTAAGTCGGATTTTCGGAGAAGTAATTGTGGTATAATCTCAAGTGTCGTGCTTCTCGACTACGGTCAATCACCTGATGTCCAGCAATATACCCACCATGTTTTGGTAAATTAATAGAGTATTCATATGAATACAAGATTTGTGGTCGTCGCCAATAAAAATCCTTCATCATCATCAGATGAGAATTCATCTTATAGCTGTTGAAGTAAGGAACGGGGATAACTCATCGTAGATTGGTTGAGCTGCAAAACTTTTCATTATTAGACTACAAATATACCGTAAAATATTGAGAGTACGAAGAATTAATTTTCATAAATTTCGGATCAATCCCAACCGTGTTTCTACACAAAAAATCATCTAATTATAGAAGGGAAGGAGAAAGAAGAGAGGCACGGAGAAAAAGAAAAAAAATATCGTCCACAGGCAATCGATGGCACGTACACAGCAGGCAGCGGCGTTGTACGCAGCGGCGGTGGGGTCGTACGCAGCGTCGGCAACGTCGTACGTAGACGGGCGGTGACTTAATAAAAAAAAGAAGAGAACGATTCTATCTCAACTAATTTGGTTGATTTGATCAACTAAAGGACTTGATGGGTTTTTATTGAAGTAGGGGGGATTTTTTAGGCCCATTATTTTTTAAAGGCCTCCAATACAGGATTTTTAGGACTTAATTTTAAGCCCTCTATTGGAGATGCTCTTACACGCATCTTTTTTACTTTCGCATATACTTACGAGCCAAAATATGATTTTTCAACCTTAAATTTAGAGTTGATTTTAGAGCCAAAATATGATTTTTCAACCTTAAATTTAGAGTTGATTTTAGAGCCAAAATATGATTTTTCAACCTTAAATTTAGAGTTGATTTTAGAGTCATTGTAGTTTATTTTTTTAGTCTTAACATTTAAATCACTAAGAACACGTATATAAAAGTTTTATTCATAAATTATCTTTTTCTAAATATAACATTTTTAAAAAACAAACAATCACCCATACATTTACGGGAAGAGAAGAAACATCATATTCAGTTGATTTTTGAAAGTTGATGAGAAGGACACGTGAGAAACAGACGGCTATGGTTTCCAACACCTGTTACGCCAGTGTGGTTAACTCTCCGTGAAGTGAAATCCCTGTCAGTTCCACGTGTTCCCGTAAATATTCCCTGGGCACATATTGAGGTTTTTATAGTGTTACTTGGGCTATTTTATTATTCTGGCCATCACCACTCCAGTCTCCCGGGTTAGCGTTATTGTTTTTTCTGGAAAAAAATCAGGCGAGATCTGTTCGAGATTATCAAATTTCAGTTTAAATTTGATAAAAATAATTGATTAAAATTAACAAAATACCCGTAGGTTCCAACTAGTGACAATTAGGGGTTGTGACGCTAATAAAAAAAATAAGTGGAATTCCCATACAAGAGTGATACTTAAAAACAAGCATTTTTATTGTCTTTGAAAAAATAGCAAGATGTGTTATATTTTTCTAGCATAAAATTCAGTACCTTTAGGTACTGGGTACCTCAAGGTACATATCAAAATCTTGATACATTTAAATACTTTCTCAACAAGGGTATAATTCTTGTTCAAAAATAGTTGCTTAAACTAACAATATTCTAGATTTATAAATAAGAATATATGATAGAAATCATGGAATGGATGCTAATCCCTCGGAGTCCCCTCATTTTAACATGTAAACAAAATAGTTACAAGTTTTTAAATAAGTTCGGCGGGATAAGGATTTCATTTCTACAAATATCAGATGCTTGTCATTGCTCTCCAGCCACGAGAGATATTTGGTAGGAGCAGTATTGACTTATCATACTCATTGAGTTTTTGATTCCGGATGGGCTGTCGGTCTGCTGCTGCTATGAGCTCCTCTGGCTTCCATTTCCTCTTATCTCGATTCCCGTTCTTGTCGCCCGAGTCCCCAAGGTGCTCATTTTCCTTCTCCTTTCCCTTAGAGGATTGTTGGGGGCTTGTCGTCGTATCAACCGGACTAGATGTAGAAACTGCATATACCGACGTGGCATACAAGTTCACCATGTAAAACAAATCCTTCACGATAGTTGGCTCTTTGCGGGTAAACTTTGTGATGAATGGTTCATCTTTGAGGCCCTTACGAAAGGCGGTGATGATCACACCATTCTTGATGTCTAGAATCAAGTTCCTAACCTTGGAGAATCACTTAATGTAGGCTCGAAAAGACTCATTCTTGTGCTACTGTACTTGATACAAGTTGTATTTGGTCCACGACCTATCATAGGCACCCTAGAAATTAGTGATGAACCAATCATGGAGCTCCGCACAAGAATCAATAGATCGCTTAGGGAGTCCCGACAACCAGTGTCGTGCCGACTAGCTAGAGCGATCGGTTGGTAATTTGCCATGGCCTTGGAGTCGCCACCAACAACCCTAGTAGCCATAGAATAGAAGGTTAGCCAAGATTTAGGGTCAAAGGTATCGTCATATGTTTTGATCCTTTTTGGCTTGAAGCCACTTGACCAATCTACTTTACATCCCCGTGAGGTCGGTGTCAGAGCTATCAGGTGTCAGAGCTGTCGAGTGAGCGACATCCCCACGATCGATCCTGACTGCGGTCGTTGTGGCTGCTTCACTGGTGATCTTGATGTTGTTGTTACTCTCACTCTAGCCATTGACATTCAATCTTGCCACGGAGGTCGTAGCCCTCGTTGCGGCGCAATTGTTCCTACTCAACCTTAAGCTGCTGGCGTTGTTCTTTGACGCGGCGTTGCTTGTTGTCCCAGTGGCATCGCTCTTTAGGGAGCTCTCGTCTGAGCTCTAAGTCTGATGATTTGTGACCTGACCAATTGGCACTTAGGGGACACTTTAAAGATGGTCGTCCAGATCGAGGTGATCTAGATGAGTATGTTTGTGATCTGGAAAGTGTGTTCTCAACGTAATGTTGGGATTGTTGGATCGCCATAATGGTGACCACTGCTTTGACTTTGTGGATAGTCCCGATCAGGTGATCTAGGAATTGCTCCAAGATGTCACTAAGTAGTTCTGCTGCAACGTTGATATTCTAATGAGGGGTCTTGAAGACTATATGTCCCTCAACGTGAGTCTGGAGGATGTCATGATGCAATTTGTGTAGGATCGCAACAGAGTAAAACAAATACCAGAGGGGGGTGAATGGTAGGTAGATAAAAAAACCAAATCTTTTCGCGGAAATAAAAGATTACCTTCACAAAAGCCTTACCGAAGCTTCCGGTCGCACTGCGAATGTACCACCGGTCAGACCGCCGTTATGTGGCCGGTCAGACCGTTCGCATAACCTCGGTCAGACCGACGTTGTGTGGCCGGTCAGACCACCAACCTACCTGCGGTTAGACCGTCGGGATCCTAGAAAAACGCCGATCGACAAAGATTCAAGACGTAGATTGAATCTCTCAACTTTTATTGATCAACCAGTGTTTACAAAGTGCATAGAAAGCACTCCTAACAAAAACTTTCGATCTAATATCGAAATAGAGTCGAAACCCTAACTTTTTCTCTCAAACGACACAAAAAAGCTCACCGGGGGCATACCCCTCGGTAAGTTCATCTCAACAATCAAAATTCATGATTTCAAACGAGTTATAATGCAACACTGTTATAGGCACACAGATTGAAAAATAAACACTAGACATATATACCTATTGCATTTATCACTCTTTCTCAAATTAGCCTTAACACAAAATTAGCAAGAGAATTTTTAACACATTTTTTCCTTTTTTTGTTTGAGCCTTTTTTGCTCAAATGTATCTCTCAATTATTCCAGGTACGTCATTGTCGTCAAGACTGTTTCCAAGGATTCGACACCCATTTTTTTTCCTCACATCAAATACGTCCTTGTCGTCAAGACTGTCCAAGGATTCGGTATTCATTTTTTCTCTCATATTTTTTTTATTCTCGTGCACAATGAGCAATTTAAAAGCTATTTGAGGAATAACAAATCAATAAAGCATATATATAAGAATTTATAAATCAAACCATATGCTAGCATCAATATTGCATATTTTCTTAATACAAGTATAGAAATTAAATGTCATGCATCATATCCCTTAAAAGCAATATCTAAGTCTCATAAAAAGACTAGAATACATCCTAGCTATGCTAGAGATAAATAAACCTTCATAGTATTGCTAGCATGCACATGAAATACCATATGTATAAAACAAAGCTCTGTTTGTCAATTTTTCTTATTGTCATATTTTGCTTGATAAAACCATGAGGTGCAAAACTCCACTCAAACCATGGCAAAAGGATGAATTATTCCCAATTCTCCACGAAGAAAGGCAAAGCGAGAAGAATCCAGTGGTTTAGTAAAAATGTCAGCAAGTTGCAATTTTGTATCCAAAAATGTCAATTCAACATCTCCCTTCTCAACATGATCCCTCACGAAGAAAGGCAAAGCGAGAAGAATCAATGTGTTTTGTGCATGAGTGTTGTACATGATTCTTAGCAATGTTAATAGCACTAATATTATCACAAAAGAGAGATACTTTCTCAAAAGTAAGACCATAATCTTTCAAAGTTGATAAAATCGAAAGAATCTGTAAACAACAACTAGCAGGAGCAACATATTCTGATTCCACAGTAGATTGAGCAACACTATATTGTTTCCTAGAAGATCATGCAATCACTGAAGTACCAAGAAAATGATATGTTCCACTAGTACTTTTTCTACCAATTCTACACCCAGCAAAATCAGCATCGGAATATCCACTCAAGCATATAGAAGATGAGGTAGAATACCAAATTCCAAACTCAAGTGTATGTTGCAAATACCTCATTATTCGCTTGACTGTTTGACAATGTGAAGTACGAGGAGAAGCTTAAAAGCATGCACACAAACACACAACAAATTGTATGTCTGGCCTAGAAGCAGTTAGATACAACAAAGATCCAATCATACTTCTATACTCATTTTGATCAACAGCTTTCCATCTTCATCAGGATCCAACACAGCTGAAGTACCAATTGATGTTGAAATTGGCTTGCAGTTCTCCATCTTGAATCGTCTTAAAAGATCCTTCGTATACTTCGTTTGATGCACAAAAGTACCTCGGAGTGTTTGTTTAATTTGCAACCCCCAAAAGTACAATAACTCACCCGTCATGCTCATCTCAAATTCTCTGCGCATAGTCTCAGTAAACTCCACAACCAAAGCGTGAGATGAACAACCAAAGATGATATCATCAACATAAATCTGAACGAAAAGTTAATTATCACCATGCTTAAGAACAAAAAGCGTTTTGTCAATCTTTCCCATTCGAAAACCTTTCGCAAGCCATAAAAAGCTTTAGACAATTTAAAAACATGGTTAGGAAAATCAGGATTTTCAAAACCTGGTGGTTGTTTGACATAGACTTCCTCCTGTATAAAACCATTTAGAAAATCACTTTCATATCCATTTGATAAAGTTTAAAACCTTTGAAAGCAGCAAAAGCTAACAAAAGTCTAATTGCTTTAATTCTAGCAATAGGAGCAAAAGTTTCACCAAAATCCAAACCCTCCACCTGGGTAAAACCTTGAGCAACAAGTCTGGCTTTGTTTCTCACAATCAAACCATCCTTATTTTGTTTATTTTTGGTTCCAATAATATTATGACCAGAAGGTGGTTCAACCAAAATCCAAACTTTGTTCCTTTCAAAATTTTCAAGTTCTTCATGCATGGCGTTAATCCACGATTCATTAGTTAATGCATGAGAAACATCTTTGGGTTCAAAAGAAGCAACAAAAGCAGAATTTGCACAAACATCATGAGTTGTTACCTTAGACCTTGTAGTCCGCTCACCTAAATTACCAATGATTTGTTCTGGCAGATGTCATTATTGAATGTGCAAAGGAGCAGTGACTTCTGAAGTTATTTCGCGTTCTGTACTCTCGCTGGTCGAGGTTGAAGCCTCTGAAGGACCATTCTGATTAGCACCAACAGAACCGGAACCAAACGACCTTGGTCGGTCTGACCGCACTTCCTGTGTCGGTTTGACCGGAGGTGGGTCGGCGGTTTGACCGGCCGAGTCGGCCAACCTTGTCGTCATCGTGGCTCTCGTCTTCAAAAATAGGACCATCCTCCCCCTGAATTTGTGACAGTGTACCTACAATTTCTAGTCTAGTACCTGAACTAGCTTCATCAAAAGTAACTTCACAGGTTTCAATGATTTTGTTAGTTTCCAAAACAAGTACATGATAACCACGTGAATGTGTGGGGTAATCAAGAAACATTCCATCGGTAGAGCGTGCTTCAAATTTATCCAAATTTCCAGATTTCAAGACGAAACATTTGCAACCAAAAACACGTAAATGAAAAACTTTGGGTTGACGACCAAAACGAAGTTCATAAGGAGTTTTTTCCAAGTTTACATCTCAAGAAAACCCGATTTGAAATATAATATACAGTGTGATACTCATCAAGCATTGTTCTAGCCATCTCAACCAAAGAACGATTTTTCTTTCAACAACACCATTTTGTTGAGGGACTCGAGGAGAAGAAAATTCATGTTCAAGACCCTTTTCGTTACAAAATTGTTCAAAAGAGGCATTTTTAAATTCACCACCATTATCGCTTCGAATTCTATTCAGAGAACCAGTAAGTTCAAGATTCAATCGAAGATACAAACTACAAAAGTGTTGAAAGGCCTCGTCCTTAGTTGCCATAAAGAAAACCCAAGAATATCAAGAAAAATCGTCAACTATAACTAACACATACCACTTTCCTCCAACCGATTGCACTCTAGCTGGACCAAAAGTATCCATGTGTAAAAGCTGTCCTGGTGCATCAGTTATCACAGAAACAATTGGGGCATGTGAAGAAGCAACCATCTTAGCATGACAACACGGTGTACAAACCAAATCAGGATCCATCTTAAGTTTAGGCAAACCACGAACAAGATCCAAACCACTTATCCTCGTGAGATGGTCAAAACCAACATATCCAAGTCTACGACGCCAAAACATTACATCCTTACTAAACTTAGCAACCAAACATGTTATCATAGGTGAAACCGGATTGTCAAAGTCAGCTTCAAAAACTTTTCCATAGCGAGAAATATTCAAAACAAAATCACCACAAGAATCAAATATTTTACTTCCAGTTTCCTTATAATCAGCCTCAAAACTCTCATCAACAATTTGTGAAACTCAAAGCAAATTATACTTTAAATCCTCAACCAAAGCTACATTTTCAATTCAAACTTGTCACTTACCTTGCCATACCTGTAGCGAGAACGGCACTAGTAGAAGCATCACTAAAGATAATCGATTCGGTCTTGGATGCCTGTTTAAGGGAGGAGAACCAATTTTTATTACCGGTCATGTGCCGCGAACAACCGGAATCCACGATCCACACGTTCTACTTCCTTGCCACCAAAGCCTACACATAAGAGGATGTCGAAGCCTCAGTACTGGGGTTAGATAAAAGAAATTTAGAAATCCAGTACTGACACACATGACCAGTAGATCCAATAGGCATATATCGACGTGCAAAAACAGTTTGAGAATTTTTCAAAAAGTCTCTGCGAGGCCGGTCTAACCGAGGTGCAGTCACCGGTCTGACCGCTTCTGAACCTTCGGTCTGACCACTTCTGAACCTTCGGTCTGACCGGTGTCCGGTCTGACCGTGGCTCAGTACCGGTTTGACCGGTCCTCGATCTGACCGTGCAACCCACTGCGGTCTGACCGGTTTCCTCGAAGAAAAAGCAGATTTTTGCAACTTACATTTTTCAAAAGCAATTTCTCTCTCTCTTTTCTATTTACGAGCTAATCTGAAACAAAAACCAACAAGATGTCCATATTTACCACACAAGGAGTAATTATATTTTTCTTTAGAAACAGATGGTTTTGAAATTTTTGTTTTTTGTTTCTTTCAGTGTTTCAGAAGGAGAGTACATAAAACCAGCATATTTAAGCACGGTTTTTTCATTACTTGGTTTTGTTAAAGTTTTGAAACCAACACCCCTATTGCAGCTAGTCACTTTAGATTGATCCAAAATCATGTTAAGTTGTTTCTTACCATTAGAAAATCTTTTCAAAGAACTTTTCCAATAAGAAACCTACTTTTCAAGATTAGCATAATTTTAGCAATCAACCTTAACACTTTTGCTATTATGACACTTTGGGCAAGATAGCACTTCATTAATTTTCACAATTTCTTCCATGTACTCAACACAAGCTAAAACAAATTTTAGCTTCATCTTATTTGATGTGCATGTTGAGCAATCCAAAACATTACGGTGTTGTTTTAACTTTTTAGCACAAAACATGTTAAACATCGAACTAGCATAAAAAACAGTTTGATATTTCTTCAACATCTTTTTAGTTAAAAACAACTCATCACAAGTGCGGGTTAGCAAAGCAAAACCAAGAGCAAAAGAAGATTTAGTTTTCAAATCATCTGAAATATTGACATCTCTAAGTTTTGAAATTCCATGCATCAAAACCTCACAATTTTTACAGTCATCATCATTAGGAATAAGATATTTTAATCTAGAAATTTCAGCATTAAGAGATTCAATGATAAATTTTTGTTTTTTATACATCTTCTCACATGTCACGCCCGGAGTTTCATCCCAAGCCTAAAATCGTAAAAGAAATTCGTAAGCAACAATTGGCTTAATTAACTCAGGAAAAATCCCTCTAAAAGGAATTAATTCAATTAAATCGAGGCTCGCAAATCGACTAACAGGATTTAAATTCAAATTGCAGAAGTATAAAATTTGGCCAAACAAATTAATTTAAAACTCGGCAAAAGTGGGGTTTTCCTTTTTCCCTCCTTTTTCCTTTCTTTTTCCCTTCCTTCTCAAATTGGGCCGAAGTCCAATTTTCCTCCTCTCCCTTTTTCTTTTTCTTTTTCCTCCTTCCCGGGCCGGCCCAGCCGAGCCGGCCCACCTCTCCCCGCCCGGCCGGCCTAGCCGAGCCGGCCTTCCGCTCCGTCCCCGCGCGCGCGCGCTCCTCCTGCCTGGGCCGCCTCGGCCCAGCTCGCCCGCTCGTCCGCCCGCGCCGCGGCGAAGTCCGTCTCGCCTCCCTCCTCCCTCGCGCCACTGACAGGTGGGGCCCACCTGTCAGCGACCGAAACCCCGCCTCTGCCCCAGCCCGCGCCCGCGCCGCGCCGCGCCAGCCGAGTCCGCCGCTCCGCCACCGCAACCGCCGTCGCCGAGTTCGCCGCGTCGCCGACTCGGTCTCCAACCTCCGTCCCGCCCTAGCCGGCGCCGCCACACTATAAATCCCCTCCCTGCCGCCGCGTCGCCGCTGTTTTCCCCTCCGCCACCAAGCCGCCGCTGTGTCCCGCCGTTCGCCGCCGACGTGCGATTGCGCCCTCTGCCGCCCGTCGTCGCCGTCCAGCCGCGTCGTCACCTCCGCCTCGCCGTCGCCGACTTGCTACCGCCCCGGTCGTCGCCGGCGGGCATCTCCAGCGCCCGCGCATCCTCTCGCCACTCGGTCGCCGCCGCTCCCGACCTCGCCACCGCCACCCCAATCCCATCGCCCGGTCGTCGCCGTCGCGCCGTCGGACGTCACCACCTGTCCCGCCTCCTCGCCGACCTGTCGCCGTCGTTCCCATCGCCGGTGAGCCTCTCCGCTCCCCTCCTCCCCTCATTTTCCTCTCCGCACGGTGCAGCCGAGGCCGCCGCCGCCGCCACCGTGCGCGCGCGTGCCTTGGGCGTTGCCATCGCCCCTCCGCTTGCCGCTCGTTCCCGCCATTCGCCGCACCGCCGCGCTCGTCGCGCCGTCGTTGCTGCTCCGGTTGCGCCGTCGTCGTGCGCCGCCGCTCCGGTCGCGTCCGCCGCTCGGCCGCCAGGCTGCGTCGCTGCTTGGCAGACGCCACCTCGCTCCTCCCACGAGCTCCCGTCTAGCTCCTCTGGCCGCACCCGCTCGCGCCGCCGCTCCACAGCGCCACCGCGCCGCCGTCGGCCGGCACTGGTCGATCTCGTCGCATCGGCCGTCGCCGCCGCGCCACCCCGATGAGCCCGCTCTCCTCCCTTCCTCTGTTCCTTCGTGCGACCGCGAGTGCGCCTGCCGCCCGCCGTCGGTCGACGTCCTCCGCGCCACCTCCTCCCGCACGCAACCATCGCTCCGCTTTCCTCGGTCGCGCCGTCGCTCGCAACGGTCGCCGCCGATCCCGTCGCTCCGCTCGCGCCGGCCCAACAGCCATGCCGCTTTTCCCGTCCGTGCCGCACAACCACCTCCTCCGCGCCGCGACGCAAAGCCGTCGTTGCGCCGACGCCGCCGCCAGTTCCCGGCCGTCGTCGCCGCAGTTTCCCCCTCCATCCTCCCCTGCCTCGCAGTGCGCCGCCGCCCGTCGCCTCGCGCCAGGGCTCGCCGACGCCGTCGTTGCCCTCCGGTCGCCGGTCGATGTCGCCGACGTCGACGCCCTCGCGCCGCCGGTCATCGCCGTCGCCACCTCCCCCTTCTCCTCGGCCCTCGCCGTCTCCGCCGCACCGTCGCGCCGCTCGCCGCCAGCCGGCCGCGCCCTCCTCCCCTCTCTGTTTCCCTCTCACCGGCCAGCGGGTCCCACCCGTCAGTTGCCCGCGCGCCTCCTCCCTCTCTCCTCCCGTGGGACCCGCATGTCAGCCGCCCACTTCCCCTCTCTCCCACCGACAGGTGGTCCCCACCTGTCAGCCGTCAGCCTCCTCTCTCCTCGCTGACGTCAGCAGCCCCATTAATTGCGCAATAATTGATTTAGGACTTTTCTGTTTAGCTAAAAAACCCAGAAAACTTCTAAAATTCATAAGTAATTCATCTAGTCTCCGTTTAGGTCCATTCAAATTTCATTAAATCCAGAAAAATGCCAAGAATCCATTAAAAATAGTTTCTTTCTCTGTTTCAGTAGTTTTTTAGCCTGTTTTTCTTGTTTTGCCTTGTTTGTCGTAGGTTTTGACCCCGTCGAAGCGCCGTTCATTCTCGAAGTCGTCGCCGAAGTTCCTCGTGGGTCTAAGCAAGGCAAGTGGCACCCTTCTTTGATCATATTGAACATATGATTATAAAATCCCCCGCTTTTACATTCAAACATGCATTGTTTTATGCAAATCTATTTATTGTACTTATCTATTGGGTATTTACCAATATATCCGTTGATTCCCATTTATTATTGTCGTCCCAGGGTTAATTTGAGTAGAATTAGGGTTAGTCAATGCTTAGCCATGCTTAGTTCAACTAGCTCACCAATTATTACTTCATTATTGTTACACTTTGATAGACCTTTAATGGTTGTAATCATTATTCATTTCCCAAGGTGGATTAATACAACTAAAATATTGCTTATGGTGGGCTGTGGGTGCATGGTTTTGAGAGTCGTGCCCATGGCAAATAAGGACCGGTTCTCAGGAAACCCTGAAGGTCTTACACGTACTAACCACAAGCCAGAATGGGCAACGGTGAGACTCGTAATCTAGCTTGTCCCTATTCGACGTACCCAGGCAAGGGTAGGCGTGATGGAGTATGGACAGGCAATCGTGGTGTAACGAAAGCTTCTCCTGCTTCCGGATCTACCAAGGCACAAGAGGGGACTGCCCGACTTGGTGTAAAGGAGGGGGTGAAACCTGAAGTGTGGTGCGATTGTCTAGGGAGGGTTAGGTGAAAGGTCTTATCATGGTTTCCGTACTGAGGTATCGTGGTGATACGTTGGGGCATGGTAACATGCTTGGCAGCCATGTCTTGTGGGTAAAGTTGTACACCTCTGCAGAGTAAAACTATTCGAATAGCCGTGCCCACGGTTATTGGGCGAACCGACAGACTCACTGGGATTAGTTGAACCTCTTTAATAATTTTATTAATCTTGGAACTGGTTTGACCCTGTGCAATGTGGTGTAACGTTGGCAGTGGTTTGGGTCTGTCGCAACGTGGTTTAACGTTGGGCAGAGGGTTGACCCTGTCGCTACGTGGTGTAACGTTCGACAGTGGTTTGGGCCTGTTGCAACGTGGTGTAACGTTGGACAGTGGATGTTTATTTTAAATGTTTACTTACTTTTATTTCAGTCTATTCTATTTACTGTTTTGCTAAATTACTGCAGCTTTGTGCAATTTAACCTTAGCCTATCCTTGATACCCTATTGCATTCATTATTCTCCCTCTCTTGGGTGTTACTTATTGAGTACGGTGGTTTGTACTCAGCCTTGCTTAATTTTCCCCTACCAGAGCAAGTGCCAGAGCCTGTGTCAGAAGAAGGTTGTTCCGAAGGTTGAAGTAAGGTTCAGTCCGCCGTCGAGAGTGCCTGTGGTGTGGAGCCGTCTTCGCCAGCTAAAGCTGAAGATTAGATGGTCTAGTCTTGTTTTCCTCTTTCCGCTGCATTTCGATAGATAATTGTTTTTACTTGTTTTTAAGTCGTGGAACTGTGTATTGATTTGTCATAGTGTGTACTCGGGCTGATGCCTGGACCGAGATTTAATACATGCTATTGTTCAGAAATTTGGTGTAAATTTCTGGGCGTGACATCACACTTCTTATTTTTTGCACTTAAAACATGAATAGATTCTTCAAGGGAACTCACCTCATTGTCGTCATATTCTGAATCTGATTCACCACGTGACATGAGGCAGAAACCAGAGATGTTCTTTGCTTCATCTTCTTCGCTCTCTCCATCTACATCGCTTAGGGGCTCAAAAGCGGCATAGACTTGATTCAACATCTTCTTGAGGTTCTCTTTAGTTCTCCTTCCCTGGTAAGTGCTCTTGAACTTGGGCTTATCGTCCTTAGTCTTGTCACCACCATTATCTTCCTTCTTGCCTCTCCCAAGCTTAGGACAGTGCGAGCGGATGTGATCAAGCGCACCACACTCGAAGCAACGAGTTGGTCCTCCTCTTTTCCTATACCTGACATTGTTCATAGCTCGAGAAATCTTATTAGCAGCCAAAGCCAAATCCTCCTCCTCGAACTGTTCGAGTTGTTCATCGGACATGGCATTAATCAAAGCAAGAGCGTAGAATTCGATGGTGAAGCACCAACATCAAAAGAGGTTGAGGGAGAAACCAAAGCACTGGATTTAGAATCAATTTTACGAGAGAGGATATTCATCTCGTGTGTTTTGAGTTTTGTCTAAAGAGAATCCAAAGTCAAGGTAGACATATCAGCAGATTCTTGAATAGTTGTAACTTTCATCTCCCAAACAGACATGTCGAGACCAATCAAAAAGTGGTGAGAGATCTCAGATTGAGAATAATTAACATCATAAGCAGAATCAACAGATCTAAGATAACTCAAAATTTTATTAAACCTAGCAAGATAATTATCCAAAGCTTCTCCAGGTTTCATCTCAAATTTGATGTAATCCTTTTTGAAAAGCTCTCGACGAAGTTCCTTTATGTTAGTTGTTCCGTGATGAAAATTTTTTGAAGCATTCCAAATCTCATTGACAGTTTTAAGATGCGAAACGCGATCAAAATCTGAACGAGAAATCCCACTCAATAAAATATTTCGAGCTTTGCAATTGTTGCTAAACTCGGTTTTCAAAGCAGGTGTGTTAATCTGTTCAGGAATCACATATAGCCGTGCAACTTTTTGCCAAACATCATAATCTTTAGCCATAATATAAGATTGCATCTTATCACACCAATAAGAAAAATCCAATCCATCAAAAACATGACGGTTCGGTGTGAATTTGTGAGCCATGGCAAGAAAACTCTAGATCGGTTACAATCCAAAAAACAATCTCTAGATCGGTTAAAATCTAAAGAAGAAAACGAGGCTCTGATACCACTTGTAGGATCGCAACAGAGTAAAACAACTACCAGAGAGGGGTGAATGGTAGGTAGATCAAAAAACCAAATCTTTTCATGGAAATAAAAGATTACCTTCACAAAAGCCTTACTGAAGCCTCCGGTCGCACTGCGAATGTACCACCAATCAGACCGCCGTTATATGGCCGGTCAGATCGCTCGCATAACCTCGGTCATACCGACGTTGTGTGGCCCGTCAGACCGCCAGCCTACCAGCGGTTAGACCGTCGGGATTCTGGAAAAACGCCGATCGACAAAGCTTCAAGATGTAGATTGAATCTCTCGACTTTTATTGATCAACCAGTGTTTACAAAGTGCACACAAATGACTCCTAAAAAAAACTTTCGATCTAATATCGAAATAGAGTCGAAACCCTAACTTTTTCTCTCAAATGGCACAAAAAAGCTCACCGGGGGCATACCCCTCGGTACCTATTTATAACCTCGATGTGGACATGCAAAGCCCACGTATCTAGCACGAATTAGGACTCCCAATCTCGTGGGAAACATATCCTTATCCGTAACTAACCATATCTCTATCTCTAATACAACAAATATTCTCAAATCCGGACTCTATCCGAATTCAACTTGCATATCGCATACGCACACAATATCTCCATCGTATGCCATATGGAATCTTCATCAACCACGTGCATTGAACTCTAGCCTAAGTATCCCGCATGATATCTTGACCACCGGACGTCACCTTATCTCCAAGTTGACTCCCGATCCATCACCGGCAATACTCTCCCGAGGCATCAAGTCACCTACACATGAATCAAACAAAGGAACCATATTCCGAGACCAAGCTATCTCCAACTTGACTCATGATTAGCAAAACAACAGTACCCATACATATAGAAACCAACTAGAAGTCAAATTCTCGAAGAACAAATCCGAAATCGAAAAGAAAAGCGAAAGCTGAAACTTTCGGGGCTGACCTGCCGGTCTGACCTTCCAAAAACCTACGGTCTGACCGCAGTTATCTGAAAGGTCTAACCACCCATATACCTGTGGTCTGACCGCCCAGTCAAATATCACAAAAGCACTTAACTCGCAAACCACCAATTTATTCATCACAAAAATATGTAGATCACTCCTTGATCTTACAATTTGCATGACTGGTTCCTCAATTCTTCACAAGCTTGGTTCTAATATTATGGTCTGGTGTCATCCTCCTGTTGCTAATGTTATTCCTCTTGGCGCCTTTCCTTGGCCAGTCAGGTTGTTTGTTCCTCCTGGCGTGTATCTTCTTGGTCTCGTCTTGCGCAGTTTGAGATGCCACGAAGATCTCCCGTGTTGGAATAAAGATTTTCGTACTACTGCTACTGTCAGATGCGTTGAACTTCACGGTTGGCTCAACGTCCATGTCAATCCCATATGGTTTAGATGCCATCTTAGGATATTGTAGCTCCATGCAACGCAACCTAGCTAGATTGGATCTCATCCTTCGCTAGTGTTGAGTAATCTAGTTCGAAGCGACACACCTCCTGCCCGGACTCAAAAGGCTCTGAATATGTGAAAAAAAGTGTCATACTCATTGGCTAGGAGTCGAATGTTGCCAAACTTGAAGGTCTGCTTCGTGATCTTCGAGTTGGGATCCATTGACTTTAGAAAATCCTCAATGCACCCTTACCTTGTGCGCCAACTGTTGACGATTGAGATCAGCAGTAAAATTATGGGGTGACAAGTGAAAAGCAGAAATCAATGGTTATGCAGTAGATAGGGAATTAACCAGGTTTTGGCTCTCAATATGAGATAATACCCTACTTCTGTCGAGTTTGCTTATCTAATTTGTCGTGTCCCTTTGGAGACCCCATGCCACCCTTATATACCGAGGGACATGGCTTACATATAAAAACAAAATCTAATAAGATCAAGCCTATCCGACCCAAAATACAATCATATCTAGCAATTTAGGGATATAATCTTGATATTACCAAACTACTAACCGGCCGGTACAAGATTACATCTTCCTTCCTTACTCAGGACCCCCTTTCCTGTACAGATATGTACAACATACGACCCCATACCCCGGTATCCCACAATACCTTTATTCCATACTATCCACTGTGGATATATTACTGAAAGTATTTTAGTTATAACATTTTTTGCATATTCAATAAAATAAAATTTTGGAATAAGACAAATGGTTAAACATGTTTAAAAAGTGAGTAATTTTACAACCCTTGAGTATGTACTAAGAGGTGTCAAAATTTTAGTGTAAAATTTGATACCTTCTAATACATAGGTACCAAGACGTACCAAAATTTTACACCAAAGTTTTGGTACCTCCTAGTAACTTCTCAAGTACCGTAAAATTGCTCTTAAAAAATCAATGTCATTGTAGTGTAGAGATGGAGTACAACATAACACACACTAATTTACATTATTTCAGCTCATTATTCCGTGGTGTTTACCTTTCTAATGCTTAATTTTTTTCTCTTTACACCTCTAATTTTTTTTAGATAATGGATTATATTAAACCCGGCCTCTACACCTTGTGAGGGTGTACACAGCCCAAATGAAAAGAATCTGAGTACATGAGACTCTCCCCAAAACATGGGACAAACCGTTTAACATATAAGATACACAAGCATCCAGGAAAACTAAAGACTAAGCTTCAATCCTTCCTCTGAAATTCCACCCGTCCCCAGCGAAAAATTCCATCAGTCGCCTTTCCAGCAGTTCTCTCCTAGTTACCACTTCAATTCCTTCATCTTCTTTAAGAAGCAAAGACCAAAGTGTGGCCAGCTGCGTTGCTTTGAATAGAACCTGCAAGAAAGAAACAATTTTGTAGCCATTAAAGACTATATCATTCCTACTTAGCCACAACGCCCAACAAACTGCCGCTATTGCCACCCATGTTTGTCTTTTTAAACTAGGTTCTAGACCCCTTAACCAACTTCCGAAAAGATGAGATTTATTCCGTGGTTGTTTGATCCCAAAAGAAATATAAATCGTGCTCCAAATGTGTCGAGCCATTATACAATCAAAGAAGAGATGCTGAACTGTCTCCTTAGCGTGACAAAAGCTACACAACAGACTTCCTTTCCAATTTCTTTTAGCGAGACTATCTTTTGTTAGGCAAACCCCTTTTTCCAAGCCATTAACCTTTAGAGGAATCCTTAGCTTCCAAATTAGTGATTTCCTAGGTATGACATCATTGAGCATAAGACTCCTGTACATGGAGCTAACTAAGAACATTCCTTTTTTGTTATTTTTGCAGTAGAATTGGTCTCGCTTATCGTTTAGGTTGATATTCACCACCCTTGAAACGATGTCTAACCAATCCTCCAAACTTCTTCCTACAATTGCTCTTCTAAAAGAGACATTCAAAGGGGTCTTTCCTAACACATCCGCAACCACCATATTCTTTTTCCTAACCAGTCTGTACAAGTTTGGAAATTCCTCTTGGAAAGATTGGTTGCCCCACCACTTATCTTCCCAGAACCTTATTTGTTTTCCACTATTCACAATGAAATGGCCAAGTTCTTGGAAGGTTTCTTTTGCTGTCATCAGTCCAGCCCAAAAATGGGAGTCTCCTGGTTGTTTCTGGGCCTGAAAAAAGGTTTTCTTTGCCAAGTATTTCCTTCTCAACATTTGCTGCCACAAACCTTCTTCGTTAAAAAGCTTAAAAATTCATTTGCTCAGTAAACATTTGTTTTGCGTTGCTAAATCCTGAATTCCTAACCCCCCACATTCCTTTGGTTTGCAGATCACACTCCACCTAGCAAGTCTATACTTCTTTTTGTTCTCATCGTATTGCCAAAAAAATCTGGATCTGTAATAGTCTAGTTTCTTTAAAATTCATTTAGGTATTTCAAAGAAGGATGTCATATACAACGCTAACCCGCTTAAGACTGAATTAATGAGCACTAGTCTCCCTCCAGTCAATAAGAATTTTCCTTTCCAACTGCTTAGCCTTTTTTCAAACCTGCTTTCCAATTCTTTCCAATCCTTGGTCATCAGACTCTTGTAGTGCATAGGTAATCCTAAATATTTGAGAGGGAAAGCCCCCATTTTACAACCGAAAAGATGAGAGAAAATTTCTTCTTCTTCTCTGGCCTTGCCAAAAAAAAAATAGCCCACTCTTATGAAAATTGATTTTAAGGCCTGATAATTTCTCATAGGCACCTAGGATCAATTTGAGATTCTTGGCTCCATCCATATCATTTTCCAAAAAGAGAATAGTATCATCCGCATACTGTAAAATTGACAGCCCATTATCAATTAAATTTGGTACCACTCCATATGTCAAACCTTTTTCAACCGATCTATTCAACAGGATTGCAAGCATGTTTGCAACCAGATTAAACATAATTGGTGAAAGAGGGTCTCCCTGTCGCAAACCTTTTTTTGTCTGAAAGTAGTGCCCGATATCATCATTCATTTTTACTGCCACGCTTCCTCCTGAAACTATCTGTTTTATCCAAAGACGGTCTACTTGTAAAGCCTTTCATTCTCAGAGTTTGTTGCAGGAAGCTCCAATCTACCATATCATAAGATTTTTTCGAAATCAAGTTTCAAGATCACCCCATCCATCTTTTTCTGGTGCATCTCATGTAGTGTCTCGTGGAGAATAATGGCGCCTTCCTTAATATTCCTTCCTTTCAAGAAAGCAGCCTGTGAAGGCCCAATGACATTCTTCGCTACTAGAGCGATCCGGTTTGTCATGACCTTTGTAAATATTTTATAACTTACATTAAGTAAGCATATTGGTCTAAATTGCTGTAATTTCCATGCTTCCTTACTCTTTGGTAGAAGAGTAATGATTCCAAAGTTCAGGCTTTCCAACGATAAATCTCCCCTGTGGAAATCTCTAAATACTGCCATGAGGTCATCCTTAATAATTCCCCAGAAAGTTTGATAAAACTCCACCGGGAATCCGTCCAGGCCTGGGGCTTTATTATGCTCCATTTGAAAAATGGCTTTTCTGACTTCTTCTTCTTCAACATCTCTTGTTAACACCTTATTTTCTAATGCTGACACCTGTGGTATATCCTCTTTTAGATCCTCAATCATAGAGAAATTATTTCTTTTGGGGGCTCCAAAAAGGATTTTATAGAATTTAGTTGCGTACTGCCAAAGCTCGTTTTCACCTTTTATCACCTCCTCATCTTGTTCTAGCTGAAAAATCCTCGTTTTCCTATGTTTACCGTTTGCTATCATGTGATAGTATTTTGTATTGTTGTCCCCTTCCAAAATCCTCTTTGTCTTAGCTCTTTGATACCATTTAGTTTCTTCTTCCCTCAACATTTTTGCTAAAGCCTGCTTGACTGAATTTTTTAGCTCAAGTTCTTAACTAGTCAAGAGTCTTATCTCGGCTAATTTATCCAGCTCATCCGCTTTTGCTATTAATTTTCCTTTTGCCTTTTTATAGATACCACTAACGTTTTTTGCCCATTCTCTAAGAAATTGACGGAGCCTTAGAATTTTATTTTGCCATTTCTCCATGTTATTTCTTCCTTTGACATCTTTGGACCAACTATTGATTACCACTTGATGGAAGTTCTCCCTCTGCAGCCATCCTAATTCGAATTTGAACAAGGGTTGGTTATTTTTTGTTGCCCCTTTCCCTGTATCTAGCAACAAGGGGGTGTGATCTGAGAGCTCTCGACCAAGAGCTCGAATTGTCACCAACGGGTTCTTGTCTTCCCATTCCGTGTTAACCAGAACCCTATCCAACTTTTCATAAGTTGGGTTTGGTAGGGAATTTGCCCATGTATACTTACGACCTGAAAGCGCTATCTCTCTCAAATTTAAGCTATCAATAACAGCATTAAAAAGAAAGTGCCATTTATTATCAAAGTTCACCTTATTTTTTTCCTGCGGGTTTCTTAAGATATTAAAATCTCCCCCTATTACCATAGGTAATGCCTCCTTTTCGCAAGAATTGACAAGTTCAGCAAGAAATGCTTCATTGTATTCATCCTGAGCTGCCCCATAAATAGCAACCAAAATCCATTGGAGTGCGTCTTCTTTGTTTTGTAAATGAAACTTCACATAGAAGTCACCTTCATCTATGCTTGAAACATCAAATACTTCCAAATTGACTCCAAGTAAAATTCCTCCACTTCTACCCTTCGGCCTTGTCCCATGCCATAAGAAATCCCTTGCTCCGCAAATGTTTTTCAGCCACGAATCCGCATACTTATTTTTACCGGTTTCTAGAAGAGCAATAAAGTCTAGCTTTTGCTCTTTAGATAATTCCGAAAGAAATCTTGTTTTAGCCAAGTCTTTACGACCTCTGCTATTCCAAAATATTCTTTTCATTGATATTTTCTTTTATTTCCTATTCTAAGCCCTACCCTCCCTTTCTTCTTCTTGGGGTCTCTCTTAATTTTTGACCAGTTGTTAATCAAGACATCATCCTCAGAATCGCACCTTAGGTGCAGGTCCTCCTCATCCATGACTTCTTCCAACACATCATCACATAAGAAATTAAGCAATATACTGTCCTCCTGCTCCTCCTCCTCTATTAAAATAGAAGGGCTACCAACTTCCCCATGTATTTCAGCCAAATCAGCATCCATACATCCTAAGTTTTTAGTTTTGTGAGAATTATCCTCCCTTAAAAGAAAAATTGATTCAGACCTTAAAGCATTAGTTTCTCCTAGGTTTAGTCCTAAGTCAACTAAATTTTTAACAATATTATCTTGCAAAGTAAGGGAACCTGAGAATTTAGCTTCAGTACCTGTGCCTAAGTCGAGGTTCATCCTCGCCTTCTTGGATTTCGCTTTTTCGAGGGAGTGCTCTCTATTGCTGTCTCTCAGCCTCTCACTGGCACTTTCGGTGTTGTCACCACTTTTGCAACATTGGCTAGCCTAGCAATCTTCTCTTGCTGCACCATTCCTTCAATATCTTCTTTCTCTTCTCTCTCAACCTTCTCATGCACCTCCTCTAGAACTTCTTTGACTGCCAGGTCCAAAATGTTATCCGCCATTAACTGCACCTCTCCTTCTTTGTCAAAATCTTTAGCTTCAAGAGCTTCTTTTCCTCCATCTTTTTTCTTTTCATAATTACCATCCATAACCACATCATCCTTTTCCATCATTTCCCTTTTTATTCTCCCCTTCTTCCTTTCCTGTTCCGTCCTCCCCTCCTTCCACATTGCCATCTTCATCATCTCCATCCCCTTCATCCAAATTAAACCCCTTTTTTCTCTACCTCAATTTTTAATTCAAAGTAATGGTCCCCAATCACCACATCCAGCATCCTGGGGATTAACTTTGGGTTAAGCACTGCTACGAAAACCCGACCGAAGTCATTTTGCCTAGTGGTTTTCATGTTGACCAACTGCGTAGCCCCTAAAAGCGACCCTACTGCCCACAACGTTAAATACTCCCTTAGTTTCTTTCTCAGCCCAAAAATCCTAACCCAGACTTTAGGTAGGAGAAAACCTTCTTCTTCTTCCACCCATTCATCGAACTCCACCCTTACACCCGTAGCTATTCCTCCTTCCTTCACATCTGCTCCACCAAAGTTTATAGCCCGCTGCAATTCTCCTTTTGTCGGAAACGGAACAGTGAAGGTATTGTTACCTTGCGGTACCGGTTCCCATTTCCATTTGGCTGGACAATTTTTTTGGAGCAATGAGATCAACCATCTACTGATAGAATACCTCCAACCACACGCACCAGTGCCTTCTTAGTATTTTTCTTACTCATTTGAAGTGGGTGATGGTATATATGCTGGAATTCTAGACCCTCAACCGCATATCCCACCGCCTGCACCCCTGGTTTTGGAAGCTTCAGGATTGGACATTTGTGGTTGACATGCTCGCTGCTATCGCAGATATCACAATACACCTCCACAATACACTCAGTACTTGTATGTCCCTTTTGAGTGCACCTGGAACAAACTATCCCTCTTTCTGAACACCTCCACCCCCTTTCTGAACATCTCCCTTGTTATTACTAAACAAAAGCTGCACTTCTCCACCTTCCAGCAAACCATCTTCATCAGCAAACTCAAGTGTAGGAATTTTACCTTTCTTTTCTTTTGCCTTCATCAGGACCACTACTTCTCCCACCTTGCTCTGCCCTGGATTCAAGTTTCCTTCTCCTCTATCTGCCTCATTTTTTGATTTCAAAGACTCACCAAAAGTCCTATCGATATCCTCCTCCATTGGAATCGGGTCGTCCCATCGACGCTTGAACACATTCCTGCCCACTTGTTGATTTCCACCCCCAGCACCATAACCTCCCCCCTGTTGTCCAGCTCTTCCAGGGAGGCCACCCCTTCTTGCTCTGTCTCCTGCCCCCCGTGGCCTAAAACCGAAAGGCGGTCTTGTTCTTCCCCCGTTTCCTTGCCTGAAGCTGATTCTGGGCTGGAAACATAGCTGATCTTCCTCTGCTCCCATCGTACTGCCTCGTTCCTTCCCCAAGCTCCTCCGCCATGGTGTGCCCAGGCCCCTCCACCACGGTGGCTCATGCCTTCCGCCGCCGAACGCAGTCGCTGGGGATCACGATGCCTCTCTTTTTCCTCTCCTCCTGTCTGTTCAACTTTCTTTGTTGTGACCACCACCCTCCCAGTTGCCAGTGTGAGTGGCTTCCGGTCCTCATTAGCAAGCGGCCCACCCCAGGGTAGAATACAATCGGTTTTTTGGAGCCAGTGCCCCAATAAAACTCCTTAAATGTGAATTTCTCAAAAGGTCTCGAAATTAAACTGACCTGCAAAGTTGCCTCCTTGATTCCCTCGGCAAATCCTCTTTTCAGATTTTGGGTTCTGACACCGAGGATCACCTGTTCTTCCCCTTTCTTCTTCCCTCCCGGCTCCCTTTCAATCACAATTTCCCTGTCAATTTCTTTTTTATCCGAGCAAGGTGTTGCCTTAGGCTTTTGTTTCTTGAGACGCATGGCCTCAGCCAGCTTGTCCCCGATGGTGAGACATTGCGAGCGTCTAGCGCCCGGCAGTGGTCCTCTCCATGGTTTACATCGGCTGTTATTTTTGCTTGCAACCGCATCAACTATTCTTCTCGCTTGCTCACCGTTTTTCCTAGCTCCTTTGTTCTTAGAACATGATCTGGGTATCTTTTTTTGGTGCTAGCAGCAGATGTTCTCCCGCACGGAGCACCTCATCCCCTGTGAAACCTTCAGCCATCGCCCTCTCCAAGAAAACAACATCGCTATCTCGTCCTTCACTGCACTCAACATCCGTCTCTGGTTCTGTTGGTTCATCTTCATCATCCGATGATTCTAAATTCTCCCCAAGAGCCCAGAATCTAGAGCCAGCAAAACACTTGGACGGAGCTGAAGAACAAAACGATCTACCAACATAGCTAACCGTTGATAGGGAATCCCCCGCCGGTGGTAACATAGGAGATGATAATCTCCCGCTACCTTGCTTGCCAACCGGCCTCTCCTCTAACCGTTGCTCAGAAAACCTTTGCTTACCTGATGATGGCGGTGCTGTTGTCGGGGAGTCCAGTTCGTCCGCCCACCACCTGCCCGAAGAAGCCTTGATGGCCCAGCTCACCTTCTCTCACAATCTCAGTGGTGTATACACGAACACAAGCTCGCTAGCTTCTCTCGGTGGATGGAAACACACATATGCACAGGAACAAAAGAAGTAGCACACACAGAAGTTACTCGGTACTGCCCACCAGCACCAGAACTTGCACTTATATTCAGCTCACTGCATAATCACACCACTGATAACATAGCTTAAATAAGCACACACACACGCACTGATTCAGCCACGTTTGGCCGCACGACTCGGCCAAACTCTCCCGTGGCCACACACTAATCACCTTTCTACATGCAAAGCACATTTCTCTACATGCAGATCATACCACTAACCACTACATGCACGAGCTATTTGATCCACTCTTCTAGCCATGACTGATTCACTTGACTTGGCCCCATCTCCACGCCAACGTGCGCATGCATGACTGACCAAACTAACTAACACATGCATCGGCTGATTTGCTCCTAATCACTCACCACTAATTGACTAAGCACCTGATCGCACAAGCATTCCCACCATGGCTGCCTCTCTTAGCCACTAAGCCACGTGAGATACTAAGCATGTACACAACTCACACAAAATATATATAAAATAACAAGATTAATTCTAACAATCACCCCCTAATCTTGTTGGATTTTATTCTTCACCTTCACTTGGTCTTCACAGCAACATCATGATCCACATTTGTTGTGACAAGAAGAGCCTTCTCCTTTTTTTGTCTCCCGCTGCGTCGGTGCTTAGAGCCAAAGTTAATCTTCTGCCGTAGGTGAGCTTGGACGAGAGCCCCGTAAGCTCCCCGGCGGGAACTCCACCATCGACGAATTATAGATCCAGTGGCTACTGTTTTTGTTACACTTCTGATTTTTTCCTGTCTACTTATTGCAGCCAGCTAGCAATGTTGCTCAATGTTGGGGGGACGTCAAGCCAGCCTGCACCAACTGCTGGCAGCAGAGGAGAGCCTACTCCTTCATCTGAACCTACCACTGCACCTCAGCCATCTCAAACAGTGAGCACACCTCTAATTAAAGTGCAAACATAATAGATCACAGACTTCGTCTCACGCAAAAGTGAAGACTGATCCATCAAACCTTTCGGAGAGAAGTTTATCAAGACTCTCAGCCATGTCTGGCGTGACGTGGTTCACCCAATCTCGGACACTGCCCTTGATAAAGAAACACTGCCATGCAAGTCCCGAGAGCCTTCATCTTCTCAAAGCTGCAGAGCTCTACAATGCTGCCTGTGTTCAACTTCTTTCTCTAGAGCAATGATCCGAGATGTGGAGAAATCTTCCCTTGGTGGAAGGAAACATCATGTACTACTGCAACCGATGCCAACATGTAGGTGGTCTCTTGAGCTTCATCTCCATGCCAGTGTGGTTCTAATCCCGACTTGGTTTGGATCTTTATTGTTGATTCAATCTAGTTGGGATTGGGTGAGAGAATTCCTCCTCCAACTGGTCTGAATGTGAGTCAAGGAAACATAATTTCCCACATTCACCATCTTGGAGTCTGATTCGACCGAGCTCGAAGGTTTGACCAAGGGCAAACTTTGCCTTTGCGATCTTCGAATCAGAATCCATCGATCTTCGATAGAAGTCTCACTGCACCCCTACCTAACGTACTAGCTGTCGATGTTTCGTATCAACAATAAATAAAGGGGTGGCAAATAAGACACATGAGATAATAGGTGGGCTTTTGAATACGAAGTTATACCCTACTATTGGCTAGGGTTTAGCTATGTGTATTTGAGCTAAATAGCTTTGAGTTGTTCTTGAGGGACCCTCTACCTCCCCGTATATATCGAGGAATAGGATTACAAAAGCTAAGATACTAAGTCACATACTTGGTCTCCCTAGCATGATATATGGTAATGCCTGACTAGGTTTACTAGATTGGCGGAAAGACACAAGACCTTCTTTTAGTAAGTCTAATTATATTATGGTATTAATTCTATCTCCATACACCTTGTGCCACGCAGGTGGTGCGGATACCCTTAATACATATACACATGGGGATTTATTGCTAAATGCATTTTAATTTTATATTTTCACATATTCTCATAACAATTTTAAATAAGACAAATGGTGAAACGTATTCTTAAAAAGTCAACGCCATTGTCTAATAAAGTGTATGGAGGGAGTACAACACAACAAACACTAATTACATTATTTCGAATCATTATTCTGTGGTGTTTACCTTTTCTAATGCTTAATTTATGCTCGTTACACTTTCTAGGTTTGACTTGATTCATCTATATATCAAAAAAATTCATTAGCACACGTATTAATCTAGAAAAGACCAGAAAGTCTTATAATATAAAACGGAGGGAATAGATCACAGAGACTTCTTCTCAAGCAAAAGTGAAGTCTGATCCATCAAATCTTTCCGAGAGAAGTTTATCAAGACTCTCAGCCATGTCCGGCGTGACGTGGTTCACCCAGTCTCCGATGGCGCCCTTCCTAAAGAAGGAATCGTTGGGGAACTCCGAGGACACCACTCTCTGCGACGATCCCGCCATGCGAGTGCCCAGCGCCTTCATCGTCTCGAAGCTGCAGAGCTCCACGATGCGGCTGACCACGCCGGCTTCCCTCTCGGCCTCAGAGAACGGCTGGCCGATGAACTCCGCGATCCTCTCCACGTTTCTGGCCGGGTCCCGCTTCATGTCCTCGTACCTGAGGACCAGCACGTTGCACGGCCTCGCCTTGCTCGCGTTCCAGTAGCCGATGATGTGGTCCCAGACCGGGCTTCCGAAATACGTGCATTCCCGAACAGACTCCCACACGTAGGATAGTGGCACGTCACGCGACTTGTCACGGTTGACGAAATGCCAAAATGAGATCAGCATGTCCTTTGGTTGCCTGCAGTGAAAAAGAAAAACAAACATGATGTAGTATTACCTCATTACATGCGAGTGTAACAACTGTACACTTATGGTGTTCGATGGGAGGATAACTAATCCGCGTGAAAAACTAGTAATAGTAATATTAGTATATATGATTAATTAATAATTAATTATAAAAAGTTAAAAAATGGATTTGATTTTTTAATGCAACTTTTCATCAGAAAGTTTTCACAAAAATTACACCGTTTAATAGTTTGAGAAACGTGCATGAAAAAAAAAGGAAATCTGGCTTACTTACCGTGCTGAACAAATGCGGCCTAGGTTTTCCTTCTTATTTAGCAGCCCCCGAATTCAAGCAGTGCTCTAAATGTTAAAAATTTTGAATTTATTGTTTGAAAATTTCTAACTTGTATGGATTTACCGAAAATGTATCTAAATTTCTTTTTTTTCACAAAAGTATATTTATCCATCCTAAAATATAAGTATTTATAGAATTTAATTTTGTACTAGTGTATAAGCATTTCTCTGCATTGATTTTTATAATTTCAGTTGTTTGAATGATTTCAGAGTAAATCAGATGCTTAAAAAAAGAATCTAATCAACTCAAAATTAAAATAATGATTAAAAAGAATCTTTTCACATCTCAGACATCTTCTGCTTATATTTTGAAATGAATATAATAATCTAGACCAATCAAAACATACCCCTCCCCTTTTCTGCATTCGGAATTACAGAACATGGGTTTTTATTTCACGCTCACTGTACTGCCCACCCAAGAAATATGGTTTGCGTACCTGCAGACGTAGATGATTTTGCAGTTCGGGTTGCCGGTGATGGAGGCCGGCAGAACGGAGTACGGGAGGTGCGTGCTCAGTAGCCGCGGTGACGGCGTCGCGGCGAGCTTGGCCTCATCCTCCTTGCTGGAGTAAATGGACTCCAAGAAAGGGACGCAGTCGTGCGGGTTGAGACGGAGGAGCGGGTGTAGGCGGCGGCGGTCGCCACCATCATCGCCTCCGACGTCGACGGCCGGCGGCGGCGGCGGCGGCGGATAGGTGCCACGCGCCGCGGTGGCGAAGGCCAGGGCCTTGAGCCACGTGGTGCCACACTTGGGCAGGCTGGCGACGATGACGTCGCCCTCCTCGCGGCGTGCCTCGAAGCGGCGCTGGAACGCCATGATGTAGGGGAGCCATTTCTCCGGGAACCAGCCGCCGTGGTACAGGCGCATCCTTCTCATGAGTGGCGTCGGCGGCTTGCTCGGTAGGGCGGCGATGGCTTCGTCGAAGTCCTCATCCCCCTCAGCCGACGGCCGGTGCGCGTCGCCGGCGACCACCGCGACGTCCTTGAACGGCACGGGGCCTCTCTGGCAGCCTGCTGCTGTGGCGCTAACCAGAGTCATCTTCTCCGACGACATTGGAACGGAGGCTGGCAGTGGCTCGAGTATATATATATAGCGTACGTGGAAACCGGAGTAGGTTGGCCATTGATGTCGTTAATTTGATTTGTTTCTTGCAGATGAGAGGTCGTCCTCGAATAATGGCTTGTTTTTCAACTAATTAATTCGTTAATTCACGGTGGTCCAATAATGTCTCGTCGATATATGAAAAATACACAAGAAACAAGATCGGTATCATGATCATTGATCAATGAAATCGACTGGCCAGTTTGTCCACTGCTATGGGAATGATTGATTCAACGCAAGCTGTCCGGGCGCTCGAGTTATATAGTGCTCACTCTGATTGTTAATGTAAGATATTCTTAAGAGATGGAATTTTATTACACGGATACACGTTCACCCGTTTATTGTATGTCACATTTAAATATATATATATAGCTATTAAATAATATGAAAAAAAATAATAAGATATATTAATATGAGATATATCACTCCAAAAATATGTTCAAATTTTACTCTCACAAGTTCTAGGCCGACTTGCGCTTGTACCGAGGGAAATTGTTTTAACCACACGGGTGGGCATGTCATCTAAATAGTCATTAAAAAATATGAAAAAAAATTGACAAGATAGATTAATATGAGTTATATCCCTTCATAAACATGCAATTTTAAATCCAACTTCTACAAGTTGTAAAAAAAACAAAAATAAACTGAAACTAGTATAAGCACATTCACAATTATTTTGTTATTTTTGTTACCATATGTAGAAGTAGAATTTAACCTTGTATGTTTGTGTAGTGATATAACTCATATTAATCTATCTCATTAAATTCTTTTATATTTTTTTATAACTATTTAGATGACATGTAAGCAACGGGTGGATGCACCCGTGTGCTAAAAAAACTGCATACCTTGTACCGACACATTTTATGAATGAAGTATAGTTTCAGGTCTCTGTGCCGATTAAGCATGCTTATACACGCAAAGATCAATTTGAACTGATAGATAGAGTTCTATATATACTCACAACTTCATCAATACTGAATCTAGGTCGATAATTCATATTGTTTTAAACAAATACACAATCTTTAAAACATACTTTTAACTATAATTTTCTATCAAAATAAATGCTAAATAAATAAATATTTATTTTTATTAAAGTATTTTTAAGGCTCATCTATACATGTTGTCCTAGTGCTTTTAAACTAAATATTTAGAAAAATATTAATAATCAAAGTTTGACTGTACTTTTATCTGAAATGACACAGATTATGAGAGTGGATGGAATATATCAATGGGTACTGTTATGCACCGCTTCTCCAATGAGATGACTAATGGGTGGTCAATAGAAGGATGAGTATAGCTTGTGCTGATAAATCCAATTGGAACAAGCAGCAGGCAGGCTAGCTGCCATTTTTCTAAAATAGTTGTCGAATAGGGAGTGCTCCTTTGTATTTTAATAGATAACTTCGTTGACATATTATCACATATTTGATAATTCATCTTATTTATAAAAACTTATATACTTATTATTTATTTATTTTTATTATATTTATTACTAAATGCATTTTAGCCATAATTTATATATTTTTGATATTAATAACACACTGTGCCATTCATGCCGATTTTGTGATTGGACGTTATATAGTGCTGTGGGATAGCTATACCGGGAGTATCCGGAGACTACACGAATACGTATGGTCAACGGGGTACCGAATATGATGGAGAATATATTTGTATGATATCGGTTAGGAGTCTGGTACATACCGGATTGTATGCCGAATACTTCGGACCTGAGCCGTAAACGAATTGGGATAGATCTTAATCTTGATAGATTATGACTCTATTATATCCGTAACCCTTCTCCTACTATAGAAGGGGTATAGGGTGTCCCATTGAGGGCAACAGAGATTCATAATCGTCGAGCAAGAGTAAGGTATTATCTCGCCCTGTCGAGAGTCTGAACCTGGGTAAACCTTTTTCCTCTTTATCTTAACCATCGAATTCCGAGCTTGGTAGCCACTCTATAAGTTTATTGCCAACAACAATCGTCAACAAGTGCATATTAATAACATTTATATTTATATAAATTCTTTAATATATAGAAAGTTTTCATGTTGTTTTTAATTGGAAAGGTAATTTCTAATATATGTAAATCGTATATATATAGGTTTTTAAGATAATTTTTAATTTATAAAGTCTCTAATATACAGAAAGTACGCGTAAAGAGTGGTAGAGTTTGTCTGAGCGATCTGATCTTGCAAAGATTTTAGCCATCCGATCTTTGGCGCTAGGAAACCAACGACTGGGCTTCCTGACATTTGTACATCGATGGAGTGGAATCGGCCGGCGACATAGGACGGCATGCATCTCGCCTAACAGCGGCGCTATGTGATGACTGCATGCCATGGTGTTGATCATGTATATATTCACATATATACGGGGCGGAAGCGGGTAACTTTAAAGAGTAGTGGTAAGCTAATATAGTATTAATTATTTTTAAATTTTATATATTAATTTTGTATAATTTTAAAGGGATTACGGACCTAGGCCTAGCGCTCTAGTCATAGTTGCACTAGACCTAGTACCGCCTCTACATATATATTCTAGACTAGAACAATAACACGTATAGTCATGACATATACATATTCATCACGTATACTATAGTCCAAAAGAACATCAACAATATATGAATCATTTATTATAATATAGTCCACGTTTTATGAATGAAGTACAGCTTCAGATCTCTGAATCAATTAAGCATGCTTATTATACACACACAGATCAATTTGAACCGATAAATAGAGTTATATATATACTCACAACCTTATCAGTACTCAATCTAGGTCGATAATTCATATCATTATAAATAACTACATAATCACGTATACTATAGTCCAAAAGAACATCAACACACATATATATTACATTCAATATTCAATCATTTATTTCTAGCAATTAAATTAAAGTATAAAACAAAATATATTTTACTTATTTATATCGATAATTTGCTCTATTTAGCTATGTTTCCATATTTATTTTAAACGATTAAAGAAAAATATACATATACATTATACATAAATATATATTCCTTACTTACGTATATTAAATTGCCCTATTTAGCTCGCTAATTAGGGCAGCGAGGGCAACATTAAAGAAGGAAAGAGGAAGTTGCGAATATTGAGTAATCAAAATTCATATAATCTATATCACTTAATGATAAATGTGTTACGAAAGAACGAGTAAAATGAGTTGGTATACTGTAGATCTAACAATAACAATTTCCATTCTATATTCTAGTAAATATTTTTGTTTACCTCAATTTAGGACGAGGATATAATTGGGTCAAGCGCAATACCGGGAAGAGTTTATGTGCGTCCGATTGATCTAAAAATGTTAAAATAGTGGCCATGTCGTGCTTTGCAAATTATCATCAACTGGAGTACCCTATACTAAAGTACTACCTTTTAACGGAACACCGCACAGAAGACCCCAAAACTGTAATATTCTTAGAGCTGGTAATGTGTCCAACAATTGGGCTTACTAAATCTTGGCCTTTTATCAACCGTAGATAAAGATCTGGGTCTTTTATCAGTCGTAGATATGTGTACGGGGGAATTGTCACGCCCTGAGTTTTATCCTAGCCAAGAAATAATTAAATAATGCATTAAAAATAATTTGTTATTTAAAGTTCAGGAGAAACTCAGTGTAATGAATTAATTTAATTAATTGGAAGCTTTTCGGAATGTTCTAAAATGTCCGGAAGGCATTTTAAATTATTAACAGGATTTATATTTGAATTGCAGTCAATAAAATTTGGTCTAATAAACTTAATAAAAATCGGTAAAATTAGAGGCAATTTCTTTTTTTTCCCTCCTTCTTTTTTTTCCCTCATTTCTTTTTCCCTTTTCTTTTTTCTCTTTTCCTTTCATTTCCCTGGCCGAACCCTTTTTCTCCCCTCCCCCTTGCTCCTGGTCGCACCTCCTCTTTCCCTCCCTGTTGTGCGATCCCCTCCACCTCCCCTTCCCTCCTGTGTGCGCCCCCTCGAGCCCCATCTCTATCTCCACCAAAAAAATCAATTTCAATTAATTAGGACTCTAAATCTTATCCCCTTGAAACATTATCTATTCCTTGTTAATAGGGGATGGATAACAAGATCTATCTCTAGCTTCCCCCTATAAATACCCCCTAGAGCCTTGCTTCTTTTCCTCGTCTCCCTCTCCCGTGCATCTCCAGTCGCCTCTTGCGCCTCCGCTACAGCTATGCCGCCCCTATCCAGCAGCTATGCAGCAAGCCGCTAGCAGCCCTGTTGCATCCCTGTTCGCAGCAGCGAAAGCCGATCTAATCTGTCACCGATCCTCAGGTTCGCATATATTTTATTCTTGTGAATCAATCTAAATTAATCTACCGTTTAATTGTTCAGGTTTTCTAGCCAAACAGCAAGGAACAACCGCAATCCGTCGCTGATCTCTCCACCAAACCTCAGGTTTGCATACGTTTTATTCATGCAAATCAATCTATCGTTAATCTACCGTGTAATTGCTTAGGTTTTCCAATCTATTAGCTAGCGTGAGATTGATCTACGGTGCGGAATTCAATTTCGTAAGTGTAGATTGGTTTAACGTTAAAGTCGTCTAATTCTAGTTTAGCGAGTCGTTAAATCTCAATTTAACGGGTCGTTAACTCCTGCCGTTGTTCCGCTAACAGTTCACGGTTTCACGTATCGAATCTAAATTGTCGTACGAATCTCTAATTCGTGCATGATTTGGTTCTATCGTGTGAATACGTGTACTGTCTGCAATTTCCCGAGTCATGTCCCAACCCGCGCTCAAAGTCTGCATCACCTCCCTCGGCCCACTCCTTATTTTCCCTCTTCTCTCGGCCCAACAACGCCGGCCCACTTCTCCCTTCCGGCCTGCTCTCCCTCCTCTCCTCCCTTCCCTCCCGCTGGGCCGGCCCATAGACCGTAGCCCACTAGCGCCCCGAAGTCCAGGCCACCTCCCTTCTCATCGGGACACCGACAGGTGAGCCCCACCTGTCGGGGTCGTCCCCGTCCTCCACTCACCGCTGCGCCGAGCTGCGTCACGCCCTCACCGGGGCTGCTGCCTCGTCGCGCACTGCGCTGCACCGCACGTGCGCAGCTTCCCCACCACGCCGCGCCACCGGCCTCTCCACGTCGCACCGTCGGCCGCACCCCTTGCCGCCTCACCTTGCCTCTGCTTGCGCCACTCTCCACCCCCGCTCGTGTCGCGACGCCGCGCCTGTGTCGCCGTCGCTCCGGTTGCGCCGTCGTCATGCGCCACTGCTCCGGTTGCGCCGTCGTCGTGCGCCGCCGCTCCGGTCGCGTCCGCCGCCCGGCCGCCAAGCTGCGTCGCTGCTTGGCCGACGCCACCACCTCACTCTTCCCTCATGCTCCCGCTGCTCGCCGTCATCACCGCGCCACCCTCGGGTCGCCGCTGCTCCGCGTCGCCGTCACCATCGCTCGGTCGCCGTGGCTGCTAGCGCGCCGTCGCCGCTTGGCCGCTGCCGCGTCTCCCCGGCCACTGCCGGTCCCTCTTTGCCTTTGCTCACCTTTGCACGCGCAGGTTGCCACTACTGTCGGAGTGCGCCGCCTCTTCCCGAGCCCCTCCCCTTCCTCTCCTTGCCGCTGCCGCCCCGCTCTCGGGCCGGCATCACCTCGCTGTGCCGACCGCGTTGCCGCTCGCACTGTTGGTCACCGCCCTGCGCCCGCGCACCCATCCTGTCGCGTGTCGGCCTCGCCACCACTGTCGCCGTCAGCCGCTGGCCGCCGCCCTTCGCATCCTCCCCGCCTCCGTCTCGCTGCACCGCCTCGGCGTGGCCGTCGCCACCGCGTCGCGCGCCGCTAGCTGCGCCGTGCCCGCGTCGCCTCGCCGTGCCGCGCCGAGCTTGTCTCGGCTACTGCCTCGCCCGCGCTGGCTACGCTCGCGCCCGAGCTGTGCAGCCGCGCCGCCCGCAATCCGCGCACCTCGCCGTCGCGCTGAGCTGCATTGCCCCTCGCCTCGCCGGTTGTGCCTCGCCCGTGCCGTCGCGTCGTCGGTCGAGCCGCCTCTCCGCCCGCGCCGGCCCAACGGTTGCGCCGCAACTGTCGGGCACCACCACCCGCCGCAATCCGCGCCGCCGCTAACCACCTCCCGCTTTCGCCACGCCGCGTCCACCCCGGTCGCGCTAACCGCCTCCCCGCCCTACGCGCGGTAGCCGCCACCTATAAATCCCCCTCTCCTCGAGCCGCCGCCGCCTTTATTCGCACGTCCCCGAGCCGTCGCTACGCCCATTGCCTCACCGCCGCCAGTCGAGCTCACGCCTCACCTCCGGTCGCCGTCGCGGAGCCGCATCATCACCCATTCCCGCTCGACGTCGACTCGCTGCCGCCCTTCGCGCCGCCGGTGAGCATCCTCTTCCCCTCTCCCTCCTTTTTCTTCCCCTTCGGTAGCCGCCGCCGGCCCATGTGCCACCGCCATGCGTGTGCGCCACTGTTCGCCGCCGACGTGCCATCCTGGCGTCGTCTCCCTTGCCGTCACCACAGCGGGCCCCCTCGGTCGTTGCCACTGCGCCGCGCGACGCCAAGCCGTCGTCGCGCCGACACCGCCGCCAGTCCCCGGCGCCATCGCCACGGTTTCCCCTCCCTCCATCGTCCTCTGCCTCCCCGCGCACAAGCCATGACGCCAAGCCGTCGTCGCGCACCGCTCCTCCCTCCTCTCCCCGTCGAATTCCTTTTTCTCTTCTCGGCCGTTGCCATCGCTGGCCGTTCTCCGTCGTGCCACCGTGCTAGCGCCACCGAGCGATCTCCATGGCCGCCGCCGATCTACCTCGTGCCGGCCGTCACCACCTGTCCTCGGCCCTCGCCGACTTGCTGCCGCCGTCCTCGTCGCCGGTAAGCCGTTGCTGTCCTCTCTATCCCTCTCTTTTCCTCTCCGCCCGTGGCCGTCGGAGCCGACGCCGCCGCCGCATTCTTGCACACTTCGACCGTCTCCGTCGCCCGTCCGCCAGCCGCCACCCTCGCCTTGCTGTCGCCGACGCGACCCCGCCACCGTCGGAGTGCCGCCACGCTCATCGCGTCACTGCCGTCGCTCTCCCCGAGCTGCCACCGTCCTCCTTTGGCGCCGCCGCCGGTTCTCGCATCGCCGTCCGCCGGATCACCGCCGCCCGTCGCCGCCCGCTTGTCCGCGCCACCGTCCGCCGGTCGCCGCCCTCCGCCGCCTGCCCGGCCGGCGCCGCCTCTCCCCTCTGTTCGGCCAAGGCCGCCCCGTCCTCCTTTGTTCTGGGCCACTGATGAGCGGGCCCTACTCGTCAGCCGGTCAGCCTCCCCTCTCCCTCTCTCTCTCACCACCATGTGGGTCCCGGCTGTCAGCTTTCCTCTCTCCTCGGTGCTGACGTCATGCCTCCGATTAATTGCGCAATAAATCAATAAGGTTTTCTCCCGATGTGGATTAATAAAAACTAAAATATTGCTTATGGTGGGCTGTGGGTGCATAGTTTTGAGAGTCGTGCCCATAGCAATTAAGGACCGGTTCTCAGGAAACCTTGGAAGTCTTACACGTACTAACCACAAGCCAGAATGGGCAACGGTGAGACTCGTAATCTAGCTTGTCCCTATTCGACGTACCAAGGCAAGGGTGGGCGTGATGGAGTATGGACGGGCAATCGTGGTGTAACGAAAGCCTCTGCTGCTTCCGGATTCACCAAGGCACAAGAGGGGACTGCCCGACTTGGTGTAAAGGAGGGGGTGAAACCTGAAGTGCGGTGCGATTGTCTAGGGAGGGCTAGGTGAAAGGTCTTATCATGGTTTCCGTACTGAGGTATCGTGGTGATACGTTGGGGCATGGTAACATGCTTGGGAGCCATGTCTTGTGGGTAAAGTTGTACACCTCTGCAGAGTAAAACTATTCGAATAGCCGTGCCCGCGGTCATTGGGCGAACCGACAGATTCACTGGGATTAGTTGAACCATTAATAACCTGATCAATCTTGGAACTGGTTTGACCCTGCGCAACGTGGTGTAACGTTGGCAGTGGTTTGGGTCTGTCGCAATGTGGTTTAACGTTGGACAGAGAGTTGACCCTGTCGCTACGTGGTGTAACGTTCGACAGTGGTTTGGGCCTGTTGCAACGTGGTGTAACGTTGGACAGTGGAGGATTATTTTAAATGTTACTTTACTTTTATTTCAGTCTATTTTATTTACTGTTTTGCTAAATTACTGCAGCTTTGTGCAATTTAACCTTAGCCTATCCTTGTGCCCTATTGCATTCATTATTCTTCCTCTCTTGGGTGGTACTTGTTGAGTACGGTGGTTTGTACTCAGCCTTGCTTAATTTTTCCCACCAGAGCAAGTGCCAGAGCCTATGTCAGAGGGTTGTTCCCAAGGTTGAAGTAAGGTTCAGTCCGCCGTCAAGAATGTCTGTGGTGTGGAGCCGTCATCGCCAGCTGAAGCTGAAGATTAGATGGTCTAGTCTTGTTTTTCTTTTTCCGCTGCATTTCGATAGATAATTGTTTTTATTTGTTTTTAAGTCGTGGAACTGTGTATTCATTTGTCATAGTGTGTACTCGGGCTGATTCTTGGACCGAGATTTAATACAATACTATTGTTCAGAAATTTGGTATAAATTTCTGGGCGTGACAGGAATTCATAAAAACTAGCATCCCGGGTTCCGTTGGAGGCACAGGATAAATTAAGGGGTGAATGTTATTCGTAATATCTAATCAGTGCACGCTGCGCTGTCTTATCGAGCGATGTTTTTTTGAGCCGTCTGATCTCCTCCATATTTACCCAACCGTGCCGCTTCTCTACTCTTGTGCACACACCCAACACCACAGACAACCGGCGTCGCTTCCCTACTATTCCATCGAGCAAATTAAAATCGCCTATGCTTGAAATACAAGTTTCTCTTAAACTACTCATCCGATCTATAATCCGATTACACCGTTGTGTTCGTAACAATTAAATCATTCTAACAAGATTATATTTTGATAAAAAATATATCCAAATTACTTCTGGATTTCATTAAGTTATATTTTAGACATGTAAAAATAAATTTAATACAACATAAAAGTAATTTATATATATTACAGAAGTAACTTAACTTGTGATGATATTAGAAGTAAATCTTGCACTCGATATACTTAACTGAAAATACATTGATTGATCATCCGATCGCACACGGAATTGTCTGATCCACGTATGGCCTTACTTTACTAAAATATACTACTAGTCCATCAAGCAAATTAGAACCAGGGTTAACGAAGCCGTGGTAACCAAGCCCTCCACAGAGGCACGGTTTCGGTAAGCCACGGTAACGGAATTTAAATTTAAGGAGAATTTAAAAATTTTGAGTAAATCTATAAAAAAATATATGTTGTATATGTTGATATATAACATAGTTTTGTCAAAGAAATTCGTGAAAAAAATATATTTCCGGCGTAATTAAAAATCATAAACGAGAATTTCGGAAAACAAAATGAAAAATAGCCTATTGTAAATAATATTTCATAGGAAAATAGTTAAGGATATTCTGTGTTGAGTCATTATTAATTTACACTAGACACTAGGTACATAATGTTGAAATACAAATATACAACGATGGACATATATGGAAAATATGTATGGAGAAAAATTATATATGCATGTCAGTACATACATAATATTTTTATTCATAATAATGGGTAGTTGGTATAGTTGTGACGTAGCAATCAAAATGAAGTTGTTGTTATTTGTTATTGGTATGAATTATTTGGTGAAGGGTGATATGACGGGGTATGTTTGTATGTTGCAATATCAAGAATTTAGAAAAGGTCATGTGGAAATCTTCTTGTTTTCCCTATAACATGTCATATTTTTCCTATGTTATAAATATAGTCACAAAATATTTTTCCTATTTTTCATGTATTTTTTTAGATATTTTAAAGTTTTTTTTGTATTTGACATCACATCCGCGGTCTCCTCGTGGAAACCGCGGTTTCCTCGCAGTAACCACGGTTTCGGCTACAAAAACCACACGGGAAACCATGGTAACAGCCGTTGTGATGCGCTGTTCTAGCACGTAGTTACCGCGGTTACTACAGCAAACCGCGCGGTAAGCCGCGAAAACCACGTGGGTTTAAATTCAAATTTTTTGATTCAAATTCATCATAGTTTTTGCGCTTACCGTGCGGGATCCGCGGGAGCGCGGCGCCGCAGTTTTGGCGGTTTGCACAGTAACACGAACCCTGATTAGAACCAACTATGCTTCAAATACATTTTTTTTTCATAAACTACTCATCGGATCCACGATCCGATTGTGTTCGTAACAATTAAATCTTTATAACAAGATCCCACATGATTACATTTTGATGAAAAATTACAAATTACTTTTATAATATATCTAAATTATTTTTAGATTTTATTAAGTTATATTTTAGACATATAAAAATAAATTTAATATGACATAAAGTAATTTATGTATATTATAGAAGTAGCTTAAAAAAAAGTAACTTGTCATTACATTAGAAGTAAATCTGTTGTGAGGTCTATGATATGTTGATTAAATCTAATTTTTAGATAGACTTATATTTTTACCCCCACAATAGATTTCTTTTAATATTATGACAAGTTACTTTACTTTTGTCAAAATTGTAAGTTACTTCTATAATATATGTAAATTGCTTTCAGACTTTATTAAATTTAAGAAGTAATTTAGATATATTATAAAAGTAATTTGTATTTTTTTCATAAAAACATAATCAGAGCAGAAGGTTCAGACATATTATGATTGTGAGCAAATATTATCACTTCATATGCCTTCTCACTAGTGAAATATTATCATTCACTGAGTTCACAATACAACAATTACTTGCCCTACAAACCTATCACATGTCTAAATATTACTAGCAAGTTAAACTTAACGAAACAGTGACACACTAAGTACTAGGGGTACAAACATAACTTAGGGATCTTTTATTCTTCTGCAAGTTCTGTAGCTAGCTTTTCGAGGACAGCTTCATGCCTCTCGAGTTTTGCTTCACCAAAATTGGCAGTGTGTTTGTCCAACAACTTTAAATATGCTGATACTTCTCCATCCTAGTTTGTTCCTTCTTTGCTTCCGCTGATTTGGTGGTTGCTTCTGCAGATTTCAGCACTGCTTCTGCTCTCAATTTTACAGCTTCGTTGAAGAGAACAAAATCTTGAGATGGCTGGTCCCCCAAAGGAGACGGTGCAGGTATTTTCCCTTCCCTTTAAGCTTGGCTTTGGCTTTTTTTCTACCCTTGAGGACGCTTCTCTTTTCGGCTGGTCTCCTCCTCAGTTTCTTGGTTGGATGATGATGTATATGCACCAGATTCAGAAATCTTAGTCCTCTTGTTCTTGCTGTCCTCTTCAAATATCTGTTGCCATTTTGGTTGATTCTTTAATTCTCTCCACGTATACTCTAATGTGAAAGTTTTATCATTTTTTTCTGATTTATATACTGCATGGGCTTTCTCTATGATCATATCATTAGAGAATCCACTACTCTAGGTTCTTCTAGCTCGAGAATAAGCTCCACAAAATTTTGCAATGTCCTTTTTAACACCACCCCAATGTGTCTTCCATTGCATGACCGTCCTTTTATGCTTATTGCTAGATGTATTACCGTTGAACTCTGCAGCAACATCCCTCCAATAGTATTCTCCCTTCTTGTCATTGCCATTTATAGAGTCTAGTGAGTTATTCAATCTGACTTTCGCTTCCATGAGCTGAAGAAAATATACCCAAGAGCTAAGGAGTCGTAAGTTTTCTTCTTCGGTCCAGTTGATGCAAGTCCCTCTTCTCCCTATCTCTTGGCTATTGTCACTTGGCTCTTCAATGTTAACCAAATTGTTCTCTTCTTGTCTTGCAGGGCACTGAGAGGCTGATTTGGATCCATGAGATGAGACGGACCCAACAACTTGATTTGGTGAGTGCATCTAACTTTCTTGAAGACGAAAACCTTGAAAGCTTATTGGTGCAGATTGTAACTAGCTTGCTTGCTACTGAAAACCTTAAAAGTTTAGAGGAGAACTACCATATAGGTGATAGTTGGCTGGAGGACCCAAAGGGTTGAAGGTTTGGAAATTAGGTGGCGAGGCTTGGGTAAAATGTGGGGGATTGGAGAAATTGTGATTGGGAGAAAGTTGAGAGAAATTGAGTAGGATGGAAGTTTTGGATAGAATGTTAGCTTGGTGAGCCTTGGTTTAACAAGTTCATGAAACCTCTCTTGGAGGGATCCATCTCAGGCTCTTAGCTAGCAAAGTTTCACAAAATGTGTTTGTGTTGATTCAAAGAAATCCTGAGCCATCTCTGTTTTTGTAGGGGTTGAAGATGGCAAGCACAGACCATGTAACGGTTGGCTGGGAGGGGAGCAACGGTTGGAAGGAGCGACAACCACTTGCAATTTAAAATTTGTTGTCAGAAACCACTGTACGCATGTCATTTTTTACTCCCTTGTTGCTGGTAGTAGTACTACTTCTTAACTGTAACTATGTACTACTCCTACAATGGCTAATACCAGGTAGTAAACAGTCATTTAGTGTTTACTACCTAGTTTTTTATAACATTGTGGGTGCCCTAAGGGGCGCGGTTGCACCACATGCAGGCACAAGCCAAGTCGGCAAACTCAAGGGGCACTCGGCGGATGGGCATGGCTGCGCAGTGCAGGGCCGCAGGTCGACATCGACTTGGCAAGCAGGTTTGACAGTTTGTGATTTCATTTACTGATTGGAAAATTTTTGATTTCATTTACTAATTGGAAATTTTCTCGAATTATCGTGTAATTGGATGGTTTTTAGTGTGCACTAGTATTTGGCTTAGCTACGTGTCATACCTCATTTTTGTTCGTCCTCCGCCAGTGACCTGAGGAAAGTCGAGGGCATTCCGTGCTCTAGTAATCCTTTGCCATGTTGCCGTGCTGGCATCCGGGCACAACAGCCCATCCTTTGGGTCTCTCTCCCTCAAAAATGGGCTTTTCCGGGACGGGCCGGGCCGTGGTGTCCCTGCTGATGTTCCCGGCCCGTCTCGTCGCACGTTGAACCTTCCCCAACCTTCCGCCGCCTCCCTCTAATCCGCCGGAAAATGTTCCTCCTCCTCCGCCACCACCGGGCCTCCCTTCTCCACCCCGTCCGTCTCCACCGCCTCGCCATGTCCACCGCCTCCGCCTCGGTCTCCTCTCCGCCGGCCTCCTCAGCGGCCACCGAGTACCACTGCCGTACCAAGCACAGCCTCACCGCCGGCTACGCGCTCGGCCCGGGCCGCCTCGACTGGGCTAACCAGCCCAACCCCTTCCTCCGCTTCTCCCCTCCTTCCCTAATCTCGCTGCCCAACCCGCCGCCGGTGGGGGCCGGTGTACCTTACCCGTCGCTCTACCACTCGCCTCCGCCGCCGCCGCAGCCGCAGCCGCTCTCCGTCGACTCCCTCTCTGCGCTGCTGTACCACTCGCTCGCCCTCTCCGCGTGGAAGTCCGCCGGCGTCTCCACCTGGTCCCTCCGCGTCAACCCCAGCAGCGGCAACCTCCACCCCACCGAGGCGCACCTCCTCTTCGAGCACCCGCACGAGCCAGGCCGCCTCGCCGTCTCCCACTACGCGCCCCGCGACCACCTCCTCGAGGTTCGCTCCGCGGCGCCCGTCGGCGACTTTTCGGCGCTCTTGCCATCGCCGGCCACCGCGGTCCTGGCGCTGTCGTCCATCTTCTGGCGGGAGTCCTGGAAGTACGGCGAGCGGGCGTTGCGATACTGCAACCACGATGTGGGCCACGCGCTGGCGGCGGTGGCGGTGGCCGCCGCGGCACTTGGCTGGGATGTTCGTTTGCTTGATGGGCTGTCCGACGAGGACCTTGGGTATTTGGTGGGGGTGGACAAAGGAGCTCCGGCTTCCCCTCCCCCCGAGGGATTGCCTGACAAAATGGTGAGGGGCAAGGCACCATGGGTGGAGCAGCAGCACCCGGATTGTGCAGTTCTTCTGTTTCCTGCTGGCTCAGAGCCAAAGGTGGACTATGGAGCGATGGGTGCAGCACTGAGGAGATTTGATGGGTTGGAGTGGGTTGGGAAGGCTAATGCCCTTAGCAAGGATCATGTAGTGTGGGATGTCATATATCGCACGGCGGAGGCAGTCAAGAAGCATGGCCCTGCTCCAGAGGAGAGCTTCTCAGTGAGTCCATGGCAAAGGAATGCATCTCTGTCGGATGGGATCTATAAAGAATTGACAGTGCAGGAGGTGGTGCGCCGTCGGAGAAGTGCAGTGGACATGGATGGGGTACCCAAGGGAATGTATTTCTTAGTGAGGAACGAGGAGCACTTTGATACATTGCAACGGGCTATGAAACAGGACTTTGACTGGGAACGACCAGACGGGTGCCCAGATGGCCTCCCTTTGTACAGGCTGATGAAAGGGGATTGCCAGCGGCTGTCAATGCAGATCTCCTGCTTTCAGGTGTGTGAATGGGTGAAATATTCTGTACTGTGATCACAGTAAGAAATTTGAATTTTGTAGCTGCATAATAGTTTTCTCTAATATTTATGAGCTTTAAGCCATTAACTATGCTTGACTCAGCAGATGCATTCCATCATTTCTTTGTGTCAGTCATCTTGCAGTAGTAATTGTATGGAACAAACTTGGGTACTCCAATTTATATTTTCATGCAGTTTGTAATGAACGACAATATGATTAAGGGTTGTGTTATTCATTGTTTCTGTCTTTTATGCAGGACATTGCCTCTCATGGATGTTTTAGCATAGGGATGATTGCTAGATTTGAGCCTGTGTTGCGTGAGAAAGGTGAATGGATGTATCCACGTTTGTTTTGGGAGACTGGTGTTCTTGGTCAAGTTCTTTACCTTGAGGCCCATGCTGTTGGAATATCTGCAACTGGGATTGGCTGCTACTTTGATGATGCTGGTAAGTTGTCCATTTTCAAGCATTTATTAGTGCATGAACCACATCATTCAACAATCTTATGTATTTATCCTGGCAAAAGCAAAAAAGGGTAAATTTAAAGGCTGTGCTTGGTTGAGTAATCTGTGACCATGTCCTTTATTACCATTTAGTTGTAGCCTTTGGTAGACTCTTGGCTGAGGAAGACGAGTTTCTCTGTTTGTGTACAAACATTTTGGCTGTGATATTATGCATAACTCATATAAGAAATCTAGTAATTTTTCTTTCTGTCTGCCTGTTTGGTGGATCACAACCCACCGAAAAAATGCAATTACAAAAGCATTCAATATTCCTGTTTGATTAATACTTGAAATAAGCTCAAATGTGGCACATTTTGAGGGATGTGTGTGGATGGCTTATGTTCATTGGTTCTTCTCAATCTTTGAGTTATTTAAGTCTTGTAGGATACTTTAGTTGTTCATTTGCTTAAATGATTTGATGGTGCGATTTTATCTGGAATGGCATAAAATCTATGCACCATAGTTCATTGTTATGGATGTTATTTGTTTACTTCGTTGATGAGATAATTAATCAAGCTATTGCTTCTTCCAATTTAAACTGTAATAATTTATGACTGCAATATTATCGTTTTGTTTCAAGGTATGGGAATGGTCATGTGGTACCCTTGAAAAATCTTCAATCCAGTTATTGAATTCTGACTTCCTTTTAGTTGTGTTATCTCCTTTATCAATTCAGAAGTGTTCACAAAGTATGCTGTGATGCTGTGGGATGAATAACTTCGGTAATGAATTATAATTTTGTACATTACTCTTGTGCAGTCCATGAGGTACTTGGCTTGAAAGACTTGGAGTTCCAAAGCCTATACCATTTTACGGTGGGTGCGCCTGTGCTAGACAAGCGGATCATGAGTCTCCCGGCATATCCAGGACCAGGGATTGATGCATGACTGATTTTCCTGCAAGAATTTTGTTCGTCCTCCATCACATAAATACATGATTCAGAGAGAATGTGAGATAGGAGCTCCTGATGTGGTATAGTATCGTAGCATGCCATTTCGGTTTCCACGTTCCAACTTATCCTCTCGTTGGCCTAACCCTCTCATATTTCTGTAGTGGTTAGCCCAGTTGGTCTTATGATAGTTAAGTGTGTTCCAATCTAAGGCTAAAACGACAACATGCCATAGAAATAATGTTTCCTTTTTTTGGTTGATGCATAGGAATGTATAGGCAGTTAGACACTTTATGATGTAATTGTGCAAGGTTATGCCTCATCTTTTCCATTCTGCTTATGCTTATAGGTAAAATTTAAATTTTTAACCTTAAATTTAAAGTAGATTTTTAAGGTATTTTCATCTTTGATTATTTTGCAGCCTTGGTTTTTGGATCGTTAAAAACCGTATATAAAAATTTTATTCATAATTTTTTTTTATTTGTAAATATGTTGTTTGATTTTTTTCCGAATAAACCAAATAACCAACCCCTTATCAAAGTATCCTCTTAGGGTTTTGACTTTTGCGGTTTTTTGGCCTGTGCTTATGTTTATAAGTCAAAATCTGAATGTTTTAACCTCAAATTTGGAGTTGATTTTAGGGTTTTTTGCCGAAGTTTATTTTGTAGCATTAGCTTATCGCTAAGAATACACATATAAAAGTTTTATTTATAATTATTTTGGTTACAAATATACTGTTTGGTTTTTCAATCACCCCCATGACTTAAATATGCTTTCTACTACTACCTTTGTTTTATAATGTAAGATGTTTAACTTTTTCTGGTGCAACCTATGATTATTCTTCTTATTTAAAAATTTAGTACAAATATAAAAATGACAAGTCGTGGTTAAAGTTCTTTTGATAATAAAGTAAGTCCCAAGCAAACTAAATGATATTTTCATATTTTTTTAATAAGACAAATGATCAAACGTTACAAGCAAAAAAGTCAAATATATTTCGTTATGAAACGGAGGGATCTGTTCTGATGGGTTTGCTGTCAGTTGTTTTTCTGCTGCTCATTTTTGTTAGAGCTGATCTGCTCCTCACCGCATTAACACTGTAAACATGGACCATATCACAGCCAATCTATAAAGACTTCTGTTTTCGGTGAAGCATGGATAGAGGCATAACTGCTTGCCAGGCACCTATGTTCACTGTTCATTTGCCAACCCGGCTGTTCAATCTCCAAACACGAGAGAGAAATTAGTGAGATGTGATTGATGTTATATACAAGTTTGTAAGGTGGTACTTCTAATTTACACTAATACTACATCTGTTTTATATTATTGTAGGACTTTTGTCTAAATTGATCAATTGATGAATCTATATAATTTATATATATGTCTAGATTAATTAACATCCATATAGACATATAGGAAGTCTCTTGTATTGTAAAACGGAGGGAGTAGCGTATTAGGTTTAACCAAAATATAAGTTTGGCTTGATTTTTGCACAAAAGTCCCCATGTTCGTTTGGATTTTCTGTTCTATTTCACACTTTTCTACATGATGGGAGAAATTAATGAGTCGAACATATTTACATGACTAATGATAATACCACAACCACCTATATACAGTACATGTGGCATATGTTCAAAAGCAAAATATTTACAAAATATAGAGCAGTGTTGTATCTTACTAAAATGTGTAGGCCTATTTTAAATTTAATTACTTCATCGGTTCTAAAATATAAAATATAAGATCTTTTCGAGTTTTTTTTACAGGGAAGAAGATATATAAAGCAAGGAATGATGAGACATGGTTATGGTAGATTTAGATGACAAAGTAAGTAGAGAAATTAAATAAAAGATGGTTGTGATTGGTTAAAATAATATAGTAAGTGGAGAAGTAGCCATATTTTGGAGAAAAATTGAACGTTAGATGTAGCTATACTTTTTTACAAATGGAGCACACACACCCAACTTGAATTGGACAGGAGTGATATATAAATGAAAATTACTTAGTTGTATATTTAGAATGGATTATTGATTGATTTAATATCATATTTATGCAACAAAATTCATGTTTGGAATATGAAAACAAGAAGATTTGAATACAAAAAATCTTATGGGATAAGACCCCGTTTGAAAATAATTGTGGGGTGCCTTATCACTTTGATGTTTGGTTGATTAACATGATAAGTTAGTATTTCAAACAGTACCCTTATAAAAACTTAAAACAAATGGCCTAAGAAATGCAATGCAGTATAAGAATTTTTCTACAACCGTATTTTTTGAACATGCAGCAAACAATCCATTCAAAATTCTGAAAAAAAAACAATGATAAAATGATAATACAGTCCAAGTACACATGAATATGCTCCTAGGAAAGAAAACAAATTGTATGATTAAAAAACTAATAATTATTTTATAAACATATGTTTTGTAAATTTGTGTCCTTTCAATGTCTATTTTCCGCAGCAACTCGTGAGTTGTCGGCTTTGTTAATATTAACAGGATGACTGTTCGTGAATATACAATTCATATTTGCAAGCGTTTAGACCAGATTAATACTGTTGGCCTGGTGCTAAACTGCTATGCCTACCCGGTAGCGTTAGGCGTCCTCAATATAAGTTTCATAAACACGATTACCTAGAGTGACATGTTATCTAAAAAGTTTAAAACTAAAATAAAACACCAATCTCTTAATGCATAGTTTCATCTATTGTTATTTTCTAGGTTATATGCAAGACACAAGCTGTCTAGGTAATAGTGCATAGAAGGTTTCATCTTCATAAAACTCATTTTATCTCTCTCTTCATTAATACTTTGCCACATAATCAAAAATATCTACATGACATCTATTCATTGCCCATGAAACTTCTATTGAGATTGACCTTACGAACCGAACTATCTCCATCCACATTTACTCCACAAAAATGAGTTACTAACAAAATTGTTAGATTACCATGAACATGTAAGATCTAGAGATGGAAGTTGGACCCGCGGGTGTGGGGTACCCGTGGGTCTCATACCCTATAGGCCTGCACCCACGGGTCCCGTACCCGATGAGCATAGGTATGGGTAAGAAATCTTACCATAAGTACATGTGGATCGGGTACCCGCAAATATATGGGTCGGGTGTGGGTATATGTCTTCGCTGGTGGGTACCTACTGGGTAAGGTACTCGCAGTACTACAAAAATACATATATCCTACCTTCATGCAACATGTAAAGTAGTCCGGTCTATACAAAACCCTAAAGAAAAATATTACATTACTATGAATAATAATAATATTGTTGTCGCTTTAAAATTCCAGACTATCAATAATATGCACATGCTTGGTGCAAAAAAACATGGTGGACAATAATATGCATGTGAGTTGTGACACTGTTATTTGCTCTAATTATTTGATATATGTTGTTCCTTATTGGTATGGTGGAAATATGTGCTAGATTTGAATTATTTTTGTTGTTGTGATCACTATGATGTGATATTTGTCTCTGCCTGACGAGTACCCGAGACTCGGCGGTTACCCGATGGGCATGGACGTGAATACGAAACTATACCCGCGGGCGGGTAAAACCGTAAAAGTCAGGGTCATATCCGCCCCTTACCTGACCCGCTGCCATCCCTAGATCATACGCATGATTAATATTTTATGATGAACAATCGGCGTGCGAATTGATTTATAAATAGAATTTGGTTTGAAAATAATTAAGTTGTTGGTGTGAGTGTGTGTGATTAACGTGGGTCAGATTGCGACATCTATATCTGGAAATGGTTGGTTTATCTCCGTGTGTGCAGGTGACTTGGAGGTCAATATTGGTCAACGGTGGTAGGATCATGACTAGGCTCAGGGAGGAGTTGAGGTTCAGACAATTGAGGTTGTAGGGTAAAGGAAGATGATTTCAACCGTGCTGTATCCGCACAGGGGAGATGGTTTCGACTTGTAAAGGAAGTTGTATAGATAGCAACCGTAACATAATCGACTAGGTATACAGCGAGGCTTAGTTTTTTATGTCTATGTTTTCATAACCAGTTAGGTATGGTTTGGTTGGACAGAGTAGATGCCTAGTCATATTCGGTTAGATATTTATCTTTTGTAACCCTACTTCCCGGTATATAAGAAGAGGCAGAAGGGTCCCTCGAGTATCACACTCTAGTAAATTGTGCAACTGTATTTATTAGGCGTATGTTCTGGTGCTTTTAGACAATCAATTCATTGACAAGCAGGAGTACGATATTATCTTATCTTTGAGAGCCTAAACCTAGTTGACACATAGCGTACCATCGATTTTTGCTTCTCGGTTACCACCCTGTGTATTTACTACCGATACAGAACATCAACACAATGGTAATAATGGTGACACTATTTAGACAAATGATGATCTACAATCTAGATATTCTCTAGTGTTATCTTCTCGTTTAGTTCAACTAGAGGTGATGAGAGTGTAATTCGATCGATTTAGGATTGGCCGTTAATTTGGAAGATGTGCTTTTGAGGATTTGAGGAATACAAGTGTTGCATACAATCCAAGGCCGGAATAAATTACATTATCTAAAAAAGACATTGTAAAAGTAAAAAAATATACTCTCTACAGTAAAAAATATTTATCGTTTAGGATAATATTTTGTCAAAATTTTTAAATTTTGACAATCAATAATTTCTTAAATGCTAATATTAAATACAAAATAAAAGATATACCAATATTTTTCTTGATAAATATTGTCCTAATATCATAAACTTATTACATTTTGTAAATTTATTATAACATTTTTTAGATAATGGATAATTTGGCCTTGACTTGAAAGAAGTTATAACGACTTTATTACAAAGATGTAAAATAAAAATCATAATCATTTGGCTTTCACCAAGGCCTGAACAAGCCACTCGCTACGAGACAATAAATGAAAACATAATGCACTAACAGGAGATAGCTTTATTGAAGCCTATTGGTAAATCTCTAACCAAAGCGTGCAAATAATTGCATAGACACTGTCTCAAACTTTGTGCATGCAACAAAAATGCCTTCCTTGTCCACTTCATGCCTATGTAGGTGTGCCTAAAACCGGATCAATACGTTGCCCTGAAGAGTACTTACAGGTATGATTTAGGTGGAGATTTGTCAAAAACCATTTCATTTCTACTTAGCCATAGAGTCCAACAAATTGCAGACACCCCTACTAACATCAAGTTCTTATCTTGTGAATTCATGTCTGCGCCCAAATACCCCCCATATCAAAAAATCCAGTAGATATTCTCAATCCTAAAGACACATAGACAATTCTTGATAGAAATTTAGTTCAATTATAGTCGAAAAAAAAAGATATTGGGTAGTTTCATTGTGCATACAGAAGCAACACCCTAAGCTACCATCCCAATTTCTTTTTGCTAAATTAACTTTTGTCAAAACAATCCCATAAACTAGTGAAAAAAACACTTTAAAGTTAAGGGATAATTTTAGTTTCCAAATGCCTTTATTTCTATTTATATACCCATTATTTATTAAAGCAGAATATATAGAATGAACAGAAAATTGACCATTCTGGTGCAAACTCCATTGAAACAAATCCAACTCATTATTCAAATTTACATGTAAAATCATTGTAACTAAGTTTAACCAATGTATCCTATTATGACCAACTAAAGATCTACGAAAATATGCATTTAGTTGAACAATGGACATAGCAGTTGCAATTGAAACACTTTTCTTCAAACAATTATTCTAACATATACATGTTGGCACAATTTTAAAAGTTGGATTAAATACTAGCCTGAACCATAAATATTTTTGACCCAAGGGGGTAGGGTTGAAAACGGTACGCAAAATCCCGACCGTACCGGCTGCCGTTTCTGGTTTCTCATTGACCGTTTTAGCCAGTAATGAAAATTGGTGGCAATGGAAACGGTAAAGTTTTCCATAAACAGTAACGGAAATAATAATGCATTTTTTCTGACTGTTTTGACGGAATTCCGTATTGGACCAGAAATTTTTGAAAATTATCGAAAAATTTCCAAAAACCCACAAAATCTCCTAGCTCGTCCAACTCTTGCAAGCACATCCGCACAACCCATCTAACTTACTAACTTAAAGAACCGTTACTCTCTCGTTCTCTGCACTTGCTATGTTATTAATTTAATGATATGAGTATGAAGTGACACTGTTATGTACTTATCTTTATATTTAATATGTAATGCTATATGTCGTTATTTTCGACATGCATTTCTGTCTACCGACCGATATCGATATATTTTTGTACCATTGGTTCCGTTTCCGGAATTCCAACCATACTGATATCGTTTTCGTTTCTATTTCTACCGTTACATTTTCATTTCTATAAAAAAATATTTAAATAGAAATGGGAGAGAGAGTTTTTTGACGTTTTCATCCCTACAAGGGAGTATATATTTTTAGATTTATACAAATTGTGCGCTCCAGGCTGAATATTCAATAGGGAAGCGCGAACCAAAATTATAAAAACGTTGGCGCGGTCTGAAATTTTGCCCACCCCTAATTCTCCGCCCACCAGTAGTCCAGCACACCACCTCTCGCTCTCTGCTCGGCGGGAGATGAAATCCCCAATTCTGAGCCAGACTCCCTCTCTCTCCACTCTCACCTTGTCTCCAATCGCAACATTGCTCTCTCCTCCCCCAATCCTTCTGGCGGCATGGCAGTATTGTATGAGGAGATTGAGATCCCTCTACAGTAACTTCCCTCTGCAACCGCCACTGATATGTGGACCTAGGAGGCGCTGTGCCCACAAGTCAGTGTAGTTGCAGAGGAAAGTTACCGTAAAGGATCCACGACTCCCCCGTGCTTGTTCCTGCTCGCTCCCCTTTCTCGCTGTCCTGGTCTGGTAAGGCTTCATCCATTCTTGTTTTTCTTTTCTCTCTCTTCGATCTACAGATTTAATCGTGATCAGCAAGCTTGCGGGTCGCTGCGTCGTTGCCAAGCTTTCCGGCTGCAGGGAATGTAGCCTTCGGCGTGTGCTCTCTCGCGTCGAACAGTCCGGGAAAAAGCTAGCTGTGCTGGTGGTGCTCCACCACACTTCCCATGGAGAGCAGAGGGAGGAAGCACAGGCGAGGAGCTGAGGCCGGTGCTTCATCCTTCGGTGAAACATCGAGTGAAGAAGTGCGAGGTGACAGTTGTTCCTCCGGCGATGGCGACGTCAACGAGCTCGAGTGCGCCGAGGATTCATCCGACGCCGTCGGCTCGGATGCCGCGTCCCCGAAGGTTGGGGAAGACGACGTGGCATTCGTCGCTGAAGCCTTGAGAAAGATCTCCAGATCGCCCGAAGCCCTCCGAGATTTCGTGCGGCGCTCGACTCCTGCAGCCATCGCCCGACACATCGACTGGGACATCGTTCGGGAACCTCAATCAACCGAGGTATTGCTACACAGCTAGTTTATGTATAATTAATCTTTTATCACTCTTATATTTAGTCATAACAGATTTATCGCTGTATCCATATGTTATAGACACATACGGACTAGACCGATTTGGAGCTACAGGCTTTTCTTCGTGCTTGTATTGAGGAGAGGGGCAATGGTACATTGGACACCACGAATCCTTCCTCAATGACCTGTAGGAACCTGGCAAGGAAGATGAAGTTAACATTTGGCAAAAACGTAACCAAACAACAGTGCCTGAATTTTTGGGATGCCTGTAAGAAACGGCATGTTCTATGGAAGTGGCTCGTGACAGAAGCTTCTGGCCTTGACCGTGTTCCTGGCACTGATGCCATTGTGGCATCGCCTGAATGGTGGGCTTTGCAGGGATCTGTAAGTTATCCTCTCTCTAACCTAACCCTCCACTTTGTTCACTTCATGGTGTACTGAGTATAAAATTTTATGACCATGGAGTTTGTAGTTGTCCACTTGAGCTAATTTTTCGTAATGTAGCTATACCATACACTACTTTTATGTTTCAGAACTATCCTTCCATGTTTTTCTTTTTCTTTGTTTAGTGCTACTGGGGGGATATGTACTTATTTATGTACTGCACTTTGTCTACCAATCCATTATCAACACTCTAGCTATAATTAAGTACCATGGTAACCTTCGTCCTTGTATACTATTCTGTTTCGGAACTGAAATGAACCTTACTGCTGTACGCACTGTACCATTCTGGCTATGGATTACCGAATTAAAACTGTGAGCAACTACACCCTGCAAATTATACCACAGTGCAGTTCTCTTATCAATTTAATTCTGAAACTGTGTAGATACTTGTAAAACAGAGCTTCATATTTCACAGTTACACAAAACTGCATGGCTTCACTGAGCAAACTAGTAGCTGCCCTGTTTGTGTTCTTAAATATAATATATGGTACTAAAAAATATACCAGCTGTGTTGCTCGAATTAATAATATGGGTCCTATAAAAATATACCAGATCGCTAAGAATATATATATAAAAGTTTTATTCACAAATTACTTTCCGTTTGCAAATATGTCGTAGCCGAACAGTCACCCCGTGTGTTCAGTTGTTTCCGATGCAAGCAAAGTTGTGAATTTACTACTGTTACTAGTTTATGTGCTATGTCAAAGTAAAGTTTGGGATGTTGGTTCATAGATCTGTACTGATTGTAGGATCGAACAAGATCAAACAAACCTACCAGAGGGGGGTGAATGGTAGGGAAAAACAAAACCCAAAAATCTTTCGCGGAATAAAGGATTACCTCTGTCGAAGAAATTGACGAAGGCTTGCTACCTTGATCACGTTGCTCCTGTATCGCCGCTACCTTGATCGCGCCGCTCATGTGCCGCCGAGCAGATCATCGAATCGTGCCACTCCTATGACGTCGATCGGATCGTTGGAATCCAAAAAATCACCAGTAGATGAAAGCCGAAAACGTAGATTGAATGATCTTGACTTTATTGCATCAACTGGTATTTACAAAGTACATCAACAGCACTCCTATCAAAATCGTCGATCTAGAATCAACAACTAAATCTCACAAAAGCACATCGGGGGCATACCCCTCGGTCCCTATTTATATCGAAAAATTTACCACCAAATAGGAGTAGGACTCCTTATACTAATATGACTCATCTCTTAGTTTTCCTAATCAAATCCAACATGCCAAAATCAGACTACGTGCTACAGTAGTCCGATTGCTACAGTACCGTCACGCTACAGTAATCCGGGTCTGCCACAGTAATCCGATCCGGTTGCTACAGTGCCGCGCGCTACAGTAATACAGGTGCTACAGTATCGTGGCGCTACGGTATCCGACGCTGCTGCACTGTCCGAACCTGTAGCAAATTCCTTTCCTTTTCTCATCCAGTTTTGATCCGATTTACTTCCCGATTTTTCCGACGCTTACACACACAACATGTGAAGCCCGTTACGATTCCATCCCACACGGTGTTGCTCCACCATGTGCCAACTCGTATTCAATATCGTCACCTGGCATTCTCGATCGTCCGGACCTCAGCTCCTCCCTGAGCCTAGTCACGATCCCACCGCCATTGACCGATATTGACCTCAAGTCACCTGCACAACTAGAGACAAACCAACCGTTTCCGAGCACAGATATCGCAACCTGACTCACATTAGTTACACACACTCGCACCAACACCTTAATTGTTTCCAAACCAAATTCAATTTATAAACCAAATCACAAGCCAATTGTTTATCAGAAAATATTAATCATGCTTATGATCTTACACTGATCATGTGTGCGACATATCTTGTTTAACCAGGAGTGAAATGCCTAGATTCTAGGAGCTAATTATAGAAAGAAAAAAATCAGCTGTTTGTGCTGCTATCTATGTACTGACAATGCAGCCACGAATATTACAAGGTCTGAAATTCATGCATTTCAACGTTCCTACGCTAATCCTTCACTTACAGGTTTCACAAATGTGTTATTACATCTGTTCTTGAATAGTTCTCTAATCCAATGCTAATTGGTATTTGTGAGAAATGAGAGGTAAAAATGTACCTAACGGCATGTCTTTTGCTTGATCACGCAGAAGAAGAAAAATGTGTTGCAATTCAGGAATGATCAGCTTAGTCACATTAAGCTAGATGAATTGGTTTTCGGTGAGCGGCCCGTCGTTGGAAATCACTCCAATGTGGCCGGAGCGTCGCCTTTACAGATGCCGTCATCTTCACATAAGAGGGCTGCTTCCGGTGAGAACTCTAACAGGTTCTTCTAAGCGGTCTCGCAGCTCGTCTGCCATGGAGAGCCGTGCTAAGGAGGAGCAGGCACACCGGGGGTGCATGAGTGGGGAGGCTGCTCTTGAGCTGTTGGAGAACGACGGGTACCATTGCCCTTCGCAGGTCTGGTTAGCTGCTGCAAATCTCTTCGAGAGTGAGTACTATCGGTCTGTGTTCATAGACTGGTGTGAGACCCCTGCTGCACGGTTAGACCTCATTAGGTCTGCTTACCGCTGGAAATATCACTTTGACATTGTGCTCGACGCAGATTTTGCTGGTGATCGCAGCGATGCGCCGGGTGGTTCCGGATCGGCTGGTGGTGCGGCCTGATCTTGTGGGGATGCTCATGTTCTCATCATGCTTTCTGCGTATGTGTAGGTCGTTGTGCATTTTGTTCTTTATGTTGCACTTGCACCTGTGGTGCATTCTCCCGCTATGTTTACCCGAATAGTGAGAACATGAATGTAGGAAGCATTTTATTTTCAATCGTTGGTCCATGTCATTACACGTTAATCTCAAATTGCCTGTAAATTGTAATGTTGTATATCATGTTCATCTGTTTTGGTGCATATCCTCGTGAGACCTACGCCCTCACCATTTTTTCTTTCTTATGTTTATAAATTAAAAATTAAAATTTTAATCTTAAATTTAAAGTTAATTTTAGGAGTTTTTTAATTAAAGCTCATTTTTACCTTTTTACTTTTAGATCGTTAAAATACATATATAAATTTTTATTTTTAAATTATTTTTTATTTCTAAATATACCGTTTGACTTTTTTTTGAAAAGCCAAACAAAGGGGGTCCTAGACGGCGGAGCACAGGTGGAGTAGCCCGACCTGGGCACATTTATAACCTGTTGATGCAAATCAATGTAACCAATAGTTTTCTGCCACTTGGATCAATAAGCACCGACCATGACGATATATAAGGCTTTTAATTCTATTTGTGATTGATTTAGGAACAAGCTCAGCAATCATGCATTCATATACCTGTTGGCCGTAAATTACGTAAATAAGCTAACCATGCATTGATAGTGTTTGTTCTGCTTATGTTCAAGCATGCAATCAAGCTGAACGTGCCTTAAACAAATAATCTACAAATATTTGTCATTAATATTTGTCTACAAGCTGAGATGCTAGTAGCACAACTCAAGCTGCTTCAGAAATGTGTTGAGAGATGGAATAGTAAGGTCAAATGATGAATCCTGATCTTTGTAGTGCTCAATTTTCTCTTCTTTTAAGATAAAATGTGTTCATATATCTAGTTCCAGTGCTTACACAACCACAAAGCAGAGTTTACAAAATAGAATAATATATGGAAAGCGCTAACTTTTTTTTTTGTGAAAATAGGAGTTACACTTTTGCCAAAATAAATAAAAAAAAGTCAGATTACAAACAGCTCAGTAGAATAGCCAAGTTTTGAAGAAACTTTGGTTAACTTTCACCAGCAGTTAAACCCCTTTGCTTTCTAAGCTTATAAGTGGTGTATGTCAAGGAATTTGACATGTAAGTTTTTATCTGACATTATTAAAGTAAGATTTCTTTACTTGGTTGTCATTCATTCAGTCACTTATATGCTGAAATAGCTATACAAAAATGATCATTCAATCTCATCTTTCTCAAATAACATCTAAATGGTTTCCCTAAAAAAGGAAAAACAAAGCAACAGTCTGGAATGTGGGTCCCATCAGATGGATGGCGTGCAGAGTGATGCACAAATCTTAATGCACAGGCCCAACTAAGCTATGCAAAATACTAAAATTTTTAATTTAGAAAGACTTGGGGTTTTTTTCTTCGTGCTTTTTAAAAAATTATATATTTTTTCTCAAAAAATCTACGTAAGTTAGATTTTCACTGTTTTTAAATCACCTATTAGATTTCCCCCTAAACTCATGCACTTACAAGTTACAACTGATTATAGTAAGTCACAATTGGTTGCAGATAACAACTTGTAGTTAGGGCACGTACAAAAGTGCCTATTTGCTGACTCTCTTAATCGTTACGTAAGCAAATTTGGTGATGTGGAGGAAAGAGAGAAATGAGAGAGAAAAGCTATTGTCATGCATAGCAACGGCTTAAAGTCGACTATTTGTATTTATTAAAGGAAACTTTCTTGCATGAGAATGTATAAAAAGGAAACTAGCTTAATAAAAAATATTTTATTGCATTAATGAAGAAACCACACCTGACTACCTTTGTACGTATCATTATAAAATAGACTTTTGTTGCTAACGTGGCTTGAGATAGAGCCCATAACGGGCTCTACCTTTGAACATGCCCTTATCACATTTTTGGAATTGACATTATGTTGGGAGGATATAATGGTCATTCAAGCAGTGAGAAGGACGGCAAAATAATAGACCACATATTATGTTCAGAAGAACCCGTCATTTGGGCCCCTAGACGCACACCCGCACAAACAAAAATAAACAAGATGTACGAAATTATGGAGTATGATGGGCGGTGCAAGAATATGTTTCGACCGAACCCATGATAGATACACCTCGAGCATAACCTGCTAACGAGTCATTACCCTGGAGGCTATGGGTTTTTTCATATACATGATGGGAGGACGTTCAAATAGGGATGCAAACATGGGAGGGCATTCAAATTCGGCGACGCAAGACAGATTCTAGACATCAACTTGTTCGATCGAATCCCGATGACTTGTAATAAATTTGGACATGGGACCAGAACCATTGAAAAAGTTATCTTCTTAGCTTTTCATCCATATAAAGGACACCTCAATCGAAGCATGTATATGACTTTGGCACTCGTTTTAGTGCAAACTGGTCCTAGACTCTAAAACGTACCCGAATTAAGTCGACTTGGTTTGGACATCCATCTTGAATTGGACGTTCTTGCTGGTCCTCCATATATCTAAGTCCCTCTCTAAGTGTCTCCTTGTTTTTTCCATTATTCCTAGTCATAATATAATTATTAGGTACCAATCTACTCTTAAATCATATTAAGAAAAACTTAAGAACGAGCTCACCTATAAATTCAATTGTTGCACGCGAGCATTTGTGCTTGGACCATGACCAACGGAGGATTGTTGTGTTATCCGAATGAGTGATGTCCTCATCACCTCCTTTATGGGGTGTTTGTTAGAGAAAAACTCGGTAAATGAACAAGGGATCTTGCACCACTCCTGGCCAATTGGTTACAAAGTTGGTCAATTGGTAATATTCGTTGCCTAGTGTCTTTGGCCTGTTACGGAGTGTTTCTCACATACGAGAGAGTCTCCCGATCTAGTAGTGTCTACAAATATCAATACATATAGAGATGGAACATCGAACACAAATTTGCTAGAACTTTCATGCGGCTAGGGTTTAGCTCATGAGGAGAGGTGTGGCTAAGGATTTCGTGTGTCTCAATCCCACAACCCTGCCATCTAAATATATAAAGTTTCTTACTGGCCCTTTCGTACCCACTAAAAACTATATTTGAATCTCTATCTTAACCGAGACCATATTTGAATTCCTATCCAAATAGTTTTTATAGCCCATTAAGTACGCTACACCATGTATTCACATACACCAGGTTGCAACATATTTTTTATCCACGTGTCAACTATAGCCCATAGCAGAATATATTGACCTACTAAGTGTACATAAAGATTATATTGATTGAACCGTAGTATATGTAGAAATCTGTTTGCCACGTGACATCGATTTAAGCTTAAGGTGAGACGTGTGTCATCCTTTTAATAGCTTAATCATTCTCTTTATCCTATAATAGATTACTAAACTTATTATGAAGTCCTCAATCATCCAACATGGACATAATATTACATCGAGATGTTTAGAGATATCTTTTCTAATTTTGAGGGACAAATCATATCTTGATTATACACATCTCACTACATGCTTTATTATAACGATGAAGACTAATTATATAACTACCCAATTACGGAGCATCTTTTAGCAGTCCTAAGTGAGCCATCGTGTATGTTGAGAATCGTGACAATCTCGGGTATAAGGATTCTACACCAACACTAGCAGATACCATATATAACTCTATAACTCTAGTAGTATCTCACGAAGGGTTTATCAATATGTTCTCCAACACAGTGGCGTAGTCAGAAAATTTTTAGTAGATAGTTCAGTCCAAACTCCAACGTAGCAAGTTTAACACGACAAAAAAAATTGAACACCACAATCATATATATCGATACAAATTTAGTTAAAATATGATTAGAATATAAAAATAACATCTTACTGGAAGAGTGATGCAATATTCTCTTTTTTCTTTCATGTTTTATCCAAACACAAATAGCCCATTACAAATCCTTCCATAAAGTGTTTGCGATGAGGCATTGAGTTTGGAGTCATTGAAGAATTATTTGAGCAAGTAGTGTAGCAATGAAATATTTCGAGAGGGAGCAGCACTGCACTGAGTCTGGAGGATGGATTGGTGTGTGCTGGGGTGCTAGAGCAGAGGAGGTGAGGAGCAGGCCGCCCAGGCGAAGCCGCTCAGCGCCTCAGCCGCTGTCTGCAGAGGCAGCTAGGCCTAGGCGGGCACGGTTCCCTGCAGTAAATTCAGAGAGTACTGTATGAACAGTATTTTGTGTAGCACAGTGCCTTGGGTCTATAGTAACAGTGTATCAACAGTGTTTAGATGTTCAGTTTAGGCTCATGAGTGCTGTAGCGATATACTGTTGCCCTTTATTTTGACCGTTCGTGGAAGATCTAACATCCAAAAAGACAAGCTAATGCTAATCCTGTAGCACCTCTTCATTTTCTTCTTAAATACAAGAGGATCTCATCCCTAGGCCATGACTCATAAGGCAGGGGATACGCCGCCGCAAGCCACGGGGAGCGTGGGCAGCCGGGCAGGGCCGCTGCTGCCTAGCCAGTGGCAGCACCGCCGCCTGTGTAGGGGCAGACCGGCGGAGGGCTGAGGCGTGGCGCGCACGTGCATAGAAGTGGAAATGGACCAAGCTCTTTGGATTCTTTCATAACCCTATTTAATTCTTAAAATTTTTTTATAATTTTATTCACTCGTTTTGAAATCACCCTTAAATTTTATAGGCAAAATGATTGCATGGCGACACACCGGGATGGGAAAGACTTGACGCCCACATCAAGGGCACATGGAGGCGAGGTGATGCTGCGACAGTGGAGAGGCAGTGCGGGACTGTGGGCTGCAGCAGTCGGGCAGTGCGCCGCAACAGCAAATTTTTTGAATTTTGAATTTTTATTAAATAATTTATAAAATTAATTTTTTATTCAAAAATTCACAAATCTAACCCTGCCGTCCTCCCAGAGGGTGGAATGCCTACGTGGAAGACGGTGGGCCGGCCGGCACGGAGGGGCGATAACGGCAGTTGGCAATATTTTTCATTTAGGCCTTTGTCGTCTTATGTAGGAAAGTTGCAAAATTATCGCGCGCGGCCGACATTTTTCTACTAAACCGCGATTTGATACATATATGTATAACATATGTAATTGTTTAATCACAAGTACTATATTGGCTCAGTGGTCACTGTCGCTCTCTCGTTCTCTCGGAGGGTAGCAGGAGGCTAAATTTTTTAATTTTTGAAATGAAAAATTAATTTTGTAAATTATTTAATAAATAAAATTTAAAATTCAAAAAATTCATGTGCCAGAAAGCCGCTCTGTCCAACCAGCCTCCACTAACCATAACTCTTGCTAGGTTAGGCCGGCTGACCGGGGGTGGGGGCCTCTCGTGGGCCGATTTCAGGGTAGTCATAGGCTCTCCTGGACTACTCCTAGCTACACCACTGATCCAACGTATGTCCATATTATTGATTTAACATTGCTATACCACGATCCATAAGAGATGATGATTGATCAATATTTGTGTTGATCATGTAATCATATTTGCTACACATGACCAACCAGGGACCATTTAAAATAATAATGTATCATAAAAAAGTCTCATGAATAAGTCACATACTTTTGATCAATAATAAATTATAAGGTATTTCTACAAATAAAATAAAACTATATTCTAGATTACTTATAAAAGGTTGCCTATATGGTATATGACTCATAGGAGGGCAGTTATAATTCCTTACGTAAACTAGGCAGTTAAAGAGACCAAATGTAGCCCTTCTAAAATTTGAAAACACTGCCCATATTCGAGTAAGATCTGATCTAGGAAGTACTCCGTACAAGTACAACAGTGTATAATTACATGGTAGATGCTATATATCTGTCTCAACCTTCCTCTCCTCTGACTGGCTTCATGTGCGTATGTCCCAATGCTTCCTTTGGGAAGTAATGTATAGAAATACTATTTATGTTTTATCATCTAATAATAAAAATACTAACCATAAATTTTTTTTAAATATGTAGAATTGTAAAACATTGAACATAAACAGGATAAAAATGCAAATTTTACATTGGATGGAGGTAGTACTACGTAACCAAATTTGTTGCAGGGTCCCTACCGTTGTCATAGTCCATAGGAAAATTCATTACTAGCCCCATTTATCTTGAAGGCAAGTGTGAACCATCAGTGAGCTATTACACACTTTTAAAGAGTGAGCAATTTTACAGTCCAACAAAAAGTAACAAAAAATACCTCGAGATACCGGTATCTCACGGTACCAAATCGTTTCTGATCATTGGATCTAACAACACACATCTTAATCAGCTAGATCTAATGATGAGAAATGATTTGGTACCTCGAGGTACCAGTATCTCGAGGTACTTTTTTTTGGACCGGAGCAAATCTCTTAAAAAGTTGGTTCTTCTAGGTAATCCTCTTGATAGTCTTTGTAACTCCACGGCCTTCATCCCTTAATGGACATTTAGATCTTTTATTTTCTCTCTAGCCGACCTGGACTCGTACGTCCTCCTATCCACAAAGTTTTAATCTTTATTCTTTATTGTTTGTCTCAGGAAGACTTCACATATTTAATTAATTAATGAATTGGAGTTTACTAAAGTGCGATATAAGTGATTTGGGATTTGAAAAAAGTATGGAACAATTCTTTATAGTTTGAAATAGTTAAGAACACTATAATCTTTGTAACTTTATACTGATATGCATGAAATATGCTAAAAATAAAGTCCTTTTTAACCGAGGGAGTATCATTTTTCATCGTATCTTTCACGAGGTTATAAATAGGTAAACTACAATGGTTCAGTGTGTTATTTTTTTTTGAAAATACTGCCCCACGTCCAAATAAGGTCTGATCTATTAGCAAGTACAAATACCATAATGTATAATTACATCCAATCTTACCAAGGAAAAGACAACTAAGATAAGATATTGTAAGTTTGAGGATGTCCTTTGTATTGCTCTGTTTTGCGCTATGCTATAAACCATAAACATATTCAAATATTTTCTCCGGACTTTGGTCAGGCAGTGACGAAGTTGTTTTCAAGCACTTGCATTATAATTTAATTTCTTTGTGGCACGTAGTCATTGTCTGTACTCTGTATTTTGTCCTCAACTTTTCTGAAGGTTTCAAACTTTGCTATTCTTGGCCAATAGCTGCTATCAATAATAGAGTTCTTCGGTTTCACTTCCATACACTGACTGACTGTGCTCGATCATAACTCAGAAGCATGTCGCAATCACTGAGCCACTGAGGTGTAGTGATCGCATCGCATGGAAGCTGCCATGAAGGCAGCGATGGAGGAGCCGCTCCTCATTGCCGCCGCGGTGACCGGGGGCTCTCGTGGACTGATTTCGGGGTAGTGATAGGCTCTCCTAGACTACTCCTATCTACACCACTGATCTAACATTTGTCCAGATTATTGATTTCACATTGCTATACCACGATCCATAAGAGATGATGATTGATCAATATTTATGTTGACCATGTAATCATATTTGTTACATATGATCAACCAGGGACCATTTAGAATAATAATGTATCATAAAAAAGTCTTATGAATAAGTCACGTATTTTTGATAATTAATAAATTATATAGGTATTTCTACAAATAAAATAAAACTATATTCTAGATTACTTATAAAAGGTTGCCTATATAGTATATGACTCATAGGGCTGCGGTTATAATTCCCTATGTAAACTAGACAGTTAAAGAGACCAAAGGTAGCTATTTAAAATTTGAAAAGAAACTGTCCATATTCAAGTAAGGCCTTGTTTAGTTCCTAAAATTTTTTTCTAAAAACATCACATCGAATTTTTGGACACCTAAATAAAGCATTAAACATAGATGAACGAAAAACTAATTACATAATTATGGAAGAAATCTTAAGACGAATTTTTTGAGCCTAATTAGTTCATGAGTAGCCATAAGTGCTATAGTAATCAACATGTGCTAATGATGGATTAATTAGACTTAAAAAATTCGTCTCGTGGTTTGTAGGCTAGCCGTGAAATTCGTTTTTTCATTTGTGTCCAAAAACCCCTTCCAACATCCGATCAAACGTTCGATTTGATGTTTTTACCAAAAAATTTTAGCAACTAAAGACCACCTAAGATCTGACGTAGGAAGTACTCCGTGCAAGTACAACAGTGTTACATTGTACTAGATGCTATATAGCTGTCTCAACCTTTCCCTCCTCTGACTGGAGTGTTCAGAAACAACATTAATTAATTTCAATATTCATGTACGTCTGTCCCCGTGCTTCCTTTGGGAAGTAATGGTATACATCCATCCCAATTTAAATGTATTTATATATTTTTATTTAATATTTAACCATTCATTTTATTTTAAAAAATTATAAAAAATAAAAAACAGTCATATAGAAGTGACTATTTATGTTTTGTCATCTCATAATAAAATATTAATTATAAAATTTTTTTAAATATGAAGGATAGTAAAACATTGAACATAAACAGAATAAAAATGCAATTTTTACATTGGATGGAGGTAGTACTACGTAACCAAATTTGTTGCAGGGTCCCTACCGTTGTCATAGTCTACATGAGAAAATTCATTTACTAGCCCCATTTATCTTCAAGGCAAGTGCGAACCATCAGTGAGCTATTACACACTTTTAAAGAGTTGGTTCTTCTGGGTAAACCTCTTGATAGTCTTTGCAATCCCACGGCCTTGGTCTCTTAATGGACATTTAGGGGGCTCAGAGCATCTCCAACAGCTCATCTATCCTATACTCTATCCTAAAAATAGAGAATGAAGACTACAAATTGAGTTCCAATAGAACGACCATCTTATCATATATTTTTAGATATCATTTATATTAGAAGAGAGAACCTTCGTATTTGGATTATCTCTCTCATCCTCCAAATAGATATAGATAATGTTATATATGGATGATCTAGTGAAGTAGAAATAGATATGAAGGATGAAACTAGTTTAGATAATCATTCAAATAAAGATATAAATGACCAAATTTAGATGAACTGTTAGGTTGGGGATGCTCTTAGCTCTGTGATCCGAGATCTTTATCTCCTGACCAAGAAACTTATCTTTTATTTTCTCACTAGCCGACCTGGACTCCTACGTCCTCCTATCCACAGAGTTTTAATCTTTGTTCTTTATTGTTTGTCTCAGGAAGACTTCACATATTTAATTAATTAATGCATTGGAGTTTACTAAAGCGAGATATAAGCGATTTGGGATTTGAAAAAAAAGTACGGAACAATTCTTTACAGTTTGAAATAGTTAAGAACACTATAATCTTTGTAACTTTGTATTGATATGCATGAAATATGCTAAAAATAAAGTTCTTTTCAACCGGGGGAGTATCATTTTTTATCATATCTTTCAGAGGTTGTAAATAGGTAAACTACAATGGTTCAGTTGGGTTTTTTTTTTTTTGAAAATACTCCCCCGTCCAAATAAGATCTGATCTATTAGCAAGTACAAATACCATAATGTATAAGTACATCCAATCTTACCAAGGAAAAGACAACTAAGATAAGATATTGTAAGTTCGAGGATGTCCTTTGTATTGCCCTGTTTTGCGCTAGGCTATAAACCATAAACATATTCAAATATTTTCCCCGGACTTTGGTCAGGCCGTGACGAAGTTGTTTTCAAGCACTTCCATTATAATTTAATTTCTTTGTGGCACGTACTCATTGTCTGTACTCTGTATTTTGTCCTCAACTTTTCTGACGGTTTCAAACTTTGTTGTTCTTGGCCAATAGCTGCTATCAATAATAGAGTTCTTCTTCGGTTTCACTTCCATACACTGACTGACTGAGCTCTCAGATCATAACTCAGAAGCATGTCGCAATCACTGAGCTACTGAGGTGTAGTGATCGCATCGCATGGAAGCTGCCATGAAGGCAGCGATGGAGGAGCCACTCCTCGCCGACACCGGTGACGCAGGGAAGAACGGCGGCGACGAGGAGGAGGAGAGCCTTGTGGTGATAGAGGTCAAGAAGCAGCTGTGCCTCGCCGGGCCGCTCATCGTCGGCATGCTGCTGCAGAACGTCGTCCAGATGATCTCCGTCATGTTCGTCGGCCACCTCGGCGAGCTCGCCCTCTCCAGCGCCTCCATGGCCACCTCCTTCGCCGGCGTCACCGGCTTTAGCCTGCTGGTACCCTCTAAATTCACTTCACCTCTGCAGTCCATTGCTAGAATCGAGCACGGACTCATGTGTGATTCGATGGTTCCATGGTGGCGTGCGAGCTCTAGGCCGGCATGGCGAGCAGCCTGGACACGCTGTGCGGCCAGGCGTTCGGCGCGAAGCAGCACCACATGCTCGGCGTCTACAAGCAGCGGGCGATGCTGGTGCTCGCGCTGGCGAGCGTCCCGGTGGCGGTGGTATGGGCATTCACCGGCGACATCCTCGTGCTCGTCGGCCAGGACCCGGAGATCGCGGCGGGGGCCGGGAGCTACATCCGGTGGATGATCCCGACGCTGTTCGTCTACGGGCCGCTGCAGTGCCACGTCCGGTTCCTGCAGACCCAGAACGTGGTCCTGCCGGTGATGCTCAGCTCCGGCGTGACGGCGGCGAACCACGTGCTCGTCTGCTGGCTCCTCGTGCGCCGGCTCGGGCTGGGCGCCAAGGGCGCCGCGCTCGCCAACGCCGTCTCGTTCCTCACCAACGTCTCCGTGCTGGCGGTCTACGTCAGGCTCTCGCCGTCGTGCAGGCGCACCTGGACCGGGTTCTCCGGCGAGGCGTTCCGCGACGTGCTCGGCTTCTTGAGGCTCGCCGTGCCATCTGCGCTGATGGTCTGGTGAGTCTCCGGTTCCGGTTCGAGTGACCAATGGTGCAGTTCTTTTCCCCATGTTCACAATATTCGAATCTAATTCAGTCTATAAAATTTGCAGAATTTTAGATTTACTCATGTAGTATGTTCTTCCGGCCTAAAGAGTTCTTTTCAGGTTTAACAATTTTCAACCTAGATTTCTTAAAATTTGCATTTATTATTTTTACTGTTATTTTATAGTGGTCTAAATATTTTTTTTATCACCCAATGATTGGTGCCTCTTTATGCTACCACCACCTTAAATACTGGCAAAATAATTAAAGTAGCGTAGTAATTGCTTCTGCGAATAGTACAACATATAAATCAATAGCTTTGACTGTTGTGCTATTGATATGTAGTGGTTGTATTCACTCCAACTATGCCGTGTTCTTGTTCCTCTCCTTCTAATCCAGATTTTCTTATTTTTCATATGTATATTATGAAATTGCTTATGTTAAACCATGTTCACAATATTGTTTAGTCTATAAAATTAATTAATTATGTATTAATCTACTACTACATTTTCATGCCGAATAACTAATCTCTAGCCGAACGTGGCCTAGGACCACCGTAAGTTCGTAAAGACACATTTTTAGTTTGTTGAAAAACTGATCAAATCTGAAAATTATTTCCCCCAAATTTCCAAATTGATATGAATTGGTCACTTGAGCCTCATGTCGTCAGTACTGAAACGCATGCATCTGATCTTCATGGACGGGAGTTCCTCACTTCCCTTATCTTAAAAAATTCATTATCTTGATGACTTGCAGCATGGAGTGGTGGTCGTTTGAGCTCCTGGTGTTGCTCTCCGGCCTTCTGCCTAATCCCAAGCTTGAGACGGCCGTCCTATCCATCTGGTGATCTACATTATACATTCTATACTTTGTTTCGGTGCAGTTCAGTGCAATTTGCTGTCTAAGCTGCTTAATCCTTGCTGCTGCCGCCATGATTATAGCTTGAACACCAACTCCTTCGCGTTCATGGTGCCACTTGGACTTGGTGCTGCCATAAGGTCAGTGTCTAAAGTCTAAACTCTGCACTCTTCAGAAACACAGAGTCTGAAGACTCAGGAACAGATTTTGCTGATTCCATTCCTTCAGAAATCAGAAACACAAACAAATAGACAGTGAAGTCTCAGGCAACATATAGACTATGAAAATTCGATAAATTTTGAGAAAATGGATCGTTCGAATCAATGCTGTTTTACAGTACGCGCGTGTCGAATGAGCTCGGAGCTGGGCGACCGCAGGCGGCACGCTTGGCGACCCGTGTGGTCATGATCCTGGCGTTCTTGGTGGGCACATCGGAGGGCCTGGTGATGGTTCTCGTTCGCAACCTGTGGGGGTATGCGTACAGCAACGAGAAGGAAGTGGCAGAGTACATTGCTAAGATGATGCCTATTCTCGCGGTGTCCATCCTGTTCGATGGAATTCAGTGTGTTCTGTCGGGTACATGCCATTCTGCTTCACATTTTTTCAGAAGGTTTTTTGATGTTTTGATGTGAATACTTGAAGCCCTTAGTACTCGTATAGGTTTTTTTTTTTTTGGAAGATAGACCTGATCTCTGGTCTCTGCAATGCATTTGGTAAAAGAGAGCAATGCAAGATCCCACGAGTTAAGATATAGCAGAATGCTCTGAAATTGGGGGAATCAGAAATTATTAGCCGACAACATAATGAATGTAAAGTACTAGTTGTACTTTTCTAATTTCGTTCTATGTTGACTATTTGTATCTTCAACTATCAATTTATATTAATTCATATAGATTAATATTATAAGATTTGTGTTTTTGGATTTGCCATAATAAATAATTTCATAATATACAATTTGCGTACTGCTAAAACATACAAATTAGCTGAATTGGTTGTTCAAAGCTATGAATGTTTTGACTTGAGAAAAACTAGAATGACAAGTAATGATGCTGACATGATTTTCAGGTGTTGTTAGGGGCTGTGGACGACAAAAGATCGGTGCTTTCATCAACCTAGGGGCTTACTACTTGGCTGGTATCCCTCCAGCATTCTTTTTTGCGTTTGTCTGCCACCTAGGAGGAATGGTAATTTGTGTTTCTCATTACTGTTTCGACCTTTTGATAATTTACTTTGGAGACTCTTTTACGATTTTACACTCTAAACAGGGACTCTGGTTTGGAATATTATGCGGACTAGTGGTGCAGATGCTTTTGCTTCTCACCATCACCTTGTGCACCAACTGGGATAAAGAAGTAAGTACGAGATTATTTATATATATACACATATATACCCTCCTAAACATGGAACAGAATTCTGTATAACACTCTAAACTTTAGAAGCGGCCATCTAACTCACTAAACTTTATGATATGTGTGATTTTACCAAGGAGTCACTCAACTCTGTTTCTTACTAATTGACATTGAAGATTATTCACTACGGTTTAACAATTCAATGGAATAAATGTTCAAAGTTTAAATGGGAAGGTCAAAACAATCAGTTATCAAGAAATAGAAAGGGAGTACCAAACATTATTATTATTTTTATCTGTCATACTTTTAGTGCCTCTTTAATTCATCAAGGACCATTAAAGCTTGTCTTATGATAATATAATTGCTTTGTTGGGTTCCTAGGCAATGAAAGCGAAGGATAGAGTATTCAAGTCATCACTTCCTATAGACTTGGCAACATGAGATTACATCAACCGAAGTGCCAAAGTACGCAGTTCCATTGGATGCAAAGAATTACAGCTAAATTAGATCAGGTGCACTGGGCAGAATCAATGAGCTTTTATTGTCTGATTTAGCTGTAACGAGTACAGAGTACTGGTACACCGATGTCGGAAGTGCTATGCATCGTCCATGCGAGATGAACATGCTGAGTACTAATTGACAGGTTTTTGTAGCGTGCAAAAACCTGTTAGATTTTGTATTGCACGTTCTAGATGTACCAAATGTTTGATTTTTTTTATGAGAATTAAATTTACTTTAATGAAAAATCACAAAAGTAGAGGTCATCCGAGGAAAATCGTGAATTTAGGGGTCTATCGAACGGTGGATGTTCGACTGGGGCCTGTTGAACGGAGGGAGTTTGACAGGGCCCACCACCCATTCGACTGTTGAGCCAGCCGGGTCTGTCGAACTGCCGCAGTTCGATAGGGGGCCTGTCAAACTACCGTAGTTCGACAGTGGGGACAGGGGCAGTTCGACATGCCCTATCGAACTGCAGCGCTAGCGATCTAGTCCGATGTCCTTTTCAGTCACACGCTGCTTGTTCGATATATAGGGCCCCTATCGAACTACACCCGTTCGACAGGCGCCCATATTCACAATTTTTCCTAGCTGACCACTACTTTTACGATTTTTCATTAAAATAATATTAATTCTCAAAAAAATTCCCAAATGTTTCCCCTTGACCATTCATTGTTAGAATGAAAATAAAAGAAGTCAGCCAATAATATTGTTCATGTGACCAGCAACAGTCAGGCAGGGATACAATTTCAACCTTAGGCTACTCACAATGCTGGTTTCAGTTTCAATAAATAAAGTGTCAGATAAGCAAAACTGGTGACATGGCATGAGGTTAATGAGGAGAGATGAATTTCATCTAGATAAAACCGGTGGTGCACTGTTTCCAAAACTTTGGAACCGATTGAAACCAACATTGGAGCGCAAGCAGTTTCATTTCAAATTCTCCTCGGGTCAAGACCAAGACGAGCACTTACACGCCGGGTACGACGCCATCTTCTGGACAGCCCAACACCATCTCTTTCTGGGAGCTCTTACCAGTGGGCAAGCGACCAGCTGCGTCCAGAGTTTCTGCCTCACCAAAACCACCTCCCACACAGCTTGTAGACTCAGGTAAAAGGTCTTCGCTTGATAACCAGAGGAGACATGGTGTTGTGATTGTGGGGCTCAAGAGCGTGTTTGGTCAGAAGCCGGATCGACTCAACTACAAAATGTTCTACCACGTAAACCAGGAATCATGCAAGTACTAGATGATGGATCGTTACCGCACGATGCGCTATGCAGCGGAAGAAGTGTCGTGCCCTGAGTTTTACCCCAGCCAAAAATAAATTAAATAATACATTAAAAATATTTTGTTAATCAAAGTTCAGGAGAAAACCCTGTCAAAGAAGTGTCTTGCTGCTCGCCGCTTAGTGCCGCTCGCCCGTCGCTTAGCCACCGCCACACGAGCGTGCCCACCGCCTAGCACCGCCGGTCGCCGCTGTCCATCGCCGGTCATCGGCCGTGGTAGCCTTGCACCGCCGCTACCGCCTCCCGCTTGCCGCCACTCGCTCGGCCGAGCCGTCCCCTCTCCCTATCTATTTTCTCTCACTGTCGCGCGGGTCCCGTGTGTCAGCTGTCCCCTCCCTTTCTCTCTCTCCCCGCGGGTCCCAGCCGTCAGCAACTGTCCCCTCTCCCCTCTCTCTTTGAGTCTATGACTCATGGTCCCCACTTGCCAGCCCGTCACCTCTCTCTCGTTGTGGGCCCCCTTGTTAGCCTCTTTTCCCTCTTGTCTCACCCAGTGGGACCCAAATGTCAGCATTCCCTCTCTCTCCTAGGCTGACGTCTTCACCTCCGGTTAATTGCGCAATAAATCATTAAGGTTTTCTGTTTAGTTTAAAAACACGGTTAATCTTCTAAAATTCTTAACTAATTCATCTAGTCTCGGTTCTAGTCCATTCGAATTTCATTAAATCCATAGAAATGCCAAGAATCCATTAAAAATAGTTTCTTTCTCTGTTTCAATTGTTTTATAGCTTGTTTTTGCTTGTTTCCTCTGATTGTCAAAGGTCATTTGCCCGTCGCAGCGCTGTTCGTTCCCAAAGTCATCGCCGAAGTTCCTCGTGGGTCCGAGCAAGGCAAGTGGCACTCTATCCTTGAACATATTGATCCCATGATTATGAAATCCCCGCTTTACATTCAAACATGCATTGTTTTATACAAATCTATTTGCTTTATTTATCTATTGGGCATTTACCTTTATATCCATTGATTCCGACTCATTATTATTGTCGTCCCAGGTTTTGATTTGACTAGAAATAGGCTTAGCAATGCTTAGCCATGCTTAGTTTAACTAGCTCACCAATTATTATTTAATTAGTGTTAGACTTTGATAGACCTTTAGTGGTTGTCATCATCATGAATTTCCCGATGTGGATTAAATACAACTAAAATATTGCTTATGGTGGGCTGTGGGTGCATGGTTTTGAGAGTCGTGCCCATGGCAATTAAGAACCGATTCTCAGGAAACCGTGGAAGTCTTACACATACTAACCACAAGCCAGAGTGGGGAACAGTGAGACTTGTAGTCTAGATTGTCCCTATTCAACGTACCCAGGATAGGGTGGGCGTGATGGAGTATGGATGGGAGTCGTTGTCACGCCCAGAAATTTACACCAAATTTCTGAACAATAGCATGTATTAAATCTCGGTCCAGGCATCAGCCCGAGTACACACTATGACAAATTAATGCACAGTTCCACGACTTAAAAACAAATAAAAACAATTATCTATCGAAATGCAGCGGAAAAGGAAAACAAACTAAACCATCTAATCTTCAGCTTCAGCTGGTGAAGGCGGCTCCACACCACAGGCATTCTTGACGGCGGACTGAACCTTACTTCAACCTTCGGAACAACCTTCTTCTGACACAGGCTCTGGCACTTGCTCTGGTGGGGGAAAAAGTAAGCAAGGCTGAGTACAAACCACCGTACTCAACAAGTAACACCCAAGAGAGAAAGAATAATGAATGCAATAGGGTATCAAGGATAGGCTAAGGTTAAATTGCACAAAAGCTGCAGTAATTTAGCAAAACAGTAGATAAAATAGACTGAAATAAAAGTAAAGTAAACATTTAAAATAATCATCCACTGTCCAACGTTACACCACGTTGCAACAGGCCCAGACCGCTGTCGAACGTTACACCACGTAGCGACAGGGTCAACCCTCTGTCCAACGTTAAACCACGTTGCGACAGACCCAAACCACTGCCAACGTTACACCACGTTGCGCAGGGTCAAACCAGTTCCAAGATTAATCAGGTTATTAATGGTTCAACTAATCCCAGTGAATCTGTCAGTTCGCCCAATGACCGCGGGCACGGCTATTCGAATAGTTTTACTCTGCAGAGGTGTACAGCTTTACCCACAAGACATGGCTGCCAAGCATGTTACCATGCCCCAACGTATCACCACGATACCTCAGTACGGAAACCATGATAAGACCTTTCACCCAGCCCTCCCTAGACAATCGCACCACACTTCAGGTTTCACCCCCTCCTTTACACCAAGTCGGGCAGTCCCCTCTTGTGCCTTGGTAGATCCGGAAGCAGGAGAAGCTTTCGTTACACCACGATTGCCCGTCCATACTCCATCACGCCTACCCTTGCCTGGGTACGTCGAATAGGGACAAGCTAGATTACGAGTCTCACCGTTGCCCATTCTGGCTTGTGGTTAGTACGTGTAAGACCTTCAGGGTTTCCTGAGAACCGGTCCTTAATTGCCATGGGCACGACTCTCAAAACCATGCACCCACAGCCCACCATAAGCAATATTTTAGTTGTATTAATCCACTCGGGAAATGAATAATGATAACAACCATTGAAGGCGTACCAAAGTGCAACAATAATTAAATAATAATTGGTGAGCTAGTTGGACTAAGCATGGCTAAGCATTGACTAACCCTAATTCTAGTCAAATTAACCCTGGGGTGACAGTAATAATGAATGGGGATCAACGGATATATTGGTAAATTCCCAATAGATAAATACAATAAATAGATTTGCATAAAACAATGCATGTTTGAATGTAAAAGCGGGGGATTTTATAAACATAGGTTCAATATGATCAAAGAAGGGTGCCACTTGCCTTGCTTAGACCCATGAGGAACTTCGGCGACGACTTCGGGAACGAACGGCGCTGCGACGGGGTCAAAACCTACAACAAACAAGGCAAAACAAACAAAACAGGCTATAAAACTACTGAAACAGAGAAAGAAACTATTTTTAATGGATTCTTGGCATTTTTCTGGATTTAATGAAACTTGAATGGACCTAAACGGAGACTAGATGAATTACTTATGAATTTTAGAAGTTTTCTGGGTTTTTTAGCTAAACAGAAAAGTGCTAAATCAATTATTGCGCAATTAATGGGGCTGCTGACGTCAGCGAGGAGAGAGGAAGCTGACGGCTGACAGGTGGGGACCACCTGTCAGTGTGAGAGAGGGGGAATGGGCGGCTGACACGCGGGCCCGGGGAGGAGAGAGAGGAGGCGGCTGGCGGGGTGGCGACTGACGGGTGGGACCCGTCGGTCGGCGACCGTGGAACAGAGAGGAGCGGGGTCTGGCCGGGAGAGGGAGAGGGGCGGCGACGTCCGACGGCGGTGGACGGCGACCGGCGGAGGACGGCGCCCGGCGACGAGCGGCGCGAACCGGCGGGCGGCGGCGAACGGCGAAGGCAGCCGGGAAGCGGGAACATCGGCGTGCGAGCAGCGGTGGCGGGAGCGGCGGAGACGGCGAGGGCCGAGGAGAAAGGGGAGGTGGCGATGGCGATGACCGGCGGCACGAGGGCGTCGACGTCGGCGACACCGACCGGCGATCGAAGGGCGATGACGGCGTCGGCGAGGAGGAGGCAGAGACCGCGGCGGGGTGGCGCGGCTCGGAGCGGCGGCGGAGCAGAGCGGAGGGAGAGGGCGGCTGAGCGGCGGCGGAGTCGAGTGGAGCGGCCAAGTGGCAGCGATAGAGGAGAGGAGAGACGGCCTCGACGGCGGCGCGGGGCAGCGGCGGCCGGCGACGGCTCGACAGCAGAGCGGCGGTTGGTGGTCGGCGGAGGGGTGACGGCGACGCAAAGATGGCGATTGCGACGAAGTGGGGAAACGGCGGCGTGGAGGCACGGCCGAGAGGGAGAGGGATCGGGGCGGCGCGGCGGTGAGTTAGCCAGCAGCGCGGCGGGCGGAGGAGCTCAGCGACGGTGTCGCGAGGGAGAGGGGGACGGGATGCGGCGTTCAGCCGGGGAGGCGGCGACGGCGTAGCAACGACGGCGTCGGCGACGACGTCGGGCGGCGACGAGCGGGCGGTGACGGCGACGACGGCGCGACGACGACGACCGGCGTCCGACGACAGCGCGTGGCGCGCGACCGAGCGCGGCGCACGGCGACGACGGCACAGCGGCACGGCGACGGCGGGCGGGCGCGGGAAGCGGCCATGCGGGAAGGCGCGGGTGGCGCGAGGATAGCGTGACAACGGCAGAGCTGGGCGACGGTCTGGCAGGGGCCGCCGGCGACTGGCGGAGTCCGACGACGACGGCGCGGGGGTGAGCTCGGAGGCGATGATGGAGGAAACGGGAGAGGGAGAGGGGAAACGCTCACCGGCGGCGACAAAGAAGGCGACGCGTCGGCGAGGGCGAGGCGGCGGTGATGACGCAGACGCGCGGCGGCTGGCGACGCGCGGCGACGAGATCGGCCGACGGCGTCGAGACGACGGGCACGGCGGCGGGAGGGACGAAGGGGCGGCGACGACGCTCGGCGACCATGTCACGCCCAGAAATTTACACCAAATTTCTGAACAATAGCATGTATTAAATCTCGGTCCAGGCATCAGCCCGAGTACACACTATGACAAATTAATACACAGTTCCACGACTTAAAAACAAATAAAAACAATTATCTATCGAAATGCAGCGGAAAGAGGAAAACAAGACTAGACCATCTAATCTTCAGCTTCAGCTTGCGAAGACGGCTCCACACCACAGGCACTCTCGACGGCGGACTGAACCTTACTTCAACCTTCGGAACAACCTTCTTCTGACACCGGCTCTGGCGCTTGCTCTGGTGGGGGAAAATTAAGCAAGGCTGAGTACAAACCACCGTACTCAACAAGTAACACCCAAGAGAGGGAGAATAATGAATGCAACAGGGTATCAAGGATAGGCTAAGGTTAACTTGCACAAAAGCTGCAGTAATTTAGCAAAACAGTAAATAAAATAGACTGAAATAAAAGTGAAGTAAACATTTAAAATAATCATCCACTGTCCAACGTTACACCACGTTGCAACAGGCCCAGACCGCTGTCGAACGTTACACCACGTAGCGACAGGGTCAACCCTCTGTCCAACGTTAAACCACGTTGCGACAGACCCAAACCACTGCCAACGTTACACCACATTGCGCAGGGTCAAACCAGTTCCAAGATTAATAAAATTATTAAAGGGGTTCAACTAATCCCAGTGAGTCTGTCGGTTCGCCCAATAACCGCGGGCACGGCTATTCGAATAGTTTTACTCTGCAGAGGTGTACAACTTTACCCACAAGACATGGCTGCCAAGCATGTTACCATGCCCCAACGTATCACCACGATACCTCAGTACGGAAACCATGATAAGACCTTTCACCTAGCCCTCCCTAGACAATCGCACCACACTTCAGGTTTCACCCCCTCCTTTACACCAATTCGGGCAGTCCCCTCTTGTGCCTTGGTAGATCCGGAAGCAGGAGAAGCTTTCGTTACACCACGATTGCCCGTCCATACTCCATCACGCCTACCCTTGCCTGGGTACGTCGAATTGGGACAAGCTAGATTACGAGTCTCACCGTTGCCCATTCTGGCTTGTGGTTAGTACGTGTAAGACCTTCAGGGTTTCCTGAGAACCGGTCCTTAATTGCTATGGGTGCGACTCTCAAAACCATGCACCCACAGCCCACCATAAGCAATATTTTAGTTGTATTAATCCATCTCGGGAAATGAATAATGATAACAACCATTGAAGGTGTACCAAAGTGCAACAATAATTAAATAATAATTGGTGAGCTAGTTGAACTAAGCATGGCTAAGCATTGACTAATCCTAATTCTAGTCAAATTAACCCTGGGATGACAATAATAAATGGGAATCAACGGATATAAAGGTAAGTGCCCAATAGATAAATACAATAAATAGATTTGCATAAAACAATGCATGTTTGAATGTAAAAGCAGGGGATTTTATAATCATGGGTTCAATATGATCAAAGAAGGGTGCCACTTGCCTTGCTTAGACCCACGAGGAACTTCGGCGACGACTTCGGGAACGAACGGCGCTGCGACGGGGTCAAAACCTACGACAAACAAGGCAAAACAAACAAAACAGGCTAAAAAACTACTGAAACAGAGAAAGAAACTATTTTTAATGGATTCTTGGCATTTTTCTGGATTTAATGAAACTTGAATGGACCTAAACGGAGACTAGATGGATTACTTATGAATTTTAGAAGTTTTCTGGGTTTTTTAGCTAAACAGAAAAGTCCTAAATCAATTATTGCGCAATTAATGGGGCTGCTGACGTCAGCGAGGAGAGAGGAACTGACGGCTGACAGGTGGGGACCACCTGTCAGTGGGAGAGAGGGGAAATGGGCGGCTGACACGCGGGCCCGGGGAGGAGAGAGAGGAAGGGGCTGGCGGGGAACGACTGACGGGTGGGTCCCACTCGTCAGCGAGAGAGGACAGAGAGGAGCGAGCAGAGCGCGCGGCTCGCGGCTCGCGGCGCGACGGCGCGGCGGGCGGCGACCGGCGGACGGCGGCGCGGACCGGCGGGTATGCGGCGGACGGCGGCGATTGGCGACGGCGGCCGGGAAGCGAGGACGTCGGCGGCGCGAGCAGCGGCGCCCGAGCGCGGCGCACGACGACGACGGCACGGCGGCACGGCGACGGCTGAGGAGGAAAGGGGAGGTGGCGATGGCGATGACCGGCGGCACGAGGGCGTCGACGTCGGCGACACCGACCGGCGACCGAAGGGCGACGACGGCGTCGGCGAGGAGAAGGCAGAGACCGCGGCGGGGTGGCGCGGCTCGGAGCGGCGGCGGAGCAGAGCGGAGGGAGAGGGTGGCTGAGCGGCGGCGGAGCGGAGCGGCCAAGTGGCAGCGAGAGAGGAGAGGAGAGACGGCCTCGACGGCGGCGCGGGGACAGTGACGGCCGGCGACGGCGGGCGGGCGCGGGAAGCGGCCATGCGGGAAGGCGTGGGTGGCGCGAGGACAGCGTGACGACGGCGGAGCTGGGCGACGGTCTGGCAGGGGCCGCTGGCGACCGGCGGAGTCCAACGACGACGGCGCGGGGGTGAGCTCAGGGGTGATGATGAGGGAAACGGGAGAGGGAGAGGAGAAACGCTCACCGGCGGCGACAAAGAAGGCGGCGCGTCGGCGAGGGCGAGGCGGCGGTGATGACGCAGACGCGCGGCGGCTGACGACGCGCGGTGACGAGATCGGCCGACGGCGTCGAGACGACGAGCACGGCGGCGGGAGGGACGAAGGGGCGGCGACGACGCTCGGGTGCACACCGGCAGCGACGGAGGCCGGCGGGAGATCAGCGAAGACGAGGCAGCGGTGGTGACGCGGGTGGGCGGCGACGTCCGACGGCCGACAAGAAGATCGGCGGCTGACGGCGACGGAGGGGAGCTTCGGGCGGAGAGGGGAAAGTGGCGGCGGGGCGGCGGCGTGAGGATTTTATAGGTGGTGGCGCCGGCTAGGGCGGAGCGGCCGGTGGAGACCGAGTCGACGACGCGGCGAACTCGGCGGCGGCGGTTGCGGCGGTGGTTGCAGCGGCGGCGCGGCGGAGGACTCGGGGCGGCGGCGGACTCGGCTGGCGCGACGCGGAGGCGGGGGCGCTGGCGAAACCTGGTCGCTGACAGGTGGGCCCCACCTGTCAGTGGCGCGAGGGGAGGAGGGAGGCGAGACGGACTTCGCCGCGGCGTGGGCGGACGAGCGGGCGAGCTGGGCCGAGGCGGCCCAGGCGGGAGGAGCGCGCGCGCGCGGGGACGGAGCGGAAGGCCGGCTCGGCTGGGCCGGCCGGGCGGGGAGAGGTGGGCCGGCTCGGCTGGGCCGGCCCGGGAAGGAGGAGAGGAAAAAGAAAAAGGAAAAAGAAAAGGAAGGGAGGAAAATTGGACTTCGGCCCAATTTGAGAAGGAAGGGAAAAAGAAAGGAAAAAGGAGGGAAAAAGGAAAACCCCACTTTTGCCGAGTTTTAAATTAATTTGTTTGGCCAAATTTTATACTTCTGCAATTTAAATTCAAATCCTGTTAGTCGATTTTGCGAGCCTCGATTTAATTGAATTAATTCCTTTTAGAGGGATTTTTCCTGAGTTAATTAAGCCAATTGTTATTTACGGATTTCTTTTTACGATTTAGGCTTGGGATAAAACTCCGGGCGTGACAAATCCACCCCCCTTAACAGAATCTCGTCCCCGAGATTCGGAGGAGCTGTTAAAGAGGTGCAGACAAGCAGCCTAGAGTTGGCAGAACTTACCTGGAACAAACTCGGGTGCGGCTTGAGCTTCCTTGGCTGAGACTTGATTGACTTGGGCTTGCACGAATCCTCGTTTGTTGCGTCTTGGCTGTGGACACTCCTTGGCGAAGTGACCCGGTCTGTTGCAGTTGAAACAAACCCCTGGCTTCTGAGCTGGTGTTGCCTGGCTTGGCGGTGGCAGTGCTGATAAGGGCTGCACTGGTCCTCCATTGCTGTCGTTGTCATGGGGGTTGTAGTTGCTTGGGTTGAAAGGTCGGTGTTGACGAACAATCGGTGTCGAAGACCCCTGCTGTTGTCCAAAGTGCAAACGTGGCTTCTGGTTCTTTCCTGTGTTGACTTGTTCCGCTTTTCTCTTGCGATCCATCTGGTTGCACTGGTCCTCCTGGCAGATTGCTTTGTCCACTAACTTCTCAAAGTCCGCAAAATCCTTTGAGATCAGCTGTTTGGTCAGGTCATCATTCAATCCTTCAAGAAACTTCTCTTGTCTTTCAGCATCGGTGCGCACATCTTCCGGGGCATAACGTGCTAGGCGGTTGAACTCATGGAGATACTCTGTAACTGTCATATCCCCTTGTTGTAGATCACAAAACTCTCGCTTCTTCTGTGCCACTATTCCATCCGGCACATGAGCTTTCCGAAAACTGTTGCAGAACTCGTCCCAAGTGATATCTGTAGTGGCAGTCCGAGTAGCCAGAAGGTTATCCCACCAAACGGAGGCGGGTCCCATCAGTTGGTGAGTCGCGAAAGCGACCTTCTCTTGATCACTGCACTCCAAAAGATTCAGCTTCTTTTCGATTGCATATAGCCAGTCATTTGCTTCCATCGGGTTGGTTGTGCTCGCAAACGTCGGTGGTCGAACTCGAAGAAACTCTGATAACCTTGACTGTGCTGGTGGTGGTCCTTGGTGTTGATTCTGCTGCTGATTCATCCAAAGCTGCATCACCTGTTGGTGTTGTTGTTGCATCTGTTGCATCATCATGGTCATCATCTGAGCCTGGTTGGCTAGAACTTGGGCAATCGTCGGATCCTCTTGTTGCGGCGGTGGCGGTCCATTGCGCGAACCTTCATGGTTTTCTTGACTTCCAGTTGCTCCATTGTTGTTGCGGTTACTGTTCCTTGTGTTCACCATCTTCAGAGCAGAAGGAGAGAACAAAGGCAGAGGAGAAAATCAAAGGGGCTTTTCTTGAATTACTCGAGTGAAATTTTCTGATCTGGATTAAAACACTTAAAAGAGCACTCAACTCCTGGTGGTACAACCATAACGCCACTACTTGCTATGGTGAACCGCTAACCCCAAAACAAACCTACACACACAAAAACTACCAAGCAACGACTAAAAGACGATGCTAGGGTAACGTCTACGGCTCGAAACGGCTGCGACGACTGAAGAAGCAAAGCTTGACTCTTGAACGACTTGTCTTCAACTTGAGAGCGACGCTTGGAGTAGCGCAGACCTGACTCTTCACTTTGGGAAGAACTTGAATCTTCGGTCTTGACACTTGATCGGCTGAAGTTGCTGATGACTGCTGCGACGAAGGCACGGGCTCGTCGGTGGGATGACACACATCTATAGAGATCAAGGTTTGAGAAGCAAGAATGCTCGCTAAATTTTCAAAACCAAAAGACTCGACTCTTTTTTTTTTTTTGCAAACGACTCAAATTTTGCAAATCCTAATGCATATGACAGAAGGCTCCTAGGGTTTCCATTTGGCTCATCCTACGGTCAAGATTGGCTCTGATACCAACTTGTCACGCCCAGAAATTTACACCAAATTTCTGAACAATAGCATGTATTAAATCTCGGTCCAGGCATCAGCCCGAGTACACACTATGACAAATTAATACACAGTTCCACGACTTAAAAACAAATAAAAACAATTATCTATCGAAATGCAGCGGAAAAGGAAAACAAACTAAACCATCTAATCTTCAGCTTCAGCTGGCGAAGACGGCTCCACACCACAGGCACTCTCGACGGCGGACTGAACCTTACTTCAACCTTCGGAACAACCTTCTTCTGACACAGGCTCTGGCACTTGCTCTGGTGGGGGAAAAAGTAAGCAAGGCTGAGTACAAACCACCGTACTCAACAAGTAACACCCAAGAGAGGGAGAATAATGAATGCAACAGGGTATCAAGGATAGGCTAAGGTTAACTTGCACAAAAGCTGCAGTAATTTAGCAAAACAGTAAATAAAATAGACTGAAATAAAAGTGAAGTAAACATTTAAAATAATCATCCACTGTCCAACGTTACACCACGTTGCAACAGGCCCAGACCGCTGTCGAACGTTACACCACGTAGCGACAGGGTCAACCCTCTGTCCAACGTTAAACCACGTTGCGACAGACCCAAACCACTGCCAACGTTACACCACATTGCGCAGGGTCAAACCAGTTCCAAGATTAATAAAATTATTAAAGGGGTTCAACTAATCCCAGTGAGTCTGTCGGTTCGCCCAATAACCGCGGGCACGGCTATTCGAATAGTTTTACTCTGCAGAGGTGTACAACTTTACCCACAAGACATGGCTGCCAAGCATGTTACCATGCCCCAACGTATCACCACGATACCTCAGTACGGAAACCATGATAAGACCTTTCACCTAGCCCTCCCTAGACAATCGCACCACACTTCAGGTTTCACCCCCTCCTTTACACCAATTCGGGCAGTCCCCTCTTGTGCCTTGGTAGATCCGGAAGCAGGAGAAGCTTTCGTTACACCACGATTGCCCGTCCATACTCCATCACGCCTACCCTTGCCTGGGTACGTCGAATAGGGACAAGCTAGATTACGAGTCTCACCGTTGCCCATTCTGGCTTGTGGTTAGTACGTGTAAGACCTTCAGGGTTTCCTGAGAACCGGTCCTTAATTGCTATGGGTGCGACTCTCAAAACCATGCACCCACAGCCCACCATAAGCAATATTTTAGTTGTATTAATCCATCTCGGGAAATGAATAATGATAACAACCATTGAAGGTGTACCAAAGTGCAACAATAATTAAATAATAATTGGTGAGCTAGTTGAACTAAGCATGGCTAAGCATTGACTAATCCTAATTCTAGTCAAATTAACCCTGGGATGACAATAATAAATGGGAATCAACGGATATAAAGGTAAGTGCCCAATAGATAAATACAATAAATAGATTTGCATAAAACAATGCATGTTTGAATGTAAAAGCGGGGGATTTTATAATCATGGGTTCAATATGATCAAAGAAGGGTGCCACTTGCCTTGCTTAGACCCACGAGGAACTTCGGCGACGACTTCGGGAACGAACGGCGCTGCGACGGGGTCAAAACCTACGACAAACAAGGCAAAACAAACAAAACAGGCTAAAAAACTACTGAAACAGAGAAAGAAACTATTTTTAATGGATTCTTGGCATTTTTCTGGATTTAATGAAACTTGAATGGACCTAAACGGAGACTAGATGGATTACTTATGAATTTTAGAAGTTTTCTGGGTTTTTTAGCTAAACAGAAAAGTCCTAAATCAATTATTGCGCAATTAATGGGGCTGCTGACGTCAGCGAGGAGAGAGGAACTGACGGCTGACCACCTGTCAGTGGGAGAGAGGGGAAATGGGCGGCTGACACGCGGGCCCGGGGAGGAGAGAGAGGAAGGGGCTGGCGGGGAACGACTGACGGGTGGGTCCTACTCGTCAGCGAGAGAGGACAGAGAGGAGCGAGCAGAGCGCGCGGCTCGCGGCTCGCGGCGCGACGGCGCGGCGGGCGGCGACCGGCGGACGGCGGCGCGGACCGGCGGGTATGCGGCGGACAGCGGCGATTGGCGACGGCGGCCGGGAAGCGAGGACGTCGGCGGCGCGAGCAGCGGCGCCCGAGCGCGGCGCACGATGACGACGGCACGGCGGCACGGCGACGGCTGAGGAGGAAAGGGGAGGTGGCGATGGCGATGACCGGCGGCACGAGGGCGTCGACGTCGGCGACACCGACCGGCGACCGAAGGGCGACGACGGCGTCGGCGAGGAGAAGGCAGAGACCGTGGCGGGGTGGCACGGCTCGGAGCGGCGGCGGAGCAGAGCGGAGGGAGAGGGTGGCTGAGCGGCGGCGGAGCGGAGCGGCCAAGTGGCAGCGAGAGAGGAGAGGAGAGACGGCCTCGACGGCGGCGCGGGGACAGTGACGGCCGGCGACGGCGGGCGGGCGCGGGAAGCGGCCATGCGGGAAGGCGTGGGTGGCGCGAGGACAGCGTGACGACGGCGGAGCTGGGCGACGGTCTGGCAGGGGCCGCTGGTGACCGGCGGAGTCCAATGACGACGGCGCGGGGGTGAGCTCAGGGGTGATGATGAGGGAAACGGGAGAGGGAGAGGAGAAACGCTCACCGGCGGCGACAAAGAAGGCGGCGCGTCGGCGAGGGCGAGGCGGCGGTGATGACGCAGACGCGCGGCGGCTGACGACGCGCGGTGACGAGATCGGCCGACGGCGTCGAGACGACGAGCACGGCGGCGGGAGGGACGAAGGGGCGGCGACGACGCTCGGGTGCACACCGGCAGCGACGGAGGCCGGCGGGAGATCAGCGAAGACGAGGCGGCGGTGGTGACGCGGGTGGGCGGCGACGTCCGACGGCCGACAAGAAGATCGGCGGCTGACGGCGACGGAGGGGAGCTTCGGGCGGAGAGGGGAAAGTGGCAGCGGGGCGGCGGCGTGAGGATTTTATAGGTGGTGGCGCCGGCTAGGGCGGAGCGGCCGGTGGAGACCGAGTCGACGACGCGGCGAACTCGGCGGCGGCGGTTGCGGCGGTGGTTGCAGCGGCGGCGCGGCGGAGGACTCGGGGCGGCGGCGGACTCGGCTGGCGCGACGCGGAGGCGGGGGCGCTGGCGAAACCTGGTCGCTGACAGGTGGGCCCCACCTGTCAGTGGCGCGAGGGGAGGAGGGAGGCGAGACGGACTTCGCCGCGGCGCGGGCGGACGAGCGGGCGAGCTGGGCCGAGGCGGCCCAGGCGGGAGGAGCGCGCGCGCGCGGGGACGGAGCGGAAGGCCGGCTCGGCTGGGCCGGCCGGGCGGGGAGAGGTGGGCCGGCTCGGCTGGGCCGGCCCGGGAAGGAGGAGAGGAAAAAGAAAAAGGAAAAAGAAAAGGAAGGGAGGAAAATTGGACTTCGGCCCAATTTGAGAAGGAAGGGAAAAAGAAAGGAAAAAGGAGGGAAAAAGGAAAACCCCACTTTTGCCGAGTTTTAAATTAATTTGTTTGGCCAAATTTTATACTTCTGCAATTTAAATTCAAATCCTGTTAGTCGATTTGCGAGCCTCGATTTAATTGAATTAATTCCTTTTAGAGGGATTTTTCCTGAGTTAATTAAGCCAATTGTTATTTACGGATTTCTTTTTACGATTTAGGCTTGGGATAAAACTCCGGGCGTGACAAATCCACCCCCCTTAACAGAATCTCGTCCCCGAGATTCGGAGGAGCTGTTAAAGAGGTGCAGACAAGCAGCCTAGAGTTGGCAGAACTTACCTGGAACAAACTCGGGTGCGGCTTGAGCTTCCTTGGCTGAGACTTGATTGACTTGGGCTTGCACGAATCCTCGTTTGTTGCGTCTTGGCTGTGGACACTCCTTGGCGAAGTGACCCGGTCTGTTGCAGTTGAAACAAACCCCTGGCTTCTGAGCTGGTGTTGCCTGGCTTGGCGGTGGCAGTGCTGATAAGGGCTGCAGTTGTCCTCCATTGTTGTCGTTGTCATGGGGGTTGTAGTTGCTTGGGTTAAAAGGTCGGTGTTGACGAACAATCCGTGTCGAAGACCCCTGCTGTTGTCCAAAGTGCAAACGTGGCTTCTGGTTCTTTCCTGTGTTGACTTGTTCCGCTTTTCTCTTGCGATCCATCTGGTTGCACTGGTCCTCCTGGCAGATTGCTTTGTCTACTAACTTCTCAAAGTCCGCAAAATCCCTTGAGATCAGCTGCTTGGTCAGGTCATCATCCAATCCTTCAAGAAACTTCCCTTGTCTCTCAGCATCGGTGCGCACATCTTCCGGGGCATAATGTGCTAGGCGGTTGAACTCATGGAGATACTCTGTAACTGTCATGTCCCCTTGTTGTAGATCACGAAACTCACGCTTCTTCTGTGCCACTATTCCATCTGGCACATGGGCTTTCCGAAAACTGTTACAGAACTCGTCCCAAGTGATGTCTGTTGTGGCAGTCCGAGTAGCCAAAAGGTTATCCCACCAAACGGAGGCGGGTCCCATCAGTTGGTGAGTCGCGAAAGCGACCTTCTCTTGATCACTGCATTCCAAAAGATTCAGCTTCTTTTCGATTGCATGTAGCCAGTCATTTGCTTCCATGGGGTTGGTTGTGCTTGCAAACGTCGGTGGTCGAACTCGAAGAAACTCTGATAACCTTGACTGTGCTGGTGGTGGTCCTTGGTGTTGATTCTGCTGCTGATTCATCAAAAGCTGCATCACTTGTTGGTGTTGTTGTTGCATCTATTGCATCATCATGGTCATCATCTGAGCCTGGTTGGCTAGAACTTGGGCAATCGTTGGGTCCTCTTGTTGCGGTTGTGGTGATCCATTGCATGAACCTTCACGGTTTTCTTGACTTCCAGTTGCTCCATTGTTGTTGCGGTTACTGTTCCTTGTGTTCACCATCTAAGCAGAAGGGGAGAACAAAGGGGAGGAGAAAATCAAAGGGGCTTTTCTTGAATTACTCGACTGTAATTTTCTGATCTTGATTAAAACACTTAAAAGAGCACTCAACTCCTGGTGGTACAACCATAACGCCTCCCCTTGTCATGGTGAACCGCTAACCCAAAACAAACCCACACACACAAAAACTACCAAGCAACGACTAAAAGACGATGCTAGGGTAACGTCTACGGCTCGAAACGGCTGCGACGACTGAAGAAGCAACGCTTGACTCTTGAACGACTTGTCTTCATCTTGAGAGCGACGCTTGGAGTAGCGAAGACCTGACTCCTCACTGCTGGAAGAACTTGACTCTTCGGTCTTGACACTTGATCGGCTGAAGTTGCTGACGACTGCTGCGACGAAGGCACGGGCTCGTCGGTGGGATGACACACATCTATAGAGATCAAGGTTTGAGAGCCTCGATTTAATTGAATTAATTCCTTTTAGAGGGATTTTTCCTGAGTTAATTAAGCCAATTGTTGTTTACGAATTTCTTTTACGATTTTAGGCTTGGGATAAAACTCCGGGCGTGACAGTCGTGGTGTATCGATGGCCTATGCTGCTTCTGGATTCACCTAGGCACAAGAAGTGGCTACCCAACTTGGTGTAAAGAAGGGGCGAAACCTAAAGTGTGGTGCGCAGGCACGGCATGGTGACGTGTAGGGAGGGTTAGGTGAAAAGTCTTATCACAGCCACTTGGCATGGTGACGTGTCTATGCAGGCACGGTGACATGTGGGTGGGTTGTGTCTTTTGGGTAATGTTGTACACCTCTGATCAGAGTAAAACTATTCGAATAGCCATGCCCACGGTTATGGGGCGAACTGACAGATTTGCTGGGATTAGTGAACCATTAATAACCTGATTAATTTGGAACTTGTTTGACCCTGTGCAATGTGGTGTTACGTTGGCAGTGGTTTGGGTCTGCAACGTGGTGTAACGTTAGGCAGAGGGTTAACCCTATTGTAGTGTGGTGTAACATTGGACAACGGTTTGTGTCTGTTGCAATGTGGTGTAACATTGAACAATGAATGATTATTTTCAAGTATTTTACTTTACTTTTTATTCAATCTATTTTATTTACTGTTTTGCTAAAATACTGCCGCTTTTGTGCAAGTTAACCTTAGCCTATCTTGATACCCTATTGCATTCATTGTTTTTCCTCTCTTGGGTGTTACTTGTTGAGTACGGTGGTTTATACTTAGCCGTGCTTAATTTTCTCCCCACCAGAGCAAGTTCCAGAGCCTTAGTCAGAAGGTGCTAGTTTCCAAGGTTGAAGTGAGGTTCAGTCTGCCGTCGAGAATGTCTGTGGTGTGGAGCCGTCATCGCCAGCTAAAGCTGAAGGTTGGATGGTTTTAGTTTTTTTCTTTTCTGCTGCATTTCGATAGATGATTTTTTTATTTGTTTTTAAGTCATGGAACCGTGTATTAATTTGTCATAGTGTGTACTCGGGCTGATTCCTGGACTGAGAATTAATACATACTATTGTTCGGAAAGTGATGTAAATTTCTGGACGTGACAAGAAGATACTAAATGTCGATGACCTAATGCGCACCGATGCAGAGGAAGTAGTTGATCGTTGTACCTCAGTCTTCTCTTCCACGCACATGCACCTTAGGACACAGGTTTATGGGCCACCATCATGATTTGGCGGCGTCTCTTCTGGTATCCACACGTACAGGAAAGAAATGTTGTGTACCTTTGTAGTCCGTGGGGGTAAAGCCGCATCCAATCATACCTAGTTAATCTAAGCATCATGCTAATATTGCTAAAAAATGTCACTCGCCCCTTTAGGGCACCCACCATAAGATTAAATTAACTGTTTAAATGTTATTGGACCTAGGCTACAGCATTAATTGAGTAGCCTAAACATAGGTTATACGGCAACAACTAAATGGTCTACCAAATATAGAAATGCAAAGAGGTGGATGAAATCAGGAGTAGACTGATTGATTATTGGGTTGTTGACTCAATGAAGAATATCTTTTGTGACTCTTCATAGGCGAGATGCTGGGGGCTAGGTAGCAAAGACAATAGAAGTGGCTGGGATGGCCTATTTTAGGGCACCAATTGCCTAGGATGCTCTGGTCTGTGGCAGTTGGTCATAGCTGCCTTCATACATTCCGCCTGTTGGGGTTGGAATGGGGCAATCTCTACAGTGATCATATCCCTCCTATCTGAACCCCTCTGGGTCACTTTCCTCCCAACCCCCCGTAATGTTTGGGTCTTGACCGGATTCACATGTCGATAGGGGAGGGTACTTACTATGGCCGCGTTTTTGGGAGGGGGGTTATAAGTTAACTTATCCGACACAGAATACATAGTAATAATAGATTAGTACATGATTAATTATTAAAAATATAAAATAGATTAAGATGATTTTTTTAAAACAACTTTGCTATAAATTTTTTTTTGCAAAAAATACACCGTTTAACAGTTCGGAAAGCGTGTGCGCGGAAATTGAGAGGGATAAGTTGGCGAACGCGGTTTATGTCTTGTTCCCTACAATGAAATTGTTGTCCCTAATTGGTCACCACATGCCCTCGTTGCTGAAGCAAGCCACGTATTCCACTTTCGAGGTAGAATACCGGTCTCTGACACATTACTCGATAAACTCCGTTCATCAAGAAATATGTCCATCAGAGTAACATAGCAGAAACATAATAATAGCTCCGATTAATACAATACTAAAGATACATATCAAGACAGGACTCGAGCAACGACAACAAAAGATACAAGCTAGAAGCTAGAAATATAAACAACAAAAGCACTCCAACTACTAGTGCAACTACTGGTATTTAAAACACTAATGTCTACTGCTACTACCCCTACTATGACAACGCATCGAACACTACTCCTCGTCGACCTCGACGTCATCATATAGATCTTCAGGGTTCTCATCCATCGCTTGTTTTTCTTCCGCTTCTTCTTCATTTATTTCTAGCGGCTAAACATCTATATCCAAGGAATTAACATAGGGGATGAGTACAAAAGGTACACAACAAGACAATCAATGGCAATGCAGTGTTTGAATGCAATAACATAGGATCCATGATCCTTCAAGGAATTCCTAATAATTTTGGCAATTCTTTCTTTCAAAGTCACCAATTTTAATTTGAAAATCTACTGCACATGAGGTACCACAGGGTAGAACCTCCGATAGGTTCCTTTCCTGCCGCGTTCGCAGTTTCTACACGAAACAGGGAGTGACATATCACAATTCAGGACTCTGTGCAGAGGTGTGTCGCTGTACCCACAGACGTCTTAAACCTTTTAATGCCCACGCCCGTCGGCGCTTTAAACACATGCACGTTGTATGCCGGCAAGGTTAAGATCACGAGCTTTTCATCAATCCCATTTGTCAGTTATCTCTGTGGGTGATCCCCGCAACAACAGCAGATCAATTATTGGATCCCGCAACAACGGCAATCCACATCATCTAGTCGGATCCTGCAACAACAACAATCCTCATCGCTAGCCCACGCTCACAGGGTTCACGGAAGTCCTTAGCGCACAGGATAAAGCTACTAACAAAGTATTACTAAGCCAACCTGTCCCATTCCAGGTCATGTGGTCAACGCGATCGCTACGGCGCTTGTATACTAGATGGCAGTTGTTAGTTAACCTTATGATATACTGTCATGCCCATAAATTTCTCACACGAATTTCTGAACTTAATTGTGTATTAAAATCCCTGTCCTGGACCAGCCAGTGTATAAAAAAGACAATGTTGATTATATAACCATCGTTCTTAGAAACAACTGAAGATAACACTTATTCTAACGAGAAATACAACGGAAAAGATAGGTAGACTAGCTCCAGCGGGTACGGCTCCAGTCCACAGGCAAAGCTTCAACGGTAGACCAGCTCACTCCTGAGAGTCACCTCCATCGGATTCCACTACTAACTCTGGAGGGGGAAATTGGGTAAGGCTGAGTACAAACCACCGTACTCAACAAAGAGCACGAAAAAGAGGGTAATAAATGATGCATAAGGATCATCAAGGGTAGGCTAGGGTTAGTTGCGATAAAGCAGCATTTAAATAAATAACAGAGATTAAATTGAATGAAGGTAATCAAATAAATTAAAGAATAAGTAAATAACAATTGTAAAATACCACAACACTGTCTAACGTTACACTACGTTGCGACAGGCCCAACCACTACTCAACATTACACCACGTTGCAGTAGTCCCAAGTGAAAGCCAGTTTACTCAGGTCATGAAAGGTTCAACTAATCACAGTCAAGCTAGCAGCTTGCCCTTAACCGTGGGCACGACTATTCGAATAGATTTACTCTGATCAGAGGTGTACTACTGTACCCACAAGACATAGTCCCACTGCACTTGAACGTGCGCTGACATACCACCATGGCATACCGGAAAGGGAACTATGATAGGACCCAACGCATAACCCTCCCTATTCAATCGCACCACACTTCAGGTTTCGCCCCCAGCTTTAAACCAAGTCGGGCAGCCCCCTCTTGAGCTTAGGTGAATCGGAAGCAGCATAGGCCATTGTTACACCACGACTCCCATCCATACTCCATCACACTCACCCTTGCCAGGGTACGTCGAATAGTTCGCAATTACACTTCACCATTAACAATATTTTAGTTGGTATTAACGCAAATCGGGTAATGAATCATTATAACAGCTATTCAGAGCTAACCATGATTAATAAATGATCCCATGAGCTACTTGATCTAAGCACGGCTAAGCATTAACCTAGGCCTAACTCTAAACAAGTTACTCCTGGTTTAGCATGAATAAAGTTGGATAAACAACGGCATAATAATAAGGATTACCCGAAAAATAAGTACAGTAAATACTTTAATAAAAACAATGCATAGTTGAATAAGTAAAGGGGGAATTTGCAACAATAGGTTCAATATGATCAAAGATGAGTGCCACTTGCCTTGCTCTGGTCCCTAGGAACTTCAGCAATAATCTTGAAATAAACCGGCGCTTCGGTGGGGTCCGAATCTAAGAGACAAAACACAAAAATAAATAAAACATGCACATACTCTACTGAAACAGTAAAAGAAAGTATTTTTAATGGATTACTGACAATTTTAAGAATTTAATGAAATTTGAATGGGCCTAAACGGAGACTAGATGAATTAAGTATGAATTTTAGAAGTTTAACTAAACAGAAAAGTCCTAAATCAATTATTGCGCAATTCATAGGGCTGCTGACGTCAGCGAGGAGAGAGGAGGTGTGGTGCCGACATGTGGGGGCCACCTGTCGGTGGGAGAGAGGGGGTGAGGGGAGGATGACAGGCGGCCCCGAGGAGGAGAGAGAGGAAGGAGGGGGTGGCGGCCGGCTGACGCGTGGGACCACAGGGAGGAGAGAGAAAGGGAGAGGCCGATGGGTGGGGCCCGTCGGTCAGAGAGAGAGTACGGGAGCGGGAGAGGAGTTCGGCCGGGAGAGGGGAGACGGCAGCGGCGGCGAGCTAGTGGCGACGGCGCGACTCGGCGGTGGCGACGACGGCGGACGCGGCGGCGATGGCACGGGACGGCGCCCGGCGGCAGAGGCGGCGCACCGCAGCGACACGACGGGAACGCCGGGTGGCTCGGGGAGGCGACGACGACGCGACGGGCGCGGCGGCGCGGCGACGCTCCGAGGACGGTGGGGTCACGTCGGCGTTGACGAGACAGGGGTGATGGCGGGTGGAGACGCGACGGTGGCGGCCAGAGCGCACACGCACGTGGTGGCGGCGACGGTCTCGGCGGCGGCGCACGGAGAGGAAAAGGGAGGGGAGGAGGAAGATGTGAGGGGTTACCGGCGGCGGGAGCGGGCGCGGCGAGTCGGCAACGAGGCAGGACGTGGGGTGACGGCCGGCGGTGAGCGAGATCGGCAACGGAGGGCGAGATTTGTCGGCGACGGCGAACTCGGGCACAGCGGCGAAAGGGACGAATGGGGCGGCGACGACGCTGGGGTGACCACCGGCAGCAGCGAAGGCCGGCGAAAGGTTGGCAAAGTCAAGGAGGAGGCGGCGACGCGGTTGGACGGTGTCACACCCGGAGTTTTGTCCTAAGCCTTAAATCGTAAAAAAAGAAAACCGTAAATAACAATTGGCTTAATTAACTCAATAAGAATCCCCTAAAAGAACTTAATTCAATTAAATCGAGGCTCGCAAATCGACTAACTGGATTTAAATTCAAATGTCAGAAGTATAAAATTTGGCCAAACAAATTAACTTAAAACTCGGCAAAAGTGGGGTTTTCCTTTTTTCCCTCCTTTTTCCTTTCTTTTTCCCTTCCTTCTCAAATTGGGCCAAAGTCCAATTTTCCTCCCTTCCTTTTCTTTTTCCTTTTTCTTTTTCTTCTCCTCCTTCCCAGGCCGGCCCAGCCGAGCCGGCCCATTTCCCCTCGGCCGGCCCAGCCGACCGGCTCCGGCCTCCTCCCCGCGCGCGCCCCGCCTGGGCCGCTGCCTCGGCCCAGCTCGCTCGCTCGCCCGCGCCGCGAAGTCCGTCGCCGCTCCCTCCTCCCTCGCGCCACTGACAGGTGGGGCCCACCTGTCAGCGACCGAAACCCCGCCTCCGCGCCAGCCCGCGCCGCGCCACGCCGCGCCGCGCCGAGTCCGACTCCGCGCCGCTGCCGCCGCAACCGCCGCCGCCGAGACCGCGTCACGCCCGACTCGGTCTCCAACCTCCGCCCGCCCTAGCCGGCGCCGCCACCCTATAAATCCCTAGCCGCCGCGCGCCGTCGCCCACTTTCCCTCTTCGTCCGAGCCGCCGCCGTGCTGGCGTCGTTCGCCGCCAGTAGATCCAGCCGCCAGCCGCCGCTTGTCGCCGTCCAGCTGCGTCACCGCCTCCGCCTCGCTGTCGCCGTAGGATTGCCGCCCTGTCGTCGCCGGTTGACATCCCCAGCGCCGCGCGTTCCCTCTCCGCCCGGTCGCCGCAGCGCCTCGTCGCCTCGCCGTCGTTCGTCGATCTCCGTCGCCACCGCCGATCTTCCGCTCCTACCCGCGTCGCCACCTTCGCCTCGATCTCGCCGACCCGCCCGCGTGTTCACCGCCGCCGGACGCGTGCGGAGCTCCTCCTCGCCGCCACTCGCTGTGGTCGTCGTCGCCTTCGCGACGCCGTCGACCTGCTACCGCCACTCGCGCTCGTCACCCGGTTATCGCCGCCGAGCTCTCCCCGTGCCGTCGTCGCCGTGCGCCGCGCTCGGTCCCGCGCCACGCGCTGCCGCCGGACGCCGATCGTCGTCGTCGCGCCGTGGTCGCCGTCGCGCCGTCGTCACCGTCGCATAGTCGCCGTCGCTGTGCGCCGCCGCCGCCGCGCCGCCCACAGCTCCCGCTGCCGGCCACGCTCTCCCCTCCTCTCTGTTCTAGCCTCGCTGACGAGCGGGCCCCACTCGTCAGTCGCCCCCGCGCCTCTCTTCCTCTCTCTCCTCCCCGGGCCCGCGTGTCAGTCTCTTTCTCCCCCTCTCTCTCACCGACAGGTGGTCCCCACCTGTCAGCCGTCAGCCTCCTCTCTCCTCCCTGACGTCAGCAGCCCCATTAATTGCGCAATAATTGATTTAGGACTTTTCTGTTTAGTTAAAAACCCAGAAAACTTCTAAAATTCATAAGTAATTCATCTAGTCTCCGGTTAGGTCCATTCAAATTTCATTAAATTCATAAAATTGTCAAGAATCCATTAAAAATAGTTTCTTTTGCTGTTTTAGTAGAGTTTGTGCCTGTTTATTTTTTTTTTTGTGCTTTGTCGCTTAGATTCGGACCCCGCCGAAGAGCCGGTTTACTTCGAGATCGTCGCCGAAGTTCCCCAAGGACCAGAGCAAGGCAAGTGACACTCATTCTTGATCATATTGAACCCATTATTGCAAATTCCCCGCTTTTTTAATTCAAATATGCATTGTTTTAATTAAAGTATTTACTGTATGTTATTTTCCGGGTAAACCTTATTATTATGCCGTTGTTTATCCAACTTTATTCACTGCTGGACCAGGGGTAAATTGATTAGAGTTAGGCCTAGGTTAATGCTTAGCCGTGCTTAGAACAAGTAGCTCATGGGATCACCTTTAATCATGCTTAGTCCTGAATAGCTGTAATAATGATTCATTACCCGGTTCGGGTTACTGTCAACTAAAATATTGATAATGGTGGGCTGTGGGTGCATGGTTTTGAGAGTCGCACCCATGGTAATTAAGGACCGGTTCACGGGAAACCCTGGAAGTAATTAAGTGCTAACCACATGCCGAAATGGGTAAGGTGGGATCTGAAGCATGACTTCGAACTATTTAACGTACCGTGGCAAGGGTAGGCGTGATGGAGTATGGATGGGCAATCGTGGTGTAACGAAAGCCTCTGCTGCTTCCGGATCTACCAAGGCACAAGAGGGGACTGCCCGAATTGGTGTAAAGGAGGGGGTGAAACCTGAAGTGTGGTACGATTAAATAGGGAGGGTTGTGTAACGGGTCCTATCACGGTCTCCTTTCCGGTATACCATGGTGGTATGTCGGCGCACGTTCAAGTGTAGTGGAGTCGTGTCTTGTGGGTACAGTAGTACACCTCTGATCAGAGTATAAACTATTCGAATAGCCGTGCCCACGGTTACGGGCGAGCTCCCAGTCTCACTGTGATTAGTGAACCTTTAATAACTTGAGTAATTGGTTTGTCACTCGGGACTACTACAACGTGGTGTAACGTTGAGTAGTGGTTGGGCCTGTTGCAACGTGGTGTAACGTTGGACAGTGTTGTGGTATTTTACAACTGTTATTTACTTGTGCTTTACTGTATTCAATTACCTGTTTTTCTTTTTTTAATCTCTGTTATTGGTTTAACCTTGTACTCAGCCTTCCCACCCCAGAGCTAGAAGTCGAGTCTGAAGGAGGTGCCTCTCAGGAGTGAGCTGTTCCGCCGTCGAAGCGTTGCCTGTGGACTGGAGCCGTACCCGCTGAAGCTAGTCTACCTTTTTGTTATGTAATCAACATTGTCTTTTTGTGTACCCTGGCTGGTCCTAGACAGGGATTTAATACACAATTTAGTTCAGAAATTCGTGTGAGGAATTTCTGGGCGTGACAAGTTACACCCACCCTCAAAGGACCCGACGTCCCCGTCGGTCCAACATACCCACACTTGGGCAAACAACCAGGAACGTTCCCCTCTTGGCCACGTCCGTGTGTCCAGGTCCAGCCCATGTGCCATGCCGTGTCCCCGCAGGGCCCACGCGCCATGCGCAACATGCCCGTGCCCCTGCGCCCACACGCGACCGTGAAACCGCGAGGGTCGGCTCTGATACCATTCTGTCACGCCCCAACCCTAGGAACCCCAGGAACCCCCCTAGGTTGGGCCTGTGCTCTAGGACATCAAGACTTCCCTCACACAACCAACACACATGTCTTTTCTACGCACTTTGTCCTCACTCATGCGCACCCGAGACCAACACACATGTCTTTTCTGCGCACTTTGTCCTCACTCATGCGCACCCGAGAAATGACTTCCCGGTCAGTCACCCATCCCTCCCTCACACAACCAACACACATGTCTTTTCTACGCACTTTGTCCTCACTCATGCGCACCCGAGAAATGACTTCCCAGTCAGTCACCCATCCTTCCCAGTCAGTCACCCATCCCAAGATTGCTCCAGGCCAAGCACACTTAACCTTGGAGTTCTCTTGAGATAAGCTTCCAGAAAAGAAGTTGCAACTTGTTGGTATGAGTATCTATCAAATCCTATTAAGCCTTGGGCTGGGATGTTACAGACGGCGACGACCGACGTTCGGCAGCGATATCGAACGACGGTGGCGAGCTTGGGCGGAGAGGGGAAAAGTGGAGACGGCGCTCGGGAAAGGGGTATTTATGGCGCGGGGAGGCCGTTGAAGACCGAGTCGGCCACGACGCGGTCCCGGCGGCGGCCGTTGCAGGCGGCAGTTGCGGCGGCGGTGTGGCGGTGGCGCGAACAGGGCTAGGCCGGGGCGAGGCAAGCGAGAAGAGGCCGGTGGCCTAGGGGGAGGAGAAGGAGGTGCGCGGGAGGGGAGGAGGAAGCGGGCCGGTGTCACGCCCAGAAATTCCTCACACGAATTTCTGAACTTAATTGTGTATTAAATCCCTGTCCAGGACCAGCCAGGGTACACAAAAAGACAATGTTGATTACATAACCATCGTTCTTAGAAACAACTGAAAATTACACTTATTCTAGCGGAAATGCAGCGGAAAGAAAAACAAAGGGGTAGACCAGCTCCAGCGGGTACGGCTCCAGTCCACAGGCAACACTTCGACGGCGGAACAGCTCACTCCTGAGAGGCACCTCCATCGGACTCTGCTTCTAGCTCTGGGTTGGGAAAGTTAAGCAAGGCTGAGTACAAACCACCGTACTCAACAAGTAACACGGACAAGGGGAAAACAAATGATGCATAGGGATTAACAAGGACAGGCTCGGGTTAGTTGCGATAAAGCCGCAATTTAAATAAATAACAGAGCTTAAAGAATAAAGGTAATTAAATACAGTGAAGCATAAATAGGTAAACAGTTGTAAAATACCACAACACTGTCGAACGTTACACCACGTTGCGACAGGCCCAACCACTACCCAACGTTACACCACGTTGCAGTAGTCCCAAGTGATACCAGATTTTACTCAAGTTATTAGGGTTCACTAATCACAGTGAAGCTGGGAGTTCGCCCGTAACCGTGGGCACGGCTATTCGAATAGTTTATACTCTGATCAGAGGTGTACTACTGTACCCACAAGACACGACTCCACTACACTTGAACGTGCGCCGACATACCACCACGGCATACCGGAAAGGAGACCGTGATAGGACCCGTTACACAACCCTCCCTATTTAATCGTACCACACTTCAGGTTTCACCCCCTCCTTTACACCAAGTCGGGCAGTCCCCTCTTGTGCCTCAGTAGATCCGGAAGCAGGAGAAGCTTTCGTTACACCACGATTGCCCGTCCATACTCCATCACGCCTACCCTTGCCTGGGTACGTCAAATAGTTCGAAGTCATGCTTCAAATCCCACCTTACCCATTTCGGCATGTGGTTAGCACTTATTTACTTCCAGGGTTTCCCGTGAACCGGTCCTTAATCGCCATGGGTGCGACTCTCAAAACCATGCACCCACAGCCCACCATTATCAATATTTTAGTTGACATTAACCCGAACCGGGTAGTGAATCATTATCTCGGCTATCCAGAATTAAGCATAATTATATGTGATCCCATGAACTATTTGTTCTAAGCATGGCTAAGCATTAACCTAGGCCTGACTCTAATCAAGTTACCCCTGGTCCAGCAATGAACAAAGTTGGATAAACAACGGCATAATAATAAGGTTTACCCGAAAATAGCATAAAGTAAGTACTTTAATTAAAACAATGCACATTTGAAATAAATAAGCGGGGAATTTGCAATAATGGGTTCAATATGTTCAAGGATGAGTGTCACTTGCCTTGCTCTGGCCCTTGGGGAACTTCGGCGACGATCTCGAAGTAAACCGGCTCTTCGGCGGGGTCCGAATCTAAGCGACAAAGCACAAAAATAAATAAAACAGGCACAAACTCTACTGAAACAGCAAAAGAAACTATTTTTAATGGATTCTTGATATTTTTATGAATTTAATGAAATTTGAATGGACCTAAACAGAGACTAGATGAATTACTTATGAATTTTAAAAGTTTTCTGGGTTTTTTAACTAAACAGAAAAGTCCTAAATCAATTATTGCGCAATTAATGGGGCTGCTGACGTCAGCGAGGAGAGAGGGTACTGACGGCTGACAGGTGGGGACCACCTGTCGGTGAGAGAGAGAGGGAAACAGAGACTGACACGCGGGACCCACGGGAGGAGAGAGGAGGCGGGCGCGAGGAGCGACTGACGGGTGGGACCCACTCGTCAGCGAGAGGGAACAGAGAGCTGGGGACCGAACGCGCGGCTCGGCGGACGGCGGCGACCGGTGGGAGCGGCGGGCGACGCGGCGGCGGCGGCGCACGGCGACGGCGACGCGACGGCGACGGCGCGACGGCGACGACCGGCGAGCGGCGACGGCGCGACGGCGACGACGACCGGGGCGGCGACGCACGGGCACAACCCGGCAGAACAGCGGCGACGGCGACTGGCGAGCGGCGGCAGCGCGGCACACGTGGGCGCAAGAGACGGCGGCCAGACGTCGGCGACGCGGAGGCGACGACGACCACGGTGACCGACGGGAGCGGCGGGCTTCGGCCTCGTCCGGCGACGGCACGCGACTCGGCGGCGGTCGGCCGGAAAGGGGGAGAAAGAGGGGAGGTGGGTGCGGAGGCTCACCGGCGGCGGCGAGGGTGCGGACGGGTCGGCGAGACCGAGGCGAAGGTGGCGACGCGGGCGGGTGCGGGAGATCGGTGGTGGTGGTGGAGATCGATCGGCGGCAGCGACGGGCGAGACGCGGCGGTGGCCGGGCGACGAGGGAACGCGCGGCGCCGAGGAGGCTCCCTGGTGACGGCGAGGGCGGCAACAAGTCGGCGACAGAGGGACGGAGGTGGTGACGCAACAGAGCGGCGACGACCGGCGACGGGCGACGAGATTGCGCGGTGGCGGCGAACGGCGGCAGCGCGGCGGCGACTCGAGCGACGATGGAAAGCGAGCGACGGCGCGGCGGCGGAGGGGATTTATAGGGTGGCGGCGACCGGCTAGGGCGGGCGGAGGTTGGAGACCGAGTCGGCGACGACGCGGTCTCGGCGGCGGCGGATGCGGCGGCGGCGGTTGCGGCGGCGGCGCGGAGTTCGGCTCGGACGCGGCGCGGACTCGCGGCGCAGCAGTCACTGACAGGTGGGCCCCACCTGTCAGTGGCGCGGGAGAGAGGAGGGAGGCGGCGCGGACTCGCGGCGCGGGCGACGCGGCGAGCTGGGCCGAAGCCGCGGCCCAGGCGGGGGCGCGCGCGGCGGGCGGAAGGAGGCCGGCTCGGCTGGGCCGGCCGAGCGGGAAGACGGGCCGGCTCGGCTGGGCCGGCCCGGGAAGGAAAAGAAAAAGAAAAAGAAAAAGGAAAAAGAGAGGGAGGAAAATTGGACTTCGGCCCAATTTGAGAAGGAAGGGAAAAAGAAAGGAAAAAGGAGAGAAAAAGGAAAACCCCACTTTTGCCGAGTTTTAAATTAATTTGTTTGGCCGAATTTTATACTTCTGCAATTTGAATTTAAATCCTGTTAGTCGATTTGCGAGCCACGAATTAATTGAGTTAATTCCTTTTAGAGGGATTTTTCCTGAGTCAATTAAGCCAATTGTTATTTACGGATTTTTTTTTACGATTTAGGCTTAGGACGAAACTCCGGGTGTGACAAACCTACCCCCCTTAAACGGAATCTCGACCCCGAGATTCGGAGGCACTGGCGAAGAGGTGCGGATGGGCGGCCTTGAGCTCATCTTCTCTTTCCCATGTTGCTTCTTCTTCTGGGTGGTGACTCCACTGAACTCTGCAGAATCTGATCACACGGTTCCGAGTCTTCCTTTCACTAGTTTCTAGAATCCGTGCTGGCTTCTCCACATAAGTTAGATCTTCCTGCAGATCGATGTGCTCGGAGTTGGCCTGTTCCTCAGGCACACGGAGACACTTCTTGAGCTGCGACACATGGAACACGTCATGGATTCCGGCCATGTTAGCGGGGAGTTCCAACTGATACGCAACCTCTCCCCTGCGTTCCACTATCCGGTATGGTCCCACGAAACGTGGTGCCAATTTTCCTTTGGTCTGAAACCGGTGCACTCCTCGCAAAGGTGTGACGCGGAGGTACACATAGTCTCCTGCTTCGAAGGCTAAGTCCCTTCGACGATTATCCGCATAACTCTTCTGTCTGGTTTGGGCCGTTTTCAACCTTTCACGGATTATTCTGACCTTTTCTTCCGCTTGGCTTAAAACTTCAGTCCCAAAAACTTGACGTTCTCCTGTTTGATCCCAGAAGAGGGGTGTACGACACTTTCGCCCATACAATGCTTCAAAAGGTGCCATCTGCAGACTGGCTTGATAACTGTTGTTATATGAGAACTCTGCATACGGTAGATTCTTATCCCACGTTCCACCAAAGTCGAGAGCGCAAGCTCTGAGCATATCTTCAAGAATCTGGTTTACCCTCTCTGTCTGACCATCTGTCTGGGGATGATAAGCTGTACTGAAGTTCAGTCGGGTTCCCAATTCTTCCTGTAGCTTCTGCCAAAACTTTGAAGTAAACTGACTCCCACGGTCAGAAACGATCTTCTTCGGTACTCCATGTAAACACATGATCCTAGCCAAGTAAATCTCAGCTAACCTTTTCCCTGAGTAGGTAGTGTGAACTGGTATGAAATGAGCGACCTTTGTCAATCGATCAACAATTACCCAAATCGAGTCATGACCAGCGGCAGTTCTTGGTAAACCAGTGATGAAATCCATCCCGATTTCTTCCCATTTCCATTCTGGAATCTGGAGAGGTTGCAATAGTCCTGCTGGCCTTTGGTGTTCTGCTTTGACTCGTTGACAAACATCGCACAAGGCGACGTATTCTGCAATCTCTCTCTTCATACTAACCCACCAAAACTTTTCTTTGAGGTCCTGATACATCTTAGTACTCCCAGGGTGAATAGAGTACTGGGTTTGATGAGCTTCTTGGAGTATCAACTCCTTCAACTCCTTGTTATCTGGTACGCACAACCTGTTTCCCATCCAGATTGTTCCATGTTCATCATCTGAAAAATCTCGAGCCTTACCAACTCGCATATTTTTCTTTAGTTCGGCTATCTCCGGGTCATTTGCTTGGGATTGGCGTACTTGATCCACCAAAGTGGGCTGCACTTCTAGGGCTGCCACAAAACCTTCTTCGACTAAACCCAAATTTAGTCGTTCAAACTCCTGTTGCAACTGCTCACAAACTTCTGTTGACATCGCAGCGTTGCAGTAATTCTTCCGGCTCAAGGCATCTGCAACCACATTCGCTTTGCCTGGATGGTAGTGGATACTTAGATCATAATCCTTGATCAATTCCAACCATCTTCGCTGACGGAGATTCAAATCCGGTTGTGTAAAGATATACTTCAAACTCTTATGATCCGTATACACTTCACACTTGTTACCGATCAAGTAGTGTCGCCAAATCTTTAGGGCATGCACTACAGCTGCTAATTCCAAGTCGTGAGTCGGGTAGTTACCCTCATGTGGTCTCAACTGACGAGAGGCGTAAGCAACCACCTTTCCTTCTTGCATTAGCACACATCCCAGTCCTGATCTGGATACGTCACAGTAAACCTGGAAGTCCTTCGTTCGATCCGGCAAAACCAACACGGGAGCCGAAACCAACCTTTGCTTGAGCTCTTCAAAACTCCTATCGCACTCACTTGACCACTTGAACTTCTCTTCCTTTTTCAACAACTGTGTCATTGGCTTGGCTATCTTTGAGAAATTCTCAATGAACCGGCGGTAATAGCCCGCAAGTCCTAAGAAACTCCTGATTTGGGAAACCGTCTTAGGCGGGGTCCACTTGATCACTGACTCCACATTACTGGGGTCTACGGCTACACCTTGGGCATTGATCACATGGCCAAGGAACTTCACTTCATGCAGCCAAAAATCACACTTGCTGAACTTGGCATACAACTGGTGTTCCCTTAGCTTTTCTAGCACAATCCGCAAATGTTGCTCGTGCTCTTCTTCTGACTTGGAGTAGATAAGAATGTCGTCGATGAAGACAACCACAAACTTATCCAGGTATTCCATGAACACCTTATTCATGAGATTCATGAAGAATGCCGGGGCATTAGTAAGTCCGAACGACATTACCGTACACTCATACAAGCCATAGCGAGTAGTGAATGCCGTCTTAGGGATATCTTCTTCCCGAATTCTCAACTGGTGATACCCTGATCTCAAATCGATCTTGGAGAAAACTCTGGCTCCCTTCAACTGATCAAATAGGTCATCAATCCTTGGCAGAGGATACTTATTCTTGATAGTGACATCGTTCAAAGCACGATAGTCCACACACATTCTCTTAGTTTTGTCCTTCTTCTCAACAAAAATAACCGGGGCACCCCAAGGCGAGGTACTCGGTCGGATGTAACCTTTCTGAAGCTGTTCATCCACTTGCTTCTTCACTTCTGCCATCTCATTGGCGGCCATCCTATAGGGTCTCTTATAGATCGGAGCGGTTCCGGGTACCAAGTCGATACGGAACTCGATCTCTCTTTCTGGCGGCATCGTTGTGAGATCATCTGGAAACACCTCTGGATACTCACAAACCACTGGTATGTCTTCCAACTTCTTTGGGTCTTTGTCTTTTTCCAAGGGTTGTTCTTCGGCTTCCATCTGATTTAAACAAGTCCTGGTTGACACTGACTCCAGCGACTGATAAGTCACCACTTTACCCTCTTCACTGGTCAAGGTGATTGTACGCTTGGCACAATCAATCACTCCTTGATGCTTGGTAAGCCAGTCCATTCCCAAAATGACATCTAGGTCTTTAGATTCGAGAAGGATGAGATTGGCTAGAAAGGGTGTCCCTTGGATTTCTATGGGCACAACAGGGCTATAAAGGTCCGAAAACATACTATGCCCTGGAGTATTAACCCGCATCGGGTCTCTTAACTTTTCCCTTTTTAACCCAAGCATTCCCACAAACTTCCTTGAAATAAAAGAGTGTGTAGCACCAGAATCAAAAAGTACTGTAGCAGGTACGGAGTTGACAGGAAACGTACCCAGTATTACTTCTGGCGCAGCCTGTGCTTCTTCGGCGGTGACGTGATTCACGCGAGCTTGCACAAACCTTTGCCCACCGCGCTTCGGCTTCGGGCACTTGTCAGCAAAGTGACCTGGGTCGCCACAGTTGTAGCACACCCCAGGCTTTGCACCTGCATCCTTCCTGGCTGGAGGAGGTTGAGCTGTCGGTGGAGGAGCATTTTGTTGCCGGGGAGCTGGTGCAGGAAGAGTACGCTGAGTAGGAGCACGCTGGGACGAACCACTGGAGAAGTTGTTGGGATTGTAAGGACGATGTTGGCGGACAATGAAGGTTGATTGCCCGTGTTGTTGATTCTGAGGATAGGGGCTGGTGTGGAATCGGGGCTTCTGAGGAGGCGGCTGGTTAGACCTGAACTGCGAAGCCTTCCTCTTCTTGTCCATCTGGAGGTGCTGGTCCTCTTGGCGGATGGCCTTGTCCACTAGTTTCTCAAAATCAGCATAGTCGCCCGAAAGCAACTGCTTCTTCAGTTCATCATCCAAGCCTCCGAGGAACTTTTCTTGCCTTTCGGCGTCGGTGCGGACATCCTCAGGAGCGTATCGCGCTAGGCGATTGAACTCATGAAGGTACTCAGTCACCGTCTTGGTACCTTGCTGCAAAGCGCGGAACTCACGCTTCCTCTGGGTGACTATCCCGTCGGGAATATGGGCCTTGCGGAAGTTAAGACAGAACTCCGCCCAAGTCACTTCTGTGGTAGCAGTGCGGGTAGCCAGGAAATTATCCCACCAAGCAGAGGCGGGACCCATCAGTTGATGTGCGGCGAAGGAAACCTTCTCTTGGTCAGTGCACTGCAATAAGTTGAGCTTCTTCTCGATAGCATGGAGCCAATCACTTGCCTCCATGGGGTTGGTGGTGCTTGAGAAAGTTGGGGGACGAACACGGAGGAACTCCGGTAACTTGGACTGCACTGGGGGTGGTCCCTGCTATTGCTGGTTATTCTGACTTTGATTTAGAAGCTGCTGTAGCAGTTGTTGGTGCTGCTGCTGTTGCTGTTGCATCTGCTGCATCATCCAAGAGAGCATCTGCGTCTGGTTAGCAAGAACCTGGGCAAGCGACGGGTTCTCTGGTGGGGGCGGCGGGGGCGGCGGGGGCGGTCCTCCGGTGCTGGACTGGTCGGTGTCGCGGTTGCCGTGGCGGGTGTTCACCATCTGCGGGGCGGGAGGAACAGAGAGAGAAAGAAGAAAAAGGAACGACTAAGCAAACAGGGGCTTTATTTAATTAGTGAACTGTAATTGTCTTCCTTAAGAAACACACTTAAAAACCACACAACTCCTGGCGGCACAACCATAACCCCACTACTGCTATGGTTCACCACTAGCCCCAAGCGAAGCAAACCTAACACACCAAAACTAGCACACAACGACTAAAACGAAGCTAAGGGCGGCGTCTAGGGCACGGAAGGAGAGCGACGATCGACGACAGGGGACGGATCTTCTTCCTCGTCTTCAGAGCGGCTTCTTGAGTTGCTAGGGAGACCATCTTCGTCTTCACCAGAAGCGGACTCACTGCTGCTAGAGACCGCGACGACCCTGTTGCGGTTCCTTGCTGCGTTGAACGGGAAGACACCTTCCTCGGGCACTGGGGTCGGAGAGGTTGGCACTATCTGCATCAGGGGTCCTGATCCATCCGGGGCACTGGGGTAGGACTGAACTCTCGGCGGTCCACGGGTTCGCTTCCTTGCCGTCGTGCGACACCTTGCACCTCCGGGCTCTGGGAGTCCTTTGAGCCTGGCGTTCTCCTTCTTCAAGTGGTCGACCTCATCTTGCAGACGAACGATCTGGGTGAGCTTGGCGTCGTTCAGAGCCTTGGACGCTTCGTGGAGGTCGTGATGCATCTGGTCGAGGCCCTGCAGCACCGTGCACATCCTACCGAAGGTAGGGTCTTGCTCACTTCGGGCAGACCGAAACCTACTGACCATGGAATTGGGTCCACGACCAGGGTGATACCGGTAAGCCGAATGCCGAAACGTCAGGTCATGCCTGGCCCTGAGCGTTGTCATCAGACTGTAGGCAGCTTCCTGGCAGGCATGCTCATGTGATCCTCCAGCTCCTTCTGCTTCCAAGTTAGGGAGAAAACCGGGGATTCCATGTAGCTCCAATCTTACTATGTGGGGAAACTCGCCTTCAAGAGGATGGATCGTGGTGTACTCCGGCTCATAGGGGTATCCTGCGGTGAACGAGACTCTTGCCAACTCTGCCACGAATCCAGTCATCCCGTTTCCACGATGGTACAAAGGGTGGTCAGCCATCTAAAGAACACAAGGATTTGGAATCAATAGATGCAAAATTTTATTTCAAGATAAATAAATCATAAAAGAAAGAAAGTAAATAAAGTTTTACCCGTAAATCGATTTACTCACGCTTTTCAACAAAAGGGGTTTTGTCTTTTTAAATCACTCACGCTTTTGAAAAGCACTAACCCATTTTCAAAACACTCCCACTTTCGCAAACTATGCACAAACATGAAAAGCAGAGGGCTCTTAGGGTTTCCATTGGGCTGATCCTACGGTCAAAGGAGGCTCTGATACCAACTTGTCACGCCCAGAAATTCCTCACACGAATTTCTGAACTTAATTGTGTATTAAATCCCTGTCCAGGACCAGCCAGGGTACACAAAAAGACAATGTTGATTACATAACCATCGTTCTTAGAAACAACTGAAAATTACACTTATTCTAGCGGAAATGCAGCGGAAAGAAAAACAAAGGGGTAGACCAGCTCCAGCGGGTACGGCTCCAGTCCACAGGCAACACTTCGACGGCGGAACAGCTCACTCCTGAGAGGCACCTCCATCGGACTCTGCTTCTAGCTCTGGGTTGGGAAAGTTAAGCAAGGCTGAGTACAAACCACCGTACTCAACAAGTAACACGGACAAGGGGAAAACAAATGATGCATAGGGATTAACAAGGACAGGCTCGGGTTAGTTGCGATAAAGCCGCAATTTAAATAAATAACAGAGCTTAAAGAATAAAGGTAATTAAATACAGTGAAGCATAAATAGGTAAACAGTTGTAAAATACCACAACACTGTCGAACGTTACACCACGTTGCGACAGGCCCAACCACTACCCAATGTTACACCACGTTGCAGTAGTCCCAAGTGATACCAGATTTTACTCAAGTTATTAGGGTTCACTAATCACAGTGAAGCTGGGAGTTCGCCCGTAACCGTGGGCACGGCTATTCGAATAGTTTATACTCTGATCAGAGGTGTACTACTGTACCCACAAGACACGACTCCACTACACTTGAACGTGCGCCGACATACCACCACGGCATACCGGAAAGGAGACCGTGATAGGACCCGTTACACAACCCTCCCTATTTAATCGTACCACACTTCAGGTTTCACCCCCTCCTTTACACCAAGTCGGGCAGTCCCCTCTTGTGCCTCAGTAGATCCGGAAGCAGGAGAAGCTTTCGTTACACCACGATTGCCCGTCCATACTCCATCACGCCTACCCTTGCCTGGGTACGTCAAATAGTTCGAAGTCATGCTTCAAATCCCACCTTACCCATTTCGGCATGTGGTTAGCACTTATTTACTTCCAGGGTTTCCCGTGAACCGGTCCTTAATCGCCATGGGTGCGACTCTCAAAACCATGCACCCACAGCCCACCATTATCAATATTTTAGTTGACATTAACCCGAACCGGGTAGTGAATCATTATCTCGGCTATCCAGAATTAAGCATAATTATATGTGATCCCATGAGCTATTTGTTCTAAGCATGGCTAAGCATTAACCTAGGCCTGACTCTAATCAAGTTACCCCTGGTCCAGCAATGAACAAAGTTGGATAAACAACGGCATAATAATAAGGTTTACCCGAAAATAGCATAAAGTAAGTACTTTAATTAAAACAATGCACATTTGAAATAAATAAGCGGGGAATTTGCAATAATGGGTTCAATATGTTCAAGGATGAGTGTCACTTGACTTGCTCTGGCCCTTGGGGAACTTCGGCGACGATCTCGAAGTAAACCGGCTCTTCGGCGGGGTCCGAATCTAAGCGACAAAGCACAAAAATAAATAAAACAGGCACAAACTCTACTGAAACAGCAAAAGAAACTATTTTTAATGGATTCTTGATATTTTTATGAATTTAATGAAATTTGAATGGACCTAAACGGAGACTAGATGAATTACTTATGAATTTTAGAAGTTTTCTGGGTTTTTTAACTAAACAGAAAAGTCCTAAATCAATTATTGCGCAATTAATGGGGCTGCTGACGTCAGCGAGGAGAGAGGGTACTGACGGCTGACAGGTGGGGACCACCTGTCGGTGAGAGAGAGAGGGAAACAGAGACTGACACGCGGGACCCACGGGAGGAGAGAGGAGGCGGGCGCGAGGAGCGACTGACGGGTGGGACCCACTCGTCAGCGAGAGGGAACAGAGAGCTGGGGACCGAACGCGCGGCTCGGCGGACGGCGGCGACCGGCGGGAGCGGCGGGCGACGCGGTGGCGGCGGCGCACGGCGACGGCGACGCGACGGCGACGGCGCGACGGCGACGACCGGCGAGCGGCGACGGCGCGACGGCGACGACGACCGGGGCGGCGACGCACGGGCGCAACCCGGCAGAACAGCGGTGACGGCGACTGGCGAGCGGCGGCAGCGCGACACACGTGGGCGCAAGAGACGGCGGCCAGACGTCGGCGACGCGGAGGCGACGACGACCACGGTGACCGACGGGAGCGGCGGGCTTCGGCCTCGTCCGGCGACGGCACGCGACTCGGCGGCGGTCGGCCGGAAAGGGGGAGAAAGAGGGGAGGTGGGTGCGGAGGCTCACCGGCGGCGGCGAGGGTGCGGACGGGTCGGCGAGACCGAGGCGAAGGTGGCGACGCGGGCGGGTGCGGGAGATCGGTGGTGGTGGTGGAGATCGATCGGCGGCAGCGACGGGCGAGACGCGGCGGCGGCCGGGCGACGAGGGAACGCGCGGCGCCGAGGAGGCTCCCTGGTGACGGCGAGGGCGGCAACAAGTCGGCGACAGAGGGACGGAGGTGGTGACGCAACAGAGCGGCGACGACCGGCGACGGGCGACGAGATTGCGCGGTGGCGGCGAACGGCGGCAGCGCGGCGGCGACTCGAGCGACGATGGAAAGCGAGCGACGGCGCGGCGGCAGAGGGGATTTATAGGGTGGCGGCGACCGGCTAGGGCGGGCGGAGGTTGGAGACCGAGTCGGCGACGACGCGGTCTCGGCGGCGGCGGATGCGGCGGCGGCGGTTGCGGCGGCGGCGCGGAGTTCGGCTCGGACGCGGCGCGGACTCGCGGCGCAGCAGTCACTGACAGGTGGGCCCCACCTGTCAGTGGCGCGGGAGAGAGGAGGGAGGCGGCGCGGATTCGCGGCGCGGGCGACGCGGCGAGCTGGGCCGAAGCCGCGGCCCAGGCGGGGGCGCGCGCGGCGGGCGGAAGGAGGCCGGCTCGGCTGGGCCGGCCGAGCGGGAAGACGGGCCGGCTCGGCTGGGCTGGCCCGGGAAGGAAAAGAAAAAGAAAAAGAAAAAGGAAAAAGAGAGGGAGGAAAATTGGACTTCGGCCCAATTTGAGAAGGAAGGGAAAAAGAAAGGAAAAAGGAGAGAAAAAGGAAAACCCCACTTTTGCCGAGTTTTAAATTAATTTGTTTGGCCGAATTTTATACTTCTGCAATTTGAATTTAAATCCTGTTAGTCGATTTGCGAGCCACGATTTAATTGAGTTAATTCCTTTTAGAGGGATTTTTCCTGAGTCAATTAAGCCAATTGTTATTTACGGATTTTTTTTTACGATTTAGGCTTAGGACGAAACTCCGGGTGTGACAGCCGGGCGGCTGGCGCGGGCCGGGAGAGGGAGGAGGGGAAAAAGAAAAAGGAAAAAGAAGAAGGAAAAAAGAGAGGACGAAAATTGGACTTCGGCCCAATTTGAGAAGGAAGGGAAAAAGAAAGAAAAAGAGGGAGAAAGGAGAGCCCCACTTTTGCCGATTTTAGATTAACGTTTTGGGCCAAATTTTATACTCTGCAATTTGAGTTTAAATCCAGTTAATCGATTTGCGACCCTGAATTTAATTAAATTAATTTCTTTAGAGAGATTCTTTCTGAGTTAATTAAGTCAATTATTATTTATGAATTTTCTTTTACGAGTTAGGCTTAGGATAAAACTCCGGGTGTGAATTTTCTTTTACGAGTTAAACGGAATCTCGACCCTGAGATTCGAAGGTGCTGGCGAAGAGGTGCGGGTGGGCGGCCTTGAGCTCATCTTCTCTTTTCCATGTCGCTTCTTCTTCTGAGTGGTGACTCCACTGAACTCTGCAGAACCGATGACACGGTTCCGAGCTTTCCTTTCACTATTTTCCAGAATTCGTGCTGGCTTCTCTACATAGGTCAGATCCTCCTGTAGGTCAATGTGCTCGGAGTTGGTCTGTTCTTCAGGCACACGTAGACACTTTTTGAGTTGTGACACATGGAACACATCGTGAATTCCGACCATGTTAGCAAGGAGTTCTAACTGATACGCAACTTCTCCCTTGTGTTCCACTATTTGGTATGGTCCCACGAACCGTGGTGCCAACTTTCCCTTGGTCTGAAATCGGTGCACTCCTTGCAAATGTGTGACACGAAGGTACACGTAGTCGCCTGCTTCAAAGGCTAAGTCCCTTTGACGATTATCTGCATAACTCTTCTGCCTGGTTTGAGCTGTTTTCAACCTTTCGCAGATTATTCTGACTTTTTCTTCCGCCTGACTCAAAACCTCAGTTCTGAAAACTTTACGTTCTCTGGTTTGATCCCAGAAGAGGGGTGTACGGCACTTCCGTCCATAGAAAGCTTCAAACGGTGCCATTTGCAAACTGGCTTGATAAGTGTTGTTGTAGGAGAATTCTGCATACGGTAAATTCTTGTCCCATGCACCACCAAAGTCGAGAGCGCACGCTCTGAGCATGTCTTCGAGAATCTGGTTTACCCTTTCCGTCTGACCATCTGTCTGCGGATGATAAGCTGTACGGAAAATCAGTCGTGTTCCCAATTCTTCTTGCAGTTTCTGCCAAAACTTCGAGGTAAATTGACTTCCTCGATCTTATGTACCCCATGTAAACACATGATCCTGGCCAAATAAATTTCGGCTAGTCTCTTCCCTAAATAGGTGGTGTGAACTGGTATGAAATGAGCGACCTTCGTCAACCGATCCACGATTACCCAAATCGAGTCATGACCGGCAGCTGTCCTTGATAAACCGGTGATGAATCCATCCCGATTTCTTCCCATTTCTATTCTGGAATCTGAAGAGGCTGCAACAGTCCTGCCAGCCTTTGGTGTTCTGCTTTGACTCATTGACAGACATCGCACAAGGCGACATATTCTGCAATTTCCCTCTTCATACAGACCCACCAAAATTTTTCCTTCAGATCTTGGTACATCTTTGTACTCCCGAGGTGAATAGAATACTGGGTTTGATGAGCTTCTTGAAGTATCAACTCCTTTAGCCCCTTGTTATCAGGTACATACAACCTATTTCCCATCCAGATTATCACACGTTCATCTTCTGAAAAGTCTCGAGCTTTACCAACTCGCATATTTTTCTTTAGTTCAGCTATCTCTGGATCGTTCGCTTGGAATTGGTGAACTTGATCGACCAATGTTGGTTGCGCCTCTAGGGCTGCCACAAAACCTTGTTTGACTAAACCTAAATTTAGTCGTTCAAAACTCCTGCTGCAACTACTCACAAACTTTCGTTGATACAACGGCATTGCAGTAATTCTTCCGGCTCAAAGCATCTGCAACCACATTTGCTTTACCCGGATGATAATGAATACTTAGATCATAATCCTTGATCAATTCCAACCATCTTCGCTGGCGGAGTGTCAAATCCGGCTGTGTGAAAATATACTTTAAACTCTTATGATCCGGATAAACTTCACACTTGTTACCAATTAAGTAGTGTCGCTAGATTTTTAAGACATGCACTACGACTGCTAATTCTAAATCATGAGTCAGGTAGTTACCCTCATGCGGTCTCAACTAACGAGAAGCATAAGCATCCACCTTTCCTTCTTGCATTAGCACGCATCCAAAGCTAATCGGGATGCATCGCAGTAAACCTGGAAGTCTTTCGCCTGATCTGGCAAAATCAGCACTAGGGCTGACACCAATCTCTGCTTGAGTTCTTCAAAACTCTTGGTGTACTCGGGATACCACTTGAACTTCTCTTCCTTTTTCAACAGCTGTGTCATTGGTTTAGCAATCTTCGAGAAATTCTCAATGAACCGGCGGTAATAGCCCGCAAGTCCTAAGAAACTTCTGATTTGGGTGACCGTCTTAAGCGGGGTCCACTTTGTTACTGACTCCACATTGATGGGGTCCACTGCTACTCCTTGAGTATTGATCACATGACTTAGGAACTTCACTTCACGAAGCCAGAAATCACACTTACTAAACTTGGCATACAACTGATGCTCTCTTAGCTTCTCTAGCATGATCCGCAAACGTTGCTCGTGCTCTTCTTCTGACTTGGAGTAGACAACCAAAAACTTATCTAGGTATTCCATGAACACCTTAGTCATGAGATTCATGAAAAATGTTGGGGCATTAGTAAGTCCAAACGACATTACTGTACATTCATACAAGCCGTAGCGAGTAGTGAATGCCGTCTTTGGAATATCTTCTTCCCAAATTCTCAACTGGTGATACCTTGATCTCAACTCGATATTGGAGAAAACCTTAGCTCCCTTCAATTGGTCAAACAAATCATCAATTGTCACATCTAGAAATTCCTCACACGAATTTCTGAACTTAATTGTGTATTAAATCCCTGTCTAGGACCAGCTAGGGTACACAAAAAGACAATGTTGATTACATAACCAGCGTCCTTAGAAACAACTGAAAATTACACTTATTCTAGCGGAAATGCAGTGGAAAGAAAAAGGTAGATTAGCTTCAGCGGGTACGGCTCCAGTCCACAGGCAACACTTCGACGGCGGAACAGCTCACTCCTGAGAGGCACCTCCTTCGGACTCGACTTCTAGCTCTGGGGTGGGAAAGTTAAGCAAGGCTGAGTACAAACCACCGTACTCAACAAGCAACATGGAAAAGGGAGAAATAAATGATGCATAGGGATTAACAAGGACAGGCTAGGGTTAGTTGCAGTAAAGCAGCAGTTAAACCAATAACAGAGATTAAAAAAAAGAATAACAGGTAATTGTATAGTAAAGCACAAGTAAATAACAGTTGTAAAATACCACAACACTGTCCAACGTTACACCACATTACAACAGGCCCAACCACTACTCAATGTTACACCACGTTGCAGTAGTCCCGAGTGACAAACCAATTACTCAAGTTATTAAAGGTTCACTAATCACAGTGAGTCTGGGAGCTCGCCCGTAACCGTGGGCACGGCTATTCGAATAGTTTATACTCTGATCAGAGGTGTACTACTGTACCCCCAAGACACGACTCCACTACACTTGAACGTGCGCCGACATACCACCATGGTATACCGGAAAGGAGACCGTGATAGGACCGTTACACAACCCTCCCTATTTAATCGTACCACACTTCAGGTTTCACCCCCTCCTTTACACCAATTCGGGCAGTCCCCTCTTGTGCCTTGGCAGATCCGGAAGCAGCAGAGGCTTTCGTTACACCAAGATTGCCCTTCCATACTCCATCACGCCTACCCTTGCCACGGTAAGTCAAATAGTTTGAAGTCATGCTTCAGATCCCACCTTACCTATTTCGGCATGTGGTTAGCACTTAATTACTTCCAGGGTTTCCCGTGAACCGGTCCTTAATTACCATGGGTGCGACTTGTCACGCCCAGAAATTTACACCAAATTTCTGAACCATAGCATGTATTAAATCTCGGTCCAGGCATCAGCCCGAGTACACACTATGACAAATTAATACACAGTTCCACGACTTAAAAACAAATAAAAAGAATTATCTATCGAAATGCAGCGGAAAAGAAAAACAAACTAAACCATCTAATCTTCAGCTTCAGCTGGCGAAGACGGCTCCACACCACAGGCACTCTCGACGGCGGACTGAACCTTACTTCAACCTTCGGAACAACCTTCTTCTGACACAGGCTCTGGCACTTGCTCTGGTGGGGGAAAAAGTAAGCAAGGCTAAGTACAAACCACCGTACTCAACAAGTAACACCCAAGAGAGGGAGAATAATGAATGCAATAGGGTAACAAAGATAGGCTAATGTTAAAGTGCACAAAAGCTGTAGTAATTTAGCAAAACGGTAAATAAAATAGACTAAAATAAAAGTAAAGTAAACAATTAAAATAATCATCCATTGTCCAACGTTACACCACGTTGCAACAGGCCCAAACCACTGTCGAACGTTACACCACGTAGCGACAGGGTCAACCCTCTGCCCAACGTTAAACCACGTTGCGACAGACCCAAACCACTGCCAACGTTACACCACATTGCGCAGGGTCAAACCAGTTCCAAGATTAATAAAATTATTAAAGAGGTTCAACTAATCCCAGTGAGTCTGACAGTTCACCCAATAACCGCGGGCACGGCTATTCGAATAGTTTTACTCTGCAGAGGTGTACAACTTTACCCACAAGACATGGCTGCCAAGCATGTTACCATGCCCCAACGTATCACCACGATACCTCAGTACGGAAACCATGATAAGACCTTTCACCCAGCCCTCCCTAGACAATCGCACCACACTTCAGGTTTCACCCCCTCCTTTACACCAAGTCGGGCAGTCCCCTCTTGTGCCTTGGTAGATCCGGAAGCAGGAGAAGCTTTCGTTACACCACGATTGCCCGTCCATACTCCATCACGCCTACCCTTGCCTGGGTACGTCGAATAGGGACAAGCTAGATTACGAGTCTCACCGTTGCCCATTCTGGCTTGTGGTTAGTACGTGTAAGACCTTAAGGGTTTCCTGAGAACCGGTCCTTAATTGCCATGGGTGCGACTCTCAAAACCATGCACCCACAGCCCACCATAAGCAATATTTTAGTTGTATTAATCCACCTCGAGAAATGAATAATGATAACAACCATTGATGGTGTACCAAAGTGCAACAATAATTAAATAATAATTGGTGAGCTAGTTGAACTAAGCATGGCTAAGCATTGACTAACCCTAATTCTAGTCAAATTAACCCTGGGATGACAATAATAATGAATGAGGATCAACGGATATATAGGTAATTGCCCAATAGATAAATAAAGTAAATACTTTGAATACAATGCATGTTTGAATGTAAAAGCGGGGGATTTTATAATGATAGGTTCAATATGATCAAAGAAGGGTGCCACTTGCCTTGCTTAGACCCACGAGGAACTTCGGCGATGACTTCGAGAATGAACGGCGCTGCGACGGGGTCAAAACCTACGACAAACAAGGCAAAACAACAAAACAGGCTAAAAACTACTGAAACAAAGAAAGAAACTATTTTTAATGGATTCTTGGCATTTTTCTGGATTTAATGAAACTTGAATGGACCTAAACGGAGACTAGATGAATTACTTATGAATTTTAGAAGTTTTCTAGGTTTTTAAACTAAACAGAAAAGTCCTAAATCAATTATTGCGCAATTAATGGGGCTGCTGACGTCAGCGAGGAGAGAGGGTACTGACGGCTGACAGGTGGGGACCACCTGTCGGTGAGAGAGAGAGGGAGAGAGGCGCTGACAGCTGGGCCCGGGAGGAGAGAGAGAAGGCGGGCGCGGGGAGCGACTGACGAGTGGGTCCCACTCGTCAGCGAGAGAGGACAGAGAGGAGCGCGGCTCGGGCGGGCGGCGGCGACCGGCGGGAGCGGCGGGCGACGCGGCGGCGGCGGCGCACGGCGACGGCGGCGCGACGGCGACGACCGGCGGGCGGCGACGCACGGCGACGGTGGAAGGACAGCGGCGACGGCGACTGGCGAGTGGCGATGGCGCGGCACGCGCGGGGGCAAGCGACGGCAGCCTGACGTCGGCGACGCGGGGGCGACGACGACCACGGCGGCTGGCGGGAGCGGCGGGCTTCGGCCTCGTCCGGCGACGGCGCGCGACTCGACGGTGGTCGGTCGGAAAGGGGGAGAAAGAGGGGAGGAGGGTGCGGAGGCTCACCGGCGGCGGCGAGGGCGCGGACGGGTCGGCGAGACCAAGGCGAAGGTGGCGACGCGGGCGGGTGCGGGAGATCGGCGGTGGCAGCGGAGATCGATCGGCGGCGGCGAGGCGACCGGGCGCGACGGAGGAATGCGCGGCGCGGGGACGCTCACTGGCGGCGACGAGGGTGGCAACCGGTCGGCGACAGCGGGACGGAGGTGGTGACGCAACAAAGCGGCGGCGGTCGGCATCCGACGGCGAAGTTGCGCGGCGGCGGCGAGAGGCGGCAGCGCGGCGGCGACACGAGCGACGGCGGAAAGTGAGCGGCGGCGCGCGGCGACTCGGAATTTATAGGGTGGTGGCACCGGCTAGGGCGGGCGGAGGTTGGAGACCGAGTCGGCGACGACGCGGTCTCGGCGGCGGCGGATGCGGCGGCGGCGGTTGCGGCGACGGCGCGGAGTCCGGCTCGGACACGGCGCGGCGCGGGCGAAGCAGTCACTGACAGGTGGGCTCCACCTGTCAGTGGCGAGAGAGAGAGGAGGGAGGCGGCGCGGACTCGCGGCGCGGGCGAGCGGCCAGCTGGGCCGAAGCCGCGGCCCAGGCGGGGGCGCGCTGGCGGGCGGAGGGAGGCCGGCTCGGCTAGGCCGGCCGAGGAGGAGGGTGGGCCGGCTCGGCTGGGCCGGCCCGGGAAGGAAAAGAAAAAGAAAAAGAAAAAGGAAAAAGAGAGAGGGAGGAAAATTGGACTTCGGCCCAATTTGAGAAGGAAGGGAAAAAGAAAGGAAAAAGGAGGGAAAAAGGAAAACCCCACTTTTGCCGAGTTTTAAATTAATTTGTTTGGCCAAATTTTATACTTCTGCAATTTAAATTCAAATCCTATTGGTCGATTTGCGAGCCTCAATTTAATTGAATTAGGTTCTTTTAGAGGGATTTTTCCTGAGTTAATTAAGCCAATTGTTGCTTACGAATTTCTTTTACGATTTTAGGCTTGGGATAAAACTCCGGGCGTGACAAATCCACCCCCCTTAACAGAATCTCGTCCCCGAGATTCGGAGGAGCTGTTAAAGAGGTGCAGATAAGCAGCCTAGAGTTGGCAGAACTTACCTGGAACAAACTCGGGTGCGGCTTGAGCTTCCTTGGCTGAGACTTGATTGACTTGGGCTTGCACGAATCCCGGTTTGTTGCGTCTTGGCTGTGGACACTGCTTGGCGAAGTGACCCGGTCTGTTGCAGTTGAAACAAACCCCTGGCTTCTGAGCTGATGTTGTCTGGCTTGGCGGTGGCAGTGCTGATAAGGGCTGCAGTTGTCCTCCATTGTTGTCGTTGTCATGGTGGCTGTAGTTGCTTGGGTTGAAAGGTCGGTGTTGACGAACAATCAGTGTCGAAGACCCCTGTTGTTGTCCAAAGTGCAAACGTGGCTTCTGGTTCTTTCCTGTGTTGACTTGTTCCGCTTTTCTCTTGCGATCCATCTGGTTGCACTGGTCCTCCTGACAGATTGCTTTGTCTACTAACTTCTCAAAGTCCGAAAAATCCCTTGAGATCAGCTGCTTGGTCAGGTCATCATCCAATCCTTCAAGAAATTTCTCTTGTCTTTCAGCATCGGTGCGCACATCTTCCGGGGCATAACGTGCAAGGTGGTTGAACTCATGGAGATACTCCGTAACTGTCATGTCCCCTTGTTGTAGATCACGAAACTCACGCTTCTTCTGTGCCACTATTCCATCTGGCACATGGGCTTTCCGAAAGCTGTTGCGGAACTCGTCCCAAGTGATGTCTGTAGTGGCAGTCCGAGTAGCCAAGAGGTTATCCCACCAAACGGAGGCGGGTCCCATCAGTTGGTGAGTCGCGAAAGCGACCTTCTCTTGATCACTGCACTCCAGAAGATTCAGCTTCTTTTCGATTGCATGTAGCCAGTCATTTGCTTCCATCGGGTTGGTTGTGCTTGCAAACGTCGGTGGTCGAACTCGAAGAAACTCTGATAACCTTGACTGTGCTGGCGGTGGTCCTTGGTGTTGATTCTGCTGCTGATTCATCAAAAGCTGCATCATCTGTTGGTGTTGTTGCTGCATCTGTTGCATCATCATGGTCATCATCTGAGCCTGGTTGGCTAGAACTTGGGCAATCGTCGGGTCCTCTTGTTGCGGCGGTGGTGATCCATTGCGCGAACCTTCATGGTTTTCTTGACTTCCAGTTGCTCCAATGTTGTTGCGGTTACTGTTCCTTGTGTTCACCATCTGAGCAGAAGGGGAGAACAAAGGGAGGAGAAAATCAAAGGGGCTTTTCTTGAATTACTCGACTGTAATTTTCTGATCTTGATTAAAACACTTAAAAAGAGCACTCAACTCCTGGTGGTACAACCATAACGCCACTACTTGCTATGGTGAACCGCTAACCCCAAAACAAACCTACACACACAAAAATTACCAAGCAATGACTAAAAGACGATGCTAGGGTAACGTCTACGGCTCGAAACGGCTGCGACGACTGAAGAAGCAACGCTTGACTCTTGAACGACTTGTCTTCATCTTGAGAGCGACGCTTGGAGTAGCGAAGACCTGACTCTTCACCTCTGGAAGAACTTGACTCTTCGGTCTTGACACTTGATTGGCTGAAGTTGCTGACGACTGCTGCGACGAAGGCACGGGCTCGTCGATGGGATGACACACATCTAGAGAGATCAAGGTTTGAGAAGCAAGTATGCTCATTAAATTTTCAAAACCAAAAGACTCGACTCTTTTTTTTTTAAAACGACTCAAATTTTTCAAAACATAATGCATATGAAGAAGGGCTCCTGGGGTTTCCATTTGGCTCATCCTACGGTCAAGATTGGCTCTGATACCAACTTGTCACGCCCAGAAATTTACACCAAATTTCTGAACCATAGCATGTATTAAATCTCGGTCCAGGCATCAGCCCGAGTACACACTATGACAAATTAATACACAGTTCCACGACTTCAAAACAAATAAAAACAATTATCTATCGAAATGCAGCGGAAAAGAAAAACAAACTAAACCATCTAATCTTCAGCTTCAGCTGGCGAAGACGGCTCCACACCACAGGCACTCTCGACGGCGGACTGAACCTTACTTCAACCTTCGGAACAACCTTCTTCTGACACAGGCTCTGGCACTTGCTCTGGTGGGGGAAAAAGTAAGCAAGGCTGAGTACAAACCACCGTACTCAACAAGTAACACCCAAGAGAGGGAGAATAATGAATGCAATAGGGTAACAAAGATAGGCTAAGGTTAAAGTGCACAAAAGCTGCAGTAATTTAGCAAAACGGTAAATAAAATAGACTGAAATAAAAGTAAAGTAAACAATTAAAATAATCATCCACTGTCCAACGTTACACCACGTTGCAACAGGCCCAAACCACTGTCGAACGTTACACCACGTAGCGACAGGGTCAACCCTCTGCCCAACGTTAAACCACGTTGCGACAGACCCAAACCACTGCCAACGTTACACCACATTGCGCAGGGTCAAACCAGTTCCAAGATTAATAAAATTATTAAAGAGGTTCAACTAATCCCAGTGAGTCTGTCAGTTGGCCCAATAACCGCGGGCACGGCTATTCGAATAGTTTTACTCTGCAGAGGTGTACAACTTTACCCACAAGACATGGCTGCCAAGCATGTTACCATGCCCCAACGTATCACCACGATACCTCAGTACGGAAACCATGATAAGACCTTTCACCCAGCCCTCCCTAGACAATCGCACCACACTTCAGGTTTCACCCCCTCCTTTACACCAAGTCAGGCAGTCCCCTCTTGTGCCTTGGTAGATCCGGAAGCAGGAGAAGCTTTCGTTACACCACGATTGCCCGTCCATACTCCATCACGCCTACCCTTGCCTGGGTACGTCGAATAGGGACAAGCTAGATTACGAGTCTCACCGTTGCCCATTCTGGCTTGTGGTTAGTACGTGTAAGACCTTAAGGGTTTCCTGAGAACCGGTCCTTAATTGCCATGGGTGCGACTCTCAAAACCATGCACCCACAGCCCACCATAAGCAATATTTTAGTTGTATTAATCCACCTCGAGAAATGAATAATGATAACAACCATTGAAGGTGTACCAAAGTGCAACAATAATTAAATAATAATTGGTGAGCTAGTTGAACTAAGCATGGCTAAGCATTGACTAACCCTAATTCTAGTCAAATTAACCCTGGGATGACAATAATAATGAATGAGGATCAACGGATATATAGGTAATTGCCCAATAGATAAATAAAGTAAATACTTTGAATACAATGCATGTTTGAATGTAAAAGCGGGGGATTTTATAATGATAGGTTCAATATGATCAAAGAAGGGTGCCACTTGCCTTGCTTAGACCCACGAGGAACTTCGGCGACGACTTCGAGAACGAACGGCGCTGCGACGGGGTCAAAACCTACGACAAACAAGGCAAAACAACAAAACAGGCTAAAAACTACTGAAACAGAGAAAGAAACTATTTTTAATGGATTCTTGGCATTTTTCTGGATTTAATGAAACTTGAATGGACCTAAACGGAGACTAGATGAATTACTTATGAATTTTAGAAGTTTTCTGGGTTTTTAAACTAAACAGAAAAGTCCTAAATCAATTATTGCGCAATTAATGGGGCTGCTGACGTCAGCGAGGAGAGAGGGTACTGACGGCTGACAGGTGGGGACCACCTGTCGGTGAGAGAGAGAGGGAGAGAGGCGCTGACAGCTGGGCCCGGGAGGAGAGAGAGAAGGCGGGCGCGGGGAGTGACTGACGAGTGGGTCCCACTCGTCAGCGAGAGAGGACAGAGAGGAGCGCGGCTCGGGCGGGCGGCGGCGACCGGCGGGAGCGGCGGGCGACGCGGCGGCAGCGGCGCACGACGACGGCGGCGCGACGGCGACGGCGCGACGGCGACGACCGGCGGGCGGCGACGGCGCGACGGCGACGACGGCCAAGGCGGCGATGCACGGCGACGGTGGAAGGACAGCGGCGATGGCGACTGGCGAGCGGCGACGGCGCGGCACGCGTGGGCACAAGCGACAGCGGCCTGACGTCGGCGACGTGGGGGCGACGACGACCACGGCGGCTGGCGGGAGCGGCGGGCTTCGGCCTCGTCCGGCGACGGCGCGTGACTCGGCGGCGGTCGGTCGGAAAGGGGGAGAAAGAGGGGAGGAGGGTGCGGAGGCGCACCGGCGGCGGCGAGGGCGCGGACGGGTCGGCGAGACCGAGGCGAAGGTGGCGACGCGGGCGGGTGCGGGAGATCGGCGGTGGCGGCGGAGATCGATCGGCGGCGGCGAGGCGACCGGGCGCGACGGAGGAATGCGCGGCGCGGGGACGCTCACTGGCGGCGACGAGGGTGGCAACCGGTCAGCGACAGCGGGACGGAGGTGGTGACGCAACAAAGCGGCGGCGGTCGGCGTCCGACGGCGAAGTTGCGCGGCGGCGGCGAGAGGCGGCAGCGCGGCGGGGACACGAGCGACGGCGGAAAGTGAGCGGCGGCGCGTGGCGACTTGGAATTTATAGGGTGGCGGCACCGGCTAGGGCGGGCGGAGGTTGGAGACCGAGTCGGCGACGACACGGTCTCGGCGGCGGCGTATGCGGCGGCGGCGGTTGCGGCGACAGCGCGGAGTCCGGCTCGGACGCGGCGCGGCGCGAGCGAAGCAGTCACTGACAGGTGGGCCCCACCTGTCAGTGGCGCGAGAGAGAGGAGGGAGGCGGCGCGGACTCGCGGCGCGGGCGAGCGGCGAGCTGGGCCGAAGCCGCGGCCCAGGCGGGGGCGCGCTGGCGGGCGGAGGGAGGCCGGCTCGGCTGGGCCGGCCGAGGAGGAGGGTGGGCCGGCTCGGCTGGCCGGCCCGGGAAGGAAAAGAAAAAGAAAAAGAAAAAGGAAAAAGAGAGAGGGAGGAAAATTGGACTTCGGCCCAATTTGAGAAGGAAGGGAAAAAGAAAGGAAAAAGGAGGGAAAAAGGAAAACCCCACTTTTGCCGAGTTTTAAATTAATTTGTTTGGCCAAATTTTATACTTCTGCAATTTAAATTCAAATCCTGTTAGTCGATTTGCGAGCCTCAATTTAATTGAATTAGGTTCTTTTAGAGGGATTTTTCCTGAGTTAATTAAGCCAATTGTTGCTTACGAATTTCTTTTACGATTTTAGGCTTGGGATAAAACTCCGGGCGTGACATGACTCTCAAAACCATGCACCCACAGCCCACCATTATCAATATTTTAGTTGACAGTAACCCGAACCGGGTAATGAATCATTATTACAGCTATTCAGGACTAAGCATGATTAAAGGTGATCCCATGAGCTACTTGTCGTAAGCACGGCTAAGCATTAACCTAGGCCTAACTCTAATCAATTTACCCCTGGTCCAGCAGTGAATAAAGTTGGATAAACAACGGCATAATAATAAGGTTTACCCGGAAAATAACATACAGTAAATACTTTAATTAAAACAATGCATATTTGAATTAATAAAGCGGGGAATTTGCAATAATGGGTTCAATACGATCAAGGATGAGTGTCACTTGCCTTGCTCTGGTCCTTGGGGAACTTCGGCGACGATCTCGAAGTAACAGGCTCTTCGGTGGGGTCCGAATCTAAGCGACAAAGCACAAAAAAATAAATAAACAGGCACAAACTCTACTGAAACAGCAAAAGAAACTATTTTTAATGGATTCTTGACAATTTTATGAATTTAATGAAATTTGAATGGACCTAACCGGACACTAGATGAATTACTTATGAATTTTAGAAGTTTTCTGGGTTTTTAACTCAACAGAAAAGTCCTAAATCAATTATTGCACAATTAATGGGGCTGCTGACGTCAGCGAGGAGAGAGGAGGCTGACGGCTGACAGGTGGGGACCACCTGTCGGTGAGAGAGAGGGGGAGAAAGAGACTGACACGCGGGCCCGGGGAGGAGAGAGAGGAAGAGAGGCGCGGGGGCGACTGACGAGTGGGGCCCGCTCGTTAGCGAGGCTGGAACAGAGAGGAGGGGAGAGCGTGGCCGGCAGCGAGGAGAGAGGAGGCTGCTGACGTCAGCGAGGAGAGAGGAGGCTGACGGCTGACAGGTGGGGACCACCTGTCGGTGAGAGAGAGGGGGAGAAAGAGACTGACACGCGGGCCCGGGGAGGAGAGAGAGGAAGAGAGGCGCGGGGGCGACTGACGAGTGGGGCCCGCTCGTCAGCGAGGCTGGAACAGAGAGGAGGGGAGAGCGCGGCCAGCAGCGGGAGCTGCGGGCGGCACGGCGGCGGCGGCGCACGGCGACGGCGACGACGCGACGGTGACGACGGCGCGACGGTGACCAAGGCGCGACGACGACGACCGGCGTCCGGCGGCAGCGCGTGGCGCGGGACCGAGCGCGGCGCACGGCGACGACGGCACGGGGAGAGCTCGGCGGGGATAACCGGGCGACGAGCGCGAGTGGCGGTAGCAGGTCGACGGTGTCGCGAAGGCGACGACGACCATAGCGAGTGGCGGCGAGGAGGAGCTCCGCACGCGTCCGGCGATGGCGTGCGGCTCGGCGACGGTCGGCCGGGAAGGGGGAGAGAGAGGGGAGGAGGAAGGGGATTCTCACCGGCGGCGGCGAACACGCGGGCGGGTCGGCGAGATCGAGGCGAAGGGGGCGACGCGGGTAGGAGCGGAAGATTGGCGGTGGCGACGGAGATCGACGAACGACGGCGAGGCGACGAGGCGCTGCGGCGACCGGGCGGAGAGGGAACACGCGGCGCTGGGGATGTCCACCGGCGACGACAGGGCGGCAATCCGACGAGGACAGCGAGGCGGAGGCGGTGACGCAGCTGGACGGCGACGACCGGTGGCTGGCGGCTGGATCTACTGGCGGCGGCGAACGACAACAGCGCGGCGGCGGCTCGGACGAAGAGGGAAAGTGGGCGACGGCGCGCGGCGGCTCGGGATTTATAGGGTGGCGGCGCCGGCTAGGGCGGGCGGAGGTTGGAGACCGAGTCGGGCGCGACGCGGTCTTGGCGGCGACGGTTGCGGCGGCGGCGGCGCGGAGTCGGACTCGGCGCGGCGTGGCGCGGCGCGGGCTAGCGCGGAGGCGGGGTTTCGGTCGCTGACAGGTGGGCCCCACCTGTTAGTGGCGCGAGGGAGGAGGGAGCGGCGATGGACTTCGCGGCGTGGGCGAGCGAGCGAGCTGGGCCGAGGCAGCGGCCCAGGCGGGGCGCGCGCGGGGAGGACGCCGGAGCCGGTCGGCTGGGCCGGCCGAGGGGAAATGGGCCGGCTCGGCTGGGCCGGCCTGGGAAGGAAGGAGAAGAAAAAGAAAAAGGAAAAAGAAAAGGAAGGGAGGAAAATTGGACTTCGGCCCAATTTGAGAAGGAAGGGAAAAAGAAAGGAAAAAGGAGGGAAAAAAGGAAAACTCCACTTTTGCCGAGTTTTAAGTTAATTTGTTTGGCCAAATTTTATACTTCTGACATTTGAATTTAAATCCAGTTAGTCGATTTGCGAGCCTCGATTTAATTGAATTAAGTTCTTTTAGGGGATTCTTCCTGAGTTAATTAAGCCAATTGTTATTTACGGTTTTCTTTTTTTACGATTTAAGGCTTAGGACAAAACTCCGGGTGTGACATCAATCCTTGGCAGAGGATACTTATTCTTGATGGTGACATCGTTCAAAGCACGATAGTCCACACACATTCTCTTGGTTTTGTCCTTCTTCTCAACAAAGATAACTGGAGCACCCCAAGGCGAGGTACTCGGTCGGATGTAACCTTTCTGAAGCTGTTCATCCACTTGCTTCTTCACTTCTACCATCTCATTGGTTGCCATTCTTTAGGGTCTCTTATAGATCGGTGCAGTTCTGGGTACCTGGTCAATACGGAACTCGATCTCTCTTTCTGGCGGCATCATCGTGAGATCATCTAGAAACACCTCCGGGTACTCACAGACCACTGGTATGTCTTCCAACTTCTTCAGGTCTTTTGCTGCTTCTGCCGGTTGCTCTTCTGCTTCCATCTGATTCAGACTTGTGCCGATCTTCACAGACTCTGGTGACTGATAAGTCACGACTTCACCTTCCACACTGACCAAGGTGAAGGTGCGCTTGGCACAATCAATCACTCCTTGATGCTTGGTAAGCCAGTCCATTCCCAAAATGACATCTAGGTCTTTAGACTCAAGAAGGATAAGATTGGCTAGAAACTGTGCTCTTTCAATTTCTATGGGCACATTTGCACTATAGCTGACCGAGGTCGTGCTATTTCCTAGGGTACTAACCTACATTGGGTTCTTAAGTTCTTCCTTTCTTAACCTATGCAATCCTACAAATTTCTTTGAAACAAAGGAATGCGTAGCACCAGAATCAAAAAGTACTGTAGCAGGTAAAGAGTTGACAGAGAACGTACCCAGTATTAGTTCTGGTGCGGTCTGTGCTTCTTCTGCGGTGACGTGGTTGGCACGAGCTTGCACAAACCTCTGCCTGCTGCGCTTCAGCTGCAGGCACTTGTCGGTGAAAATGGCCTGGGTCGCCACAGTTGTAGCACACCCCAGGTTTAGCACCTATGTCCTTCCAGGCTGGAGGAGGTTGAGCTATTGGTGGAGGAGCATTCTGTTGTCGAGGAGCTAGTGCTGGGAGAGCACGTTGAGATGGAGCACGCCGGGACGAACCACTGCTGTTGTTGAAGTTGTTTGGGTTGTAGGGATGTTGCTGGCGGACAATGAAGGTCGATTGCCCTTGCTGCTGGCTTTGAGGGTGAGGGCCGGTGTGGAACCGGGGCTTCTGGGGATGCGGCTGGGTAGACCTGAACTGGGAGGCCTTCCTCTTCTTGTCCATCTGGAGGTGCTGGTCCTCCTGACGGATGGCGTTGTCGACCAGCCTCTCGAAGTCAGCATAGTCGCCCGAAAGCAACTGCTTCTTCAACTCGTCATCCAAACCTCCGAGGAACTTCTCTTGCCTTTCGACGTCAGTGCGAACATCCTCGGGGGCATATCGCGCTAGGCGATTAAACTCATGCAGGTACTCGGTCACTGTCTTTGTACCTTGCTGCAAAGCGCGGAACTCACGCTTCTTCTGCGTGACTATTCCGTCAGGGATATGAGCTTTGCGGAAGTTGAGATAGAACTCCGCCCAGGTTACATCCGTGGTGGCAGTGCGAGTAACCAAGATATTATCCCACCAAGCATAGGCGGGACCCATCATTTGATGTTTTAGCGAAGGAGACCTTCTCCTGGTCGGTACACTGCAGTAGGTTGAGCTTCTTCTCAATGGCATGGAGCCAATCATTTCCCTCCATGGGGTTGGTGGTGCTTGAGAAGTTCGGGGGACGGACACGGAGAAACTTCGGCAACTTTGACTGCACCGGGGGTGGTCCATGCTACTGGTTGTTCTGGTGCTGGTTCACGAGCTATTGGATCACTTGCTGGTGCTGCTGTTGCTGTTGTTGCATCTGCTGCATCATCAAGCTGAGCATCTGCGTCTGGCTAGCAAGAATCTAGGCAAGTGACGGATTCTCTGGTGGAGGAGGTGGGTGAGGTCCTTCGGTGCTGGAATGGTCGGTATCGCGGTTGCCATTGCGAGTGTTGACCATCTGCAGGAGCGGGAGGGAATAGAAAGAGAAAGAAGAAAAAGAAACGGCTAAGCAAACAGGGGCTTTATTTAATTAATGAACTGTAATTGTCTTGCTTAAGAAACACCCTTAAAAACCACACAACTCCTGGCGGTACAACCATAACCCCACTATTGCTATGGTTCACCACTAGCCCCAAGCGAAGCAAACCTATGTCACGCCCCGAGTTTTACCCTAGCCAAGAAATAAGTAAATAATGTATTAAAAATAATTTGTTAATTAAAGTTCAGGAGAAACTCAGTTTAATAAATTAATTTAATTTAATTGGAAGCTTTTTGGATGTTCTAAAATGTCCCAAAAGCATTTTAAATTATTAACAGGATTTATATTTGAATTGCAGTCAATAAAATTTGGTCTAATAAACTTAATAAAAATTGGCAAAATTGGAGGCAATTTCTTTTTTCCATCCTTCCTTTTTCTTCTTTTTCCCTTCTCTCTTTTTCCCTTTTTCCCTTTTCTTTTCCCCTTCTCCTTTTTTTTCCTTCCTGGCCGAGCTCCTCTGCCTCTCCCCCGTGTGCATGATCTCCTCCTCCTCTCCTGGCCATGAGCAGCCCACCACCTCCTCTCTTACAGTAAAACTAACTCCAATTAATTAGGACTCTAAATCTTATCCCCTTGAAACCTTATCTATTCCTTTTTAATAGGAGATGGGTAACAAGATCTATCTCTAGCTTCCCCCTATAAATACCCCCCTACACCCTTGCCTCTTTTCCCCGTCTCCCTCTCTCGTGCCCCTCCTGCCACCTCCTGTCCAGCAACAGTGCAGCTGTCCGCCGATTTCCTTCTCCGGAATCTCAGGTTCGCATCTATTTTATTCTTGCGAATCAATCTAAATTTATCTACCGTTTAATTGTTCAGGTTTTCTAGCCTAATAGCGAGGAATAGCAGTAATCCGTCGCTGATCCCTCCACCAAATATCAGATTCGCATACGTTTTACTCATGCGAATCAATCTATTTTCGATCTACCGTGTAATTGCTTAGATTTTCTGATCTAATTAGCTAGTGTGAGATTGATCTACGGTGCGGAATTCAATTTCGTAAGCGTAGATTGGTTTAACGTTAAAGTCGTCTAATTCTAGTTTAGCGAGTCGTTAAATCTCAATTTAACGGGTCGTTAACTCCTGCCGTTGTTCCGGTAACAGTTTACGGTTTCACGTATCGGATCTAATTTGTCATACGAATCTCTAATTCGTGCATGATTTGGTTCTGTCGTGTGAATGCGTGTACTGTCTGCAATTTCCCGAGTCGTGTCCCAACCGGCGCTCAAAGTCCGCATCACCTCCCTCGGCGCACTCCTCCTTTTCCCTCTCCTCCAGGCTAGTAGGCCGCCGGCCAAGCCGTCCAGCCCGCTCCCTCCGCTCGGCCTACTCTCCTCCCCTCCCTTCCCACACTGGGCCGACCGAAGGCCACAGCCGAGACGCCACCTCACTAGCACCAAGTCCAGGCCACCTCCCTCTCCTCCTCCGGGCCACTGAAAGGTGGGGACCACCTGTCAGTCCCGTCTTCCTCCTCCAGCCGCCGCGCTGCATCGTCGCCTAGCCTCGGGTGCCCGCACCACCATCGACTTGCGCACGCTTCCGCTCTGCCTCACCGCCGCGCTCACCACCGTGCACCGCATCCGCGCAGCCACGCCGCGTACCCGCCGTCTCGCTGTGCTCGTGCCTGCGCCGCGACTTGCCACCTCGCCGTCACCGTGGCCGTTGCCGCCGCGTTGCGCCCTTGCCTCCTGCTCACGTCGCCTTGTCGCGCGCCCGAGCTGTCGCTCACAGTGCGCGGTGCTGCCGCGTACGTGCGCGCGTGCCGCTCGTGCCGCCGCACCCACCTTCCGCTTTCCCCGGCCGCCGCCAACCGCCGCCCACAGATCCCGGCGTGCATCCCGGCCACGCCGCTAACTACCTCCCCGCCCTACGTGCGGTAGCCGCCACCTATAACTCCCCCTCTCCTCGAGCCGCCGCCGCCTTTTTCCGCACCGATGATCCGCCATCGCGCCCGTGCACCACACCCCGCCGCCAAGCCTCCGGCGCCGGCGTGTCGCGTGTGCCGCTGCCTTGCCTGCTTACCGCGACGCAACTGAGCCGGCCGTGCCACGCTGCTCTGTGCCGTCGTGCCGCGTCACCGACGTGCGTCGCCTCTGCCCGCTCGCCCCACCACGCGCCGGCTTGCACCGCCGTTTTCGACGCGTTCCGTGCCCGCATCCTCTCCTCCGCATCCACCCGCTGCGTGGCCTTGCCGCTGGACGACGATCGCGCGCCCGCGCCGTTGCTCTGCCGGTTTGCGCCAAGCCGCCGCTCTCGCCAAGCCTATCGCGCCCTCGTCGCCGCACCGTCGCGTCCCGGCCACGCCACCTCGCCCACGCCCGCGCCGCTGCCAACTGTCGCGTGCAACCGCTGGCCGCATTCCAAGCCGCTAACGACCCCCCCCCCCGCCTCCTCCGCGTCTGCGCCGGCTGTCACAACCACCTCCCGCACGCACCGGCCGCCACCATAAATCCCCTCCCTGGCCGCCACTCGCTCCCTTTCTTCATTGCCGCTACGCTGCCGCCCTTCTCCACCTCACCCGCGCCCGGCCCTCGCCGCCGCTCGAGCGCCGACGCCCCTGCCTCGGGATGTCGCCCGTCGCCGCCACGGAATGCCGCTCTTCTCACCTGTGCGCCGTTGTCATCGCGCCGCCGGACACCGATCGCCGCCCGAGCGTCGTCATCCTCGCACCCTCACCGCTGTCGTTCGTCGGTGAGCCCGCTCTCCTCCCTTCCTCTGTTTCTTCGTGCCACCGCGAGTGCGCCCCGCCGCTCGCCGTCGGCCGACGTCCTATGCCGCCACCCGATCCCGCCGCTCGTCGCCGCTCCGAGCCGCGCAACCCCATTGCCCTCTTCGCCTCCTCCACGCTGACTCGTCGTTGCCGTTCTCGTCACCGGTGAGCCACCGCCATCCTTTTCCCCCTCTTTCTCCCCCTCCGGGCGCCACTGCCAAGCTGACGCAGCCGCCACGCGCGTGCGCGCTCTTGTTGTTGTCGCAGTCCCTTCGCCCGTCACCACCTTCTCCGTTGCCGCCATCGATCTCCTTCGCCGCTAGCTGTCACCACTTGTCCTCGGCCCTCGCCGACTTGCTGCCGCCGTCCCCACCGCCGGTAAGCCGTCGCCGTCCTCCCCCTCCCTCTCTTTTCCTCTCCGCCCGTGGACGCCGAGCCAGTGCCGCCGCCGTGCCCTCACGCGCTTTGGCCGTCGCCACCGTCTATCCCGACGCCGTCTCCCTCGCCTCACCATCGCTGACGCGACCTCGCCGTTCCCGGGGTGCGCCCGCGTTCACCGTGTCGTCGCCGTCTCTGCCCCGCGCCATCGGCCGATGTCCTCCCCTCCGTGCCGCTCGTCGGTCGCCGCCCTCCGTGCGCCGCCGCCTGTTGGTCGCCGCCCACCGTGCGCCGCCGTCGCCATCTAGTCGCTGCCACCGGGGCTCGTTGCCGCCGACGCCGGCTGCCACCCACCACCGCCCGCTCCCCGCGCCGCCGGCCGAGCTCTCCACCCCTCTCCTCTGTTTTGCCTCCCCTCTGGCTGGTAGGGCCCACTAACTAGCCACCACCTCTTGTCGACATGTGGGTCCCGTCCACCAGCTCCCTCTCTCCCCGTGGGCCCCAGCCGTCAGCCTGTTCTCACTCCTGTGCTGACGTCAGCTCCTCCAATTAATTGCGCAATAAATCATTAAGGTTTCCTTTTTAGTTTAAAAACATAAATAATCTTCTAAAATTCACAAGTAATTCATCTAGTCTTCGTTTAGGTCCATTCAAGTTTCATTAAATCCAGAAAAATACCATGAATCCATTAGAAATAGTTTCTTTCTCTGTTTCAGTAGTTTTATAGCCTGTATTGTTGGTTTTGCCTTGTTTGTCGTAGGTTTTGACCCCGTCGCAGCGCCGTTCGTTCCCGAAGTCGTCGTTGAAGTTCCTCGTGGGTCTAAGCAAGGCAAGTGGCACCCTTCTTTGAACATATTGAACCTATGTTTGTAAAATTCCTCGCTTTACATTCAAACAAGCATTGTATTCAAAGGTATTTACTTTATTTACCTATTGGGCATTTACCTTTATATATCTGTTGATCCCCATTTATTATTATTGTCATCCCAGGGTTAATTTGACTAGACTTAGGGTTAGGTAATGCTTAGCCATGCTTAGTTCAACTAGCTCACCAATTATTATTTGATTATTGATTAAACTTTGATAGACCTTTAATGGTTGTAATCATTATTAATATCCCGTTGAGGATTAATACAACTAAAATATTGCTTATGGTGGGCTGTGGGTGCATGGTTTTGAGAGTCGTGCCCATGGCAATTAAGGACCGGTTCTCAGGAAACCCTGGAAGTCTTACACGTACTAACCACAAGCCAGAATGGGCAACGGTGAGACTCGTAATCTAGCTTGTCCCTATTCGACGTACCAAGGCAAGGGTGAGCGTGATGGAGTATGGACGGGTAATCGTGGTGTAACGAAAGCCTCTGCTGCTTCCGGATTCACCAAGGCACAAGAGGGGACTGCCCGACTTGGTGTAAAGGAGGGGGTGAAACCTGAAGTGCGGTGCGATTGTCTATGGAGGGTTAGGTGAAAGGTCTTATCATGGTTTCCGTACTGAGGTATCGTGGTGATACGTTGGGGCATGCTAACATGCTTGGGAGCCATGTCTTGTGGGTAAAGTTGTACACCTCTACAGAGTAAAACTATTCGAATAGTCGTGCCCGCGGTTATTGGGCGAACTGACAGATTCACTGGGATTAGTTGAACCCCTTTAATAATAGCCTATCCTTGTTACCCTATTGCATTCATTATTCTCCCTCTTTGGGTGTTACTTGTTGAGTACGGTGGTTTGTACTCAGCCTTGCTTAATTTTTCCCCCACCAGAGCAAGTGCCAGAGCTTGAGTCAGAAGTCAGAAGAAGGTTGTTCCAGAGGTTGAAGTGAGTTTCAGTCCGCCGTCGAGAATGCCTGTGGTGTGGAGCCGTCATCGCCAGCTGAAGCTGAAGATTAGATGGTTTAGTTTGTTTTCTTTTTCGCTGCATTTCGATAGATAATTGTTTTTATTTGTTTTTAAGTCGTGGAACTGTGTATTGATTTATCATAGTGTGTACTCAGGCTGATGCCTAGACCGAGATTTAATACATGCTATTGTTCAGAAATTTGGTGTAAATTTTTGGGCGTGACAACCCAACACACCAAAACTAGCACACAACGACTAAAGAACGAAGCTAAAGGTGACACCTAGTGCTCGAAGGGAGACAGATCTTCTTCCTCGTCTTCGGAGCGGCTCCTAGAGTTGTTGGGGAGGCCGTCTTCGTCTTCACTAGAGGTGGACTCACTGCTGCTAGAGACGGTGACGGTCCCGTTGAGGTTTCTTGCAGTGTTGAAGGGGGAGACACCGTCCTCGGGTACTGGGGTCGGAGACGTTGGTATCATCTGCATCAGCGGTCTTGGTTCATCCAGGGCACCGGGGTAGGACTGAACTCTTGGTGGCCCACGGGTTCGCTTCCTTGCTGTGGTGAGAAGCCTTGCACCACTGGGCTCGGGGAGTCCTTTGAGTCTGGTGTTCTCCTTCTTAAGGCGATCAATCTCATCTTGCAGTCGGACGATCTAGGTGAGCTTGGCGTCCTTCAGGGCGTTGGACGCTTCATGATGGTCGTGGTGCATCTGGTCGAGGCCTTGCAGCACAGTGCACATCCTACCGAAGGTAGGGTCTTGCTCGCTCCGGGCAAACCGAAACCGACTGACCATGGAATTGGGTCCACGGCCAGGGTGATACCGGTAAGCCGAATGACGAAACATCAGGTCATGCCGAGCCCTGAGCATCAAACTGTAAGTAGCCTCCTGGCAGGGCTCTTAGGGTTTCCATTGGGTTGATCTTACGGTCAAAGGTGGCTCTAATATCAATTTGTCACGCCTAGAAATTCCTCACACGAATTTCTGAACTTAATTGTGTATAAAAATCCCTGTCTAGGTCTAGCCAGGGTACACAAAAAGACAATGTTGATTACATAACCATCGTTCTTAGAAACAACTGAAGATAACACTTATTCTAACGAGAAATGCAGCGGAAAGGATAGGTAGACTAGCTCCAGCGGGTATGGCTCCAGTTCAGAGGAAAAGATAGGTAGACCAGCTCACTCCTGAGAGTCACCTCCATCGGATTCCACTTCTAACTCTAGAGGGGAAAATTGGGCAAGGGTGAGTACAAACCACCATAGTCAACAAGCAACACGGAAAAGAGGGTAATAAATGATGCATAAGGATCATCAAGGGCAGGCTAGGGTTAGTTGCGACAAAGCAGCATTTAAATAAATAACATAGATTAAATTGAATGAAGGTAATCAAATAAATTAAAGAATAAGTAAATAACAATTGTAAAATACCACAACACTGTCCAACGTTACACCACGTTGCGACAGGCCCAACCACTACTCAACGTTACACCATGTTACAGTAGTCCCAAGTGAAAGCTAGTTTACTCAGGTCATTAAAGGTTCAACTAATCACAGTGAAGCTGGCAGCTCGCCCTTAATCGTGGGCATGGCTATTCGAATAGATTTACTCTTATTAGAGGTATACTACTGTACCCACAAGACATAGTCCCACGACACTTGAACGTGCACCGACATACCACCAAGGCATACCGAAAAGGGATCTATGATAGGACCCGTCGCATAACCCTCTCTATTCAATCGCACCACATTTCAGGTTTCGCCCCCTCCTTTAAACTAAGTCGGGCAGCCCCCTCTTGTGCCTAGGTGAATCCGGAAGCAGCATAGGCCATCATTACACCACGACTCTCATCCATACTCCATCATGCTCACCTTTGCCTGGGTACGTCGAATAGTTCGCAATTACACTTCAAATCCCACCGTTGCCCATTCTGGCCTGTGGTTAGCATGGAATTAACCTCCAGGGTTTCGTGCGAACCGGTCCTAAATTGTCATGGGTACGATTCTCAAAACCAAGTACCCACGACCCATCATTAACAATATTTTAGTTGGTATTAACGTGAACCGGGTAATGAATCATTATAACAGCTATTTAGAGCTAACCATGATTAATAAATGATCCCATGAGCTACTTGATCTAAGCACGGCAAAACATTAACCTAGGCCTAACTCTAAACAAGTTACCCCTGGTTTAGCATGAATAAAGTTGGATAAACAACGGCATAATAATAAGGATTATACGAAAGATAAATACAGTAAATACTTTAATAAAACCAATGCATAGTTGAGTAAGTAAAGCGGAGAATATGTAATAATAGGTTCAATATGATCAAAGATGAGTGCCACATGCCTTGCTCTGGTCCCTGGGATCTTCAGCGATGATCTCGAAATAAACCGGTGCTTCGGCGGGGTCCAAATCTAAGCGACAAAGCACAAAAATAAATAAAACAGGCACAAACTCTACTGAAACAATAAAAGAGTGTATTTTTAATGGATTCTTGATAATTTTATGAATTTAATGAAATGTGGATGGGCCTAAACGAAGAATAGATGAATTAGTTATGAATTTTAGAAGTTTTCTGGGTTTTTTTTAACTAAACAGAAAAGTCCTAAATCAATTATTGCACAATTAATAGGGCTGCTGACGTCAACGAGGAGAGAGGAGGGGTGGCGTCGATAGGTTGGGGCCACCTGTCGGTGGGAGAGAAGGGGTGAGGGGACGATGACAGGCGGGTCCGGAGAGGAGGTAGACGAGGAGGGGGTGGTGGCCAGCTGACGCGTGGGATCGCAGGGAGGAGAGAGAAAGGAGAGGCCGACGGTTGGGGCCCGTCGGTCAGAGAGAGAGCAGGGAAGCGGGAGAGGAGTTTGGCCGGGAGAGGGGAGACGGCGGCGGCGGCGAGCCGGCGGCGACGGCGTGACTCGGCGGTGGCGACGACGGCAGACGCAGCAGCAACGACGCGACCGGGGGCGACGGCGCTGGACGGCACCCGGCGGCGGACGCGGTGCACCGCGGCGACAGGACGGGAATGCCGAGCGGCTCGGGGAGGCGAGGACGACGCGACGGGCGTGGCCGTGCGGCGACGCTCCGACGACGGCGGGGTCATGTCGGCGTTGACGAGGGGGGGTGATGGCGGGCGGAGAAGCGACGCCGGCGGTCGGAGCGCACACGCGCGCGGCGGCGGCGACGGTCTCGGCGGCGGTGCGCGGAGAGGAAAAGGGAGGGGAGGAGGAAGCGACGAGGGGTTACCGGCGGCAGGAGCGGGCGCGGCGAGTCGGCGACGAGGTGGGACGTGGGGTGACGGCGAACTTGGTCGGCTACGGCGAACTTGGGCGCGGCGGCGAAAGGGACGAAGGGGGTGGCGACGACAATGGGGTGACCACCGGCGGCAGCGAAGGCCGGCGGAAGGTTGGCGAGGTCAAGGCGGAGGCAGCGACGCGGTTGGACGGGGACGACCGGCGTTCGGCAGCGGGATCGAATAGCGGCGGCGAGCTTGAGCGGTGAGGGGAAAAGTGGCGACGGCGCTCGGGGAAGGGGTATTTATGGCACGGGGAGGCTGGCTAGGGCGGGGTGGCCGTTGGAGACCGAGTCGGCCACGACGCGGTTCCGGTGGCGGCCGTTGCGGGCGGCGGTTGCGGCGGCGGCATGGCGGTGGCGCGGACGGGGCTGGGCCAGGGCGAGGCGAGCGAGAAGAGGCCGGCGGCCCAGGGGGACGAGAAGGAGGTGCGCGGGAGGGGAGGAGGAAGCGGGTCGCGTGGCTGGCGCGGACCGGCAGAGGGAGGAGGGGAAAAAAGGGGAAAAAGACGAAGGAAAAAAGAGAGGAGGAAAATTGGACTTCAGCCCAATTTGAGAAGGAAGGGAAAAAGAAAGAAAAAGAGGGAGAAAGGAAAGCCCCACTTTTGCCGATTTTGGATTAGCTTTTTGGGCCAAATTTTATACTCTGCAATTTGAGTTTAAATCCAGTTAATCGATTTGTGACCCTTGATTCAATTAAATTAATTCCTTTAGAGAGATTCTTCCTGAGTTAATTAAGCCAATTATTATTTACAAATTTTCTTTTACGAGTTAGGCATAGGATAAAACTTCGGGTGTGACATATACTCCACAACACACAAGTATAAGTTGCCAACAGATAAGATCATCAAGGAGCTGATCCATATATATATATATATATATATATATATATATATATATATATATATATATATATATATATACATACATGCACATAATTAACATTTAAAGTAAAGTTCTGGTTTTCAATGCAATGTATAGGTTGCAAATACTTGAAATAACTATCAATATGATCAAGAGATGAACTTGCCTGGATAGAAAACACCAAGAGTGCGTCCGGATTCAGTCGAAACGATTGACTCCTCGGGAACTCGAACTTCTAAAGAAAAATAAGAAAGACCGAATAAAGACGTATTCCGAACGTATGATATATACGCATGCAATGCACATGAACAGTGTCTTGTGAATATTATATCCAATGCATTTGATTTGGTATAATCTTGGTTCAGATGCTAATCTAAAATATATACTTCAAGTTATTTAAATCGTGATGCTTAAGTGATTAATTGAATATTATTTATTAAAAAATACTTTATTTAATCAAGAATATGATGAAATTAAGAAATTAAATAGCTGAACAGTACAGTATATAAATTTACAATAAACAGTTTGGAAAAGAAATGAATTAATTCATCTGCTCAAGTTTTATTACTTTAAGCAAACCCACTCAAATGACTCAATAGTACTAGTCTCACTGTACCACTCCTTACTTGCATCGTTCTCATTCTTCTCTCTTCTTCTTCCTCATGCCTGCTCTCTCTCTCACATACATACACTGTGACCTTGCTGCTGCTTTTGCAGCTCCATTTATTCACTGCTGCTGCTGTGATCTACCTCCAGTGACTCCTTTGCTGCTGCTAATCGAAGCCCCCAAGCTTGCCCTCTGCCAGGCCCCTCACTCTCTACTGCTCTCTACCTTTCTCTCTCTATTTCTCTCTCACCTGGATCTGGATGCATGCAGCTCCTATGGCAGTCCGCACCCAGCTCCGATGGTGGCCGCCGTGGTCCCGTGGAGAAGGCCAGTTGCAGCTCTGGCAACTCCGGTGACCCCAACATTCACAAATAATTTCACTAACTCCAAAATCCCCTTTTTCCCCTTTTCTCCTGTTATACAGTACATGCACATATATATATATATATATATCCTCTAAAATTCCTCACTGTGATTGTATAGCTGGGATGTATATACTACTACTACAATCTGACATTTTAGTTCCTATAGCTCTGATTTATTGGTTTAGAGTGGTTGCTAGGTTTAGAATAATTTCCCTCTAATGCAGTGTTCTAAAATGACGGCTAACTCTAACTTCGAAATGTGATTATATTCCAGAAATAATAATTATGACTGAATACTTATAGGGTTGATATACATAACTAATAAAATGAAATGAATACTCTAACTACGTCAGATTCTTATGTAGATTCTATTTCTAACTAATTATTTCATGAACAAATATTTATTTCTAACAGAACTACAACAACACCCAAACCAGCCATGATTGTCTAGTTATAAAAATATGCAATACATTTCTTTCAACCTAAACTCCCTATTGATGTAAATTTTTATCTATCTAAAAATACTAATTCTACTAATTAGTATGCAGTATCCCTCTCCTCCTTTGTTTTAAAATTTTGGTTACCTTTTTGTTGCTTGTATTCTGATACTGAAAGTTGTGTGGTATAACTCCTTCTCTTGTGCTTTTACTGCCATTCTCCGGATCAGAATGATTTTGCTATAACAAACTTCTCCTCCTTGAGCTGGGGTACCTGGTCTTCCTGGAGCTGGAGCCCCTGCTCCACCAAAGGCTTGCTGGTCTTGTCCTCTTCTTGTTCAGGTTTTCCTCTCTCTAACTCTCCTTTGGTTGTACTGAGTTCTACGGCTGTGCTGTGTGAATTAATTTGGGATGGCTTACTGGGGAGACTCTGGTTACGGTGAATTTGAGAGATTTTATTACTGTGTACAGTGTTTTCTAGGTGACTCATCTACAAGAAACTTGCTGGCAGCACTAGAGCTTGACACCTCACATTTTCATGCTCGGTGGAAAATTTTGAGGAATTTTACTGATTTCCTGAAAAATGGAAATTTTGGTAAAATGTAGATATTTGATACTTTTTCAATCCAGCCCCTTATTTTTCTAAATTCAGGAGGCAACTCCGAGTTTAGGGACTGATTTATAATTGCCTAAAAACTTAGGGTTTTCTATAAATTGAATATTGATGGGAATTTGTAGAGATAGTTCATGCTACTAATTTTGTGCCCCTATATGGTCTGGTTGCAAAATATATGGCATGAATAACTCACAATATTTCTATGGTGTCTAAAAATAAATTTTGTAACTTCCTAAATTAATTTGGTGTTAGAATAAACACCACATTTTTAATTAGCTACTGTACTTTTTATAGTGATAGATGATGATGTATAAGAATGTAATATGCATATGTAAATGAAATAAGTGATTTATTTGTCTTTTTGAGTTTTCCTATTGTGATGACATGCATACGAGTTGGTCTTCTAACGCGAAAAACCAAACCAAAACGTGACAATTAAACGATTAAAAAAATAGGGTCGTTACAGTTGCTATGCATATTCTTCCATATCTACTACTACCTTCGTTTCATATTGTAAGACTTTCTAACCTTGCCGAAATACATCAATTTTTGAATGTATATAATTTATATATATATCCAGATTCATTAGTATCCATATGAATCTAGGGAAGACTAGAAAGTCTTACATTGTGAAACGGAGGGAGTAGAGATGCATTAGTTCAGGACTCTAACCTGCGTAGTGGCCTTCATAATGATGAGAAATCACTCCTTTGGATATACATAACAATCCTCCATTAGTCGTTCAAGGTCTAATCACAAGAGTTCACGCGCAACAATTGAATTTCAGGTGAGCTCGTTGCTAAGTTCTTCTTTATATGATTTTGAGAAAAACTCATTACGTAATGATTATATTGTGATTAGGAACAATGAGGAGGACAAGGAGACATTAGAGAGGGACTTAGAAATGTGTAGAACTAGCAAGGATGTTCAAGTTAAGATGGAGACCCAAACCAAGTCAACTTCGAGTACGATTCGGAGTCTAGGACCAGTTTGAACTAAAACAGATGCCCAGGTTGTATATATACTCGGATTGGGATGTTCTTTATGTGGATGGAAACCTAAGGACATAACCTGTCCCATGGTTCTAGTCCATGTCCAAATTTATTACGAGTCAATGGGAATCGACCAAATAAGTTGACGTCTAGAATCTGTCCTAGTGTTGTGTCACCGAATTTTGGGCCTTTAGGCCATGTATCGTGTTGGAGGCTATCAGTGTTGTATCAAGGGGTGTTTGCACTATCCTAAACTCCATATATTAGCAAAAACCATCATAGTTTGGGTTTGGTTAGATTAATCTGTTAAGAACTACGGAATACCTATAGTAGGGGTATTCGTAGACTACATGTATACATATAGTCGTAGTGGTACCGAATTAGAAGGAGATTATATCTATATGGTATCAACTGAAGTTTGGTTACTGTCGAAATGCATGCCGCACGTATCGGATCCGAGTTATAACCAAATTAGGATAGGTCTTAGTCTTATCAGATTAGGACTCTACCTGTAAGTCCTATCCCCTACTATATAAGGGGGACAGGGGCACCCCTCATGGGCATGTCATATTCAGATCGGCTATCTTCTAGTTGATCTGTCCACAATGCAATACAAGTGCCAAGCAGGAGTAGGGTATTATCTTGCTAGTCGAGAACCTGAACCTGGGTAACCCTGTGTCTTCATCCTAACAATCGATCTTTACGGCTCGCTAGCCATCTTATATATATTGCCGACAACCAAATCGTCGGCAAGAATAGTTTTGCCGATCCTTCGGTTTTTGAGAGTCGAACTGTGAGTCTAAATATTTCTTGTTCTTTTTTGTTTTCTTTGATTCCCAAGTCAGGCTTAGCCTTCTCGGTGAGGTCAACCGGGTACTGACACGGTTGATAACTAGAGAACATGCGGTGCTACGATTGCAGGACTCAAGAGTGTGTTTGTTTAGAAGACTAGATCGACTTGTGTCGTGACTCCACCAAATTGAGTGTTTATCAGAACCTTTCAGAAGATTAGGAACTCTCGTCCACATCAAGTGGTATTAGAGGTTTTGGTTCATCGTCGGGTTCTATTTTACCCTAGTTTTAGTTTATTTGATTTTGCCATTATCCTAGAGTATACAAAAAGGTTGTAGTCGATAGTTCTCCCCATCCCAGACAATCTTTAGCCTTTACATAATTGTTGAGTTTCCTAGTTTATGTTCTTGTTGCTGGTTTAGTCCTTGTTTTAGATTATCGTGTTTTTCCCTCCATAACCCTAGCCACCACTTTGTTTCTGTGTGTTAGGGTTCATCCTTTGAAAACCGTTTTCACCATCATAAACACCAACCAAGATCACCACACAACGCGAGAGCAACTTTACATGCTCTACTGCTACCATATTCTATCTCCACCACTAAACCAATCTGTTTGTATCCCCTTTGGAAAACCTAGTTGGAAGCCCCAAATTGAAACAACCATAACTTTTCCACACGAACTCAGAATCAAGCAAATTTAACTTTTTAGAGAAGAGAAAAAAATTTACATCCATTTCTCCTGGCCATTTGTGGGTTTGACAAAATCAGGATTCCGAACTTCAGCTTATAAAATTATCTGTTTGAGCTCTTAAGTTTCTGCACGTCCTTTCAAGTTTTTGCAGAAAATTCCATAGGCCACATATCAAGTCTGTTTGAGCTGCAACTTTGTGATGTGCCTATTCTTGTGCTACTCGAGAAGAATAAAATAAAAGAAAATGAGAGAGTTGATTTTCACTAGTGCCTCGAGATCACGACGTGCTCCATCAAGCTTTTTAGCCATGCGTGGTTTTCTGTTTTGCTGAAATTGGCCGAAGTTTGCCTCGTCCGTCTTCTCTTGCTGTTTACTAGTGTCATTTTCACTCCCACCATCCTTGTTACCACTGCTGTTCTAGGACATGAGTGGACCAGTAACTATGGGCAAATAACTTGGGGTTTTTATTTAATATTATCATCTGTTATTGGATTGTGTACCACTTTTGTATATTGGCCTTTATTTTAAGATATGATTGCACTAACCATTTGTTTGTAGATATTGAGGCCTATGGTTATTTTATTGATTATGTGTTTTGTAAATAAAATTGTAGTCATTTATATGAAATTGTGGTGTTTATGGGGTTAGTGTGGTGAATAACAGTGACTTATATATACATTGTGGTTTTGGATTCGGTTGAAATATTGGAGATTTATATAAACTGCCATTTTTGCTTATAGAGTGCATGGCTAGCATATTCGAGGCTAGCCACGTAAACAAATTTATTTTTTGAGAGCCCTCACTGGTAAGTTACCTGTGATGGGTTGGTAAGTGGGGACCATCGCAGGTAATTTATCTGTAATGGGATGGGATCAGTATAACAGCAGGGGATAGCCAAACCACGTCCATATTTTTTTTTACCATTGTCAGGAATTACCATTTCCCATTGGTCTGGTTGATAAATGCCGATAACGATAGTTGGTCGATCGGCGGATAATCACCGTGACAGTTTTCTCCCCTAATGCTTGGTATGGTTTTTTGTGTTTCAATAAGTTATATTTAATCGTCAAAAACTTTTTATTGACCATCCTGTGTAGTTTGGGATGCCATGTGTGATGTTTGTAATTATTCCGTCATTAGTATAAAAAGCAAATAACGCATCGGTACTCATAAAGCATTCATAAAATGGAGATATAATTACAAACATCCAATAAAGGAAACAAGAGTTTCCCAGGTAATCAACATGCATTTATAGGAAGGAAAAGAAATAACGTTCTGATAGTAGCGGAATCCAGCAAGAAAAAAAAATAATGTTCTTATTACACAAGAGCGTAAATAGCCACAATGACGCCCAAGAATCCCGAGTATGCCATCCACTGGGCCGCATGAGGAGCGGAACTGCTGTCTGAATTTGGAGCTGAAGACATTGATGGAGGAAAGGGAAATTAATTAATTAGAACAGAAAGATATTCTCCAGAAAGTGAATAAGTAAAACATCAAAAAATATGGCCTTTCATATCGGGAAAATAGTCAAGTCTAACTGATGAGAAGATTGCAGAGAACTGCCATTAAATCTAGAAACATGAAAAAATAATGAAAGAAATGTTTTACTTACTTGGTGTGGGAGGACTGCTGGCTGGTGCTGCAAGGATGGAGAGCAAATAGCATCAGTGACATAATAATCATATTTCAGTACCTTGCTAAATAAAGTTCAGTTATCGGATTTGATAAATAAAGAATGGTGATTGCTTGGCTTTTTTATTTTTAAACTAAATAATTTATAAATAAAAATTTTATATATGTATTTTCTGTGACCTAAAAGTTAATGCTGGAAAATAAATATTAGAGAAAAAAAACCGTAAAATCAATATTAAATTTAAGGTTAAAAATTTAATTTTTAGTTTATAAATATAAATATAAATATAAGCGAAAAGATAGGTACGTAACGTCAATATGTTCCACAGTCTAGTGTCGTTAACAAGTTCAAATATTCTTAGATGGTGTTTAGATTGAGAAAATTTTTGGGAGAAGTGTCACGTTAAATATTTGATCGGACATCGAAAGAGATTTTCGGACACTAATGAAAAAACGAATTTCACGGCTAGCCTAGAAACTGCGAGATGAATTTTTTGAGCCTAATTAATCCGTTATTAGCACATGTTGGTTGATGTAGCACTTATGGCTAATCATGGGCTAATTAGGCTTAAAAGATTCATTTCAAGATTTCTTTCATAACTATGTAATTAGTTTTTTATTCATTTATGTTTAATGTTTTATTCAGGTGTCTAAAAATTTGATGCGATGTTTTTGAAAAAAAATTTAAAAACTAAACAAGGCCTTAGGTAAGGTACAGAAAAAAAAAAAAGAAGAACGTTTCCCAGCATGTACTGCGTGCGTACAAACGAACCTGGAGCTGCATGGCTGCTGCACACGTCGGCGGGAACCTTGACGGCGCATCGCTCGAACAAGCCCAACCCCTTCTTCGTGTCGACGCCGACCATCGCCGGGTTCTTCAGCACGGAGCACAGGCATCCCACCTCGCTCTCGTACGCCTTCTTCAGCGGCGTGCAGCACGCCTCCGTCGGCTCCACCGACGCGTTCTGGTAGAACTCGGAGCACGGCGCCAGCTCCGCCACGCACGGCAGGTTCGTCGGCGGCACAGACGGCGCCGGCGGTGGCATCGGCGGCATAACGGGAGGAAGAATGGCCGGCGGTGGCATCGGAGGCAGAGCGGGAGGAACGATGGCCGGCGGTTGCATCGGCGGCAGCGAAGGAGGAACGATGGCAGGCGGCGGCTGCACAGGAGGGACGACGGCCGGTGGCGCCGGCGGCGGCGTCGCCGGCAGAGGCGGAGGAAGAACAGCCGGCGGCGGGGTCGGCATAGAAGGAGGAACGACTACGGCCGGTGGCGGCGTCGTCGGCACAGGTGGAGGAAAAATTGTCGGCGGCAGCGTCGGCCTCTGTGCCATGGCGGCGTCGATGACTACGGCTGCAAGAGCTACGACGACTACGAGCGAGACGCGCGCCATTGCTCCAACTCTCTGTCAGATCACTCTGTAAGTACTTGTGCTGCTCAGATAATGTTTCTATCCATCTCTCTAACATATATATATATATATACACAGATAGAAGAAATAAATTGTGTCGTGATGGCCACTAATTTCTTCATCCAGGATGGTACTATTAATGCACACCTCGGATGCAAATATTTTATCCTATTTTTTCAATTATTTATGCATAAGAATATGAATAAATTAAAGATTTTTTCAGGAGAAATCTAATCATATCTTTTTTATGTACCAATCCTTGATATTGTTCGTATATTAACGGCTGAAGATTTCAACGCATAACCATATCAAAGATATCTGAAATCGTTATCGATTTAGGAACACATGTGCACATATTTAATCACATTCCAAGATACTGTAGCTTCAATTATCTTATGACATTACCAACCAAAACGTGACAGCAAGGGCGCCTCGCCACGGAGCTAAACTCTCTTGTTGTTTGAAAAATATTACTAGTATGATCTGAGAGCTCCTGGCGGTCCTCGAGATCCACAAACGTGTAAATTCGATTCTCAATGAAACCCAGGGTTTGTTCATCTGAGGATGCACATTTAACGGTGCCTTTCTACCATGGGAGTAGTTAGACAATACTTATTTTTAGGATTCAAATTTTAACTACAAATTATAAGACAAACATGCATTTCATGCTGCCAATGGCCCGCTGAAACATATCTGAGCCCATCTACTTAGAGCAAGGCTAATAGTATAGCATGTTGTTGGCTTTAAAAGTGAACACATCGTCCTACTATAGCCAAAGCCAAAAACTAATCGGAGAAGATGAGGGCGGATTTGCCTTCCCACAGCAAAATAATTAACTTTTTGTCACTGTTAGAAATTACGCTAACATATTTACCACTAGACTCATATGTCATAGACACATGAGTACCCATGTGTCACAGACAGCGGGTGACAAATATGTTATGTGCCATTTATAAAGGCCCCCGGTAGATTTCAGGCCGACGTCCTCACTCCTGCATGTGTCCACGTCGCTCAGTTTGCTCACACGGCGCGAGGCTGGGTTGGCTGTGGGCCCGGTTCCTATTGCTTCCAGTTAGGGGTTACAATGGACAAAGTCCGTGGGTTTTTTTTCAACCCTATTAATTTTTTAAAAAATTTAGCTCAAAACTCTATATAATTTTATTTCCAACCTATTTTTAACCAGACCCTTAAATTTCGTAGATAAAATAATTGGATCATTACCGCCCCTAGATCGGTTGCTCCACACGTTGCTCTTCCATGGGCAGGAGGCGGCCTTGGACTTGTGCCCTGCCTTCATCGGCCCACATGTTCATTGCGCTGGCAAGCTGGCCATTTTGGAAATTTTTTAATTAAATAAATCCTTTTATCGAGTAATTTTATTACTAAACCAATGGGAAAAATTTTACCAAAACTGAACCTTTTAGTCACGTCAGTGTTGTTGAGTGGCAAGACAACACTACCACGCAGCAGTCGGTGTGGCATGGCGTGATATTTTTGCCACGCAAGATAATGCTGTCACGCCACCGACAATGGCGTGGCAAGCTGTTTTGCCACGCCAATGTTGGTGACGTCGCCAAAAGGTTCATACAGTGGAAATATTTTCCTAGAGATTGGTAATAAAATTATTTATTAAAATAGTTTAAAAAATAAAAAAATTTGCCATTTTGACGGATGGATGTAACACAAAAATATCAAACTTGGTACTACCTCCATCCTAAAACAAATTTATTTTTTTAATTTAAGATACAATGTTTAGACACTTCGTCCTAGTTCAAACCTTTTTGCGATTAATATTTTTATTGTTACTAAATTATAAAACATGAACAATACTTTATACGTTACTAATTTTTAAAGTTTTTTACAAAATTTTTAAATAAGACAAATGATTATGTTTTGGAGATAGAAATCGAAAAATTTCTTGACACGTACCCTAAGATTATATAATAATAGGTGCCATGTAAATACACTGATCGCTGCGTCATATGTTGTGGAGGTGTACCCGCAGCAGTGTTGATACAGCAGCCCCTAGCCGGCCGATGTTTCACCCTTCCGTGGTTGCAATCGTCCAGTTTACTGCCGTGTGACACTTACAGGTGGGCCCTGTGACCTCCATTGAACAACAGCATGCTCCCGATGCACTGTACTGCTACAGGAAAAAAACACTTCTCACAGCCACTCTCACCTTCACTTACTGCATTTAATTTAATCAATCCCTGCTTCTTTCTCGGCCACAGCGTTCCAGAACCAGAGCAGCTCATGGTCATGCAGTTCTTCAGGTTTATCTACATAGGAGTGTTACTGGACTAGCCCACGAGTCCACCACCCACTTAATTAGCCTATAAATAGGTTGGTGGGCCAGCCCATTTACACCCTTATTCCTACATCATCGTTCTTTCCCCTCTATTGAATCCATTCTTCGGTATGGTCAGTCGACTCTTGGTACACACTGACTGGTCTTGCGAGGATTGTTGATTTTGGTTTCTGATCTTGCTCGGCGCTCGTTGCTCATATTTTGGCTGGGATACCTGCTCAGCTTCGATCAGAGGGTCTCAATAGCGACTTTGGGGCTTGGATCTCCTGATCTTGCTCTGCGCTCCTTACTCATGTTTTGGTTAGGGTACCTGCTCAGTTTCGACCAGAGGAGGGTCTCAATAGCGCTTTTGGGGCTCGGATCCCTACTATATGGCCTGTTTCTGCTTCCTTCCATCGTTGCAAGGTGTCGTTCGATTTCCCTTTCTTTCCTTTTTTTGCATACCTTCAGAGTGTGGTGCATTTTTCCTTTCTTTTTTTCCCTCCGTGATGGTAAAGTTTATTTATCCTGCTATGTTTTTTTCCTTTTGCCGTTATTTGTCTGGGTTTCCTTTATTGCTTAATATGTAGTATTTTCTTTCTTCCCCTCCTTTCCTGCTGTGGTTGTTCGTTCAGTGCAATTAGTTACCTACGCGCGCTTGCACACATAAGCTATTTTAACGAATCGCACGTAGGAATATTGCTAGTACACAAAAAGTTAATAAATTAAAAAAAACAGCTGCACAGTAGCCCTGTTTAGGTAAATGTGCAAATACTGCTTTCTATAACGTCACGGGCATGGGCTCTGGGTGTTAGGTCCCTCCTTTCTTCTTTACTAACATGTAAATACACAGTTATTTTTATAAAAATATTGTGTGAGTTCTTTGTATTCTTCTGTATGTAAATCTAAGGGTAGAAAAATATGGTTGTTTTTTTTTACAAATCACCCGACAAACGGATAGGCAGATCCAAAAATAGTTGTGCTACTAAAAAAATTATTGTTTCGCTAAACATCTGTCGAATGATTTACAATGATATTTGACGTTTTCTTAAACGTATGATGGTGCCCCAAGATTATATAACTAACACGTAAATACACTGTCATTTTTATAAGAAAGTGTGTGAGTTCCTTTGTAGTGATCTTTTGGATGTAAATCTGAGTGTAGAAAATATGGTGTTTGTATTAAGAAGCTCTTTGATTACTTTGATGAGGACAGGATCAGAATGGTATCAATTATTTGTGTATTACTCGTTTGGACCTCTAAACCTCTTGATACCGGGTGGGGGAGTGAGGGCGGCGGCGAGACCTCGGCGGTCGGTACAACCGTACAAGGAAACAAGTGTATAGGCAGCGTACTTTTTATTAGCAGGGACAAATATATAGTTATATGGAGACTAAAAGCTTAGGGGGATTGCCAGTGAACAGTGATAGGTCAACAGAGAACGACCAATTTGTTACCAGTCACCACCGAGGTCTATTTGTTTTGAAAAAAAAAAGAATTTACTTGTGAAATTATTCAGTTCATAGTAACAAACTACAGCAAAATCAAATAATCTTTTTCTTTCCTACAAGTTGTAGAGAGAAAGATAGAAAAATTTCTATCCACCGAAATATGTGGGAAAATTTCTATAGGTTAATGTTATCATAAGTTCCTCCGGGCTAAATAGGTTCTAGATTTATAGACCAGCTAAGTCTGTAATGGGCTTTATTGGGACATTTTCACCAAGGAGATGAATAGCTGTATGACAGTAAAACCACCTATTAGAACTTCTCTGTTTGATCAAGGTTATTCAAATGTATACACAAGTTTGTTGGCATATATATATATATATATACACACACTGTATTCAGGTATAATCTGGTAATCAATAAAATAGATAAAGGCCTTATTCAGCCCAATAAAACCCAAAAATAAGAGAAAAGTTCACCAAAGGTCCCTGAATTTAACGGCGAGTATGTTTTTCGTCTTTTAACCGGAATACTAGAAATATGTACCCCTAAATTCATATAATCCGTTTAAATTAAAAAGGTCCTTGGTAGTTTTGATTTACTTTTGGACTGGTTTTACTGATGTGGAGTCTGATGGGTCCCACATGTTAGGTTTTTTGTTTGTTTTATCTCTCCTTCTCAACCTTCCTCTCTTCCCTCTCTCCTTCCTCTCTTCTCTACTTCTCTTCCGTCGTTTTGCATTGCAGCGTCGTCACCGTCGCCGAGCAAGAGCAACGTCGTTACTGCCGCCGCCGTGCAGCTTCCCGACCCCGGCAAGCCACGTGCTTTCAAGTACATGCATGCACCACAGCTTTCCTAATGCCCCTTTTGCATTGCATGCGTGCAGTCCGTATGTATATAAACCTCAAATGTATATAAACCTGATGTATACATGATCGGTCAAATTAATCGCGTACGTGCTCACCTCAAATGTATACATGATCTCCTCGATCGTATGTATATAAACCTGAGCCGGCGAGGGTACGAGGTGATCGACAGGATAAAGGCGAGGCTGCAGGCGACGTGCAGGCAGACGGTGTCGTGCGCCGACATCCTAACCTACGCCGCCAGGGACAGCGTCAGGGTCATGGTGAGTAACCGCGAGCATGCCGCAGCTGGACACTGCCACCGCATCAAACTGTAACCATCGTTCTCATCACTGGCGGCCGACGGGTCCTCTTAGACCGCGTTCGTTCATAATGCGGGTAAGTTAACTTACCCCGCGCAGAAAACGTAGTACATAATTAAGTAATTATTAATTATTAAGAAAATATAAAATAAATTAATATGATTTTTTAAAAACAATTTTTATATAGAAAATTTTTAAAAAAATACACCATTTATTAGTTCGGAAAACGTGCGCGTGGAAAACGAGAGGATAAGATAACTAACCTCCGGCGACGAACGCGGCCTTAAGATGGGGAGCCCCAACTCCCCAGCCCCCGCCACTGGCCGAGCAACAGCCCACGAATCCCGCTGCCGCCCGCTGACTGTGCCCCAACCTGCTGGATGGGAGAGAAGTAGACAAGAGAGCAAGAGGACGTTGGAATTAATGGATGGGCTAAGGCTTATATGTAGATTAATTTCTATTAAAATCATAAAAGCTCACCTAATGGGAAGAATATATCTTAATCTTTATTAGCACCTTGCTAGTTCTATGAGAATGAGACTTTCTTAAATACGAAAGTAAACTCTAGGCACTTGAGCAAGAAAGAAGTAGAGGAATATACTCACTCATTCGCCTCGCCTGCGGCTTCCTTTGCTACGAGTAATTATGTTTAATCTAGTACTGCATCTGTTTAATCTATTCGTGTGTAGCTGTTTCGTATACATGTTTAGATTAAATATCATTATGTGTTTAATCTATTCGTGTGTAGCTCTTTCGTATACACGTTTAGATCAAATGTCATTATGTTGCCATGCTTTCATAATACAATGTCATAATTTCTTTAAGTAATAGATAAATCATTGTGCGCTTATATTTTCAATAGAAGAGAGACGGGAGAGGAAGGGAGATAACGAGAGAGAGAAAAACTAAAAAACTGACATATGTGACCCACCGAATGTCATATCAGCAAAATGAGCCAAAACTGACAAAGGATCTTTTTTAAACATATTATACGAGTTTAGAGGTACATATTTATGCTATTTCGATTAAGGTACGAAAAACATACTCACCGTTAAGTTCAGGGACCTTTGGTGGAGTTTTTCCCAAAAATAATAGGACTGTCTGTTTCCGCCCTATTTTTTCGGCCCATTGAAAATAAATTTGGCCCAATAGCCTATTTAATGCTAACCTCAGTTTTAGGGAATTTTTTTATTTTTAATTTATTTATTAAATAATTTACAAATTTGAATTTGCCTTTCGAAAAATCCCACTTCTAACCAACTGCTGCCCTCTGGTGGTTGAAAAGCCTACGTGGCTAACGTGTCGACGGACTGTAGTAGAGGAGGACGACAGAGCGAGAAATATTGCGTTTAGGCCCTTGCCCTTAGCCATGAGGGGAGGCAGGGGCTGGAAAATTTGTAAAAAGGCCCTTGCCACTCATACAGAGGGCGGCAAGGGTCTAAATGAATATTTTTGGTGAATAGTCCCATATTGGTTGTGGAAGGACAAATGATCTAGAATATAAGTGGGGGAACCTCTCACCTCAATGACTAACATTTAGGATGGGAAATGCTCTTTACGGTTCTACAATTGGTATCAGAGCCTGCTACTTTAACATCTGTGGCCCGATAGACACAATTTGTGAATGTCTGATGGATCATGGGTGCCTATGAGACCCGTATACCTGATGAACCATGGACTGGTGGGGCCCGTATACGATGAAGGGGTGGTGAAGGGCTGAGGGATATCAATGTGTGAATGGGGTGATTGGTGAATAGCCCTATATTGGTTGTGTAAGGGCAAATGACCTAGGATATAGGTGGGGGAGCCTCTCACCTCGATGGATAGCTTTTGAGGTGATAAATGCTCTTTACGATCCTACAATTTTCATCACACCGCCGTCATCCCCTCCCCTCCCCTCCTATCCACGAAGCCATTAGCCATGTAGACTTTCACCCGTGCCGTACGACGGGGATAACAACTAAGGTAGGTTGAGATATATACGGTAAGCAAAACACATCTTGAATTAGGTTTATTCGGATGTGTGTTAATTTGATGTGCTTTAAAATGGTCCACTGATATTATTTTAGGTTGAATTGTGTAATCTACGGTTGAGATAGAACAACACACCAAGGACTTCCACAATGTTCTCTCGAAATAGTCATTATACATTGTGAAGTTTGGCATATCTGTGATAGTTCCATCTATAGAGACTATATAACCTCTATACATTGTCCATGTCCTCAGATCTTTCGGGTTAATGTGAGAGCTCATACAAAGTATTCAATTAGAATCGGAGACATGGATAGATAGGTAGTATTGTCACTATTAAAATTACCCCTAACTAATTGAAATCGGATGATGCAACTAGCGAGGCATTTGATTACAGGCTTGGAATTGGAGAATATACCCTCGGAAATTCTTGTCAACTGAACAAGCCCATAATTAAGAGACAAGTGTATAATAATCTTGGCAGCAGGCTATAATTATATTCTCATATAGCGGCATTATTCATTGGGTAGTCGCCTCTTTCACTGTGGAAGTGGATGAGGTTTTCAACTATTCCATCCAATCAAGTCTCGCGATGATCCACATGCATAGAGTAAAATTCAAGTCAATTGCTTCCAGCTTCACTCAACTTCACCAATTAAATTTGTGGAACTTGGATTATGCAATGTGCATCTTAATTCGAACATACACACACGGACTAGAAAATGCAGGCAAAGGTACTCAAATGTTGCAAGCAACTCGCAGATTTTAATTATTTTCGCATTATCTTTCGACCTTGCTTGCCATCACCTAACCATGGACTCGTTCCACACAAACGTATTATAAAACGGGTTGCAGCATCGTCGATTTCACAACACAGACACACACTCCAGTCATGGCGACTTCCAAGATCGCTCTCGCCATCTTCGCCGTGGCCATTTCCATGGCGGCGGCGGCGACCTCCGCCCAGAACACGCCGCAGGACTTCGTAAACCTCCACAACCGCGCCCGCGCCGCCGACCGCGTCGGCCCGGTGACCTGGGACCCCAAGGTGGCCAGGTTCGCCCAGAGCTACGCGGCGAAGCGCGCGGGGGACTGCCGGCTGCAGCACTCCGGCGGGCCGTACGGGGAGAACATCTTCTGGGGCTCGGCGGGGCGGGCGTGGAGCGCGGCCGACGCGGTGGCGTCGTGGGTAGGGGAGAAGAAGAACTACCACTACAGCACCAACACGTGCGACCCGGGCAAGGTGTGCGGCCACTACACCCAGGTGGTGTGGCGCAAGTCGGTGCGCATCGGCTGCGCCCGCGTCGTCTGCGCCGCCAACCGCGGCGTGTTCATCACCTGCAACTATGACCCCCCGGGCAACTTCAACGGCGAGCGGCCATTCCTCACCCTCGACGCCGCGGCGAAGTAGTCGATCGCACTCGAAAATGCATCTTTGCCAAGAGACTTGGATGGAAATTTGTACGAGCATATATGTCAGACATATGCACGTACTGTACGTGGACACCCGCGGTAGAATGTTAATTAGTTATGTCGCTGCCGCAGTTTCTGTTCGATGTTTTGTGACTCTGGCTCAACATTGATCCATGGACAATAAAAAGTGAATGTGGTTATATATCGTTGTAAGGAGTACTATGGACATCTATATTTTATGCCGCGTAAGCCCGATGTTAGTTTACTTCCACCAAAAACAATTAATAATATTTATCTATCCATAGTTTGTGGTAATTTAAATGTTGTACTGGTTGGGACATTAATTTGGTATCTGAAAATAGTACTCCCCCTCCATTTTTAAACATATGATGCTTTGACTTGTTGATATCAAATATAACGATTTGTTTTATTTTGTTGTGAGACCTGATTTTATTCCTAAGAGTATTTTATGGGCAAGATATAATTTGTAATACTTTTACTACTTTTGAACATGATTAATTGTCAAATGCCAGTAAAAGTCAGAACAGCATACGTTTAAAAGATGGAGGTAGTAATAAGATCCAAACTAAACCCTAATATCCTATCCAAACCCACTCCCCATCCCCACCGGCTGCTGCTGTGCAGGTTTCCTCTTGCCCTCTCCTTCTTCTCTGCATTTTCTTGATTTTTTCAGAAATTTTGACTAATTTTTTAATTTGAATTTGAAAATTTTCGTTCGAAATTTCTGAAAAAATTCCAAAATTTCCGGTTTTTAGAAATTTCGGTCCCTCCCCTTAGAAAATTACAAACCGGAATTTAAAACCCTGGGTGGTATGCTGCACCGTGTATTTAGTATTAGCAAAAGAAAAATCTAATACCCCCTCCGTTTCACAATATAAGTCTTTTTAACATTGTCTAGATTTATATGGATGGTAATAAATCTAGACACATATATAAATTATATACATTCATCTATGAATGAATTTAAGCAAGGTTAAAAAGATTTACAATATGAAACGGAGGTAGTATGTATTAGGACATGCATGTAAACTATGTCAAATAAAAAGGTTGCCGGCTACAAACTACTAGTATGTAGGGAATTTGGATGTAAACTCTATCTTCATTTGACTTTATACCAAACGTTATTAAAAACCTAAAAAACTATCATTAGAGTATCACTGCTGGCTCGATGTTCCGAACTATAAGATCTGTCAAGTATTATTGCCAGTTCATAACCACAGAGATGCTCAGTTTCTGTCGTTTCCGGATTATATCAAGAATCATCAACAACACAATAGTGCCAGTTCGCAAGAAGAACCAACTGCAGTTATCACAGTGGTAACGGTATGACTGTTGATCTAAAGGAGTCCCATAGTGATGAGCCAGTTCTTATTTCAATTTCTATGGAGCTATGCCAGTTAGATTATCTCCATTCATCCATGAGTAGTCAATGTACGTATATACGTTAGATTTATATAGACTCAGTAGCGCTAGCATCCTTGGAATTTTGATAGTGCTAGAAAGTTTTCACAATATGACACGGAGGCATTAGTTGCTTCCTTCTGTTTCTATAAATTGGGGTTTCAACTATGCGACCGAAATCTCATGTCGTTACAATTAATCAACTGGCATCATAAGGTTCAAGTCAGTCGCTTCCAACTTAACATGAGCAGCGTATAATAATAAAAGTTTGTGGAACTTCGATAATCTGCATTTTCAAAAGCATACACGTGGACGAGAAAATAAGGGCAAGTACCCAATTGTATCAAGCAACCAGCAGATTTTCCCATTGTTTTTCTAGCTTGGCTGCAACCACGAACCATAGACTCATTCTACACTAACTGATTATAAACAGACATCCGTATTCCCAATAACCAGGCTACGAGCAAGTCATGGCATCTTCCAGTATGCGTCTGGCACTGGCAGGCTGGCAGCCCTCGTCGTCACCATTTCCATGGCGGCGACGGCCACCATCACGGCTACGCAAAAATCATCTTTGTAGGCTGTTAAATTGCTAGGATCTCTAGGTGCGAATCTAGTGGCAGTGAACACACCGGTAGAAATGGGATTGGTTCTTTCCTGATGGCACGGGATACATACATTGGGATTTTGTTGATGTTAACCCGACGAGACGACTGCGACGGCGAGGACGACGACGATCCCAGCTGTCCTTGTGAGGATCCTCGCGATGGCGAGGATGGCGATGACGGCGGCGGAGTTGTTGATGACAGCGACCATGGCGGTGCGGAGTAATTCCCCCTGTTTTAGCGCACGTTCAATCGGAGGTTTTCCTTGTCTAGGGTTTGTTGGGAGCACCAGTGGGCAGCAGCAAATTTCGTCAGTCGTGCCCCGGGCGCCTCCCTTCTCTTTTTATAGCGCTAGACAGGAGGGGCCTACAACCGGTAGGGTTGGTTAGCACCCCCAATCAGGGCACGATTTTGGCAGGGGGATTGGAATCCTGTCCCCTTTGATCTCCGATTCTCAGTTCTCATACATATCATTTAGTTCTTAACAGATCCATACATAGAGTATGTTTCATTGTAACAGTTATTAATGAACTGCTAGACGCAACAACCAGAATGCACCTACCCATCTGGAAATAAACACTAGGCCCTTCTTAATCCAATGATATAGGCTTTCCCACAAACCATGCCGGCTATGTGTGCTCTAAACAAATTGGGAGGTAAACCTCTCGTGAGTGGATCCACTAACATCTCTTTGTTCTTATATGCTCTTAACTTATGGTCTAATCCTGGATCTTCTCTTTCACAACATAAAACTTAATGTCAAAGTGTTTGGTAGCACCACTTGACTTATTGTTGTGAACGTAAAACACTGCGGATTCAATGTCGCAGTACCTTTTGAGTGGCCTTTGAATGCTGTCGACCACCTTCAACCCGCATACAAATTCCTTTAACTATTTGCCTACCCCATGGCCTCATAACCAGCTACAAACTCGACATACATCGTAAATGATGCTATGACGGTTTGCTTTGAGCTTTTCCATAAAATATATAGCTCCTTTTTGAGAGTGAATACATTTCCTGTCGTGGACTTTCTTTTGTTTACATCTCTTGCAAAAGACTGCATCTGAATACCCTTCGATATCTTCTAGGCAATTGGATCTTCTCTATGTTAGCATGAAATCTTTGAGCCTTACACATATCCCAAAGCGTTCTTTTACTTCTCCAGTGAGCTATTCTTGGATTTTTCTCATATCTACCAAGAATCCCGGTAACGTAAACCTAGTCAGGGTGCATAGTTGCTTGAGCATATTGCAAGCTTCCGATAGCCGAAGCATATGGGACCGCTTTTATTCGATTGATCTCATACTGGTTCTTTAGAGTCTAAAACTTTCTAAATCTATCGCCCTTGACTATTGGAGCAGGTGTAGACTTACTCGCATGCATACTGTATTTCTTTAGAGTCTTTTCCAGATATGCCTGTTGCAATAGTCCTAAAACCCCTTTTCTTCTATCTCGGTGAATCTCTGTTCCAAAAACGAATGAGGCTTCACCAAAATCTTTCATATCAAAGTTCGAGGATAAAAACTATTCATCTTCTATAGTAGGCCAACATCACTGCTCGCAACTAGAATGCTGTCTACGTACAGGATATGGAAAATGGATTTCCCATTTCTAAACTTTGCATATACACAATTGTCCTCTTCATTCTCGTTAAACCCAAACTTTCTTATTACTTCATCAAACTTCGAATACTAATGCCTAGAGGCCTGTTTTAATCCATAAAAGATTTTCTTTAGATGACATCCCATGTGTACTTTCACTTCCATAGCCAAAACCCTTGGGTTGCACCATGTCTAGCATTCTCATATAAATCCCCATTAAGAAACACTGTCTTTACATCCATTTGATGTAATTCTAAATCATAATGAGCCACCAGTGCCATTATTATTCTAATGAATTCTTGCATGACACAGGAGAAACCATCTCATTATAATCTATTCCTTCTCCTTGTGTAAAGTCTTTTGCCACAAGTCGTGCCTTATATTTTTCTACATTCCCTTTGCAGTCACGTTTTGCTTTGTAGACTCATTTGCAACCTATTGTTTTGGCTCCTTTAGGAATTATTTCTAAGTCCCAAACTTTGTTGGTACTTACCGATTTGATTTCAACTTTCATGGCTTTGAGCCACTTGGATGAATTTTCACTTCTCATGGCTTCTTCAAATGAGGTGGGATCACTCTCAATTTGAGCTTCTTCGCTAGCGTAACCTCGGTATTCTATAGGAATTATCATTTTGCACTCTCTTTGAGATCTTGTATACATTTTCCATTTTGGGGCTGACGTTGCTCTTCCCCTTGTGTGACAAGTCCTTCTATAGGTTCTCGAGTTTCAGGTTCCTCTTGCTCATTCGTTGCCACAAGGGAACTAACTTTAGGTGCTTACATCGGAGCGCTTTGTGCTATTGATGTAGCAACAACAGGTATCGAGAAAAATAGTATCTTGAATCATCGGAGTGAGCACTCATACCCGCTTCTCTTCAAGATCAATCTCCCGGGGTACCATGCTTCCCCCGATCATCTCATCCTCCAGGAATACTACGTGTCTCGTTTCCATGAACTTGGTATGTCTACCAGAACAATAGAATCAAATACCTTTCGACTTTTCATGATGGCCAATGAGATGGCAACTGACTTTCTTGGGATCTAGTTTCCCAATATTTGGGTTAAACAACTTAGCCTCAGCTGGACAGTCCCACACCTGTACATAATTTAGCGTGGGTTTTCTTCTAGTCTATAACTCATACGGTGTTTTTAGCACCATCTTACTTCCTACTCGATTAAGAATATAGACATCGGTTTTTAACACCTCCATCCATAGACCTATCGGTAACGTGGAGTAATTTAACATACTTCGCACCATGTCCATTCAAGTGTGATTTCTCCTGCCAGCTACTCTATTCTGCTGAGGCTCACCCGGTGTAGAATACTGGGCTACTATGCCATTTTCTTATAGAAACCTTGCAAAAGGTCCAAAAATTGGCCATAGGGTTGTGCCGACCATAGTATTCACCTCCACGGTCGGACCATACTAACTTAATTTTTAGATCATGTGGATATTCATTTCCTTTGATGCAACTGATGCAATGTACTGAATCCGTAAAGTCTAACGGGCTCAGTTTTTCTTGTTTGATTAGCCATTCTATTCTCCCCTCGAAATGTGGTCCAGACAACAGTGCCACAATTTCGCAGATATTTCATCATTGCATCGTTTGTGCTTACTACTTGACATTCGTGGATGGGGAAGTCACACTATTGCATGCAACATTCTTTCAATTCCATGCAACATTCACATTCATTGAAAATGTCCTCATCTTCACAATTTATTGACCTTTGAAGTGATATCACTCATCTTCAAAATGTTCTTCCTAACCCCTTTGTCGATGTGCCTTATTGTTTCTATTGTTTTGAATAGGGTGGCCACATGGGCCTTTGGAGATGCAATAAGTTGTTTCTCCATCGTATCAAGGTACTCATCGGTGGTGATACTGCTGGGATTGCTCCTCTTATTGCCTCCACTGTGAAGCTCTTACTAACCATCAAGCACTATTTCCGATAGCACGAGTGTTATCTCGGTCTTCTCTCGCCATGAGCCATAACTGTTCAGTTGATGGGCTCAACGGCTGAGATGTGTACTAGTGAATTGAGAACATTCAAAACTCTCGTATGTCTCAGTTTAAAGTTGGTCAAAACTGAAACATACAATGTACTTGCACATTTATTCTACGTTACCGTTGGGCAAAAATAGAACCAATGCATGGAAAACTAATAAACATAATTCTAATATTGATATTAATGACATCGGTCTCAATAACAACATTACTTTCATTCTCAAACAACACATCATTGCAAGAAGAATTGACTTTACATTCATATTCAGTAGCATTCCTTACATTTATCTACTCTCAAAACAATTTTCATGTTGCTTAAAATTGCGCAGAATTGGATACATTCAATAACTATTGCATGTCTTAATTCAACGTTGGTCAAGATTAAAACATACAAAACACATATAAACTAATTCTATGTCACCGTTGGCAGAAATAGAACTAATGTATGAAAAACACATAAACATAATTCCAACATTGCTACCGTCGACGTTGCTCTAAATAACAACATTGGAAAACACAAAATTGCAGCGGAAACTTTATCTTACTAATTTATTCAGAAGCATTTCTGACATTTTTCTAATCTCCAAACAATTTTTGCGTTGGCTAGAATTGTTTAGAAATTAAATACTTCATTGAACTAAGCATAACTCTCCAAATAATTTTACGTTGGTAAAATCATTTAGAAATAAAACCTATAACAATAGATGCTTCTGAAATAAATTATATAACAATAGATGCTTTTGAAATTAACAACATAAAGAATTAAAACTGTCTTTATTTTCTATTTCATTGGTCCAGGGGACCTAAACTAGACATAATTATTTTCATTCTGTTCAGTCTTCGGGAGCAAAGACAAACCTTTTTACAACTGGCCCAAAGGCCTCCTTGTCTGTGTTCAGCCCCAGGGGACCAAAACAGACTTCTTTTCCTTGGCCCAAAAGGCCTTTATTCTCTTTTCGGTAGGAGGGAGCCAAATCAGACTTTTTTCTGCTCATAAGCAACTGGCCCACAGCCTTTTTTGCCCCCCGCATGCTCTTGCCCCCCACCCAAGCCGCAACCTGGGCCTAGGCCGGGAAAGCACCTACCACATGCGCACCCTCATGGGTCAATTTTGGCCTAGCTTGTCTGAGCTGTCCAATTGGATTGGGGAAGATCCGACTTCGGGCGGCAAGCTCAGGGCAACAAAACCCCCGACCAAGCCGCCACCACCAAAACCCTAAACCTAGCCCGCTTGTTTCTTCCTGCTCCTCCCTCTAGCTATCGCAGCGCAGGGGCACCTGCGCACGTTCTCCGGCTGACCTGCATCCTTCCCTTTCCCTCCTCCTCTTCTCCGGCAAACTCGGATGGTGCGGAGGTGCCATCGCACTGCTCCTTGTTGGTGCACGCGTTCGCCTGTGGGTGATCGCCATCGAGCGGCCTTGTGGTAGCGCTCGGATCGGTGGTGGCGCTCCCACCCTTTCTCTCTTTTGAAGTACGGACACGGTCGACGACCGACGGTGGCGCTGGCTGCTTAGAGGCGTGGAAGATGGCATGCGGCGGAGGGGACTGTCTTCCAGCGGTGTCGATGACGACGATGGTGGCGGCGGCTCCTTTGACCGACGGCAGCGTTCTCTTGTCTTCCTGCATGGCATCGACAACAGCCGGCGGTGGCAAATGGTTTCTTCCCCAAGGATGTGCATGACGACCGATGGTGGTGACGAACCTGTTAGGGTTCAACCTTCCTTTCATTCTCTTGTTCGTCGATTTTCGTTTTTCTTCGTGGATAGGATCCCCTTTCTTTCTTCTTTCTTCTAACCCTCCTAGAATCACACTTAGACCATGCTCTGATACCATTGTTAGATTGCTAGGATCTCTATGTGCGAATCTAGGGTTAGTGAACGCACTGGTAGAAATGGGATTGGTTCTTTCCTGAGGGCACGGGATCCATACCTATGGGATTTTATTGATGTTAACCCGATAAGACGACTACAATGACGAGGACAACGACGGTCCCAACTCTCCTAGTGATGATCCTCACGATGGCGAGGATGGTGATGACATCGGCGGAGTTGACGCCAATGGCGACCATGGTGGTGCGGGGTCATTGCCCCTATTTTAGCGCACATTCCATCGGAGGTTTTCCTTGTCTAGGGTTTGTTGAGAGCACGAGTGGCAGCAGCGAATTTCGTCAGTCATGCCCCCGGTGCCTCCCCTCTATTTTTATAGTGCTACATAGGAGGGGCCCACAACCGATAGGGTTGGTTAGCCCCCGATCAGGGCGTGATTTTTGAAGGGGTATTGGACTCTGATCCTCGTTGGGAGATCCTAACTAACATAGGCGGCTCAAATAATAGGTCATAGGTGACTAATAATTTGGCCACCTGGAAAAATTCTTTTACCCAGCGTAGCCAATGTGTCGCCTATGAAATGGCACATGTATATGAAGTAGCTAATATGCACGACAATTATTGTAGGCCGCGTGTAAGGAGAGCCGACCGCAAAAATTAGGGACGGAGGTTTTCATTTTGAATCATTTAATACCTTTTAACCCTCCAAGGTTAGTGCACTACCTACCTCCAATCTTGTATCAAGAGAAGTATTTTTATGCACTTTAAGACTTTATTTGCAAATTACAAAAGAAAATTAATATTTTTTATTGAAGATGTTCATGGTTTTGTATTTGTCAATTTGCTAGCCCTATTCAATTGTTTTTTGCAAATATGGGTTGTTGTAATAATTTCACTCAATATGTAACATTTCTTTTTCAATTAATGCTTCATATGTGTAGATCAAAATGACTGGTTATTTAGGTATAGTATGAAGAGAGAGAAATACCCCAATCTATGGACAGAGAGAAAACCTAATATATATTTAATAGCTACTTATTATGAAATACATATCAATTACTAATTATTGTGAATTTTATTGTGGTGAATTGAAGTAATGTTTTTCTATGGATTACGGTTTATTTTCATGTTTTCTCACAATTGCGACATGTTAGGATAACCTCTTGAACTGTTAAATATTTATTTTGGTGTAATTCACAAGATCATACGAGATAGTAACACATATATTTTTATCGTATTTCCGACAAGTTAGTCTAACCTTGGTGAATTTTAAATCTTTATATAGTTGATTGGAATAATTATTTGTACAGAGTAATTGTTTTCCTCATTTGTCTAACAAAGTAGTACGTATGGAGTTTGCAATATCTTTTTCACAATTAAATGGTAACCGTTTAAGTTTTTCTTATTATTTGTAGATGGACAGAGATAAATGGATGTTTGTCACACCCAGAAATTCCTCACACGAATTTCTGAACTTAATTGTGTATTGAATTCCCTGTCCAGGACCAGCCAGGGTACACAAAAAGACAATGTTGATTACATAACCATCGTTCTTAGAAACAACTGAAAATTACACTTATTCTAGCGGAAATGCAGCGGAAAGAAAAAGGTAGACTAGCTCCAGCGGGTACGGCTCCAGTCCAGAGGCAAAGCTTCGACGGCGGAACAGCTCACTCCTGAGAGGCACCTCCATCGGACTCGACTTCTAGCTCTGGGGTGGGAAAGTTAAGCAAGGCTGAGTACAAACCACCGTACTCAACAAGTAACACGGACAAGGGGGAAAATAAATGAATGATGCATAGGGATTAACAAGGACAGGCTAAGGTTAGTTGCAATAAAGCAGCAGTTAAACAAATAACAGAGATTAAAAGAAATACAGGTAAATGAATACAGTAAAGCATAAGGAAATAACAGTTGTAAAATACCACAACACTGTCCAACGTTACACCACGTTGCAACAGGCCCAACCACTGCTCAACGTTACACAACGTTGCAGTAGTCCCGAGTGAGAAACCAATTACTCAAGTTATTTAAAGGTTCACTAATCACAGTGAGGCAGGGAGCTCGCCCGTAACCGTGGGCACGGCTATTCGAATAGTTTATACTCTAATCAGAGGTGTACTACTGTACCCACAAGACACGACTCCACTACACTTGAACGTGCGCCGACATACCACCATGGTATACCGGAAAGGAGACAGTGATAGGACCCGTTACACAACCCTCCCTATTTAATCGTACCACACTTCAGGTTTCACCCCCTCCTTTACACCAAGTTGGGCAGTCCCCTCTTGTGCCTTGGCAGATCCGGAAGCAGCAGAGGCTTTCGTTACACCACGATTGCCCGTCCATACTCCATCACGCCTACCCTTGCCACGGTACGTCAAATAGTTCGAAGTCATGCTTCAAATCCCACCTTACCCATTTCGGCATGTGGTTAGCACTTAATTACTTCCAGGGTTTCCCGTGAACCGGTCCTTAATTACCATGGGTGCGACTCTCAAAACCATGCACCCACAGCCCACCATTATCAATATTTTAGTTGACATTAGCCCGTACCGGGTAATGAATCATTATCTCAGCTATTCAGAACTAAGCATGATTAATTGTGATCCCAATGAGCTATTTGTTCTAAGCACGGCTAAGCATTAACCTAAGCCTAACTCTAATCAATTTACCCCTGGTCCAGCATGGATAAAGTTGGATAAACAACGGCATAATAATAAGGTTTACCCGAAGAAAAGAAATACAGTAAATACTGTAATCAAAACAATGCATATTTGAATTAATAAAGCGGGAAATTTGCAATAATGGGTTCAATATGATCAAGGATGAGTGTCACTTGCCTTGCTCTGGCCCTTGGAGAACTTCGGCGACGATCTCGAAGTAAACCGGTTCTTCGGCGGGGTCCGAATCTAAGCGACAAAGCACAAAAATAAATAAACAGGCTCAAACTCTACTGAAAACAGCAAAAGAAACTATTTTTAATGGATTCTTGACAATTTTATGAATTTAATGAAATTTGAATGGACCTAAACGGAGACTAGATGAATTACTTATGAATTTTAGAAGTTTTCTGGGTTTTTAAGCTAAACAGAAAAGTCCTAAATCAATTATTGCGCAATTAATGGGGCTGCTGACGTCAGCGAGGAGAGAGGAGGCTGACGGCTGACAGGTGGGGACCACCTGTCGGTGAGAGAGAGGGGGAGAAAGAGACTGACACGCGGGCCCGGGGAGGAGAGAGAGGAAGAGAGGCGCGGGGGCGACTGACGAGTGGGGCCCGCTCGTCCGCGAGGCTGGAACAGATAGGAGGGGAGAGCGCGGCCGGCGGCGGGAGCTGCGGGCGGCGCGGCGGCGGCGGCACACGGCAACGGCGACGACGGCGCGACGGCGACGACGCGACGGCGACGACGGCACGACGGCAACCACGGCGCGACGACGACGATCGGCGTCCACGGCAGCGCGAGGCGCGGGACCGAGCGCGGGTGCACGGCGACGACGGCACGACGGCGACGACCGGCGACGAGCGCGGGTGCGGACGGGCGCGGGCGGCGGCGGCTAGACGACGGCGTCGCGAAGGCGACGACGACCATAGCGAGTGGCGGCGAGGAGGAGCTCCGCACGCGTCCGGCGACGGCGTGCGGCTCGGCGGCGGTCGGCCGGGAAGGGGGAGAGAGAGGGGAGGAGGATGGAGACGCTCACCGGCGGCGGCGAACGTGCGGGCGGGTCGGTGAGATCGAGGCGAAGGTAGCGACGGGGTATGAGCGGAAGATCGGCGGTGGCGACGGAGATCGATCGGCGACGGTGAGGAGACCGGGCGCGACGGCGACCGGGCGGCGAAGGAACGCAGCGCTGGGGAGACTCCCTGGCGACGACGAGGGCGGCAGCAGGTCGGCGACAGCGAGGCGGAGGCGGTGACGCGGCTAGACGGCGACGACCGGCGGCTGGCGGCTGGATCTACTGGTGGCGGCGAACGACGACAGCGCGGCGGCGGCTCGGACGAAGGCGGAAAGTGGGCGACGGCGCGCGGCAGCTCGGAATTTATAGGGTGGCGGCGCCGGCTGGGGCGGGGCGGAGGTTGGAGACCAAGTCGGGCACGACGCGGTCTCGGCGGCGGCCGATGCGGCGGCGGCGGTTGCGGCGGCGGCGCGGACTCGGACTCGGCGCGGCGCGGGCTGGCGGGTTTACTGTCGCTGACAGGTGGGCCCCACCTGTGAGTGGCGCGAGGGAGGAGGGAGCGGCGACGGACTTCGCGGCGCGGGCGAGCGAGCGAGCTGGGCCGAGGCAGCGGCCCCGGCGGGGTGCGCGCGGGCAGGAGGCCGGAGGCCGGTCGGCTGGGCCGGCCGAGGGGAAATGGGCCGGCTCGGCTGGGCCGGCCCGGGAAGGAAGGAGAAGAAAAAGAAAAAGGAAAAAGAAAAGGAAGGGAGGAAAATTGGACTTCGGCCCAATTTGAGAAGGAAGGGAAAAAGAAAGGGAAAAGGAGGGAAAAAGGAAAACCCCACTTTTGCCGAGTTTTAACTTAATTTGTTTGGCCAAATTTTATACTTCTGCAATTTGAATTTAAATCCAGTTAGTCGATTTGCGAGCCTCGATTTAACTGAGTTAATTTCTTTTAGAGGGATTCTTCCTGAGTTAATTAAGCCAATTGTTATTTACGGTTTTCTTTTTACGATTTTAGGCTTAGGGCAAAACTCCGGGTGTGACAATGTTCAACATGGCTAGATACAAACAGATGTTCGTCAATGACCTATCAAAATTCATCAGGGTTGCCGAGGAGCATTTGAGAGAAAAGAAGACCAAGGAAATTTTTTGTCCATGTAGAGAGTGTCAAAACAAAAAACAATAGACAAAGGTCTCATGCTGTTCAGCGTGGGTCTCTTACAGGATATACCAGTTGGTCACACCACGACAAGACAATTGACTCCGACAATAGTTTCGTAGCTAGTACAGGGTAGAATGTGCATTCACTTTGTACAAGTGATTTCATGCATTGAGGTGGCCTTGCTCACACTGATAATTGTACTATTGTGACCGATGATTATGAAGTTTTTGGACACACTAACATTCTGACCAAAGATGGGTGACTTGGATGAGATGTTGAGGCAGCTGAGCCAGAAGTAATAATGGGGTTGGTGAAGGGCTTAGATAACTTCGAGGCTTTACATAAAGCAGCTAGGGAAAGTTTTGTATGATGAGTCAAAGTGTTGTGAGAAGGACTTCTCATTAGTAAGGTCAGTGGTAGAGCTACTATGATTGAAGGATACAAACGGGTGGTCCAACAGTAGCTCTGTTGATTTGTTAGTTATTCTTCTAAAAACTTTTGCCAAACCCAATCTATTTTCCCTACTATACATACCAAGTGAAGAAAGTAATATGTCTTTTGTCGTTGGGGTGCAAAAGATTCATGCATGTGTCAATCAATGCATTATGTATTGTAAGCAATATGATATATTGAATCTTTGCCCTACTTGCAATGCTTCTAGGTACAAGACGAGCATTATTTCTTCGGATAACACCGAGTTTCATCTGAACCTAAGCGCAAAATACCAACTATGGCGATATGGTGATGGGGACATCATTCCTTCGGATACACACAATAATCCTCCGTTGATCATTCAATATCCATGACAACTAAATTTATATATGAGCTCGTTCCTAAGTTCTTCTCTACATGATTTTGAGAATAGATTGCTAACTAATGATTACATTATGATTAGGAACAATGGAGAGGGAAAGAAAACACTTCGGGAGGGACTAAGAGGCATGGAGGAACAACAAGAGGCGTCCAAATCAAGATGGAGGCCCAAGCCAAGTCGACTTTGAGTGCAATTCAGAGTCCAGGACCAGTCTGCACTAAAATGGCCGCCTAGGTCACATACGAACTCAGATCGGGGCGTTCTTTATATGGATGAAAAACCAAGAAGATAACCTTTCCAATGGTTCTGGTCCCACGTCCAAATTCATTACAAGTTAACAGGAATCATCTGAACAATTTGACATTCATAATCTGTCCCGGTGCTATGTCACCAAATTTTGGGCCAAGGGGGGTTACAAGACCCTGAACTCTATATATTAGTAGCCACCACTGTAGATAGGGTTTGGGTTTTTCTTAGATTAATTTGTTTAGAACAGTTTCACCGTTCGTTCGGTTTACGAGATCCCAACTTATGAGTTTAATCATTCATCTGCAATTTGGTTGCGATCTTTCTTGTTCTTGTTTGTGTTCTTGGATTCGCAGGTAGGGATTAGCCTTCTCGGTGAGGTCAACCGAGTTTCGACATGGTTGGTAACCAAAGGAGACGTGGTGCTATTATTACGGGGCTCAAGGGCCTATTCGTTCAAAAGCCGGATCGAGTTGTGTCATGACTCCACCAAATCGAAAGATTATCAGAACCTTTCGGAAGATCGAGAACCCTAGTTCGCATCAAGTGGTATCAGAGCTTTAGGTTTACCAATAGGTTTGCTCTTACACTAGTTTTAGTTTGAGTTTTATTCATCGATATCCTAGAGTATACAGAAAAGCCGTAGTCGATAGACTCTCCTTATCCCAGACAGTGTTTAACCTTTGCATAATTCTTTTTCAGAGTCTGTGGTGTTGAGTTTTAGTCCTAGTTTATGTTCTTGTTGCCGGTTTACTGGGTATTTTAGATTAGTCATGTGTTTCCCATCCATGACCCTAGCACTTCCATAATCTATAACACCGAGGGGCCAAGATGTATCTCTGCACTAGATGGGCAAATCCCATATTGAGTATCTCAACGAACAATGCATTATAAATATATAAACATACTATACAATACAATCATCTCTACGATTGCCTGTAGGACATATCACATTCATAACACTGATTTTTGTATTACACTGGTTTTTATTGACTAGCCATAGCAATATTGATTTTTTTAGCAATTTTACATCAATTTTGAAATTTACAAAGCTTTGAATGTCATGATGAAGGTTTGAAAATGATACACGAATAATGGATGTTTGATAATTATATGATCAAGCAAACAGAGGTCTTATTATTATTCTCCATACAAAGATTGATGGAAATACAAGGTAGACCATACGAACTAACATGGAAACACAAACTTATATCTTGTTCATCTCGGCTAGAGTATAAGGTAAACCATACTGATTCATCATGCAAACATAACCTAGAACTAAGAAATGGTTTGCTTATTGCTTATTTATCTTAACTAGAATATATGATAAATTGGCATGCATCCTTCTTTAACTTTTTCCTTATTTATTCACTCCTGGTATTCTCATGGAGATCTTTGCCACATTTTATTCCTTTCCTGTGTTGAAAATCACTGAGGAATATCTTTATCAGGAAAAACCATGTCCACATCCATATGACTTCCCTCCAAAGACTTATTGGGCAGAATATCTTCACCAACAACAGCATCTTGATCAACATTTTGCTCCTCCTGACGTAGCTGCTTTATATTTTCATCACAAGGGACAGAAGAACTATGACCATGTCCCGTATACTGGATAGAGAAAGGTTGTGCAGTTTCTCCTTGCTTGGTATCAATAGAAACATCACTACTAGCACCACCACCACTAGCAAGTACATCAGAGCCGTTCATGGTTACCACCAGTGGGGATTTTTCGTTATTGGCCTTGAGAAGATATTCCCTTTGCATCATGAACTCAGATGGAGGTGGTGTATGGTGAGTACCCATTTGACCTATAGGACAGCCAAGAACTTGGGGTAGATACATTGCTAAATATGGGACCTGCACTTCTTGGGGAGAAGGGCAAATCGAGCTCATTTCATTTAGCTTATGGCGCTTCCTATCGGAAACGTCTGTATCAGGTATGATACTTACTAGTGCCTGGTGGCTACGGAGTACATTACCAAGGAAGTGATAAGATTCTGTGGTTGTGATTGCCTCAACAATATCTGTGCCAAGAATGATTTCACGATTGTGGGAGTCAGCACAAAGCCAAGCGCGGAGGATGAGCTCCTGGACAAAAATCTCGCAAAGTTTTGTCACAAAAGCTGGTGTGTCAGCAGATAACATCATACCGCCCTCCTCCGCGTGAATGACATTCTTCACACGAGCAATAGGCAGAATAAGCTCCTGGCCACCTGAAGATTCCTCGATCTGTTCATGGGTCCAGCTCCAAAATTTCTCCATGGTGCGTCGTTGTTGTGCAAGTAATTGCAGCCTTGATAATGTATCATCCTCTTGACTGGGATCCACCCCCTCCTTTGGTGGGATCGACATTCCTTGACACCTACATTTTGAAGTAAGGCATGAAGAGTAACATCATTAAATACTTCATTGAATCAAGATCTTACTACACATGCCTAACAAAATGTATCTCTATCGTGAAACTAACTAGAATTGTCGTGGTTAAAAACATAGTTACTAAAACAATACAACAGAATAGAATAGCCTATACATCCCCTCAAGAATTAGTAGAACTATCATACTGAAAGAGATGAATGACCTTTCTTAAGTTGAGATGCTGAAACAGGTGATAAATTTCTAGGATGATTGATGAAAGAATAAGAACCAAGCAAGCTGGTTTATATAGGAGTACAAGATAGCAAGGATGGTGTGGGTGCCAACTGGATGCACGTTGGTCGATGGAAAAAGCGTCAAGGTCGGTTGTCTCTAATTGTTCTCTTGCGGGTTTGTTGCCGGGTTCTGTTAGCCTTCTTTGCTTGTTTCCTCTTGTACCACTGCATGTGCAGACACTTGTGCATTGATGTACAGGCAGGGAACTAAATTGCATAAATGCACACTTGGTAATCTATCCCTCCATGTCATGCTTTGAAGATTCTTCCAGCTCATGCTTATCGATGTATGGATTTTTCCTCCTTGCCATAAAGAGTCTTCTGGAAGGCTTGACAAATGGATGGTTAGCTGTAAGTTAAGTTTAACAACGTATTATCTATGTCGTTTTGCGTAAAAAAATTCCTAACAAAGGGTGTGTGCTATGATTCAAATGTTTATGTCCTATGTTGATCCTTCTTTTATAAGCCAAAGCAATAAAAACTATTGTATTCTCCTTTCCTACCTAACCTTTATTATAGGTCATATTTGTTTAGGCTAAGAAATTATTGGGGTGAGCCAAAATGTCAAGAGTCTACCTTGTCTAAATGTCAAGTGGTGAGGTGTTTGTGCTTTGGCACAACTAGTGAACAGGAAATGCTTAAAGATGGGCACAAGTATATAACAAATAAATTGTTTCTCAAGCATTAAACCATCTACAACAAATGCTAAAATTATAAAGTCCAAATTGATGTTGTTTTGGCAAAATCATTACTGTGGCATTTTTGTTACATCTTTGCATTTTTATGATATTTATCAGTCATATGTATGATATTTATCTAGCATAGTGTGAGCCTTACCATTAAAATAAAACATAAATAATAATAGCTCTTATCTATAATTATTAAGATTGTTATAATTAGCAAGAAGTGCTAATGAAGAAACCTTATGAAGCTTTCTGATCATGTACAACAATCTAAAATCAAATTAACCTATAAAAAATCACTAAAGATAAATACCAAATGTCAATGTTTTGTATCAGTTGTAATAAAGGGGTTGGCAAGTGATATCGAAAGAAAGATGGTGTGCATGAGACATGGAGTTTAAATATATCAAGATTTGGGACTTTAAATATGTAGTAACACTCTACTTCTGCCACATAGGGTTTAGCATTGTGTATTGGTGATGAATTATAAGTTCTAAATATATCATCGATGGCCTCTCTATCACACTATATACCGAGGGACATGATTATAAAAGTTGGTTATCAAATAAGATACGATCTCATCACAAGTCATATGATTGTAAATCATGCTTGATAGGGCCTACTAGATTGACCATCGAATACATGACCTCCCAAACCTGAGTTGAACTGTAGATGGTATTGACTCTATCTCTGTCGACTCCCTGCATATATGAATATGTAGCCACTGAGTCCTCCTAATGATCACATCACTACTTTTGAAGGTCCAATCACTAGAGCTTGTTCCCGCCAATCGAATTTATAGGTGAGCTTGTTCCTAAGTAGATATTTTCATAGTTCTCATAATAGATTTCTACCTAATGATGTTATCATGCTTAGTAACATTGGAATGGATCATGAAGTTCATGCAGAGAGTTCTGGTGTTGGAGAATACCTTCAAAGACATCCAAGCAAAGCAAGAGTCCTAGTCCAACCGAGGTCGAGTCTGGATCAGCCTTCAGAACCAACATGCACAAAAGTGGATGCCTAGGATGCATATGGACTCTGTTTTCGATGATGCACATACGCATGGAAAGATAATTTTATATATTTTGTGAACGTGAAGATAATTTTATATTCTATCCAATGGATTTGGTTTGACATAGAAAATCATGTCAAAGTCAATGGGAATCATCAAAACAAGTTAGCATTCACTGATAGATCATAGTGTGAAACCCCAACTTCGAGTTATTCATTAATCATTTGTCTACAATTGAGTTGTTGTCTTTTTTGTTCTTGTTTGTGTTCTTGATTCACATGCAGGGATTAACCTTGTCAGTGAGGCTAATCAGGTTTTTGCTTGGCTGACAACTAGAGGAGACGTGATGCTATGGTTGTAGGGTTCATAACGTGTTGATCAGAAGTCGGGTCACATGTGTCAAGTTTCCACCAAATCAAGAGTTATCTTCACCTAACGGAAGATCGGGCAACCCGTTGCCATCAAGTGGTATCAGAGCTTTAGGTGTACCATCTAGTTCAACATTATCCTTGTTCTTTTCGATTTCTTTCATCCAATACTCCAACTAAAAAGGTACAAAAAGGTAGTCTTAGGTTTTAGTTTCCCTATCCTAGAACCATGCTTAGCCTTTGCATAATTATATTTTCAGAGTCCATAATGTCGCGTTTGTGTCCTTGACAAGCTTGTGATCACTGGTTTAGAGTCAAGTTTGTCAGCCTTGTACAGCCTATCTGAATTGTTTCCGCCTTCACTACGCCTTGAACAGGTGTTGTGAATTCCTGACTGAGACATCTTCAGTAAAAAGCCATAACTTTCACATTCGGAGTCCGAATCAGGCAAGTAAAGACTCTGCGGACATCTATGAAAAAAATTACATCTCACGAGATCAAATTCAATGCTTTTTCCTTGACAAGTTCCCATCTGAGGATTGAGATTTTGAGCTTCGAAGTTCCATAGTGTGCACTTTAAATCAAATTGAGTTTCCCCTTTAGGCTGTTTTTGCTATTCTTGTGTCCCTATTGAGAAAAAAATTAAAAAAGAAAAAGAAAAGAAAATAGAACTCAGAAAAAAAGAAGGAAGAAGAAATGAGTGTATCGAGTTTGTTGTAAATAATCTATTTTCTGTTGTCTTCAAGCTGCTTTGAGTGACTTGGTGAAAGAGCGTCCTATTTCCTTTGTTTTTCCTTACTCTCGCTGGTTAGGGTAGTTCTAGGAGCGTGTCTCGGCAAGCGGTTGCTACAAGTTTCAGGACATTTATGCATCATTACTATCTGTACTGAATTGGGCCGTACTAACAAACTCTTGGCCTTCCGAACTCTATATACATTCTTCTGGTCAGCACAACTTTCAGCCTTGCAATCGTCAAGCCACATCCTTCGAGGCAACATAAACCACCCACCGATGGTACAATCCCTGGATTGGTAAGTAAGAACCTTCTAAGAGCTTGGTAAGATGCTTCCATTTTCTAGATACTCAACCACCTTTCTCGGGAAGTTGTTTGTGTATAATATTTTTTTGTCTATTTTGTTATCTTCTCTATTTTTTGCTAACAATGTTAGGAGAGGTGGATAGCACAAAGGATTTCAATGAGTGTATCAGTCGCACTCTGATGCAGGATGCACTAGACCAAACAATGAAAAGGGTGGAAGATTTATTTGCGAGGCTAGATGATCACATTGTGCATAGACTTGACAATATCAAACGTCGCCTACCACCCATTCGAGGCAATGGCCATGAGGGTGTTGAGCATGATGAGGACATTGAGTTTGACTACCAATCAGCATGAGTGGCACGACTTTGTGACTGCCTTTGCCGTAATCGTGATGGTATGGGAGGCAAAGGTTTTAATAATCAACACCATGCTTGTCCAAATGATGATCCTTTTGCTAAATTGAAGTTTACCATTCCATTGTTTTCTAGTGCTTAATTAAAGTTTACATATCTTGATTGGAAAATTTTAATGCACATCGAGTTCCTGAGACCCATTGAGTTAGGCAAGCTACTGGTGAGTTTAAAGATTTTGTTATTGTTTGCTGGACTGAGCTAAAAATACCCAACCCAACTGCATCCTGAAACATGGGATAGGCCAAAACAGGCTATGCATAATAGATTTGTTCCTGCTTCTTATCAACATGACTTGAGAAAGAAATTAGAAAATTTAGATCAAGGTAACATGTCTGTTTAGGACTATTATGCAGAACATTAGAAGGGTATGATACATTGTGGAGTAGCATAGGTCACAGGGCAATAAAATTCGCCGTTTTTATCGTGGGCTACGGCCTAAAAGTCAGAACATCATTGACTATAAAGAATATATAATATTGTCAACCATTTGTTCGAGCTTCCTATGGTTGCAACAAAGGAATTGCATGGTCACCAACCAGGAAGCATGCACAAGTTCGGTAGTTCCATCCAACAAATAGCGAAAAACAACGCTGTGCCAGCTAAGAAGACAACAAGCTTTTGTTGTACTCCACCAGTGACCACTTGAGCAGCAGCACCAACACCATCATGACTGGTTTGCACAAATTTTAGATTCAGGTAAAACTTCATTGCAGGTATCCGCCAAGAGTTCCTCACTCATTGCTTCTATGGGTCTCACAATTGCCACTGAGTGCCACCGTTGTCTTCGGATTGGTCACATGCAGAGGAATTGCCCTAGTCAATGTGCATATATTGCCACTGACGATGGGAGTTATATTACTGTTTCTGCGGTGGAAGAGGAAGATCTTGATGATACTTGATGATAGTGCTCAAGACATAGATGAAGATGAATAACAGGTATTTGGTGGTGATGATTCATCTGCCTATCAAGCTACTATTGTTCAGCAAGTTCTCAACGTGAAGGTGGAACAAGAAGAGAAGCTACAATGCCATAACTTGTTACAGATATTCTTCATTGTCAAGAATCGGTGAGCATGTGTCATCATTGAAGTGAGAAGCTGCAATAACATGGTGAGTTCCAATCTAGTCAAGAAGCTTGACTTGACTATGTGACCACACCCACATCCATACCATATTCAATGGTTAAATGACTTTGGTAAGGCTAAAGTAGCGCAGACTTGTAGAGTTCCTTTTTCTATTTGTACTTATGTATTCTGTTATTTGTCATGTTCTACCTATGCAAGCTTGCTCTGTTTTGTTGGGTGGTCCATGGGAACATGATAATGATGCTATTCACTATGGTAGAACTAATAAATATACTTTTATGCATAAGGGAAATACAATTACTTTGCTCCCTTTGATCCATGCCGAAATTCTACAAGCTGATAAGGAAAGGGTTGCTGATGAAAAGAAAGAATTAGGAGATAAAACTAAGAATTTGTGAAGATAAAGACATGTGCTATGCTTTGGCTTTACATGCTTTATTTTCTCTTGACGAAATGTCTAGTTCTTTCCCTTCTCTTGCCGCTAATCATTTGTAGGAGTTTCAAGATGTATTCCCATCTAACATACCTCTAGGACTACCACCCATTTGAGGCATTGAGCATCAAATTGATTTCATAACTGGAGCGAGTTTGCCAAACAGAGCTGCCTACAGGACCACGGGTATGTATGTGAGAGTCTAAGTCCATATGTTGCTCATGTTCTATTGGTTCCAAAAAAGCGTGTTTTGGATGATTAATGACAGTGCTAGTCAAGCATGTGTGCACTAATGAGTTGTAATTGCAGAGAAGAAAAGAAATTGGTTCATGCATGGATTGCGCAAGATTTATTAAAGCGAAGGTGATCCAGAAAGCGAAATTCTACAGAGTCGAAGCAGTCTAAGATGATTTTTTATTTTCATTTTTGAGTCATAGGACATGCGTACTATTAAGAGGGGTCCAAAAACCACTACATGTATCCATGGTGAGCCATGTGAGTTACAGGCATACGTTCAGAAAAATCCAGAGAAGCAGGACCGGATAGTCCAGCCCCTGCTCCCAGCTTTCTCCTAAGTACCGGTCGGACGGTCCGGCCCCTGGCACTTTTCCCAATGGCTACCTGATGTTTGACAACACTATAAATTGACTCTCGGAATTCTAGTCGTTGGTGAGGTTGTCAGTTCAAACCATAGGGTTCCTATGGCTAACCTAGCACCTCCTAAGCCTTCCCTAGTAATCTAAATACTTCCTAGAGAGATTAATGCAAGAATCAAGGCTAGGGTTGTGAGTTTAGGTTAGTGAGAGATCTAGTGTTGTTCATGGGTGAAGATGGATGCATGTAGAGGCAAGGTGGCCTATTACTCTTGGAGAGTGATCTCCTAGACGGATAGGCGTCTCCCGCGAGGCTCCAACTCTTTTGGATCGCCTGAGAGCAAATTGTGAAGTTCGTGCCTAACCTCCACAAGGAAATAGGTAAGTTTGATAGTGGATTCTTGTGCTTCTTCATAGAGGGCTGTAGGGTAGAGCGGGTTGCAACCTTGCACTGCGTGAAGTGGCTTGATCGTGACCTTGGTGGTCGATCAAAAGCTTGCCAGCTCAAAGGTGTGAACCCAGATACCCGTGGTGGCCTTGTGGGAGGAAGCCAAGAGAGGGAAAGGATCAAGAGAGATCCTGCTCACAGGAGCTCCTCAATGGAGAGTAGGATCGAAAGATCCAAAGTTCGGGAGAAAATCACTTGTGTCTCCATTCTTGTGTTTCCCGGTTTCTTTGTGTTCCCTTGATCTCTTTGTCTTCATTTTCTGCACACGAGCACCCCACGTTCCCAGGAACTTTACTGAAAAGAGGACTTTCAAAGTCTCCCTTTTTACTAACTAGGCGGTCCGGTGTTCATACCCGGACAGTCCAACCAGAGCTGTCAGCCCAACCCGAGAGGGCTGATCGGATAGTCCGGCCATACTAACCATTGCATTTCAAAGAAATTTTTAGGAAGCTATTCTCCCTCTAGGATTTTAATTTGGTATCAGAGCCTCAGAGCCTGTTCTTCTGAAGATGCTTAATTGCTTGAAGTGATCCAAGATGGGAGACAAGGAGAGTGACACTTCCAAGACTGGGGAAGATTGTGACGCAGCGTCAACTCAAAAATCGCTCAAATCTAAAAAGGAAGAATCCTTTGACCTTGATTACTCTAAATTGGATTCCTCTCCTTCTACCAACATCTCTATGCCTTTCGGACATGCTCCGTATTTCGATGGAACATACTACGGAGCATGGAAGCATAAGATGAAATTTCACTTGATTTCGTTGCATCCTAGTGTTTGGAGAGTTGTATGCACAGGTGTGATGGACATGCCGGAGGAGGGAGAGAAGCCTACACCAGCTCAAGGGCTTCTCATCGAGCGTGATGCTCGAGCAGCGAGTGTTCTACTCAATGCCTTGAGTCCGGAGGAGTTCAACAAGGTGGACCAACTCGAGAAGGCAAATGAGATATGAGACACGTTGCAAGTTGCTCATGAGGGATCACAAGGAGTTCCAAAATCAAAAATTGAACTCCTTGAAGGGAAGCTCAGGAGATCGTCATGGAGGATGATGAGATGCCACCAGAAATGTATGACCGGATGATGGTCATTGTGAACGAAATCCATGGCCTTGGTGGCGAAGACATGACGGATCACTTGGTGGTGAAGCGTTTGCTTCGGGCAATTTCACCAAGAAATCCCACTTTGGTGACCTTGATCTGGGAGTCAAGTGAATTCAAGAAGCTCTCTCCTAGTGATGTCCTCTTGAGGATTATATATGTCACGCCCAGAAATTCCTCACATGAATTTCTGAACTTAATTGTGTATTAAAATCCCTCTCCAGGACTAGCCAGGGTACACAAATAGACAATGTTGATTACATAACCATCGTTCTTAGAAACAACTGAAAATAACACTTATTCTAATGAAAATGCAGCAGAAAGGTAGGGTAGACTAGCTCCAGCTGGTACGGCTCCAGTCCATAGGCAACGCTTCGACGGCAGACCAGCTCACTCCTGAGAGTCACCTCCATCAGACTCAACTTCTAACTCTGGAGGGGGAAATTGAGCAAGGCTGAGTATAAACCACTGTACTCAACAAGCAGCACGGAAAAGAGGGCAATAAATGATGCATAAGGATCATTAAGGACGGGCTAGGGTTAGTTGCAATAAAGCAGCATTTGAATAAATAACAGAGATTAAATTGAATAAAGGTAATTAAATAAAGTAAAGAATAAGTAAATAACAGTAGTAAAATACCACAACACTGTCCAACGTTACACCACGTTGCGATAGGCCCAACCACTAGTTAACGTTACACCACGTTGTAGTAGTCCCAAGTGAAAGCCAGTTTACTTAGGTCATTAAAGGATCAACTAATCACAGTGAAGTTGTGAGTCCGCCCGTAACCGTGGGCACAACTATTCGAACAGATTATACTCTGATCAGAGGTGTACTACTGTACCCACAAGACACGACTCCACTACACTTGAACGTGCGCTGACATACCACCATGGCATACCGGAAAGGAGACCGTGATAGGACCCGTCACATAACCCTCCCTATTTAATCACACCGCACTTTAGGTTTCACCCCCTCGTTTACACCAAGTCAGGCAGTCCCCTCTTGTGCCTTGGTAGATCCGAAAGCAGCAGAGGCTTTCGTTACACCACGATTGTCCGTCCATACTCCATCACGCCATGCTCCAAGTCCCACCTTACCCATTCGGCATGTGGATAGCACTAAATTACTTCCATGGTTTCCCGTGAACCGATCCTTAATTGCCATGGGTGCGACTCTCAAAACAATGCACCCACAGCCCACCATTATCAATATTTTAGTTGACATTAACCTGAACCGGGTAATGAATCATAATTAACAGCTATTCAAAACTAGTAATGATTAAGTATGATCCTAGGAGCTACTTGTTCTAAGCACGGCTAAGCATTAACCTAGGCCTAACTCTACTCAAGTTACCCCTAGTCTAACATGAATAAAGTTGGATAAACAACGGCGTAATAATAAGGATTACCCGAAGAATAAATACAGTAAATACTTTAATTAAAATAATACATATTTGAATAAATAAAGTGAGGAAATTACAATGATAGGTTCAATATGATCAAAGATGAGTGCCACTTGCCTTGCTCTGGTCCTTGGGGAACTTCCGCAACGATCTCGAAGTAAACCGACACTTCGGCGGGGTTTGAATCTAAGCGACAAAGCATACAAATAAATAAAACAGACACAAACTGTACTGAAACAGTAAAAGACAGTATTTTTAATGGATTCTTGACAATTTTATGAATTTAATGAAATTTGAATGGACTTAAACGGAGACTAAATGAATTAGTTATGAATTTTAGAAGTTTTCTGGGTTTTTTAACTAAACAAAAAAGTCCTGACGTCAGCGAGGGGAGAGGAGGGCGGCGCTGACAGGTGGGGTCCACCTTTCGGTGAGGGAGAGAGAGGAAGGGGTCTGACCAGTGGGCCCGAGTGGATGGGAGAGAGAGGACGGGGCGGCGGCGGCTGACAGGCCGGGCCCACTGGCTAGAGAGAGTTGGGAGAGGGAGAGGAGACCCGGCCGATGGGGGCCACCGGTCGGTGACCCAGGGCAGAGAGGGGAGGGGAAGACGGTGCCGGCCAAGCAGGGGAGGGCGGCGGCGTCTGGCGCGAAGGGCGGTGACCGGCGACGAGCGGCGCGAAGTCCGGCAGGCAGCAGCTGTGGCCGGCGGCGTGAACCGACAGGCGACGGAGACGACGGCTGCACCGGGAGGAGGGCGGCGCTGGCTCGGAGAGGCCGACGGCGATGGCGTGCTACGGGCGCGGCGATGCGCTGGTAGCGGCAGGACCTCACTGGCAACGGTGAGGCGATGGCGATGGCGCCGAGGCAGTGTGTCTACGGCAGCGAACGGCGCGCGCGTGCGACGGTGACACGTGGGTCGGCAGTGGCGGCCAAAGAGGAAAAGGGGGAGCAGAAAGGAAGGGAGATGCTCACCGGCGAAGGCGACAACGCGGGGAAGTCGGCGAGGTCGAGGCGGAGGTGGTGACGCGGGTTGGCGGCGACGAACAGCGTCCGACGTCGAGATCGGATGCGGCGGCGAGGGGACGTATGCGGTGGTGGTTCGGTTGGGCAGAGGAAAGGCGGCGGCGCGAGGCGACGGGGTATTTATGGTGCGGGGAGACCGACTAGGGTGGGCGATAGAGGAAGTACCGGCCACGGCGCGGGAAAGGCGGCGGCGGGTTCGGCAACGACGCGGCGGCGCGACGAAGTCAGGGCGGAAGCAGACTTGGCCGGCACCCGGATCGCTGACAGGCGGGCCTCGCCTGTTAGTGGTGCGAGGGAGGAGGGAGGTGGTGGTAGACATTGCGGGCGCGGGCGAAGCTGAGCCAGGGCGAGGCGAGCGAGCTGGGCCGACGGCCCAGGCGGAGGGAGGAGGGCGCGCGTGCGCAGGGAGAGCGGCCAGCTTGGCTGGGCCGGCCTGGAGGATGGGGAGATGGGCCGGCTCGGCTAGGCCGGCCCGGGAAGGAGGAGAGGAAAAAGAAAAAGAGAAAGGAAAAAAAAGAAAAAGAGAAAGGACGAAAATTGGACTTCAGCCCAATTTGAGAAGGGAGGGAAAAAGAAAGAAAAAAGGAGGGAAAAAGGAAAACCCCACTTTTGCACATTTGAAGTTAATTTGTTTGGCAAAATTTTATACTTCTTCATTGTGAGTTTAAATCCAGTTAATCGATTTGCGAACCACGATTTAATTAAATTAATTCCTTTTAGAGGGAGTTTTCCTGAGTTAATTAAGCCAATTGTTATTTACAATTTCTTTTTATGAATTAGGCTTAGGGTAAACTCCGGGTGTGACAATATCACATGAGCTCTTGGAAGAGGTGGCCAAGGAGGTCAAGAAGCTTGCAATCTCCATTGCTCAAGCTAGAACAAAAGTGACGTTCAAGGCAAAGGGAGTGCCCTGCAAGGCAAGGGAGGAAAGCTCAAGTGACTCGGAGAATGAAGATTGGTTCATAACTTCAAGTGATTCCTCCGCAAGAAGAGCTATGGGAGAAGAGATGAGGACAAGTCCAAGCGGTAATCCAATAAAGCATGCTATGAGTGTGTCACGCCTAGAAATTTACACCAAATTTCTGAACAATAGCATGTATTAAATCTCGGTCCAGGCATCAGCCCGAGTACACACTATGACAAATTAATACACAGTTCCACGTCTTAAAAACAAATAAAAACAATTATCTATCGAAATGCAGCGGAAAAGGAAAACAAACTAAACCATCTAATCTTCAACTTCAGCTGGCGATGACGGCTCCACATCATAGGCACTCTCGACAGCGGACTGAACCTCACTTCAACCTTGGGAACAACCTTCTGACTGAAACTCTGGCACTTGCTCTGGTGGGGGAAAAATTAAGCAAGGCTGAGTACAAACCACCGTACTCAACAAGTAACACCCAAGAGAGGAGAATAATGAATGCAACAGGGTAACAAGGATAGGCTAAGGTTAAATTGCACAAAGCTGCAGTAATTTAGCAAAACTGTAGATAAAATAGATTGAAATAAAAGTAAAGTAAGCATTTAAAATAAACATCCACTGTTGAACGTTACACCACGTTGCAACAGGCCCAGAGAGGAGAATAATGAATGCAATAGGGTAACAAGGATAGACTAAGGTTAAATTGCACAAAGCTACAGTAATTTAGCAAAACTGTAGATAAAATAGACTGAAATAAAAGTAAAGTAAGCATTTAAAATAAACATCCACTGTTCAACGTTACACCACGTTGCAACAGGCCCAGACCGCTGTCGAACGTTACACCACGTAGCGACAGGGTCAACCCTCTGCCCAACGTTAAACCACGTTGCGACAGACCCAAACCTCTGCCAACGTTACACCACATTGCGTAGGGTCAATCCAGTTCCAAGATTAGGAAAATTATTAAAGGGGTTCAACTAATCCCAGTGAGTCTGTCAGTTCGCCCAATAACCGTGGGTACGGCTATTCGAATAGTTTTACTCTACAGAGGTGTACAACTTTACCCACAAGACATGGCTGCCAAGCATGTTACCATGCCCCAACGTATCACCACGATACCTTAGTACGGAAACCATGATAAGACCTTTCACCTAACCCTCCCTAGACAATCGCACCACACTTCAAGTTTCACCCCCTCCTTTACACCAAGTCGGGCAGTCCCCTCTTGTGCCTTGGTAGATCCGGAAGCAGCAGAGGCTTTCGTTACACCACGATTGCCCGTCCATACTCCATCACGCCTACCCTTGCCTTGGTACGTCGAATAGGGACAAGCTAGATTACGAGTCTCACCGTTGCCCATTCTGGCTTGTGGTTAGTACGTGTAAGACCTTCAGGGTTTCCTGAGAACTTGTCCTTAATTGCCATGGGTGCGACTCTCAAAACCATGCACCCACAGCCCACCATAAGCAATATTTAAGTTGTATTAGTCCACATCGGGAAATGAATAATGATTACAACCATTAAAGGTCTATTAAAGTGTAACAGTAATTAAATAATAATTGGTGAGCTAGTTGAACTAAGCATGGCTAAGCATTGCCTAACCCTAAGTCTAGTCAAATTAACCCTGGGATGACAATAATAATAAATGGGGATCAACGGGTATAAAGGTAAATGCCCAATAAAGTAAATACATTTGAATACAATGCATGTTTGAATGTAAAAGCGGGGGATTTTATAATCATATGTTCAATATGATCAAAGAAGGGTGCCACTTGCCTTGCTTAGCCCCACGAGGAACTTCGGCGACGACTTCGAGAACGAACGGCGCTGCGACGGGGGAAAAACCTACGACAAACAAGGTAAAACAAGAAAAACAGGCTGAAAAAACTACTGAAACAGAGAAAGAAACTATTTTTATTGGATTCTTGGCATTTTTCTGGATTTAATGAAACTTGACTGGACCTAAACGGAGACTAGATGAATTACTTATGAATTTTAGAAGTTTTCTGGGTTTTTTAACTAAACAGAAAAGTCCTAAATCAATTATTGCGCAATTAATTGGAGGGATGACGTCAGCACAGGAGTGAGAGGAGGCTGACGGCTGGGACCCACTGGCAGTGAGACAAGAGGAGAAGAGGGGCTGACAAGGGGGCCCACGAGGAGAGAGAGATCGACTGGCCGGGCCCGCTTGACAGAGGAAGAGAGCAGAGGAGGGAGGGGAGAGCGCAGGCACAGCAGGCGGCAGGCGGCGGGACGGCGGTGCGAGCGGCGACCGGCGACGTCGGCGCAACGGCAGTGGGCGGCGGCGACGACCGATGGCGCGGCGAGCGGCAGCGCTAAGGATTGGCGAGGTGAGGCGGCGGCCGAGGTAGAGAGGAGGCGCATGGCCGACGGCGGCAACGGCGCCCGACGGCGACGACGACGCGATGGGAGGGCGACGGCGCTCCGGCGTCGGCGAGGTTGCGTCGGCAACGGCGAGGCGAGGGTAACGATGGGCGGAGGGGCGACGGTGACGTCTGGGGCACGCACACGCGTGGCGGCGGCGGCGACCTCAGCGACATCGTGCGGAGGGAAAAAGAGAGGGAAGGGGGACGGCGACGGCTTACCGGCGGCGACGTCGGTGAGTCGGCGTCGTGGCGGGACGGGTGGTGACGACCGGCGGCATGGATGGCGGCGCACAGGTGGCGAGATCGGGCGCGGCGGCGAGGTGGCTAGGCACAACGGTGGCTCGGGCGGAGAGGGGAAAGAAATGACGGCGGTGGGCAGGGAGGCGAATTTTATAGGGGCGGCCGGCTAGGGCGGAGGCGGCGGTTAGAGACCACGCTGCACACGCGGGCGCGGCGGACGGCGGCCGTTGCGGGCGCGGGAGATGGAGTCAGCGGCGGCTTCGGCGCGGGAAATCCGGAGAGCGCGGCGGCGCGAGACGGCGGCTGGCGGCCGGGAGAAGCGGGGCGGTGGTTACTCCGGGCAATGGATTTGGCGGCGACCAGGGAAAGCAGAGTGGCGGTTGCGCCGGCGTGAGGGAGCAGGGCGGCGGTGCACGGCGAGGCGTGGCAGCGGCGCAGCACGATGGTGCCGGCGCGGTGGCAAGCAGAGGAGGTTGGACGGACGCAGCGCAGCGGCGTGAGCGCGAGGACGACGCGGCAACGGGCGACGCATCGTGGGTACTCGGCTTGTGCCGTGGCGGTGAGGGGTGTAGGCAGAGGAGGGCGGCGGCATCCGGCGCGAAGGGCGGCGAAGGACGGCGGTTCCGCGGCGGCGATGGCGAGGCGATGGAGACGGCCCCGAGAGGGTGCGTTGGCGGCGGCAAACGGCGCGTGCGCGCGACGGCGACACACCAGTCGACGACGGCGGTCGAAGGGGAAGAAAAGGAGGGAAAGGGGAAGGGGATGCTCACCGGCGGCGCGAAGGGCGGCAGCAAGTCGGCGTCGAATGGGGATGGGTGATGACGCGGCTCCGCGACGGCGACCGGAGGTGAGGCGCGAGCTCGACTGGCGGCGGCGAGGCAAAGGGCGCAGCGACGGCTCGGGGACGTGCGAATAAAGGCGGCGGCGGCTACGCGGTCGGCACAGCGGGGTGACGCCGGCCCGAGAGCGGGGCGGCAGCGGTAAGGAGAGGAATGAGGGGGATCGGGAAGAGGCGACGCACTCCGACAGCGGTGGCGACCTGCACGTGCAGAGACGAAGAGGGACCGGCGGCGGCCGGGGAGACGCGGCAGCGGCCAAGGCGACCGAGCGAATGGTGACGGCGACGCGGAGCAGCGGTGACCCGAGGGCGGCGCGGTGATGACAGCGAGCGGCGGCCAAGCACGGGCGCGAGGCGCACGCACCGCGTGGCACGGTGGGGACGCGTCGCGGCATTGGCTCAGTGACAGAGGCGAAAGGCGGCCGGTGACGCAGCGCGACTACGCGGATGTGGCGCACGGTGGTGAGCGCGGCGACGAGGCACAGCGGAAGCGTGCGCAGGTGGAGCGGCGCAACGCGGGCGGCGTGGCGGCTAGGCGCGGCGACACGACGTCGGGCGGCGCGGAGCGACGCGACGGCGGGCGCCGAGGAAGAGGTTGAGGAGGAAGGGGAGAGCTCACTGGGTGGACAACGACGATGGTGGGGCGGCGGACGACCGACGATGGCCGTTGACCGGCGGGCGAAGGCGCAAAGCTGGAGACCGGTGGCGATGGCCGACGGCGGGGAGCAGCGCCCGACGGTGAATGCGGCGGCCACACGACGGGAACACCGGGCGGCTCGGGGAGGCGACGACGACGCGACGGGCGCGGCGGCGCGACGACGCTCCGACGACGGCGGGGTTGCGTCGGTGTCGGCCGGAGGAGCTAGACGGGCCCGACAGATGGGGCCCACCTGTCGGTGTCCTGGGAGAGGGAGAGGGAGGCGAAGAGGACTTGGGGCTCGGTGGTTTGGGCCGTGGCCTGGCTCGGTCCGGTGCGGGAGGGAGAGAGGTAGGGGCGAGCTGGGCCGGGAGAAGGACTGGGCCGGCCCAGCAGGAGAGGAGGAAGAGGCTGAAGGGAGAGTGAGGGAGGGAGGTGATGCGGACTTTGACCGCCGGTTGGGACACGACTCGGGAAATTGCAGACAGTACACGCATTCACACGACAGAACCAAATCATGCACAAATTAGAGATTCGTACGACAAATTAGATCCGATACGTGAAACCGTGAACTTTTAGTGGAACAACGGCAGGAGTTAACGACTCGTTAAATTGAGATTTAACGACTCGCTAAACTAGAATTAGACGACTTTAACGTTAAACCAATCTACGTGTACGAATTAGAATTTCATACTGTAGATCAATCTCGCGTTAGCTAATAGATTGGAAAACCTAAGCAATTACACGGTAGATTAACGATAGACTGATTTGCATGAATAAAACGTATGCAAACTTGAGGTTTGGTGGAGAGATCAGCGATGGATTGCGGTTGTTCCTCTCTGTTTGGCTAGAAAACCTGAACAATTAAACGGTAGATTAATTTAGATTGATTCGCAAGAATAAAATATATGCGAACCTGAAATTTGGTGGAGAGAGACCAGCCGGCGACGTGCTGCGAACAAGGATGCAGCAGGGCTACTAGCGGCTTGCTGCGCAGCTACTGGATAGGGGGCGGCACAGCTGTAGCGGAGGCGGAAGAGGCGACTGGAGATGCACGGGAGAGGGAGACGGGGAAAAGAGGCAAGGGTGTAGGGGGTATTTATAGGGGGAGGCTTAGAGATAGATCTTGTTACCCATCTCCTATTAACAAGGAATAGATAATGTTTCAAAGAGACAAGATTTAGAATTCTAATTAATTGGAATTGATTTTTTTGGTGGAGATAGAGATGGGGCTGCATGGCTTGGAGAGGAGGGGGAGAGGATCGTACAGTCCAGGGAGGAGGAGGAGTTCGGCCAAGGGAGAGGAAAAAGGAAAAGAGAAAAAGAAAAGGGAAAAAGGGAAAAAAGGAGAAGGGAAAAAGAAAAGAAAAAGGAAGGAGGGAAAAAAAAGAAATTGTCTTCAATTTTGCCGATTTTTATTAAGTTTATTTGAGTAAATTTTATTGACTGCAATTTAAATATAAATCCTGTTAATCATTTAAAATGTTTTTGGGACATTTTAGAACATCCAAAAAGCTTCCAATTAAATTAAATTAATTTATTACACTGGGTTTACTTTTGAACTTTAATTAACAAATTATTTTTAATGCATTATTTACTTATTTCTTGGCTAGGGTAAAACTCAGGGCGTGATAGAGTGTAAAGAGTTTGGCCATTCATAGTGGATTGCCCCTAGCTCGCCAAGAACAATAAGAACAAGCCAAGGTACTTCATGAAGAAGCCTGGGAGGACTCACATTGGAGAGGAGGCATTGTAACCGTGGGGATTCACTCTTCATCAAGCACAGCGTGCCTCTTCACCAACTTGTGTGACGATGAAGATGATCACACGCCCTTGTGCCTTATGGCGCAATGGCGCAAGGTATTCCTTAACCCTAAGCACAAGCATGTTGATAGCGATGATGATGATGTAGATGTTGATCATCATGATGATGACGTTCTTAGGAACTTTAGCAAGCCCACATTAACTCATATTGCTAAACTCATGAAGGTGCTAGAGAGTGAATAAAATTTGCTTCAGAGGCAAGTGGAGGTTCTCATTCAAGAGAGAATGAAAAATGACTCTCTGGAAGAGATCCTTGCCGAGAATGAGGAAAGGATTGATGATTTGTCTAAGGACCTTGGCTTAGCAAATCAAACTATTGTGAACCTTAAGGATGTTAATGAAATTTTTGAAGAAACAATTGTGTCTATGAACCTAAGGCACAATGATCTTGAGAATGAAATTAACAATCTTAAGAGCAACCTCTTAATGCCTAAGGATGACACTCTAATCAATACTATTATTGATTGTGCTAAATGCAAAAATATTGACTTGAATGTTGTTGAGACTAACATTGCAGCCCTCAAGGAAAGGAGGAAGAAAAATGAGAGGTTGGAGACATTGGTGAAATTCGGTTGCATCAGAACTTACCAATCCAAATATACCCTCTTCAAGACTATCACTTCTGATCACAACGAAGATAGAAGTGGCCTTGGGTGCTCAACTGACTCAAATGCTAGTTGTAAGCGGGTAATGATCAATAGAAAATCATGCCTAGCATTTGCAAAGGAAGGGGAGTCAATTTGTGTGAAGAGGGAGGCAAAAACAACCCTGTGGTCAGGCAGTCTAGGCCAGACAGTCCTGCCTGGGGTATCTGTCCAACAAAGAAGCCATGCCAGACGGTCTGGTTAGCACCAGACGGTCTGGCCCAGCCCCTCTGTTCTCCAGAGAGGGCTGGCCGGATAGTCTGGCTTGGGTCGACCAGTCTGACTAGACTCCTCTGTCTAATAGAGAGGTCCAGCCGGATGGTCTGACCCCAACACGGTAGGAAAACCAAACCTGAGCTTTACTCAATCAATGAGGATCTAGCTCAGATCAAGCTTCTCTATGGCTCACATGAGATCGTGAAGAACATCCGATGTCAGGTGGTTGCCATCTTCATAGGATCTCATCAAGAGAAGTGGAGGCCATGCATATGGATTCATTGTAAATGGACCCAAACTTAAACAATTTTGGGCACCTAAATTGCATGCTTAACATGTCTTTTGTAGGCAAACTTCTCTGGTGGCTCAAGTTGGGTGATCGATAGTAGATGTAAAAATCATATGACTGGAGAAAGGAGTATGTTTACAATGCTTGATGAGAACAGTGGAGATCATAACAACATCTTTGGAGATGATAACAAAGGAAAGGTAATGGGATTAGGTAAAATCGTCATCATTAAAGATCAATCTATCTCCAATGTTCTCCTTGTAAAGTATTTGAGCTATAATCTACTCTCGGTCTTTCAATTGTGCAAACTTGGTTTCAATTTACTATTTACGGATGTTGATGTAACCGTCTTGAGAAGGGATTACAATTCCGAGGTGTTCAAGTGAAAGTTGAAGGGTGGCCTCTATCTTGTAGATTTCAATAATGATAGCGTCAACCCAGAATCTTGCCTAATCACCAAATCATCTCTAGGGTGGCTTTGACATCGTTGCCTTGGTCACTCTGGGATGAGGAACTTGTCAAGTCCTCTAAAGAAGGAACATATTCTTGGCATATCTAACGTAACCTTTGAGACAGACCATGTGTGTAGTGCATGTCAAGTAGGAAAACAAGTTGGACCTTTTCATCCCATCAAGAATGTCCTGACAACTTCAAGACCATTGGAACTACTTCATACGGACCTCTTCGGACCTATTGATTATCTAAGCTTGGGATGTAACAAACATGGTCTTGTTATCGTTGATGATTATCCACAATTCACTTGGGTGTTCTTTCTCTATGACAAGAGTGAAGCCCTGGAGATCTCCATGACAAGGGTGCAAGATGAGTTTGATGCGAAGATCAAGAGGGTTCGAAGCAACAACGGTGGAGAGTTCAACAACACCCTAGTGGAAGAGTTCCTTGAAGAAGAGGGAATCAAGCACATATTCAACACTCCACATAATCACCCTCAAAATGGGATTGTGGAGAGGAAGAACCGAAAACTAATTGAGATGGCTAGGACAATGCTAGATGAGTACAAGACTCTGGATATCTTTTGGGCCGAAGCCATCAACACCGCGTGTCATTCCCTCAACCGTCCCTACCTCCACAATCTTCTCAATAAGACTGGATATGAGCTTCTCATCGGTAAAAAGCCTAACATATCCTATTTCCAAATTTTTGGTTGCAAATGATTCATTCTTAGCAAAAGGCCTAGATCTTCTAACTTTCCATCCAAAGTAGACAAAGAATTCCTATTAGGATATGAGGAAAACACATGTGCCTATCGAGTTTTCAACAAATCCACAAGAATTGTTGAAGTCTCAAGGGATATAACGTTTGATGAATCTAACGGCTCTCAAGTAGAGCAAGTTGAAGTGAATGATGCAGGACTTGGTACTTTAAAGGAGGATATTGACAACAAGGCTATTGGTGATGTGAAGCCCTGAGATGTTGAAGGGGAGCAAGTACAAAAAAGTTAACAAGACACATCAATTCAAGTCGACCTAGAGTAAGGTGGCAACTGTGGAGTGGATCAAGTCATTGCGGATTGGATCAATGCCATGGGCGCGTGCGAGAAAAGAGACACCGAACAAGCTCAAGCCCCCACGATGCACTATCCCCGGATTCATCAAACCATGCAACGAGATCATCCCATCGACAACATTCTTGGTGACATACACAATAGGGTAACCACTTAATCTCGCATTGCAAACTTTTGTGAAAACTACTCTTTTCTCTCGTCTTTGGAAGCTATCAAGCTGGAAGAAGCACTTGGTGATCCAGATTGGGTGATGCGCACGCAAGAGGAGTTGAACAACTTCACAAGGAATGAAGTATGGTCATTGGTAGAAAGACCCAAGCACAATGTCATCGGCACCAAGTGCGTCTTCCGCAACAAGCAAGACGAACACGGAGTGGTCACCCACAACAAAGCATGGTTAGTGGCTCAAGGGTTCACCCATGTCAAAGGTTTAGACTTCGGTGAAACCTTTGCGCTGGTTGCTTGTCTTGAATCCATTAGAATTGTTTTAGCCTATGCTGCTAACCATGATTTCAAGCTTTATCAAATGGATGTCAAGAGCACGTTCCTGAATGGACCAATCTCAGAGTTAGTATATGTTGAGCAACCACAGGGTTTTGAAGATCCAAAGTTCCCCAATTATATCTACAAGCTTCACAAGGCACTCTACGTGCTCAAACAAGGCCCTAGAGCATGCTATGAGTGTCTTCGTGATTTCCTAGCCAAATATGGCTTTAAAATCAGGAAGGCAGATACTACTCTCTTCGCAAAAAAGTTTAAAAATGATATCTTTGTGTGCCAAATAAATGTTGATGGCATAATATTTGGCTCGACTAACATTTCGTTTAGTGAAGAGTTTAGCAAGATAATGATGAAGAGGTTCGAGATGTCAATGATGGGAGGTTTGAAGTTCTTTATTGGACTACAAGTGAAGCAACTCAAGGATGACACTTTCATCTCTCAAGGGAAGTACTTGAAGGACAAGCTAAAGAAATTTGATATGGATGGAGACAAATCCATCAAGATGCCAATGCCGGACAATGGGTATCTTGACCTCGACGTAAATGGTAAAGATGTGGATATGAAGGTATATCGCTCCATCATTGGATCCCTTTTTTACTTTTGTGCATCTAGGTCCAACATCATGCTTAGTGTTTATATGTGTGCTCACTTTCAAGCTGCTCCTAAGGAGTATCATATGGTAGTTGTTAGGAAAATTCAAAGATATCTAGTTCATACTCAAAACCTTGGTCTTTGGTATCTGCTGACGTCAAAAATATGATCTCACGTCTCACACACGAAGGCTTGGGAGTCAATCTTAGACAGCTCCAGTACAGAACCTAAATTCTTAAAATGATGTGTGGGCGTGCCAGTCAATTTGATCTTGCAACTAACAAGATGAAGAGTAAAACAGGCCGATCAGCTATCGAACCGGTAGGTGAATGAATATCCAGCCGATCGGCTGTAAAACGCTTGGATTGGCTAGAAACTTAATAGGAATAAACTTGAATTAAATATTAGACGAACGTAATCTGTCAAGTTACTTATTAATCTAAGTCGATCGGACAAGCCCCTATAACTAGATCGAGCTTGACGTACAGAGATTGGACTTAACCAAGATAGTATGCAGTCGAGCACGATATGATTATAGAAACATGAAGATCGATAAGGCTAATAAATAAATCAACAAATTACTTGGAATAAACAATGATTCATATGTTACGATCGGCTAAAACCAATTTGCATGTAATTCTCATAAGCCGATGCCATATAAATAAATGCTGATGTAAGTAAATCAAGCCGATTGGTATAGAAATAATGCAGTAAAGCAATTGGCTATTGATGTAAATATGATAAGCATGTGGATCGGCAAAAATCATCGGCTATAAACGGCGGACAAATAACCAAGATCTATAAAATATCTAGCCTAGATTGCTAGGAATATTCATAGAAGATCGGACCCAACCGAGACAGTTCAAGATTAAACCTAGCAATGTCAGGATAGATATTAAACAGATCTAGATTGCTATCAAGCCAATGAGCCGATGACTTGTAACTTATCGGCTGGTACTCCGATAAAACAATGAGTAAAATACATCAACCTGATATAAACCATTTGACAAACGCAATCTACTAGATTGGACTTAAGTGAGACAATATTAGCTTGAATATATCAAATAGCAAATATCAAACCAACATAGATCGCCCAAAGTGGTCGACCAGATCAACTCAAAACATGAAAGTGATCTAAGTTGAAACTAGCAATCGCGCAACTAGATTAGAAGATCAGACTGAACCGAGACAGTTCTAATCTAGCCGAACGATTACCGTGGCCCGGCAAAACATAGGACTTACCCCTCCGTTGGAGATCGAGACGATGCAGCCCCACGTCAGGTGCCAAGTTCCGTCGGAGTTGAAACCTCGGTTAGGAGGGTGACGATGCACCGAGAGTAATTGATCTATTGATTGATGTAGATGAAAAACAATAACCCCGGGCATACATATTTATACCCTTGGGTTGAGGTTAGGCCGTGTTGGACACGACATACAACTCCTAACAGATAAAAAGAAATAACAAACTCCTAGATAGATTCTATCTCTAACACACAAGTCCCGATTGGACTCTACCAGCCTTAGAGACAAAGGGAAAATCGAAACTAACTCTAGCTAATAGATAAAATTAAATTACACAGACTCTGACTATTCCCGAATCTATCTGTAACATTCTAGGCCCAATCGGACTCTACTTCTTATCTGTCACGCCCGGAGTTTTGTCCTAAGCCTAAAATCGTAAAAAGAAATTCGTAAATAACAATTGGCTTAATTAACTCAGGAAGAATCCCTCTAAAAGGAATTAATTCAATTAAATCGAGGTTCCAAATCAATTAACTGGATTTAAATTCAAATTGCAGAAGTATAAAATTTGATCAAACAAATTAATTTAAAACTCGGCAAAAGTGGGGTTTTCCTTTTTCCCTCCTTTTTCCTTTCTTTTTCCCTTCCTTCTCAAATTGGGCCGAAGTCCAATTTTCCTCCCTTTCTTTTCTTTTTCCTTTTTCTTTTTCCTCTCCTCCTTCCCGGGCCGGCCCAGCCGAGCCGGCCCACCTTTCCCCACCCGGCCGGCCCAGCCGAGCCGGCCTTCCGCTCCGTCCCCGCGCGCGCGCGCGCCTCCTCCCGGCCAGGCCGCCTCGGCCTAGCTCGCCCGCTCGCGCGTCCGCGCCGCGCCGGCCGAGTCCGCCGCCGCCCCGAGTCCTCCGCTCGCGCCGCAACCGCCGCCGCCGAGTTCGCCGCGTCGCCGACTCGGTCTCCAACCTCCGTCCCGCCCTAGCCGGCGCCGCCACACTATAAATCCCCTCCCTACCGCCGCGTCGCCGCTGTTTTCCCCTCCGCCACCAAGCCGCCGCTGTGTCCCGCCGTTCGCCGCCGACGTGCGATTGCGCCCTCTGCCGCCCGTCGTCGCCGTCCAGCCGCGTCGTCACCTCCGCCTCACCGTCGCCGACTTGCTACCTCCCGGGTCGTCGCCGGCGGGCATCTCCAGCGCCCGCGCATCCTCTCGCCACTCGGTCGCCGTCGTTCCCATCGCCGGTGAGCCTCTCCGCTCCCCTCCTCCCCTCGTTTCCTCTCCGCAGGATGCCGGCGAGGTCGCCGCCACCGTCGCCGTGCGCGTGCGTGCCTTGGGCGTCGCCGTCGCCCCTCCGCTTGTCGTTGTCCCCGCCTCGCCGGCGCCGCTCGTTCCCGCCATTCGCCGCACCGCCGCGCTCGGTCGCGCGCCACGCGCTGTCGTCGGACGCCGATCGTCGTCGTTGCGCCGTTGTCATCGTCGCGCCGTCGTCGCCGTCGCCGCCCGCCTGTCGCCGCCCGACGTCATCGCCGACGCCGTCGTTGCTGCGCCGTCGCCACCTCCCCGGCTGAATGCCGCATCCCATCACCGTCACCCTCGCGACGCCGTCACTAAGCTCCCTCCGCCCACCACCACCTTCGCCTCCGCCGACCACCAACCGCCGCTCTGCTGTCGAGCCGTCGCCGGCTGTCGCTGCCCCCGCGCCGCCGTCGAGGCCGTCTCTCCTCTCCTCTATCGCTGCCACTTGGCTGCTCCGCTCCGCCGCCGCTCAGCCACCCTCTCCCTCCGCTCTGCTCCGCCGCCGCTCCGAGCCACGCCACCCCGCCGCGGTCTCTGCCTCCTCCTCGCCGACGCCGTCGTCGCCCTTCGGTCGCCGGTCGGTGTCGCCGACGTCGACGCCCTCGTGCCGCCGGTCATCGCCATCACCACCTCCCCTTTCTCCTCGGCCCTCGCCGTCTCCGCCGCTCCCGCCGCCGCTGCTCGCACGCCGATGTTCCCGCTTCCCGGCTGCGGTCGCCGTTCGCCGCCGCCCGCCGGTTCGCGCCGCTCGTCGCCGGGCGCCGTCCTCCGCCGGTCGCCGTCCACCGCCGTCGGACGTTGCCGCCCCTCTCCCTCTCCCGGCCAGACCCCGCTCCCCTCCGCTCTGTTCCACGGTCGCCGACCGACGGGTCCCACCCGTCGGTCGCCACCCCGCCAGCCGCCTCCTCTCTCTTCTCCCCGGGCCCGCGTGTCAGCCGCCCACTTCCCCTCTCTCCCACTGACAGGTGGTCCCCACCTGTCAGCCGTCAGCCTCCTCTCTCCTCGCTGACGTCAGCAGCCCCATTAATTGCGCAATAATTGATTTAGGACTTTTCTGTTTAGCTAAAAAACCCAGAAAACTTCTAAAATTCATAAGTAATTCATCTAGTCTCCGTTTAGGTCCATTCAAGTTTCATTAAATCCAGAAAAATGCCAAGAATCCATTAAAAATAGTTTCTTTCCCTGTTTCAGTAGTTTTATAGCCTGTTTTGTTGGTTTTGCCTTGTTTGACGTAGGTGTTGACCCCGTCGCAGCGCCGTTCGTTCCCGAAGTCGTCGCCGAAGTTCCTCGTGGGTCTAAGCAAGGCAACTGGCACCCTTCTTTGATCATATTGAACCTATGATTATAAAATCCCCCGCTTTTACATTCAAACATGCATTATTTTATGCAAACCTATTTATTGTATTTATCTATTGGGCAATTACCTCTATACCCGTTGATCCCCATTCACCATTATTGTCATCCCAGGGTTAATTTGACTAGAATTAGGGTTAGTCAATGCTTAGCCATGCTTAGTTCAACTAGCTCACCAATTCTTATTTGATTATTGATTAAACTTTGATAGACCTTTAATAGTTTTGATCATTATTAATCTCCCGATGAGGATTAATACAACTAAAATATTGCTTATGGTGGGCTGTGGGTGCATGGTTTTGAGAGTCGCACCCATGGCAGTTAAGGACCGGTTCTCAGGAAACCCTGAAGGTCTTACACGTACTAACCACAAGCCAGAATGGGCAACGGTGAGACTCGTAATCTAGCTTGTCCCTATTCGACGTACCCAGGCAAGGGTAGGCGTGATGGAGTATGGACGGGCAATCGTGGTGTAACGAAAGCTTCTCCTGCTTCCGGATCTACCAAGGCACAAGAGGGGACTGCCCGACTTGGTGTAAAGGAGGGGGTGAAACCTGAAGTGTGGTGCGATTGTCTAGGGAGGGCTGGGTGAAAGGTCTTATCATGGTTTCCGTACTGAGGTATCGTGGTGATACGTTGGGGCATGGTAACATGCTTGGCAGCCATGTCTTGTGGGTAAAGTTGTACACCTCTGCAGAGTAAAACTATTCGAATAGCCGTGCCCGCGGTTATTGGGCGAACTGACAGACTCACTGGGATTAGTTGAACCACAAATAACCTGATTAATCTTGGAACTGGTTTGACCCTGCGCAATGTGGTGTAACGTTGGCAGTGGTTTGGGTCTGTCGCAACGTGGTTTAACGTTGGGCAGAGGGTTGACCCTGTCGCTACGTGGTGTAACGTTCAACAGTGGTTTGGGCCTGTTGCAACGTGGTGTAACGTTGGACAGTGGATGATTATTTTAAATGTTTACTTTACTTTTATTTCAGTCTATTTTATCTACTGTTTTGCTAAATTACTGCAGCTTTTGTGCAAGTTAACCTTAGCCTATCCTTGTTACCCTGTTGCATTCATTATTCTCCCCCTCTTGGGTGTTACTTGTTGAGTACGGTGGTTTGTACTCAGGCTTGCTTACTTTTTCCCCCACCAGAGCAAGTGCCAGAGCCTGTGTCAGAAGAAGGTTGTTCCGAAGGTTGAAGTAAGGTTCAGTCCGCCGTCGAGAGTGCCTGTGGTGTGGAGCCGTCTTCGCCAGCTGAAGCTGAAGATTAGATGGTTTAGTTTGTTTTCCTTTTCCGCTGCATTTCGATAGATAATTGTTTTTATTTGTTTTTAAGTCGTGGAACTGTGTATTAATTTGTCATAGTGTGTACTCGGGCTGATGCCTGGACCGAGATTTAATACATGCTATTGTTCAGAAATTTGGTGTAAATTTCTGGGCGTGACATTATCCGATCCATACTCCATCGGCTGAATCCGAGTCGTATTCCGCCTAGTCTTCTATCCGATTTTGTCTTTAATCATAGGTTAATTTCCAACGGCAAATTAGCAAATTATGGTGTTAACAGTATCCTAAAGGGTGTCATTTCAAGTTAGTGGGCTATTCTGATTCAGATTGTGTCAGGTGTAAGCTTTATACAAAAAGCACTTCGGGGACATGTGAAAGTGCATCTAGCCCCTAAAGCGGGTTTTGGATGATTAATGACAATTCTTGTCAAAGCATGTGTGTGCTAAAATCTTGTGGCTGCAGAGAAGTCTAGCGAAGCTTAAGTCATGCTCATAATGCAAAAGTTTCAAGTTAAACTAGAAGTGATTCATGAGGCGAAAAGCAAACAGAATCAAAGCAAAAGAAAGGCAAATTTCTTTTTGGCTTTCAGTCATAGAAAAATCCGTACTATTAAGAGCGGTCACCTAGTCAACACATGCATTCATGATTATATGAATGAGTGTTAGAGGCTAGGAGAGAAATTTACAGAGAGCCTGGACCGAACAGTCTGGTGAGGATTAGACAGTCCGGCCCTAGGTAGCAGCCAGAACCCAAGTGTTGGCCGGAGGGTCTGTCCCCTGGACCTAGACGGTACGGACCGTCCGGCCCATGTAACTTTATCCAATGGCTATCTAATGTTTGACAACACTATATAACCCACCTTAGGATTCTAGCCATTGGTGAGGCTTACAGTTCAAACAGCAGGGTTCCTAGGGTTCTTCTAGCCCTCTCCAAGCCTCCCCCACCAATCCCAACACCGGCTAGAGTGATTAAAGTGAGAATCTAGCCTAGGTTGTGTTGACAGGGCTTAGTGAGTGACTTTAAGAGTTCTTGAGCAATCTTGTGAGTGATCGTGTGCAACCGGTGGATGCATGTGAAGACGTGAAGGACTAATAGAACTCAACCCATCGATCAACTAGGCAGGAGATCGGACTTAACAGAGACAGTCCTGTTCTAGCTAATCGACAGGTTTTGACAAACTTGGAACTTACATTGCGAAGCTGACAAACCTCGCGCTGAGAGCCCAAGCAAGTCAAGAAGTTGGCGATGCACCGAAGGTGTGTGATTAATCTGATTGATGATTTACAATGACCCTGAGCACACATATTTATACCCTTGGATCTAACTAACCTAACCGGATAAGTATCCGTATTAGTAACTAACTTATTACATCTGGACTTTAATTAATCTAAAATCCTTAACAAACTCTATGATAAAGCTTAACTTATTTACATGGACTCACAACTAATACCAAATCTATCTCCATGTTTCGGGCTCAATCGGACTCCAAATCATGTCTGACTCGGACTCTATCGGCTGCTTCCGTGTCGTTTTCAACCTCCTTTCTATAGCCGATCAATCCTTTCTTCTCTGATTCGGTCGTTAGCTGTGTTTCAATCCACAATGGTAATTTGCCAAAATCTGGCATTAACACCAAGCCATTAGATGAGAAAAAGTTTTGCGAGTTGAGAAATGATCTAAATATCTTGGATTCTCGCAACATTGCCGAATACTGGCTTAATTTCTCAACAGTTAAGTCAATTTCATGAAAATGAGAGAACTACATGAGTCTTCGTATTTCTAAAGGTCAATTATTCTATAGAATTGGTCCTAAATATCAGGATTAAGGCTCAAACATTCCCCTAAAACAAAACATCAAAATTCTTAGTTTTGAGAAAATGTTTGTGAAAATCTTGTGTGATTTGTGAAAATTCTTTTTCTAGATTGTGAAAAGGTTGGTACATGCTTGAGGATCATTGTTATGTGATGTTGAGTGTTCTGGTCCCCAAGGAAAACCAACAATATCTTAATGTCTCACTCCAGCCCTCGTTTGGACTCAGCAAAGTCTGCAATGGTCAGGCTATCCACCCCCTAGCCAGATTGTCCGACCAAAGCCCTAGGCCAACCCTCCATAGGTGGCCAGATGGTCCGAGCCTCTCAACCAGACGGTTTGGCCCCCGGACTATATATGCCCAGGAGGCCGAGTATCTTCTCTGTGTTCATCCAATCTCTCTAAAACCCTAACCTCTCGTGCCCCTTGAGGTTATTTCTTCATTCCACTGTCGAAACTTCTTTGGGTTCCACGATTTTCCTTCCTTTGGAGGTGAAAAACTCATGCCCGATCCAAGGACCGATGACTCATGACCTCAGATATTGGTTTCAATCCATTCTTAGGTCTTCAAACTTGTTTTTGCCTGATCTCTCAACCTGAGAGCCTAGTTAGCTGATCTGTTGCGAAACGCAACATGCATTGGTCGATTTTTGACCAACTATCTAGGACCGGACGGTGCGGTGTTCTTGACTGGATGGTCCATGCAGGGGTCTCAGCCTGGCCGAGAGTCCTGACCGGACTGTCCGACCCCCACCCAGATAGTCTGGCCCTAATTGTTTCCAGACCAGTGCATACTATTGACTTATACCTTACACTCACATATTCCTTCCATTCTTGATTCAGTGTTTTGTAAGGCAATTATGCTGCATGAACATGACAATGTGGGAGAGAAGAGGACAAAGAAAAGGCAGGATCCGGTTTCCACTTTGACAAAGACTGATGGTGGTGATTCTCCTCCTCTGAACTACCCAAGGGGGAGAATTGGAAAAAAAATGGATGCTCCCGTCTCTCGAAGGAAGGTGAAGCGTGCAGCAAACCGTTAGCCCCTTCTAGTGGGATTCGCATTGAGGAACCTCGCCCTTCTGGCTCTTCACAAGACCGTGGTGGGCCTGTGCCACGAGAAGAATGTGGACAAGCTGATGAGCATGGAGCATGAATGAATTGAAGAGCTCATCAGTCAATTCTATGCCACCTAATTCTTTGAGGACTCTAAGTATAGGTCAGAGGAGTAGATCAGATTATTGACAGAGGGGATGAAGAACACTATCACAATGTCACAATTTGCCTCTATCCTTGAGCATGACGATAATGATCTTAACAAGCCCAATCTTCACAACGAGTCTACTTGTTCTCATGACATGATATGGAGGCTGTATGTGGATGACATGAGTTAGGTCCACCTCGGGATCACCAAAGGACTACTTCCTCACAATGAGCTACTTCTAAGGATGATAAAGACGACTATGTCTCCCAAGAGTGGAGACAAGACAATTCTCGCCACCGGACACGCTGCCCTACTACTTCGCATGAGATCTTCTTCTCTGCCATTTAGCGTGATGAAATACATATGGAGTGAGATCCAGTAGATAGTCCTTGATCCTTCAAAGGGCTTCTCTTATGCTCCATTTCTGCATATCATGATTCAGAGGATCATAGGTTTCTACTTTGAGGGGGACTGTCCTCACCGTTCTTATCGACCTCGGACCCCGACAGCTCCAAAGGTGTCCGGTTCTAAAGGGAAGCTAGTTAGCTCTACCTCTCACCCTGGGAGGTCTAAGCGGTCCTCATACATTTCTTCCTCCTCACCCATCAAAAGGGCCCTCTCCACCATCTTTGCTCTTTGCAAGAAGATGGTGGTGAAGGTAATGTCAAATGGGAGGAAGTTGAACCAAATTCTGCGTGATTCCAAGAAGGAGATCCCCCAAGAGTATGAGGATGATGAGTATATGGATCTCTTCGTGGCATATGAGGTTGGCTGGCAGCGACGGTAGCCGGTGCTTCTTCTTCACTTGCTCCTCAAGAGAACGATGAGGACACAGAGAAGGATCAAGAGAACGATGAAGACACAGAGAAGGAGGAGTATGAGGATGATGATAAAGATGAAGAGGATGACAACAACAACGATGATGATGATGAAGATGATGAGGATAACGATGAGCGATCATCTCTTTCCCCTGCACACTTCCTTTTTGGCGCCTTGATGCCAAAGGAGGAGAAGATTTAGGAGGTGAGAGGGGTCAAATCTTCTTTCCTATGCTGTCTATGACAGCCGGACCGTCCACCCTAGAGCCGGGCAGTCTAGCCTCTCTTCTTACCTACAGAATAATCCCCATTTGGTTATGTCATTTTAATTTCACTGGGATGTAATGACTGTTAGCAGCTAGCTCGTACTTTATTTCCTTGCATGTGTGTGGATGCTTGCATGTGTGGGACAGGCCGGCCCTGCTCCTAGCTTTCTGCTAACTGTTGGCCAAACGGTCGAGCCCCTAGCACTTTTCCCAATGGCTACATGACGTCTGGCAGCACTATAAATTGAATCTCAGGATTTTAGCTGTTGGTGAGACTATCAGTTCAAACCATAGGGTTCCTAGGGCTAACCTACCACCTCCTAAGAATTCCCCAATAATCTAAACACTTCCTGGAGAGATTAATGCAAATTCAAGGCTAGGGTTGTGAGTTTAGGTTAGTGAGAGATCTAATGATGTTCTTGGGTGAAGATGGATGCATGTGGAGGCAATGTGGCCTATTACTCATGGAGAGTGATCTCCTACATGGATAGGCATCACCCGCGAGCCTCCAAGTCCTGTGGATCGCCCGAGAAATTGGTAAGTTTGATTGTGGATTCTTGTGCTTCTTCATAGAGGGCTGCAGGGTAGAACAGGTTGCAACCTTGGTGGTCGATCAAGACCTTGCTAGCTCAAAGGTGTGAACTTGGAGACCCGTTGTCACGCCCAGAAATTCCTAAAACAAATTTCTGAACTTAATTGTGTATTAAAATTCCCTATCCAGCACCAACCAGGGTAAATAAAAAGACAATGTTGATTACATAACCATCGTGCTTAGAAACAACTGAAAATAACGCAGACTAGCTCCAGCGGGCACAGCTCCAGTCCACAGGCAACACTTCGACGGCAGAACAGCTCACTCCTGGGAGTCACCTCCATCGGATTCCACAGCTAATTTTGAAGGGGGAAATTGAGCAATGCTGAGTACAAACCACCGTACTCAACAAGCAGCACAGAAAAGGGGGAAAATGAATAGGGTATGGTTAGTTGCAACAAAGCAACACTTAAATAAATAATAGTGGTTAAAATAGAAAGGTAAAAATTAAGTAAAAAATCAGTAAAAGAAAAGAAAATAACATTTGTAAAGCATCGACCCCCACTGTCCAACGTTACACCACGTTGCAGCAGGCCCAACCACTACCCAATGTTACTCCACGTTGTAGTAGCCCCAAGTGAAAGCCAGTTACCCAAGTCATTAAAGGTTCGACTAATCACATTGAAGCTGGCAGCTCGGCGTTAACCGTGGGCACAGCTATTCGAATAGGTTTACTCTGATCAGAGGTGTACTACTGTACCCACAAGACATAGTCCCACTACACTTGAACGTGTGCCGACATACCACTATGGCATACCGGAAAGGAAACTATGATAGGACCCCTCACATAACCCTCCCTATTCAATCGCACCACACTTCAGGTTTTGCCCCGTCCTTTACACCAAGTCAGGCAACCCCTCTTGTGCAAGGCGAATCCGAAAGCAGCATAGGCCATCGTTACACCACGACTCCCATCCATACTCTATCATGCTCAACCTTGCGTGGGTACGTTGAATAGTTTGCAATTACACTTTAAATCCCACCATTGCCCATTCTAGCTTGTGGTTAGCAGGGAGATAACTTCCAGAGTTTCATGAGAACTGGTCCTTAATTACCATGGGTGTGACTCTCAAAACCATGCACCCACGACCCACCATTATGAATATTTTAGTTGGCATTAACCCGTTCCGGGCATTAAATGATCATCACCAGCTATTCAGACTAATAATGATTAATGTCTGATCCCATGAGCTACTTGTTCTAAGCACGACTAAGAATTAACCTAGGCCTAATATCTATTCAAATTACCCCTGGTGTAACATGAGTAAAGAAGGATAAACAATGGCATAATAATAGGTAACCCGCAAAATAAATATAAGAAATACTTTAATTGAAACAATGCATGTTTGAATAAATAAAGCAGAGATTTTGCAATAATAGGTTCAATATGATCAAAGATGAATACAATTTGCCTTGCTCTGGTCCCTAGGGTACCTCAGCGACGATTTCAAAGTAAATTGGCGCGTCGACGGGCTCTAAATCTAAGCGACAAAACACAAAAGTAAATAAAACAGGCACAAACTCTACTAAAACAGCCAAAATAAGTATTTTTAATGGATTCTTGGTAATTTTATGAATTTAATGAAATTTTAATGAACTTAAACGGAGATCGGATGAATTGGTTATGAATTTTAGAAGTTTAACTGTGTTTTTAAACTAAACAGAAAACCTTAAATCAATTATTGCGCAATTAAGTGAGGCACTGACGTCAGCGAGGAGAGAGAGAGGGCTGACGGGTGAGGGCCACCTATCGGTGAGACAAGGGGAGGATGAGGGGCTGACAGGTGGGCCCGAGAGGGGGAGAGAGAGGAGAGAGGGGACCGGCCGGCTGATGGGTGGGCCCTGGCTGGCAGTGGCACAAAACAGACAGGGGGGGAAGACGGCGGCTTTGGCCAGCAGAGTGAGAAGGCGGCACCGATGGCGAGCGGGCGACAGAGGGCGGCTACCGGTGGCAAGTTGTGGGCGGCACGGACCGGCGGAGGACGACGACGGCGCGGTGGAGGGTGGCGGCGGCGCTCGCGAACAGCGAGGGGAAGGCGGCGTGAAGGCGCAGCGGGTGACGACCGACGGCGAAGGGCGGCGGCCGGGCCATGCGAGACACGCACTGGACAGGGTGGTGGCGCGGGCGATGACCGGACGACGGCGCACGATGGATGGCGACCAACGAGATGGGCGGCACGCGGCCGAGGCCGTTGCGGGTGGCGCACGACATCGGGGACGACGGCGATGGCCGGCGGCCCATGGCACACGGCGACGGCTAGGTGGAGAAGACCGAGCGGTGGCGGCAGCGGGAAAGGGAGAGGGAGAAGAGGGGGCGCTCACCGGCAGCAGCAAAGGCGGCGGCGCGTCGGCGAGGAGGCGAGACAGGGGATGACGGCCAACGTTGAGGCAATCCGGCGGCAGGTGGCAAGATGAGATGCAACGGCGACGGAGTTGGGCGCAGCGGCAGCTTCGGGCAGCGGGGAAAATAGCGGGGCGCGCAGCGGCGGGGAGGGGATTTTATAGGGGGGCGTAGCCGGCTAGGGCGGGCTGTGGTTGGAGACCCAGCAGCCACGGCGGCGGACTCAGCGGCTTCGGTTGCGGGCGGCGATGGAGTCCGGCTCGGCCACGGTGGTGGCACGGGCTCGGTTTGGCCGAGGGAGGCGAGGCAGACTTGCCACGGGCAGCCGAGGGGGAGGAGCTGGGCTGGGCGGTGGCGCAGGCGACGAGCGGGCACGCGCGGTGAGGAGGGGAGGGATTGGGCCGGCTTGGCTGCGGGCCGGCCAAAGAGAGAGAAAGGAGGCATGCCGGGAGAAAGAGGGAAAAAGAGGAGGACGTAAAGGGAAAGAATTGAGTTGCGGCCCAATTTGGGAAAAGAAAAGGTAGGAAAAAGGAAGGAAAACAAAAAAAACGAAAAAGGAGTGCCTCAATGGAGAGTAGGATTGAATGATCCGATGTTCGGGAGAAAATCACTTGTGTATCAATTCTTGTGTTTCCAGGTTTCTGTGTGTTACTGGGATCTTTTTGTCTTCATCTTCTGCACACGAGCACCACACATTCTTAGAAACTTCACTGAAAAATGGGATTTTCAAAGTCTCCCTTTTTACTGCACGGACGTTCCGGTGTTCATACCCGGACGGTCCGGCCAAAGCTCTCGGCCCAACCCGAGAGCGCCGACCACACAGTCCGGCCTACTAACCACTGCATTTCAATGAAATTTCCAGAAGCCTACCCTCTAGGAATTTAGGCATGTTTGTGTATATTGTAGAGCCATTAATAACATAACTATTCAGTATTGTGACCCTATTCCTAGGCTAGATGACATGTGTCACACCCTGAGTTTTTTCTTAGCTAAAATAAATTAAATAAATCACTAAAAATAATTTGTTTAATTAAATTCAGGAGAAAAAATGTGTAATTTAATTTAATTTAAAGGAAGCTCTTCGAAATATTCTAAAATGTCTCGAAAGTGTTTTAAATAATTAACAGGATTTAAATTTGAATTTCAGTCAATAAAATTTGCTTAAACAAATATAATAAAAATCGGCGAAATTGGAGGCAATTCGCTTTTACCCCTTTTTTCTTTTTCCCTCCTCTCTGTTTTCCTTTTTGCTTCCTTCCTCTTTTACATTCTTTCTCTTTCTTATCTCCTTCTGTGCGTCAGCACGCTCGCTCCCCTCCTTTCTTTCCCCTCTCCCAGCCAAGCCAGTCGGCCCATTCCCTCCATCCTCTCCCAGCTCGTGTGGAAGTCCAACCTCCACCCTCCGCAATCCCCGCGACATCGACAGGTGGAGCCCACCTGTCAATCCCGTCCCCCACCTCCTGCCGGTGCCCGTGCCCGCGCATCGCCGCCATGCCGCGTTCGCCCACACCCCCACCTCTCCCTCGCTCCGTGCCCACGCCGCTGCTTCCCCGCGTGCCCTCCGCTCCGCGCCCGCCGCACCGCACTGATCCACTGCTCCGTGCCACACCGCATCGAGCCGCCGCCTCGCCTGCCCGCTCACTGCCCGCTGCACCGCACTGAGCCGTGCCATGGCTGTCGCCTGTACCAGACGCCTGGACCACACCAGCGCCAACGCGTCATAACCGCATTCTTGCATCCACGCCCGCACCCTCTGATTTTCCTAGCGTAGGCTGCAACCACTGCCGCGTTTCCCCCACGCCGCGGCCTCAAACGGCCTCCCCGCCCTTTGAACTCCACCACCTCTCGCCCCCCTCCTACTTAATCCACCCTCGGCCCGCGACACCGTGCCTCCTTCTCTACCTCCTTTCGCCTTATCACCATTGTCATTCACCGCTGGTGAGTTCCCTTCCTCCTCCCTCTCACTGCTGCCTAGCCACTCTTTTGCCGCCATCGCTGTCATCATCCTTCCCCACTCCCTTCTTCTCTCAGCTCATGCTCACACCGCTAGCCATCGCGTCAACGTCACGTCGTTGCCGTGCGCCACTGCCAGGCCAGTTGCCGCCGATTGTCACCGTCGCCGATGCTCCCCGCCGTCGAATCCTCATGCGTGTGCCTGCCTCAGTCGCAGCCGAGCGTCACGGCTCGCCGCGGTGGGTCGCTGGCCGCTGTCGTTGGTTGCCTAGCACCACCGGCCATCCTCGCCGTGGTCCATCGCCGCCACCACGTGGCTCGGCCGCAACCTCATCCCCCTGCTCTGTTCGGCCGGTGCCAATTTCCTTCCCCCTCTCCGTTTTTTCCTAACTGCCACCCCGGGCACACATGTCATGCTCTTTCTCTGACCCGAACTGTGGGCCCCACCCGTCAGCTCTCCATCTCTCTCTCCTCGCGTGGGCCCCACAAGTCAGCAACTGTTCCCTGATGCGGCACGATGTCACGATCTTCACATTGTAGGATCTTGATCTCGATAACTAGTTGTAGAACAGTTAGTTAACTTGCTGCAAGCAGCGATGTCACACTCGGAGTTTTGTCCTAAGCCTTAAATCGTAAAAGAAATCCGTAAACAACAACCGGCTTAATTAACTCAGGAATAATCCCTCTAAAAGAAATTAATTCAATTAAATCGAGGCTCGCAAATCGACTAACTGGATTTAAATTCAAATTGCACAAGTATAAAATTTGACCAAACAAATTAATTTAAAACTCGGCAAAAGTGGGGTTTTTCTTTTTCCCTCCTTTTTCCTTTCTTTTTCCCTTCCTTCTCAAATTGGGCTGAAGTCCAATCTTCCTCCCTTCCTTTCTTTTTTCCTTTTTCTTTTTCCTCTCCTTCTTCCCAGGCCGGCCCAGCCGAGCCGGCCCATCTTCCCGATCGGCCGGCCCAGCCGACCGGCTCCTTCCTCCCGTGCGCGCGCCTTCCCCCGCTTGGGCCGCCGCCGGGCCCAGCTCGCGCGCCGCGCTCGTCCGCGAGTTCGCGCCGCCACCCTCCTCCCTCGCGCCACTGACAGGTGGGGCCCACCTATCAGCGACCGAGCCCCGCCAGGTCTCGTGCCCGCGCCGCGCCAAGTCCGAGTCCGCGCCACCGCCGCAACCGCCGCCGCCGAGACCGCGTCGCGCCCGACTCGGTCTCCAACCTCCGCCCCGCCCTAGCCGGCGCCGCCACCCTATAAATCCCGAGCCGCCGCACGCCGTCGCCCACTTTTCCTCTATGCTAAGTCGTCGTCGCACCGTCGCTGTTCGCCGCCGCCGTTCAATCCCGCTGCCGGCCGCCCGTCGTCACCGTCCAGCCGCGTCACCGTCTCCGCCTCGGCGTTGCCAACCCTCCGCCGGCTCCCGTCGCCGCCGGTGGACGCCCCGCACCCTTCGCCGCTCCTCCATCCTCTCCACCGCCGCGCCTCGTCACCTCGCCGTCGTTCGCCGATCTCGTCGCCACGCGTTGCCAGCCGCCGCGCGTCTGCGTCACCAGCTCCGTCTCATCCTCGCCGACTCACCCGCACAGTCGCCGCCGCCGGTGAGAGTCTCCGTCCTCCTCCCCTCTCTCCCTCCCTTCCCGGCCGACCGCCGCCGAGCCACACGCCGTCGCCAGATGTGTGCGGAGCCCGTCGTCGCCGCCGCCCGCTGCTATCAACGTCGCCTTCGTGACGCCGCCGTCAAGCCGCCGCCACCCGCGCCCATCCGTGCCCACGCTCGTCGCTCGCTCGTCGTCGCCGCGCCAGCTGTCGCCTTGCCCGGTTGCGCCGCGTGCGCCGTCGCCTCGGTCGCGCGCCACACGCCATCGCCGGATGCCGGTCGTCGCCGTCGCGTCGTCGCCGTCGCGCCGTCGTCGCCGTCGCCGTGCGCCGCCGCCGTCGCTGCCACCAGCTGCCGCCGTCCGCCCGAGCCGCCGCTCCCCTCTCTGTTCCCCTCTCACCGACTGACGGGGCCCACCCGTCAGCCGTCACCCGCGCCCTCCTCCCTCTCTCCTCCCGTGGGACCCACTCGTCAGCCTCTCCTCTCCCCTCTCTCCCACCGACAAGTGGACCCCACCCGTCAGCGCCTCCTCTCTCCTCGCTGACGTCAGCAGCCCCATTAATTGCGTAATAATTGATTTAGGACTTTTCTGTTTAGCTAAAAAACCCATAAAACTTCTAAAATTCATAAGTAATTCATCTTGTCTCCGTTTAGGTCCATTCAAATTTCATTAAATTCATAAAATTGTCAAGAATCCATTAAAAATAGTTTCTTTTGCTGTTTCAGTAGAGTTTGTGCCTGTTTTATTTATTTTTGTGCTTTGTCGTTTAGATTCGGACCCCGCCGAAGAGCCGGTTTACTTCGAGATCGTCAACGAACTGCCCCAGGGACCAGAGCAAGGCAAGTGGCACTCATCTTTGATCATATTGAACCCATTATTGCAAATTCCCCACTTTGTTTATTCAAATATGTATTGTTTTAATTAAAGTATTTACTGTATTTATTTTCTTCGGGTAAACCTTATTATTACCGTCGATTATCCAACTTTATGCATTGCTGGACCAGGGGTAACTTGATTAGAGTTAGGCCTAGGTTAATGCTTAGCCGTGCTTAGGACAAGTAGCTCATGGGATCACCCTTAATCATGCTTAGTTCTAAATAGCTGAGATATTGATTCATCACCCGGTTCGGGTTAATGTGAACAAAAATATTGATAATGGTGGGCTGTGGGTGCATGGTTTTGAGAGTCGCACCCACGGCAGTTAAGGACCGGTTCACGGGAAACCCTGGAAGTAATTAAGTGCTAACCACATGCTGAAATGGATAAGGTGGGATTTGAAGCATGACTTCGAACTATTTGACGTACCGAGGCAAGGGTAGGCGTGATGGAGTATGGACGGGCAATCGTGGTGTAACGAAAGCCTCTGCTGCTTCCGGATCTACCAAGGCACAAGAGGGGACTGCCCGACTTGGTGTAAAGGAGGGGGTGAAACCTGAAGTGTGGTGCGATTAAATAGGGAGGGTTATGTGACGGGTCCTATTACGGTCTCCTTTCCGGTATACCATGGTGGTATGTCGGCGCATGTTCAAGTGTAGTGGAGTCGTGTCTTTTGGGTACAGTAGTGCACCTCTGATCGGAGTATAAACTATTCGAATAGCCGTGCCCACGGTTACGGGCGAGCTCCCAGCTTCACTGTGATTAGTGAACCTCTAATAACCTGAGTAAACTGGTTTTTCACTTGGGCCTACTGCAACGTGGTGTAACGTTGAGTAGTGGTTGGGCCTGTTGCAACATGGTGTAACGTTGGACAGTGTTGTGGTATCTTACCACTGTTATTTACTTATCCTTTACTGTACTCAATTTCCTGTACTTCTTTTTAATCTCTGTTATTTGTTTAACTGCTGCTTTACTGCAACTAACCCTAGTCCGTCCTTGATAATCCCTATGCATCATTTATCTCCCCTTTTCCGTGTTACTTGTTGAGTACGGTGGTTTGTACTCAGCCTTGCTTAACTTTCTCACCCCAGAGCTGGAAGTTGAGTCCGATGGAGGTGCCTCTCAGGAGTGAGCTGTTCCGCCGTCGAAGCTTTGCCTGTGGACTGGAGCCGTACCCGCTGGAGCTAGTCTACCTTTTTCTTTCCGCTGCATTTCCGCTAGAATAAGTGTAATTTTCAGTTGTTTCTAAGAACGATTGTTATGTAATCAACATTGTCTTTTTGTGTACCCTGGTTGGTCCTGGACAGGGATTTAATACACAATTAAGTTCAGAAATTCGTGTGAGGAATTTCTGAGCGTGACAAGTTGGTATCAGAGCCAGGTTTTGATCGTAGGATCAGCCCAATGGAAACCCTAAGAGCCCTCTGCTTTTCATGTTTGTGCATAGTTTGCGAAAGTGAGAGTGCTTTGAAAATGGGTTAGTGCTTTTCAAAAGCATGAGTCGTTTAAAAAGACAAAACCCCTTTGGTTGAAAAGCGTGAGTAAATCGATTTACGGGTAAAACTTTATTTACTTTGTTTCTTTTATGATTTATTTATCTTGAAATATAATTTTGCATCTATTGATTCCATATCCTTGTGTTCTTTAGATGGCTGACCACCCTTTGTACCATCGTGGAAACGGAATGGCTGGATTCGTGGTAGAGTTGGCAAGAGTCTCATTCACGGTAGGATACCCCTATGAGCCAGAGTACACCACGATCCACCCTCTTGAAGGCGAGTTTCCCCACCGTGTCAGATTGGAGCTACATGCAATCCCCGGTTTCCTCCCTAACTTGGAAGCAGAAGGAGTCGGAGGTTCGCATGAGCATGCCTGCCAGGAAGCTGCTTACAGTCTGATGACAACGCTCAGGGCCAGGCATGACCTGACGTTTCGGCATTCGGCTTACCGGTATCACCCTGGTCGTGGACCCAATTCGATGGTCAGTAGGTTTCGTTCTGCCCGAAGTGAGCAAGACCCTACCTTCAGTAGGATGTGCACGGTGCTGCAGGGCCTCGACCAGATGCATCACGATCTCCATGAAGCGTCCAAGGCCTTGAACGACACCAAGCTCACTCAGATCGTCCGTCTGCAGGATGAGATCGACCGGTTGAAGAAGGACTCCCAGAGCCCGGTGGTGCAAGGCTTCGCACCACGGCAAGGAAGCAAACCCGTGGGCCGCCAAGAGTTCAGTCTTACCCCGGTGCCCCGGATGAATCAAGACCACTGATGCAGATGGCGCCCACCTTTCCGACCCCAGTGCCCGAGGAAGGTGTCTCCCCTTTCAACGCTGCAAGAAACCGCAACGGGACCGTCACCGTCTCTAGCAGCAGTGAGTCCGCCTCTGGTGAAGATGAAGACGGTCTCCCCAGCAACTCCATGAGCCGTTCCGAAGACGAGGAAGAAGATTCGTCCCCTGTCGTCGATCGTCGCTCTCCTTCCGTGCCCTAAACATCGCCTTTAGCTTCGTTCTTAGTCGTTGTGTGCTAGCTTTGGTGTGTTAGGATTGCTTCGCTTGGGGCTAGTGGTGAACCATAGCAGTAGTGGGGTTATGGTTGTACCGCCAGGAGTTGTGTGGTTTTAAGTGTGTTTCTTAAGGAAGACAATTACAGTTCACTAATTAAATAAAGCCTTGTTTGCTTAGCCGTTTCTTTTTCTTCTTTCTCTTTCTGTTCCCTCCCGCTCCTGCAGATGGTGAACACCCGCCACGGCAACCGCGACACCGACCAGTCCAGCACAGGAGGACCGCCCCCACCGCCTCCACCAGAGAACCCGTCACTTGCTCAGATTCTTGCTAGCCAGACACAGATGCTCGCTTGGATGATGTAGCAGATGCAACAGCAGTAGGAGCAACACCAGCAAGTGTTACAGTAGCTTTTAAACCAGAATCAGAACAACCAACAACAGCATGGACCACCCCCAGTGCAGTCCAAGTTGCCAGAGCTTCTCCCTGTTCGTCCCCCGACCTTCTCAAGCACTACCAACCCCATGGAGGCAAGTGATTGGCTCCATGCTATCGAGAAGAAGCTCAATCTACTACAGTGCACTGACCAAGAGAAAGTATCCTTCGCCGCACATCAACTGATGGGTCCCGCCTCTGCTTGGTGGGATAATTTTCTGGTTACCCGCACCGCTACTACGGAAGTAACTTGGGTGGAGTTCTGCCTTAACTTCTGAAAGGCCCATATCCCTGATGGGATAGTCACACAGAAGAAGCGTGAGTTCCACGCTTTGCAGCAAGGTACCAAGACAGTAACAGAGTACCTTCATGAGTTTAATCGCCTAGCGCGATATGCTCCCGAGGACGTTCGCACTGACGCCGAAAGACAAGAAAAATTCCTCGGAGGTTTGGATGACGAATTGAAGAAGCAGTTGCTTTCGGGCGACTATGCTGACTTTGAAAGACTAGTGGACAAGGCCATCCGTCAAGAGGACCAGCACCTCGAGATGGATAGGAAGAGGAAGGCCTCGCAGTTCAGGTCCAACCAGCCGCCTCCTCAGAAGCCCCGATTCCACACCGGCCCCCATCCTCCGAATCAGCAGCACGGGCAATCGACCTTTATTGTCCGCCAGCACCGTCCCTACAACCCCAACAACTTCTACAGTGGTGGCTCGTCCCAGCGTGCTCCACCTCAGCGTGCTCTCCCTGCACCAGCTCCCCGACAACAGAACGGTCACACCCAGAGTTTTTCCCTAAGCCTAAAATCGTAAAAAGAAAACTGTAAATAACAATTGGCTTAATTAACTCAGGAAGAATCTCTCTAAAAGAAATTAACTCAGTTAAATCGAGGCTCGCAAATCGACTAACTGGATTTAAATTCAAATTGCAGAAGTATAAAATTTGGCCAAACAAATTAAGTTAAAACTCGGCAAAAGTGGGGTTTTCCTTTTTCCCTCCTTTTCCCTTTCTTTTTCCCTTCCTTCTCAAATTGGGCCGAAGTCCAATTTTCCTCCCTTCCTTTTCTTTTTCCTTTTTCTTTTTCTTCTCCTTCCTTCCCGGGCCGGCCCAGCCGAGCCGGCCCATTTCCCCTCGGCCGGCCCAGCCGACCAGCCTCCGGCCTCCTCCCCGCGCGCGCCCCGCCTGGGCCGCTGCCTCGGCCCAGCTCGCTCGCTCGCCCGTGCCGCGAAGTCCGTCGCCGCTCCCTCCTCCCTCGCGCCACTGACAGGTGGGGCGCACCTGTCAGTGACAGTAAACCCGCCAGCCCGCGCCGCGCCGCGCCGCGCCGAGTCCGAGTCTGCGCCGCCGCCGCAACCGCCGCCGCCGCATCGGCCGCCGCCGACACCGCGTCGTGCCCGACTCGGTCTCCAACCTCCGCCTCGCCCTAGCCGGCGCCGCGACCCTATAAATTCCGAGCCGCCGCGCGCCGTCGCCCACTTTCCGCCTTCGTCCGAGCCGCCGCCGCGCTGTCGTCGTTCACCGCCGCCAGTAGATCCAGCCGCCAGCCGCTGGTCGTCGACGTCTAGCCGCGTCACCGCCTCCGCCTCGCTGTCGCCGACCTTCTGCCGCCCTCGTCGCCACCAGGGAGTCTCCACAGCGCTGCGCATTCCTTCGCCGCCCGGTCGCTGTCGCGCCCGGTCTCGTCACCGTCGCCGATCGATCTCCGTCGCCATCGCCGATCTTCCGCTCCTACCCCGTCGCCACCTTCGCCTCGATCTCGCCGACCCGCCCGCGCGTTCGCCGCCGCCGGTGAGTGTCTCCATCCTCCTCCCCTCTCTCTCCCCCTTCCCGGCCGACCGCCGCCGAGCCGCACGCCGTCGCCGGACGCGTGCGGAGCTCCTCCTCGCCGCCACTCGCTGTGGTCATCGTCGCCTTCGCGACGCTGTCGTCTAGCCGTCGCCGCCCGCGCCCGTCCGCACCCGCGCTCGTCGCCGTCGTGCCGCCGTCGCCGTGCACCGGCGCTCGGTCCCGCGCCTCGCGCTGCCGCCGGACGCCGGTCATCGTCGTCGCGCCGTGGTTGCCGTCGTGCCGTCGTCGCCGTCTCCGTGCGCCGCCGCCGCCGCGCCGCCCGCAGCTCCCGCCACCGGCCGCGCTCTCCCCTCCTCTCTGTTCCAGCCTCGCTGACGAGCGGGCCCCACTCGTCAGTCACCCCCGCGCCTCTCTTCCTCTCTCTCCTCCCCCTCTTTCTCACCGACAGGTGGTCCCCACCTGTCAGCCGTCAGCCTCCTCTCTCCTCGCTGACGTCAGCAGCCCCATTAATTGCGCAATAATTGATTTAGGACTTTTCTGTTTAGCTTAAAAACCCAGAAAACTTCTAAAATTCATAAGTAATTCATCTAGTCTTCGTTTAGGTCCATTCAAATTTCATTAAATTCATAAAATTGTCAAGAATCCATTATAAATAGTTTCTTTTGCTGTTTTCAGTAGAGTTTGAGCCTGTTTATTTATTTTTGTGCTTTGTCGCTTAGATTCGGACCCCAAGACTTGCTGGACCAAGGGTAAATTGATTAGAGTTAGGCTTAGGTTAATGCTTAGCCGTGCTTAGAACAAATAGCTCATTGGGATCACAATTAATCATGCTTAGTTCTGAATAGCTGAGATAATGATTCATTACCCGGTACGGGCTATTGTCAACTAAAATATTGATAATGGTGGGCTGTGGGTGCATGGTTTTGAGAGTCGCACCCATGGTAATTAAGGACCGGTTCACGAGAAACCCTGGAAGTAATTAAGTGCTAACCACATGCCGAAATGGGTAAGGTGGGATTTGAAGCATGACTTCGAACTATTTGACGTACCGTGGCAAGGGTAGGCGTGATGGAGTATGGACGGGCAATCATGGTGTAACGAAAGCCTCTGCTGCTTCCGGATCTGCCAAGGCACAAGAGGGGACTGCCCGACTTGGTGTAAAGGAGGGGGTGAAACCTGAAGTGTGGTACGATTAAATAGGGAGGGTTGTGTAACGGGTCCTATCACGGTCTCCTTTCCGGTATACTATGGTGGTATGTCGGCACACGTTCAAGTGTAGTGGAGTCGTGCCTTGTGGGTACAGTAGTACACCTCTGATCAGAGTATAAACTATTCGAATAGCCGTGCCCACGGTTACGTGCGAGCTTCCAGCCTCACTGTGATTAGTGAACCTTTAAATAACTTGAGTAATTGGTTTCTCACTCGGGACTACTCCAACGTGGTGTAACATTGAGTAGTGGTTGGGCCTGTTGCAACGTGGTGTAACGTTGGACAGTGTTGTGGTATTTTACAACTGTTATTTCCTTATGCTTTACTGGATTCATTTACCTGCATTTCTTTTAATCTCTGTTATTTGTTTAACTGCTGCTTTATTGCAACTAACCTTAGCCTGTCCTTGTTAATCCCTATGCATCATTCATTTATTTTCCCCCTTGTCCGTGTTACTTGTTGAGTACGGTGGTTTGTACTCAGCCTTGCTTAACTTTCCCACCCCAGAGCTAGAAGTCGAGTCCGATGGAGGTGCCTCTCAGGAGTGAGCTGTTCCGCCGTCGAAGCGTTGCCTGTGGACTGGAGCCGTACCCGCTGGAGCTAGTCTACCTTTTTCTTTCCGCTGCATTTCCGCTAGAATAAGTGTAATTTTCAGTTGTTTCTAAGAACGATGGTTATGTAATCAACATTGTCTTTTTGTGTACCCTGGCTGGTCCTGGACAGGGAATTCAATACACAATTAAGTTCAGAAATTTGTGTGAGGAATTTCTGGGCGTGACAAGAACGCTCCTCCACCGATAGCTCAACCTCCTCTAGCCAGGAAAGATGTAGGTGCAAAGCCTGGAGTGTGCTACAACTGTGGCGACCCAGGTCACTTTGCCGACAAGTGCCCGAAGCCGAAGCGCAGCGGGCAGAGGTTTGTGCAAGCTCGTGTGAATCACATCACTGTAGAAGAAGCACAGGCTGCGAGAAGTAATACTGGGTACGTTTCCTGTCAACTCCGTACCTGCTACAGTACCTTTTGATTCTGGTGCTACACAGTCTTTTATTTCAAGGAGGTTTGTGGGAATGCTTGGGTTAAGAAGGGAAAAGTTAAGAAACCCGATGCGGGTTAGTACTCCAGGGCATAGTACGTTTTCGGACCTTTATAGCCCTAATGTGCCCATAGAAATCCAAGGGACATCCTTTCTAGCCAATCTCATCCTTCTCGAATCCAAAGACCTAGATGTCATTTTGGGAATGGACTGGCTTACCAAGCATCAAGGAGTGATTGATTGTGCCAAGCATACAGTCACCCTGACCAGTGAAGGTGGCGAAGTGGTGACTTATCAGTCGTCAGAGTCAGTAACAATCAGGACTTGTTTGAATCAGATGGAAGCCGAAGAGCGACCCTCAGAAACAGTCAAAGATCCGAAGAAGTTGGAAGACATAGTAGTGGTTTGTGAGTATCCGGAGGTGTTTCCAGATGATCTCACAACAATGCCGCCAGAAAGGGAGATCGAGTTTCGTATCGATTTGGTACCAGGAACTGCACCGATCTATAAGAGACCCTACAGGATGGCAGCTAATGAGATGGCAGAAGTGAAGAAGCAAGTGGATGAACAGCTTCGGAAAGGTTACATCCGACCGAGTACCTCGCCTTAGGGTGCCCCGGTTATCTTTGTTGAGAAGGAGGACAAAACTAAGAGGATGTGTGTGGACTATCGTGCTTTGAACGATGTTACCATCAAGAATAAGTACCCTCTGCCAAGGATTGATGATCTGTTTGATCAATTGAAGGGAGCCAAAGTTTTCTCCAAGATCGAGTTGAGAATTCGGGAAGAAGATATTCCCAAGACGGCATACACTACTCGCTATGGCTTGTATGAATGTACAGTAATGTCGTTTGGACTTACTAATGCCCCGGCATTTTTCATTAATCTCATGAATAAGGTGTTCATGGAATACCTGGATAAGTTTGTGGTCGTCTTCATCGATGACATTCTTATCTACTCCAAGTCAGAAGAAGAGCACGAGCAACATTTGCGGATTGTGCTAGAGAAGCTAAGAGAACACCAGTTGTATGCCAAGTTCAGGTTTTAAGCCAGGCGGAAGAAAAAGTCAGAATAATCTGTGAAAGGTTGAAGACGGCCCAAACCAGACAGAAGAGTTATGCAGATAATCGTCGAAGGGACTTAGCCTTCGAAGCAGGAGACTATGTGTACCTCCGTGTCACACCTTTGCGAGGAGTACACCGGTGTCAGACCAAAGGAAAATTGGCACCACGTTTTGTGGGACCATACCGGATAGTGGAACGCAGGGGAGAAGTTGCATATCAGTTAGAGCTCCCTGCTAACATGGCTGGAATCCATGACGTATTCCATGTGTCGCAACTCAAGAAGTGCCTACGTGTGCCTGAAGAACAGACCAATTCCGAGCACATCGATTTACAGGAAGATCTAACATATGTGGAGAAACCAGCACGGATTCTAGAAACCAGTGAAAGAAAGACTCGGAACCGTGTGATCAGATTCTACAGAGTTCAGTGGAGTCACCACTCAGAAGAAGAAGCGACATGGGAAAGAGAAGATAAGCTCAAGGCCGCCCATCCGCACCTCTTTGCCAGTGCCTCCGAATCTCGGGGTCGAGATTCCGTTTAAGGGGGGTAGGTTTGTCACGCCGGGAGTTTTGTCCTAAGCCTTAAATCGTAAAAAGAAATTCGTAAACAACAATCGGCTTAATTAACTCAGGAAAAATCCCTCTAAAGAAATTAACTCAATTAAATCAAGGCTCGCAAATCGACTAACTCGATTTAAATTCAAATTGCAGAAGTATAAAATTTGGCCAAACAAATTAATTTAAAATTCGGCAAAAGTGGGGTTTTCCTTTTTCCCTCCTTTTTCCTTTCTTTTTCTCTTCCTTCTCAAATTGGGCCGAAGTCCAATTTTCCTCCCTTCCTTTTCTTTTTCTTTTTTCTTTTTCTTTTCCTTCCTTCCTGGGCCGGCCCAGCCGAGCCGGCCCATTTCCCCTCGGCCGGCCAACCGACCGGCTCCGGCCTCCTCCCCGCGCGCGCCCCGCCTGGGCCGCTGCCTCGGCCCAGCTCGCTCGCTTGCCCGCGCCGCGAAGTCCGTCGCCGCTCCCTCCTCCCTCGCGCCACTGACAGGTGGGGCCCACCTGTCAGTGACAGTAAACCCGCCAGCCCGCGCGCCCGCGCCGCGCCGAGTCCGAGTCTGCGCCGCCGCCGCAACCGCCGCCGCCGCATCGGCCGCCGCCGACACCGCGTCGTGCCTGACTCGGTCTCCAACCTCCGCCCTGCCCTTGCCGGCACCGCCACCCTATAAATCCCGAGCCGCCGCGCGCCGTCGCCCACTTTCCGCCTCCGCCCGAGCCACCGCCGCGCTGTCGTCGTTCGCCGTCGCCGGTAGATCTCGCCGCCAGCCGCCGGTCATCGCCGTCCAGCTGCGTCACCCCTCCGCCTCGCTGTCGCCGACCTGCTGCCGCCCTCGTCGCCGCCAGGGAGCATCCCCAGCGCCGCGCATTCCTTCGCCGCCCGGTCGCCGCCGTGCCCGGTCTCCTCACCGTCGCCAACCGATCTCCGTCGCCACCGCCGATCTTCCGCTCCTACCCGCGTCACCACCTCCACCTCGATCTCGCCGACTCGCCCGCGTGTTCGTCGCCGCCGGTGAGAGTCCCCTTCCTCCTCCCCTCTCTCTCCCCCTTCCCGGCCGTGCGTCGCCGAGCCGCACGCCGTCGCCGGACGGGTGCGGAGCTCGTCCTCGCCGCCACATGCTGTGGTCGTCGTCGCCTTCGCGACGCCGTCGTCAAGCTGCCGCCACCCGCGCTCGTCGCCGCTCGTCGCCGGTCGACACCGTCGTCAAGCCGCCACCGCCGGCGCTCGGTCCCGCGCCACGCGCTGCCGCCGGTCGTCGTCGTCGCGCCGTTGTCACCGTCGCGCCGTTGTCGCCGTCGCGCCGTCGTCACCGTCGCGTCGTCGCCGTCGTGCTGTCGTCGCCATCGCCGTGCGCCGCCGCCGCCGCGCCGGTCGCGCGCTCCCCTCCTCTCTGTTCCAGCCTTGCTGACGAGCGGGCCCCACACGTTAGTCGCCCCCGCGCCCTCCCTTCCTCTCTCTCCTCCCCGGGCCCGCGTGTCAGTCTCTCCCTCCCCCTCTCTCTCACCAACAGGTGGTCCCCACCTGTCAGCCGTCAGCCTCCTCTCTCCTCGCTGACGTCAGCAGCCCCATTAATTGCGCCATAATTGATTTAGGACTTTTCTGTTTAGCTAAAAAACCCAGAAAACTTCTAAAATTCATAAGTAATTCATCTAGTCTCCGTTTAGGTCCATTCAAATTTCATTAAATTCATAAAATTGTCAAGAATCCATTAAAAATAGTTTCTTTTGCTATTTCAGTAGAGTTTGTGCCTGTTTTATTTATTTTTGTGCTTTGTCGCTTACATTCGGACCCCGTCGAAGAGCCGGTTTACTTCGAGTTCGTCGTCGACGTTCTCCAAGGGCCAGAGCAAGGCAAGTGACACTCATCTTTGATCATATTGAACCCATTATTGCAAATTTCCCGCTTTATTAATTCAAATATGCATTGTTTTAATTAAAGTATTTACTGTATGTTATTTTTCGGGTAAACCTTATTATTATGCCGTTGTTTATCCAACTTTATTCGTTGCTGGACCAGGGGTAACTTGATTAGAGATAGGCTTAGGTTAATGCTTAGCCATGCCTAGAACAAATAGCTCATCGGGATCACATTTAATCATGCTTAGTTCTGAATAGCTGAGATATTGATTAATCACCCGGTTCGGGTTAATGTCAACTAAAATATTGATAATGGTGGGCTGTGGGTGCATGGTTTTGAGAGTCACACCCATGGCAATTAAGGACCGGTTCACGGGAAACCCTGGCAGTAATTAAGTGCTAACCACATGCCGAAATGGGTAAGGTGGGATTTGAAGCATGACTTCGAACTATTTGACGTACCGTGGCAAGGGTAGGCGTGATGGAGTATGGACGGACAATCGTGGTGTAACGAAAGCCTCTGCTGCTTCCGGATCTACCAAGGCACAAGAGGGGACTGCCCGACTTGGTGTAAAGGAGGGGGTGAAACCTGAAGTGTGGTACAATTAAATAGGGAGGGTGAACGGGTCCTATCACGGTCTCCTTTCCGGTATACCATGGTGGTATGTCGGCGCACGTTCAAGTGTAGTGGAGTCGTGTCTTGTGGGTACAGTAGTACACCTCTGATCAGAGTATAAACTATTCGAATAGTCGTGCCCACGGTTACGGGCGAGCTCCCAGCCTCATTGTGATTAGTGAACCTTTAATAACTTGGGTAATTGGTTTCTCACTCGGAACTACTGCAACGTGGTGTAACGTTGAGTAGTGGTTGGGCCTGTTGCAACGTGGTGTAACGTTGGACAGTGTTGTGGTATTTTACAACTGCTTTTTACTTATCCTTTACTGTATTTAATTACCTGTATTTCTTTTTAATCTCTGTTATTTGTTTAACTGCTGCTTTATTGCAACTAACCTTAGTCTGTCCTTGTTAATCCCTATGCATCATTTATTTCCCCCTTGGCCGTGGTACTTGTTGAGTACGGTGGTTTGTACTCAGCCTTGCCTAACTTTCCCACCCCAGAGCTAGAAGTCGAGTCCGATGGAGGTGCCTCTCAGGAGTGAGCTGTTCCGCCGTCGAAGCGTTGCCTGTGGACTGGAGCCGTACCCGTTGGAGCTAGTCTACCTTTTTTCTTTCCGCTGCATTTCTGCTAGAATAAGAGTAATTTTCAGTTGTTTCTAAGAACGATGGTTATGTAATCAACATTGTCTTTTTGTGTACCCTGGCTGGTCCTGGACAGGAATTTAATACAGAATTAAGTTCGGAAATTCGTGTGAGGAATTTCTGGGCGTGACAGACACTGAGTCGGCGACGGTCGGATTCGACGGCGGCCGTTGCGGGCGACGGAGTTGGAGTCGGCGGCGACGACGCGCGGAGCTCGGCCCGGATGCGGTGGGGAGGCGGCGTAGACTTGCGCAGCGCAGGCGCGGGCGAGCTGGGCCGAGCGGCGGCCCAGGAGGGAGGAGGCGCGCGCGCGGGAGAGGGGGCGGCCGGTCGGCTGGGCTTGTAAGAGCCCCAGGTTCATAACCAGGTATTTATAAATTCATTTGTTGTCCTTTAGATTGCATATTTACTATATTGCAATTTGATCATATGCAATAACAAAATTAACTCTAATCGGTAAAATTGAAACCACTTCTATTTAAGCAATAACCTGAACAGAAGTATACATATTTAATATTTTATTCAAATATTAGTTTACTTATCATCACTAAATATAAATTTTGTTGAATTTTAACTCTCTATTTAGGTCTCCTAAAAATTCAAACCAAGTTTCAGCCTAACCCAATTCATCTTTTCACCAGATTTAAAATACTTGGGATTTATGTGTGAAACTTTCAAAAATGGAAACTAGGTGACTCAATCTATCTCAACACCAAAACACACATTTTTCACACTCTTATAGCTTAATCAAATTGAATTTACCAAGAGAGAGAAATAAAATAAATCCTGAAAACTGCAAGAGTGAATCTGTACTCAATTTTTCACCCACCTCTCTCACCCTCCTAAACAGCCATGACTTGGGCCCACTTGTCATTGACCTTGGGTGTCTCTTTAGCCCCCACAACACCCTCTTGGGCGTGCTCCCACCTCAGGATTTAAGGGGGAGGGGCAGAGAAAACCCCTTCATCTCCCTCCCATTCTGTTCTTGTTGCTGTTCTGTTCTTCCATGAGCTAAGCTCCCTCCTCATTTTCCTCCTCCCCAAATCTTCACAAAAATGCAAGGATCCAGCCCTGCATGTCACACCACAAGATCCCCAAGGTTGTAAGCTTTCCATCCATCCAAATAGCCTGCACATGCATCGGTTGCTGAGGGAGATCGAGAAGAAAAGAGGAGCTTGCTGCTTGGTGCAGAGCAGCAGCAGCAGCAGTTGTTTTCCTCCTCTTGGTGAGCTTTCTTCCCCATCCATAGCTACTCTCTTAGGTTCCCCATCATGCTGAGCATTCCTAGTCTCCTCCATAGGTCACAGGTTCAAGATTTGGAGGCTAGTAGCAGGCTCCAAGCTATTTTCTCTTCTTCGGTGACAACAGCTCGGTGTCTTTGCTTCCCTATTTTGGTGACTTTTCAGCTTCTTCAACTCAAGCTGAAAAGTGTCTTCTTAGCAGTAGAATCAAGTCCTTAATGTATGTTTTCTTGCATGTGATGCTCTTGGCATTCATGCACTAGATCGAGCCATCCACACGTGCTGTTTTGGCTGAAAAATGAGTGAACTTTGAAAATCCATAACTAATTCATATGAACTCCGATTTCAGTGAAACAAATTCTTATTGCTTCATAAAACAGATCTCTTCATTGTTGTAAAATAAAAATGACCAACTTTTTACTGTTTTTCTCTGTAAGAATATAAATAGCTATATGTCTCCCTTGTGTGGTCTAGCTCTTCATAGATTCGTAAGAAATTATTGGTAAAAGCTAAAATTGTGAAACCAATTTTGTTGAGCTTATATTTTGTTACTCTTTTCTGTTGTGAAAATAAGCTTGACAATACTCCCCTTAAATCATGTTTAGGAGTGTATTTAGCATTCCCATGATTTTAACTTCTAAGATCCATAAATAAATAATGACAATACATAAAGCTGTGGAATAATTTTTCTTAGCACCTGTGAATGATGTACTGCCCACTAAAAATAATTATACATGTAAAAACTTGGTTTGAGTTGCAAGTTACTTGTAATGCTCTAAAGTAGACTTAATTATTTTTGGAGCTGTCATTATCTGACCTGAAGGCTTGTCATTTTCATATCTCCTAAACAATAAGTGATAATCTAGTGATTCTTTCACCTAAATTCAAGTTAACATGTGCTCTACTCACTGTATTTATTTCATGATTTATTGATCATTTCGCATGTGCATGTTTATTTGGGTCTTATTCGCATATTGCTTCTTTTCGGTAGATTTGGAGAATCCGGAGAGTACCGAGCCATATCCAGAGGAGGATAGTGACTACCCTCAGCAGGAAGGCAAGCACCTAAGCATATAGAACCTATGCTTTCTCTATAAATATCTTTGGTTGCAAAACTATACCTATATATGCATGTGTTTCCTAGATGTTAAAACGTTTGTTTTGGGTGAATTGGTAGATCCTAATTATGCATTTATTCCCTGTTATATTGCTGACCTTATCCCTTGTCACCACCGTATAGGAGTGTTAGGCTTGTTTACTTCATTCATGCTTAGCCATGCTTAATGCTAATAGAAGTATAAGGATTGACAGTACTATCATTTGTGGTGTATAGACAACTTGTACTAATGGGCATAAAACATGAGCACTTACACTAAATTATGGTTGATGAAATATGTTGGACTTGGACGGGTGGTAGGGCGATGAAGGAAGGTTGGTTTCCCCTGATGCAAGTAGCCCCGTCTGGGTCGTTAAGGACCGAACATTTTGACATCTATTCAAGCACCCTTCGTACTTACCACATGCCTTATTTGGGACCGGCTTGTTCTTTACTAGCTCTACTGTGATTATTTATACCACGTTGGAGAGACGTGAGGGCAGGTAGCCCTTTGGAGGGCCTCGGGTGCCTATGTTGGCCGGGGGTGCCTCCCGCGTGGTGCGCCCGCCTTGGTCACACCACACAGGCACGTGACTAAGTCGTCGGGAACCCCGGCGTGGTATAGGTGGTTGGGGTGGGATTAGAAAAGACATGTAATGAGCTTGTATCACTCGCGTACCGCACTCGACGGGGTGTGTAGCTTTTGATCCTTGTTCATTTCATGTGGGTACAATTGTACACCTCTGATCAGAGTATAATCTATTCGAATAGCCGCGTCCTCGGTTATGGACATTGCTTGATGTGTTAGTCAGTTATGTTAGCATCAAGTGTGGATTAATATGGATGAGTTTGTGTTTGATGGTGGTGTTGGCATGTTGTGCCATGATGGTGTGGACTTGGGTAGTCCCTTGTTGTTGGTGAGAGCGCCGTTTGGACTCTTTTGCTTATGCATTTCAGAATTGTATACTTGCTGTCAATAAGTTAAAATGATGTTATATTTACTATTACTTAACCACTTTTACTGTTATTTGCTCAATAAAATTGGCTTTATGCAACCTAGATGGCTTAGGTTAAGGTAAACCTTGCATACTCCTCTCTCCTTTTATATATAGTTTTGGGTAAGACTTGCGAGTACAATCTTGTACTTAATCCGGTGTCTGCAATTTTAGGTGAGGATTCCGGGTATGAGTTGTGCTTCTTGTGTGGTCACTGCTCTGCCGGGGGTGGCGAGGGCAGTGAGTGATCCCTTCTCTTGCAGCTTGGCTCTTGCCCGGTTGGTTTGCCCTTGTGGGGTTGTGGCACCGCCGGCTTTCGTTTTATGCTTATGAGCTTTATTTGAGTCTTCCGCTGCTACTCCTTCTGTGTATGTTGGGACCTTGGACCCTATGTTGTATCATGTACCTTGCCACTTATTATCCATGATATGGTACTGTTATGACTATTAGTTGCTTACGATGAAAATGTGAGGCTAGTCGCATTCCTGGGGACTAGCTAAGCATGAGTAACGGGTTTTGATCGCTTGAGATAATCGGAGATAGCGGTTTGGATCGAGTCACTAGGGTATGCTTTTAGTCGCTACCTTCGAGTGGTTGATGGGCATATGACGGAGTAGACTGGCAAACTATCTTACGGTTATGTCTTGCGCTCACTACTCGGCATTCCAATTATTATAACAGAAGGTTGTCAACCGTGATCATGGACACATTGAGCACGAGTGGCTATTTATGCGTGTGTGGATCTCACTCCAATAGTATGTGATGGTCACGTTGGACATTGGATGTTATAATACTTGGGGTGTCCACAGGGCTGGCTGAGCGGGGGAGGTAGGCCGGCTCGGCTTGGCCGGCCCGGGAAGGAAGAGGGGAAAAAGAAAAAGAAAAAAGAAAAAGAGAGGGGAGGAAAATTGGACTTCGGCCTAATTTGAGAAGGGAGGGAAAAGAAAGGAAAAAGAAGGAAAAAAGGAAAAGCCCCACTTTTGCCGAGTTTTAAATTAATTTCTTTGCCCAAATTTTATACTCTGTAATTTGAGTTTAAATCCTGTTAATCGATTTGGAACCTCAATTTAATTAAATTAAGTTTTTTCCTGAGTTAATTAAGCCAATTATTATTTACGAATTTTTTTTTACGAATTTAGGCTTGGGACAACACTCCGGGTGTGACACCGGCCCGCAGCCACACCGGCCCACCTCTCCTCTTCCTCCTGCGTGCCCTCGTCCTCCTTGGCTCGGCAAGCTAGCTGGCCCAGCTAGCTTGTGCCCGTGGCGAAGTCCGCCTTCCCTCCTCCTCCTTTCTCCCGGTTCGAGCTGGCCCACCGCCGCCGTGGTCGAGCGGGACTCCTGCCGCCACCGCTAGAATTGTCGCCGCCTCCTTCCCCCGTGGCTGACCCAGTCTCCAACTATCGTCTCCACCCTAGCCGCTACCCTCTCCCTATAAAGCTCCCACCGCCGCACGCTGCCACGCCCGTTTTCCCGAGCCCCCGCCGCACCCGAAGTCACCGCCACCGATCGATCTCCTTCGTCGCTGCCGATAGATCTCGCTGCCAGCCATCACCCCCTATTCCCAGTTCACGCCTCCTCCCCACCATCGTCAGCACCGCCGGTAAGCTGCCACCGCCTCCTCCCCCTCCCTCTTTTCCACTCCACGTGTTGCCGCCGAGGCCACCGCCGCCATCACGCGCATGCATGCTTCGGCCGTCGTGGTCATCCCTCCATCCACTGCCTCCTTCGCCTCGCCGTCACCGACCTGCCACCACCAACGTCGGTACGCCGTCGTGCCCGACGTGTCATCGCCGTCATTGTCCCCCCACCAAGCCGTCTGTCGCTCTCACCTTGCGCCGCCGCCCGTCGGCAGTGCCGCCCTGCTGTCGCGACCGCCGGTAGCCGTTGCACCATCACGCGCCTTCGGTCGGGCCGAGCCGAAGCCCGTGCCTCACCCTCCTCTGTTTTCCTCTCACCGTCGGGTGGACCCCACCCGTCGCCCTCCCACTCTCTCCCCTCGCTGTCACCTCCCCGTCGGGCCCCCATGTCAGCCGCCCCTCCCTTCCTCTCTCCTCTCGTCCCCTCGGGCCCACTAGTCGCCCTCCCATCTCTCTCGTCTCTCACTGCCCCGTGGTCCCCACCCATCACTTTCTCTCTCTCCTCGCTGACATTAGCGCCTCCTTTAATTGCGTAATAATTCATTTAGGACCTTCTGTTTAGCTTAAAACCCATAAAACTTCTAAAATTCATAACTATTCGTCCGGTCTCTCTGTAAGTCCATTCAAATTTCATTAAATTCATAAAATATCCAAGAATCCATTAAAAATACTTTCTTGAGCTGTTTTAGTAGAGTTGGTGCTTGTTTATCCATCTTTATTCAAGCTATACCAGGTGTAAATTGAATAGAGTTAAGCCTGGCTAATGCTAAGCTCTGCATAGAACAAGTAGCTCATGGGATCACACATTAATCATTACTAGTTCTGAATAGCTGGTGATGATGATTTAATACCCAATTCTCGTTAATGGCAACTCAAATAGTGATAATGGTGGGTTGTGGGTGCATGGTGTTGAGAGTCGCACCCATGACAATTAACGACCGATTCGTAGGAAACCCTGGAAGTTATTTTAGTGCTAACCACAAGCCAGAATGGGCAACTCTGGGATTTGAAGTGTAATTTCTAACTATTCAACATACCAGGCTAGGGTGAGCATGATGGAGTATGAATGGGAATCGTGGTGTAAGGATAGCCTATGCTGCTTCGAGATTCACCTAGGCACAAGAGGAGGCCGCCCACCTTGGTCTAAAGGGGGGCGAATCGTGCAGTGTGATGCCATTGAATAGGGATTGTTATGCGATGGGTCCTATCACAATTTTCTATCCGGTATGCCATGGTGGTATGTCAACGCATGTTCATGTGTATTGGGACGGTGTCTTGTGGGTACAGTACACCTCTAATCAGAGTAAACCTATTTGAATAGTCGTGCCCTAGGTTATGGGGCAAACTGCTAGATTAATTGTGATTAGTCGAACCTTTAATGACCTGAGTAAACTTGCTTTCACTTGGGACTACTGCAATGTGGTGTAACGTTGAGTATTGGTTGGGCCTATTGCAATGTGGTGTAACGTTGAACAGTGATGTTGGTACTTTACAAATGTTATGTATTTACTTATCTATTTTCCTTTATTCAGTTCAAATCTCTGTTGTTTATTAAATGCTGCTTTGTTGCAACTAACCTTATCCTATCCCTTGTGATCCATTGCATCATTTAGTACTCCCTTTCCATGCTACTTGTTGAGTACGGTTGTTTGTACTCAGCCTTGTGTAATTTTCCCCCTTCAGAGCTAGAGGTTGAATCCGATGGAGGTGACTTTCAAGAGATAAGCTATCCGCCGTCGAAGTCGTTGCCTATCGACTGAGCCGTGCTACATTGGAGCTAGTTTGCGTTATTGTTCCACTGCATTTTCGTTAGTTTAGTTGTTAGTTTTAGTTATTTCTTGGAACGATGGTTATGTAATCAACATTGTCTTTTTTGTACCCTAGCTGGTCCTTGACAATGATTTTTAATACAAATTAAGTTTAGAAATTCATCTGTGAAATTTCTAGGCATGACAAGTTGGTATCAGAGCCACCTTTGATCGTAAGATCAGCCCAATGGATACTCTAAGAGCCCTCTGCTTTTCATGTTTGTGCATCTGTTTTTAAAAGTTAGATGTCGACGATTTGGATGTCGGCAATATATATGGGGTGGCTAGTGAGGCGTAAAGATCAATGGTTAGGATGAAGACACAGGGTTACCCACGTTAGGGCTCTCGACTAGCGAGATAATACCCTACTCCTGCTTGGCGATTGTATTGGATTGTGAGCAGATCAACTAGAGAATAGCCGATCTGAATATGCCGTCTGTCTGCCCCCCCTCCCCTGAGGGGTACCCTGTCCCCCTTATATAGTGGGGAATAGGGCTTACAGATAGAGTCCTAATCTGATTAGACTAAGATCTATCCTAATTTGGTTACAACCCGGATCTGGTACATGCAGCATGCAATCCTACACTTACCAAACTCCGGTTGTTCCATACAGATATAATCTCCTTCCTATTCGGTACCCCTACGATTGTATGTATACATATAGTCTACGGATACCCCGAGTATAGGTATTCCACAGCAGCCCCCGGAGTCGTACATAGCCGCACAAATCATCCGTGTAGATTATTGATCATCAGGCGTATCTTCGCACGGTATGCTTGACGTTATCCGAGTGCTTCCTAGACGCTCCCCAAGTGCTTTCCGAGTGATCCCGAGTACTCTGTAATGATTGTAGAGGCTGTGGATGGCTCCGAATGGACAAAAGGAATGGGTGCATCGTAGGTGTAGCCCCCGACTCTATGCTTAAATGTGTAACAATTAAACATAGTCCTTTCGAGACTGTATAAAAAAGGCTTAGGTGCATCGGATATGCACCTAATAGGTGTAGCCCCCGACTCTATGCTTAAATGCGTAACAATTAAACATAGAGTCTTCTATGGACTGTTACCCATGAGATGTTTCTCAAAGTATCGAGTTTTCCAACTCGAGCAACACTATTCTGAGTGCTTCTGGACCCGAGTGGTACCCAGCTCTGGTTGCTCTCTTCGAGCGATTTGAACCCGAGTGGTTTGGAGATGGTTTTTGTGCCGGGTTTCCCCAGACATACAGCCTTCGGCTATGTTCTGCATGTGGGGTAGGTTACGCCGACTGGCTTAACCGTTACAGCCGAGTAATTAGTACCGAGTATATTCGGGTTTACTCAAAGTTTAGGCACAGGCTAAAAAGCGCAATAAGTGCCATGGGCGATATCAACAGACGCCTGCCCGAGTGCGGCCTTGGGCCCATAACATAGGCGTACCACTGATTCTCAAAATGTGAGAAATTACGAATTTTTTGTCACCTTTTGGGCGAACCATAAACTCACAACGTTCTCGTCGACATGGTATCAACTATGCCAGCACCAAGTTTTACGCATCGGTCCGCTAGGCCCACAGAGGGACATAGTAACACTTATTCGATTTTGGAGATTTGGAGCCGTTGAACTATTTTAGTTTGGCGATTTTCGAGATTTGGTGCGATAGAGCACCCGTGGCACAGTAGCCGATATCGAGGCCCGACTTAAAGTAGTCGAGGTTACTCGGGACCTGTTTGCTTCTGCGGCCTTTGTCAATCTTCGGGTCATTCAAGGCTATGGCGACCAGCTTTAGCTCTACGTCAGCCAATGACAAGCTTAAAGACGTACCCGAGCGTGTGGCCGAGGAGGTGAGTGACATGGCGATGGTAGCGTCTTGCCAAGCCTTTACCACAATGAAGTCCGTTTATCCCTGGGTAGTCTTTTTAGCCACCGTCAAAGGTTTTGCAGCCAATAGCGATTCGAAAAAGGCGTTGGCGCTAACGGATGAGTCTAAAGCCAGTGTCAACTCCATAGCTCGGAGCTTTGACCTGCAAATAGGAAATATAGCCATTAGCAGTAACCTGTCTTTTGCAAGACATTTGTTTGTCTGTAATGTAAATTGTTTTGCTATTATTTTAAGTCTTTATTCTGATTTAGATCTCACAATCTGAAATGAGCTGTATACACTTGTGTTGTGTACCTATCCCGACAGCCCCCGAGTAGATTTAGCCAGCGCCGAGCATAGCATACTACGGTAAGTAGGGCGTAGTCGCGAAGTTTGTTTAGCTTTATTCAGATAGTGATATCATTATCAAAAAAGAGCTTTTAAACAATAGAGTTCGAAAGAACCGTATGACATAATACCATGTAGCCCCCCGACTGGCCTGCTGAGGGTGAAAACCACTCGGCGTGGGCAGTCGAAGGATGGAGAAAGAGGAAACTTTTACAGAAAATGTACTAAGTATGAAAGGGACTTAGCTGTTCGATATTCCACACTTTCTCTGGTTGATGGTGATGACAACGGCACTTAGCGGTGACGAAGTTGATGCGTCCAGCACGGTGGCGGTGCATGTGTTTGCTGTGGTGATGGGATCACCACTCGGCGAGGATGAAGTCGGGTGCGGCCGATTTGGCGAAGAGATCACTATTCGACAACGATGATCTCGACGGTGATGAAGTTGATGAAGAACCTACGACCTTCTATTGGAAACTAGGGTCATTGATGACCACTTGTTCCATCTTGATCACTCGGCGGACTTCAATCATGTTTGGTGTTAATCTGTTTGCTAATAGTCTTTTACTGTTGTATGTCTCTTAGTCGTGAGATGAGTTGGCTTCACGGCGTGTGCCCATCCCGACAGCCCCCGGGCGGACTTAGCCAGCGCGGAGCGTGGCGTCGGTTACCCGGTTCAGTACAGTAAGTAGGGTGCAGCCACGAAGTTGTCTAAACACATCCAGACGTCGATCCAGTGAACAGATGAAGAGCTCATGAGCAGTAGATTTAATTTCCCTAATTCTTGTCATTCGAGTCGTCGTGCCCGTCGGAACGAGATACAGAGACTGTATCTGCCAAGGCAGCATAGGAGTTAGCCATGTCAAATAGATCCTTGACAGTGGTTGGCTCTTTGCGAGTGAATTTCGTGATAAATGGCTCATCCTTCACGCCTTTGCGAATGGCGGCAATGACCATATCATCCTTGACGTCGGGGATGGAATTGCGAACCTTAGAGAACCGTTTGATATAGGCCCGGAGAGATTCGTTCTTCTTCTATTGGACCTGGTATAGGTCGTATTTGGGTCGTGGCCTATCGTAAGTGCCTTGGAAGTTGGCTATGAACTGACCGCAGAGTTCTGCCCAGGAGTCAATAGACTGTTTGGGGAGCCCCAACAACCAATGTCTAGCCGAGTCATCCAGAGCAACTGGTAGATAGTTGGCCATTGCTTTAGTGTCACCACCGGCTACTCGGCTAGCCATGGTGTACACCGTTAGCCAAGCCCAAGGTCAGTGGAGCCGTCATACTTCTTGATACCAGTCGGCTTGAAACCAGTCGGCCAAGTAAGCTGGCTCAAGTTTTTGGTGAAGGCCGTTGCACCATCGACCATGTCGGTGTCTGAGCTCTCGGGTGACCGATGCCTAGACCTCTGGCTATGGCTCCGATGTTCGCGGTCCCGACGACAACCTTCCTGGTAGGCTTGACGTTGGCGTTCGATCTTTCGGTGGAGGTTGAAGCTATCTTCCTGGCAGATACGCTTCTTCTCGGCCTCAAGGTCTTGGCGGATTTCGTCATTGAGGCGGCGTTTCTTACTGGCTGTGTCTTTCCTCTGCTCTAGGTCAGGAGATGTTCAACGCAACCTGTTACCAGTCGGTGGCCGAGATCCGGATGGGCGTTTGGAAACGTTCGATCTAGATTGGGGTGACCTAGACGACTGAGCCTCCAACCGTACCGGTGGTGTTCCCGAGTTTCGTTGCAACGAGTATTGGACCGCAGCCGTAGTCACCAGTGCCTTGATCTTGTTGATGGTTTCAACGATCAGTAGATCTTGGTTAGGTAGCTGCTGAACGACGTCGCTGAGTAGATCCACCGCCACTTGGACGTTTTGTTGAGGGGTCTTAAAAACTGCATGCCCCTCAACCTGAGTGTGGAGTAGATGGCATTCGTCTTCTTGCCACTGTTATCCGGCCAGCTTGGCTGCTTGCTCCTCTTGCTGCTTCTTCTCAGCCTCGTTCGTTGTTGCCCGAGTGATGGTGAAGACCTCACTAGGGGGAACGAAGCTTCCCGAGCTGCTGCAGGTGTTTGATGCGGCGACTTGATCAGTCGGCTTTGCATTGACCTCAATCCCGAGCAGCGGAGGCGCCAACTCAGGAGACTGCAGCTCGGTGTGGTGAGATCTAGATTGGATCTCATCTTGAAACAACGCCGAGTTGCCTGGTCCGAAGCGGCACACCTCCTCCTCTTGCCCAAATGAATCTGAACACGTGTAGGAGAGCGCACCACCCTAATCGGCGAGGAATCTGATGCCGCCAAACTTGAAGGTTTGTCCCAGGACAAACTTCGTCTTCATGATCTTCGAGTTTGGGTCCATTGATCTTGTCGAAGACCTCGGAGTAGCTTCCCCAACCTGGTGCGCCAACTGTGGATGATTTGGATGTCGGCAATATATATGGGGTGGCTAGCGAGGCGTAAACATCAATGGTTAGGATGAAGATACAGGGTTACTGTCACGCCCGGAGTTTTATCCCAAGCCTAAATCGTAAAAAGAAATTCGTAAATAACAATTGGCTTAATTAACTCAGGAAAAATCCCTCTAAAAGGAATTAATTCAATTAAATCAAGGCTCGCAACTCGACTAACATGATTTAAATTTAAATTGCAGAAGTATAAAATTTGGCCAAAACAAAATAATTTAAAATTCGGCAAAAGTGGGGTTTTCCTTTTTCCCTCCTTTTTCCTTTCTTTTTCCCTTCCTTCTCAAATTGGGCCGAAGTCCAATTTTCCTCCCTTCCTTTTCTTTTTCCTTTTTCTTTTTCCTCTCCTCCTTCCCGGGCCGGCCCAGCCGAGCCGGCCCACCTTTCCCCGCCCGGCCGGCCCAGCCGAGCCGCCCTTCCGCTCCGTCCCCGCGCACGCGCGCGCCTCCTCCCGGCCGGGCCGCCTCGGCCCAGCTCGCCCGCTCGCGCGTCCGCGCCCGCGCCGCCGCGAAGTCCGCCTCGCCTCCCTTGCGCCACTGATAGGCGGGCCCCGCCTGTCAGCGACCAGGCTTCGCCCGCGCCCGCGCTGCGCCGCGCCAGCCGACTCCGCCTCCGCCCGACTCCTCCGGACGCCGCGCCGCCGCTGCAACCACCGCCGCAACCGCCGCCGCCGAGTTCGCTGCGTCATCGACTCGGTCTCCACCGGCCGCTCCGCCCTAGCCGGCGCCGCCACCCTATAAAATCCCCGCGCCTCCGCCCCGCCGCCACTTTCCCCTCTCCGCCCGAAGCTCCCCTCCGTCGCCGTCAGCCGCCGATTTCCTCGTCGGTCGTCGGACGTCGCCGCCCACCCGCGTCATCACCTCCGCCTCGCCGTCGCCGACTTGCTACCGCCCCGGTCGTCGCCGGCGGGCATCTCCAGCGCCCGCGCATCCTCTCGCCACTCGGTCGCCGCCGCTCCCGACCTCGCCACCGCCACCCCAATCCCATCGCCCGGTCGTCGCCATCGCGCCGTCGGACGTCACCACCTGTCCCGCCTCCTCGCCGACCTGTCGCCGTCGTTCCCATCGCCGGTGAGCCTCTCCGCTCCCCTCCTCCCCTCATTTTCCTCTCCGCAGGATGCAGCCGAGGCCGCCGCCGCCGCCGCCGTGCGCGCGCGTGCCTTGGGCGTTGCCATCGCCCCTCCGCTTGCCGCCCGTTCCCGCCATTCGCCGCACCGCCGCGCTCGTCGCGCCATCGTTGCCTCCCCGAGCTGCCCGGCGTCCCCGTCGTGCCGCTGCGACGCATCTGCTGCCGGCCGCCGGCCTCCGTCCCGCGCCGTTGCCGCTGGTCGCGTCGTCGCCGTCGTCGTCGGGCGCCGTTGCCGCCGTCGGCCATGTGCCTCCTCTCTTCCTCGGTCCCCGCCTAACCGCCGATCCTTAGCACCGCCCCTCGCCGCGCCGTCGGTCGTCGCCGCCGTCCGCTGCCGTCGCGCCGACGTCGCCGACCACCGTTCGCCCGGCCACCTGCCGCGTAACCGCGCCACCTCCTCCCACATGCAACCATCGCTCTGCTTTCCCGCCGTCGCGCCGTCGCTCGCAACGGTCGCCGCCGATCCCGCCGCTCCGCTTGCGCCGGCCCAATAGCCGACTGCTTGTCGCCGCCCGACGTCGTCGCCGACGCCGTCGCCGACGCCGTCGTTGCTGCGCCATCGCCACCTCCCCGGCTGAACGCCGCATCCCATCATCCTCTCCCTCGCGACGCCGTCGCTGAGCTCCTCCGCCCGCCGCGCTGCTGGCTGACTCACCGCCGCGCCGCCCCGATCCCTCTCCCTCTCGGCCGTGTCTCCACGCCGCCGTTCCCCACTTCGTCGCAATCGTCATTTTTGCGTCGCCGTCGCACCTCCGCCCTTCGTCACTATCGTCGCACGGTAGCCAAGCCCCGCTGCCGGCGTCCGTCACCGTCTTTCCCTCCCACCGCCCGTCGATCTCCGCCGCCACCGCCGATCTCCCGCTCCCGCCCGCGTCGCCACCTCCGCCTCGGTCTCGCCGACCCGCCCGCGCTCTCGCCGCCGCCGGTGAGCACCCGCATCCTCCTCCCCTCTCTCTCCCCCCTCCCCGGCCGACCGCCGCCAAGTCGCGCGCCGTCGCCGGACGAGTGCGAAGCTCGCCCGTCCCGCCGGCCGCCGTGGTCGTCGTCGCCCCCGCGTCGCCGACGTCTGGCCGTCGTCGCTTGCGCCCGCGCGTGCCGCATCGCCCGCCGCTCCCGCCGGTCGCCGCCGTCCGCCCGAGCCCGCGCGCTCCCCTCCTCTCTGTTCCCCTCTCGCTGACGAGTGGGCCCCACCCGTCAGTCGTCCCCGCGCCCGCCTCCTCTCTCTCCTCCCCGGGCCCGCGTGTCAGCCGCCCACTTCCCCTCTCTCCCACTAACAGGTGGTCCCCACCTGTCAGCCATCAGCTCCTCTCTCCTCGCTGACGTCAGCAGCCCCATTAATTGCGCAATAAATCAGTAAGGTTTTTCTGTTTAGTTTAAAAACCCAGAAAACTTCTAAAATTCATAAGTAATTCATCTAGTCTCCGTTTAGGTCCATTCAAGTTTCATTAAATTCATAAAATTGCCAAGAATCCATTAAAAATAGTTTCTTTCTCTGTTTCAGTAGTTTTTTAGCCTGTTTTGTTTGTTTTGCCTTGTTTGTCGTAGGTTTTTCCCCCGTCGCAGCGCCGTTCGTTCTCGAAGTCGTCGCCGAAGTTTCTCGTGGGTCTAAGCAAGGCAAGTGGCACCCTTCTTTGATCATATTGAACCTATGTTTATAAAATCTCCGGCTTTTACATTCAAACATGCATTGTATTCAAATGTATTTACTTTATTTATCTATTGGGCATTTACCTTTATACCCGTTGATCCCCATTTATTATTGACATCCCAGGGTTAATTTGACTAGAATTAGGGCTAGTCAATGCTTAGCCATGCTTAGTTCAACTAGCTCACCAATTATTACTTAATTATTGTTACACTTTGATAGACCTTTAATGGTTGTAATCATTATTAATCTCCCGATGTGGATTAGTACAACTAAAATATTGCTTATGGTGGGCTGTGGGTGCATGGTTTTGAGAGTCGTGCCCATGGCAATTAAGGACCGGTTCTCAGGAAACCCTGAAAGTCTTACACGTACTAACCACAAGCCAGAGTAAGTGCCAGAGCCTGAGTTAGAAGGTTGTTCCGAAGGTTGAAGTAAGGTTCAGTCCGCCGTCAAGAATGCCTGTGGTGTGGAGCCGTCTTCGCTAGCTGAAGCTGAAGATTAGATGGTCTAGTCTTGTTTTCCTTTTCCGCTGCATTTCGATAGATAATTGTTTTTATTTGTTTTTAAGACGTGGAACTGTGTATTAATTTGTCATAGTGTGTACTCGGGCTGATGCCTGGACCGAGATTTAATACATGCTATTGTTCAGAAATTTGGTGTAAATTTCTGGGCGTGACAGTTACCCACGTTTGGGCTCTCGACTAGCGAGATAATACCCTACTCCTGCTTGGCGATTGTATTGGATTGTGAGCAGATCAACTAGAGAATAGCCGATCTGAATATGCAGTCTGTCTGGCTCCCCTCCCCATGAGGGGTGCCCCTGTCCCCCTTATATAGTGGGGGATATGGCTTACAGATAGAGTTCTAATCTGATTAGACTAAGATCTATCCTAATTTGGTTACAACCCGGATCCGGTACATGCGGCATGCAATCCTACACTTACCAAACTCCGGTTGTTCCCATACAGATATAATCTCCTTCATATTCGGTTCCCCTATGTCACACCCGGAGTTTCGTCCTAAGCCTAAAATCGTAAAAAGAAATCCGTAAATAACAATTGGCTTAATTAACTCAGGAAAAATCCCTCTAAAAGGAATTAATTCAACTAAATCGAGGCTCGCGAATCGACTAACATGATTTAAATTTAAATTGCAGAAGTATAAAATTTGGCCAAACAAATTAATTTAAAACTCGGCAAAAGTGGGGTTTTCCTTTTTCCCTCCTTTTTCCTTTCTTTTTCCCTTCCTTCTCAAATTGGGCCAAAGTCCAATTTTCCTCCCTCTCTCTTTTTCCTTTTCTTTTTCTTTTTCTTTTCCTTCCCGGGCCGGCCCAGCCGAGCCGGTCCACTCCTCCTCGGCCGGCCCAGCCGAGCCGGCCTCCCTCCGCCCGCCAGCGCGCGCCCCCGCCTGGGCCACGGCTTCGGCCCAGCTCGCCGCTCGCCCGCGCCGCGAGTCCGCGTCGCCTCCCTCCTCTCTCCCGCGCCACTGACAGGTAGGGCCCACCTGTCAGTGACTGTTTCGCCCGCCGCGCCCGCGCCGCGCCGCGTCCGAGCCGAACTCCGCGCCGTCGCCGCAACCGCCGCCGCCGAGACCGCGCCATCGCCGACTAGGTCTCCAACCTCCGCCCGCCCTAGCCGGTGCCGCCACCCTATAAATCCCGAGCCGCCGCGCGCCGTCGCTCACTTTCCGCCGTCCGCCCGAGTCGCCGCCGCGCTGCTGCCTCTCGCCGCCGCCGCGCAACTTCGCCGTCGGACGCCGGTCGCCGCCGCTTTGTTGAGTCATCACCTCCGCGTCGCTGTCGCCGACCGGTCGCCGTCCTCGTCGTCACCGGTGAGCGTCCCCGCGCCGCGCATTCCTCCATCGCGCCGTCGCCGTCGCGCCCGGTTGCCTCGCCGCCGCCGATCGATCTCCGCCGCCACGGCCGATCTCCCGCACCCGCCCGCGTCGCCACCTCCGCCTCGGTCTCGCCGACCCGCCCGCGCCCTCGCCGCCGCCGGTGAGCGCCCGCACCCTCCTCCCCTCTTTCTCCCCCTTTCCGGCCGACCGCCGCCGAGTCGCGCGCCGTCGCCGGACGAGACCGAAGCTCGCCCCTCCCGCCGGCCGCCGTGGTCGTCGTCGCCTCCGCGTCGCCGACGTCTGGCCGCTGTCGCTTGCACCCGCACGTGCCGCGCCGTCGCCGCTCGTCAGTCGCCGTCGCCGCTGTCGTTCCACCATCGCCGTGCGTCGCCGCCACGGCCGTCGTCGCCGTCGCCGCTCGCCGGTCATCGCCGTCGCGCCGTCGCAGTCGCGCCGCCGTCGCCGTGCACCGCCGCCGCCGCGTCGCCCGCCGCTCCCGCCGGTCGCCGCCATCCGCCCGAGCCGCGTTCTGCTCCCTCCTCTCTGTTCCCTCTCGCTGACGAGTGGGTCCCACCCGTCAGTCGTTCCCTGCGCCCGCATCCTCTGTCTCCTCCCCGGGCCCGCGTGTCAGTCTCTCCCTCTCCCTCTCTCTCACCAACAGGTGGTCCCCACCTGTCAGCCATCAGCTTCCTCTCTCCTCGCTGACGTCAGCAGCCCCATTAATTGCGCAATAATCGATTTAGGACTTTTCTGTTTAGCTAAAAAACCAGAAAACTTCTAAAATTCATAAGTAATTCATCTAGTCTCCGTTTAGGTCCATTCAAATTTCATTAAATTCATAAAATTGTCAAGAATCCATTAAAAATAGTTTCTTCTACTGTTTCAGTAGAGTTTGTGCCTGTTTTATTTATTTTTGTGCTTTGTCGCTTAGATTCGGACCCCGCCGAAGAGCCGGTTTACTTCGAGATCGTCGCCGAAGTTCCCCAAGGGTCAGAGCAAGGCAAGTGACACTCATCCTTGAACATATTGAACCCATTATTGCAAATTCCTCGCTTATTTATTTATTTATATGCATTGTTTTAATTAAAGTATTTACTTTATGCTATTTTCGGGTAAACCCTATTATTATGCCGTTGTTTATCCAACTTTATTCATTGCTGGACTAGGGGTAAATTGACTAGAGTTAGGCCTAGGTTAATGCTTAGCCATGCTTAGAACAAATAGCTCATGGGATCACATTTAATCATGCTTAGTTCTGAATAGCTCAGATATTGATTCACTACTCGGTTCGGGTTACGGTCAACTAAAATATTGATAATGGTGGGCTGTGGGTGCATGGTTTTGAGAGTCGCACCCATGGTAATTAAGGACCGGTTCACGGGAAACCTTGGAAGTAATTAAGCGCTAACCACATGCCGAAATGGGTAAGGTGGGATTTGGAGCATGACTTCGAACTATTTGACGTACCGTACCCAGGCAAGGGTAGGCGTGATGGAGTATGGACGGGCAATCATGGTGTAACGAAAGCTTCTCCCGCTTCCGGATCTACCAAGGCACAAGAGGGGACTGCCCGACTTGGTGTAAAGGAGGGGGTGAAACCTGAAGTGTGGTGCGATTAAATAGGGAGGGTTGTGTAACGGGTCCTATCACGGTCTCCTTTCTGGTATGCCATGGTGGTATGTCGGCGCACGTTCAAGTGTAATGGAGTCGTGTCTTGTGGGTACAGTAGTACACCTCTGATCAGAGTATAAACTATTCGAATAGTCGTGCCCACGGTTACGGGCGAATTCCCAGCTTCACTGTGATTAGTGAACCCCTAATAACTTAAGTGAATTGGTTATCTCTCGGGACTACTGCAACGTGGTGTAACGTTGAGTAGTGGTTGGGCCTGTTGCAACATGGTGTAACGTTGGACAGTGTTGTGGTACTTTACAACTGCTTATTTTATTTATGCTTTACTGCTCTTAATTACCTTTATTCTTTAAGCTCTGCTATTTATTTAAACTGCTGCTTTGTCGCAACTAACCCTAGCCTGTCCTTGTAAATCCCGTTGCATCATTTATTCTCCCCTTGTCCGTGTTACTTGTTGAGTACGGTGGTTTGTACTCAGCCTTGCTTAACTTTCCCAACCCAGAGCTAGAAGCAGAGTCCGATGGAGGTGCCTCTCAGGAGTGAGCTGCTCCGCCGTCGAAGCGTTGCCTGTGGACTGGAGCCGTACCCGCTGGAGCTAGTCTACCCTTTGTTTTTCTTTCCGCTGCATTTCCGCTAGAATAAGTGTAATTTTCAGTTGTTTCTAAGAACGATGGTTATGTAATCAACATTGTCTTTTTGTGTACCCTGGCTAGTCCTGGACAGGGATTTAATACACAATTAAGTTCAGAAATTCGTGTGAGGAATTTCTGGGCGTGACACCCTACGACTGTATGTATACATGTAGTCTACGGATACCCCTAGTACAGGTATTCCACATTAGAGTTGTTTTGGAAATGAGTGAGTGCATTTTAAAAGTGTGTGTTGTTTAAAAGTCAATGCTCTTTGGTCGAAAAGCATGAGTAAAATGATTTACGGCTAAAACTTTATTTATTTGTCTTGAAACACAATTTTGCATCCATTGATTCTAAATCGTTTCTATTCTTTAGATGGTCGAACTTCCGAAGATGCACCGAGGTCAGGGGATGGAATATTTCGTGGCAGAGCTGAGCACGATGGCCTTCACAAAAGGGTATCCTTATGATCCTGAGTACACGACAGTTCACCGTTTAGGCGGGGAATTTCTACACAGGGTTAGCTTAGAACTACACGGAATCCCAAACTATCTTCCTAACTTGGATGTAGTCGCGTCCGCGGGCATGCATGAACATGCATGCCAGGAAGCCGCTTATAGCATGGTGGCTACTGTCAAAAATAGAAACAATCTAGATCCCTGCCACACAGCATACTGGTAACATCCCAGCCGTGGTCCCAATGACATGGTCAGCTCGTTCCGATCGGCTGAAATAGAGCAAGACAACACCTTCGGCAAAATGAGCACCGTTCTTCAAGGACTAGACCAGATACACCATGATCTACATGAAGCAGCTAAGGAGTTGAATGACAGCAAGATCATGAAGATAGACCGTCTCTAGAATAAAGTTGCTCATTTGGAGAAGGAGATTGCAAGACTACGAGGTCAACTAGAACTAGGAGGTGCCATGCTTTGCTTCACTGCAAGAAAGAGAACTCGTGCGCCGTCACATGTTCAAGAAGTGTACAGGAGTCCGCCCCACCCGCTGCCTTCAATGCAGATCAACCCCTCTTCGCAAACCCCAAGTCCGTAGTGTGGAGTTGTTTCATCCCCTCACGCCGCAGGAAACGCCAACGGAGCAGGAGTTACCAATTGGGTCATCGTCTCGTCTTCATCGCCCAGGGCAGGAGTCCTTAGGGAAGTCAAGCTCGAGAATTCACTGAGCCATTCTGAAGATGCAGATGAAGGAGAGCCAGCGGTCAACTCTAGTGGTCGCCGCAGTTCGCAGGACTAGTGAACGTTTTCCCCTTAGGGGTCGTTTTAGAAGTTGTGTGTTAGCTCTTGTGTGCTATGTTTGCTTCATTTGGGGTTAATTGTGCACCATGACTAGTAGCGGAGTTATGGTCGTGCTACAAGGAGTTGTGTGTTTTTTAAGTGTGTTCCTAAGTAAGACAATTGCAGTTAATTAATTCAATAAAGCCATCTTCTTAGTTGTTTCTTTTTCTTCTTTGTTCTCTCTCTGCTCCTGTGAACTGCGGCACTGATGAGAGTGAGACTACTTAAAGAGACCGTCGTGGAGCAACACCACCACCACTGCCGCTAGAGAACCCCACTCTTGCTCAACTTGTGGCCAACCAAACTCAGATGATCAACCTGATGGTGTAGCAGATGTAGCAGCATACTCAGATGATGCAACAGATGGCGAACAAGCAGCAGGAGCTTCAGCATAATCAGCAGCAGAACCAGTAGAATGGACCACCCCCTGTGCAATCCAAGTTGCCGAAGTTCCTCCAAGTCAGGCCACCAACGTTCTCAAGTACTACCAATCCCATGGAAGCTAATGATTGGCTCCAGGCCATTGAGAAGAAGCTCAATCTACTACAGTGCACCAACTAGGAGAAGGTCGCCTTTGCTACACACCCACTGATTGGTTCTGCCTCTGCTTGGTGGGATAATTTCTTGGCTACCCACACTGTCACCACTGAAGTCACTTGGGCGGAGTTCTGTCTTAACTTCCGCAAAGCTCACATCCCCGACGGGATAGTTACTTAGAAGAAGCACGAGTTTCATGCGTAATAGTAGGGCAACAGGACAGTGACAGAGTATCTGCATGAGTTTAATCTCCTAGCGCGATATGCTCCAGAGTTTGTCCACACTGATGTCGAGAGGCAGGAAAAGTTTCTTGGAGGTCTGGATGATGAACTCAAGAAGCAATTGCTTGCAGGTGACTACGCAGATTTTGAGAAACTGGTGGACAAGTCTATTCACCAGGAAGACCAGCATCTATAGATGGACAAGAAGAGGAAGGCTTCACAGTTTATGCCTACTCATGGAAGTAACCAGAAGCCCCGGTTCCACATCGGCCAAACCCCTGCAGGTCCACACCAACAACAGTCAACTCTGATCGTTCGCCAGCACCATCCTTACAACCCTAGTAACTTCAAAAACAATGGGAGCCAGTCTCAACGTGCACCAGCTCATGCTCAAGCTCATGCTCCTCGTCAGCGGAACCCTTGTGCGCCGCCTTCACAGTCTGCACCAGTACAGAAGGATACTGGAGGAAAGCCAAGTATCTACTACAACTATAGTGAACCAGGACAATTTACAGATAAATGCCCGAAGCCGCAGCACAGTGGGCAGAAATTTATTCAAGCTCAAGTCAACCATGCTTCTTCGGAAGAGGCTCAAGCTGCACCAGAAGTCGTGCCTATAGAAATTGAAACAGCACAGTTTCTAGTCAATCTCATCGTTGTAGAATCTGAAGACCTAAATGTTATCTTGGGAATGGACTGGCTTACCAAACACCAAGAAGTGATTGATTGTGCCAATCGGACCATCACTTTGACCAGTGAGAGTGGTGAAGTCATGACTTATCAGTCACCGGAGTCTATAAAAGTTGGAACAAGTCTGAATTAGATGAAAGCAAAAGAGCCACCGTCAAAAGTAGTCAACGATCCAAAGAAGTTAGAGGACATACCAGTGGACTGTGAGTATCTGGAGGTTTTTACAGATGATCTCCCAACGATGCCACCAGAAAGAGAGATTGAGTTCCGAATTGGCTTGGTACCTAGAATAGCAGCAATCTATAAAAGACCCTACAGAATGACAGCCAATGAGATGGCAGGAGTGAAGAAGCAAGTAGATGAATATCTACAGAAGGGTTACATTCAATCGAGTACTTTGCCTTGGGGTGCTCCGGTTATCTTTGTTGAGAGGATGGATAAAACCAAGAGGATGTGTGTAGACTATCGTGCTTTAAACGATGTCACCATCAAGAATAAATACCCCCTGCCAAGGATCAACGATCTATTTGATCAGTTGAAGGATGCTAAAGTTTTCTCCAATATCGATTTGAGATCAGGTTATCACCAGTTGAGAATTCGGGAAGAAGATATCCCCAAGACTGCATTCACAACTCATTATGGCTTGTATGAGTGTACGGTAATGTCGTTTGGACTTACCAATGCCTTGGCATTCTTCATGAATATCATGAATAAGGTGTTCATGGAATACCTAGATAAGTTTGTAGCTATCTTCTTTAATGACATCTCTATCTACTCTAAGTTAGAAGAAGAGCATGAGCAGCATCTGCAGATAGTGCTAGAGAAGCTAAGGGAACACCAGTTGTATGCTATGTTCAGTAAGTATGATTTATGGCTTAGTGAAGTAAAGTTCTTAGGTCATGTGATCAATGCCCATGGAGTAGCAGTGGACCCCAGCAATGTGGAGTCTATGACAAAGTGGACACCGCCTAAGACAGTCTCTCAAATCAGATGTTTTCCGCACTCATTCTGCTGTTGTAGTGGGTGATGTGCCTCGCTTGACTCGCTGAACTCATCGGTGTTCTTCAGTTGGTGGAACTGCTCCCACACTATATCTGTAATTTGATGGTACTCGACGAACGGCATGCGATTGCTGGGCAGGACGACGTACTCATTTAGGAGCTTGGACTTGCAATTCTTCCAAGCTTTGCCCACCTTCTGGATTGCCTTCCTCTTAAGCCTTTCTTATGCTTCATCTGGAAATGTGAACCATTTCTACATACCGTCCAAGCTCGCTCCTTCTCGGCTTCCGAGACCTTCCCTATATCCTTATGTAGGATGCCGAAATTGTCACGTGTCGCCAGCCCGTAGCAGTTAGACCATCTTTCTATGACACTTCTCGATGTTGTGGGCCTACCACTAGCATCTACCTCTCTTATCACCTGCACTGTGGTCGGCTATTTGTTTTGTCTTCGAGGGTTTCTACTCGACCTAGTTGCACTCCCCCGACATCGAGGTCTGTTGTTCCTATGGCGCATCTGTAACACAGACAGGAGGTTGGTGTTGCAAATTTGTAATGTATTGCAAATTTGTCCTATAATTTACCTTGAGGTTCGAGTTGTTCGGCTAGCATCGTTGTCGACGGATGACCTACCGGGACTGTCTCCACAGCTGGGTCCCCTTATGCCTATAACACCAACTTCGTCGTCATGGGTTGAACGGCCTGGACCGCCTGTGCGGCTTGGTCGGGTTTTGCTGTTGCCTCGGTGGCGTCGTGGATGACGGGGATGCGGCGGGTGTTGTCATGGTCTGTTTTTCCAAAAACGCTTACAAGCCTTCTATTTTTTTAGAACATGTAATTTCATATTTTTCTAAAAGCGCTTACAATCACCGGTCCACCATGATTGAACTTAGGTATGGCCTCAGTTCTGCTCAGAAAGTATGTATCAAATACCATCATTTGCATAAAGGAAAAAAAGGCGACATTAAAACCGCCAACTTTTAAAGAAAAAAAGAACAAGCGTAGATAATCTGTTCTTGAGCATAAAATAGCCAACTTTTAAACAAACAAGTATAGATAATATGTTTTTGAGCATAAAACAATGAACTTTGAAACCAAAAAAAAAGAACAAGTGTAGATAATCGGTTCTTGAGCGTAAAACAACCAACTTTCAAACCAAAATAAAACAAGTATGGATAATTTGTTCTTGATCATAAAACAACCAACTTTCAAAACAAAAAGAAAGAGCAAGTGTACATAATCTGTTCTTGAGCATAAAACAGCCAACTTTCAAAAAAAAAACAAGTGTAGATAATCTATTCTTGAGCATAAAACAACCAACTTTCAAACCGAAAAAAAGAACAAGTATAGATAATCTGTTCTTGAGCATTCATCACTGGCCAATCGTCCAATATGAACAAGTCTAGATAATTTCTTCTTCTTAAAAAAATTTAAACTTTGCAATGACAACACATTTATTAAAATAAATTCATCCAAAAATTCATCGACGACAAGAAAATCTTGCTAAATTCATCCAAGAATTGATCCACTACATCAAAATCATTCTAAATTCATCCAACAATTCATCCACTGCATCAAAATATTCTAAATTCATCCAAAAATTCAACCACTGCATCAAAATCATTCTTAATTCATCCAAAATTTCATCCACAGCATCAAAATCATTCTAAATTCATCCAATAATTCATCCATTGCATCAAAATCATCCTAAATTTATCCAAAAAATTATTCACCTCATTCATCAAGAAATTCACACAGAGGCAGGAAGAGGAGGGCAGAGGCCTACCTGGTCCGGGAGAAGGAAGAGGAGACAGTGAGAGGGAGGGGGAGGAGGGAAGGCGTCGTGGCCTTCGGCAGGGAGGCAGCGGGGAAGCGACGCCGACAGCGAGGTCGGGGAGGCAGCGCCAACGACTAGGTTGGGGAGCTGGCGCTGAAGTAGGACCGGCCGCGTCCTAGCCTTCGGCAGGGTGGTGGGGGCGAGGGCGGAGGCTGCTGAGGCAGCGCTGACGGCGAGGTCGGGGAGGCGGCACCGATGACAAGGTCAGGGTGAGGTCCGGCGGCGGTGACGGTGCCGGCAGGGAGCGCGGGGAGGTGGCAACGAAGTGTGAGAGAGTGAGTGCTGAGGTTTGGATCTTGAAGAGGCCGGACCCTAGGTCCTCTAGGGTCAAACTTACTTGTGATGGGTGCCAACTAAAGGGTCGTCACAGGTAAACCTACCTGTGATGGGTGCAATACTTCGAGCCGTCACAAGTGTAATCACCTCTGATGGCTCTACGTTTCCATCCCGTCACTGGTAGGATTACCTGTGACGGCCACTATGCTGGCGTCCGTCACAGGTAGGTTTGACCCGAGTGACCTAGGGTTTGGCCTCTTCAAGATCTAGACCCGAGCGGTGCATTATTTTTTAATTAATTAGTAAAATAGAACCATGGTTATTGCAATAGATTAATGTACAATAGAATAATATTATCAATAGAATAGATTAATTAGTAAAATATACATCATGAATATAATTAATGCAATAGATTCATATATGTTTAATATTATCGGTACAATAGATTAATTAGTAAAATATACATCATGAATATAATTAATGCAATAGATTCATACATGACTAATATGATTAATCATGTAGATTAATAAATGACTAGTTAGTCCATGGTTAATTAATTCTTAATTATTCAAAATTAATCGTGTGGCTTAATATGATTTTTAAAAGCAACTTTTCTAGAAGGAAGTTTCTAAAAATAGTAAACCTGTTCACAGTTCGAAAAGTGTGCGCGCGCAAAACAAGGGGATATTAATGAGCATTGCAAACATATTACATTCATACGCGTGCATGTGGACATAAATTACAAAAATTTCCTCATGGTCGACACGGGCATGTTGAACATCATCTTCTTCTTCCTCCTCTTCTAGAGGTATTTCTTGACCTATGCCATGCACGTGTTGGTTATAGTCATCTTCGTCTGTGATATTGTCCAATCCAACCATTCTTCTTTTCCCTTCACGAACAACATGTAGCTTCTTGTTACACGGATCAAGTATACAGAAGACCTGAACAACTTGTTTGGCCTGAACGAAAGGTTCATCCTTGTAGGCATTGTTAGCTAGATTGACAGTGGTGAAACCTCCAGTATCAACTTTTACACTGTGAAGATTGGCCCATCGACAATGAAACAACAGGACTTTGAACTTCAAGTAGTCTTGCTCCAATATTTGCTCTACTCTGCCATAGTACTGATCATGTCGACCACCGTCGTCACTACTGGCCTCAATGCATAACCCACTATTCTACACTATGCATTTACTATCTTACTTGATCGTGTGAAAGGTGTATCCGTTTATGTCATATCCTTGCCAGGTTGTGGCACTCCATTCAGGACCCTGTCACAATCACTTCAGTGTTTCCCTAGACAAGTTTTGCACGTTCGCAATTTTGTTCTTGAACCACTCGTTGAAAAAAGACATGTGCTTGTTTCTAATCGGAGTGGGTTTTCATGTCGGAGAAATCCCAAGTGTTCATCAACATACGGCACTACCTTAGTCATATGCGTGAGTACCGTGAAATGAGCCTTATCATACACCTTTTGATCCATCCTTACTATTTTCCATCTAACAGTACCCACATAATCAAGCCTCCCCTCGTGATGAGATCGTGGTAATCCAATTGAAGAGGCTTCCGACAGGTAGTCCACACAAAAATCGATGACCTCTTCGCTGGTGTAACTCTCAATGGTGCTTCCCTCGGGTGGGATCGGTTCCATACAAAACCCTTTAGGATCCCCATATACCTTTCGCAAGGATAGATCTGCGTCATGAAAACAGGCCCACAACACTTGGTTTGTCTAACAAGATGCACTGGAAGATGTTCCATTATATCAAAAAAAGTAGGAGAAAAGTACATCTCCAAATGAAATAACGTTCTCATAATTTTTGCCTATAGTTCATCTAGTCCCTCAGGGTCAATGATCTTCTGTCTGATAGCATTAAAGAAGGAGCACAGCGCATTATCGTGTGTCATACCTTAGGAGGCAAAATATTCCTTATTGCAACGGGCAACAGCTGCGTGATAAGAATGTGACAATCATGCGACTTCATTCCTACCAGCCTAAGGTCTTGTAGTGAAACGAACCTACTAATTCTTGATGAGTAACCATATGGAACCTTTATACCACTAAGACATGTCAACAAATCCATCTTCTCATCTTTCGATAGAGTGCACCAGGCTAGAGAAAGGTACAACCTGCCAGACTTCGTGGTAACAGGATGTAGCTCTAGACGAACACCCATGTCTTGCATATCTCGTCAAGCGTTGAGACCATACTTTGTACTACCAGGGTTAAGCAGTAACATCATCAAACTCTCACATACATTCTTCTCGATATGCATTAGATCTATGCAGCGGCGAACCTCAAGATCCTTCCAGTATGGTAGTCTCCAAAATATTGACTTCTTCTTCCACTCGTTGGTTATTCCCATCACTAGGTTGTGCACATCTGTCCCTATTAGCTCTTGTGGGGGTCTAGATGTATCTTTGTGGCTATTAAATTTTTTTTCATATTCCTATAAGGGTGATACCGTGGGAGAAATCTCCTGTGACCCATGTAGATCGTCTTGTATGAATGTTTCAACCATTTGCTTCTTGTTTCCTTCATACAATCCGAGCACGTCCATCTCGTGTGACCCATGTAGATCGTTGATGGTATTAAACACCATCTCATGGAGGCTAAAATGCTCCTTTGCATATGTGTCCCATGTACATGTGCCCTCATTCCAAAGGATCGCAAAGTCATCGATTATTGGTTCAGGCAAGTAATGGATGGTCCGACAAGAGTTTTACAGATGTCGAAGTATAGCAAGTTGTCCTGCATGTAATGGATGGTCCGACTTACATCCATCATAGAAGGGCATATGACAATCTTCCACCAACTTACTAAACTTCTCAAAGTCTCTGTCGTTGTCATATGCGTCTTCAATGTCATGTAACATTTTAGATAGGCATTCGGTGTCAAAATCAATGGTATCTCCGCCTAACGGAGACGGTACAAACATGCTTTCTTGTCATGCCCTGAGTTTTACCCTAGCTAACAAGTAATTAAATAATGCATTAAAATAATTTGTTAATTAAAGTTCAAGAGAAAACTCAGTGTAAAATTAATTTAATTAAATGGAAGCTTTTCGGTATGTTGTAAAATGTCCCGAAAGCAATTTAAATTATTAACAGGATTTATATTTGAATTTCAGAGAATAAAATTTGCTTAAATCAACTTGATAAAAATCGGCAAAATTGGAGGCAATTTCTTTTTTTCCCTCCTTCCTTTTTCTTTTCTTTTTTTTTTCCTTTTTCTTTCTCCCTTTTTTTCCCTTTTCTTTTTCTTTTTTCCTTTTTTTCCCTCCTGGCCAAACTCACCTCTCCCTCTCCCCCACGCGTGACGCGCACAATCTCCACCTCTCCCCCTGTCGTACTCCATCCCCCACCTCTCCTGTGTGTGCTCATCCCTCGCCCTCCAGCCGTGCATGCCCCAAATCCCTCCCTCATGGTAAAACTAATTCCAATTAATTAGGACTCTATTTTTTATCCCTTTGAAACTTTATCTATTTTCTTTTTAATAGGAGATGGATAACTAGATTTATCTCTAACTCTCCCCTGTAAATACCCCCTAGAGCCTCGCCTCTTTTCCCCGTCTCCCTCTCCCGTGCTCCTCGAGCCGCCTCCTGCTGCCCCCTGTCCTAGCAGCAAGGCACCGGCAGCCCTGCTGCTCCCTGTTCGCAGCATCAGTTCGCCAAATCTCTCCACTGAATCTCAGGATCTTATATATTTTATTCTTGCGAATCAATTTAAATTCATCTACCATTTAATTGTTTAGGTTTTCTAGCCGAACAGTGAGAAACAACCACAATCCTCGCTGATCTCACCACCAAATCTCAGGTTCATGTACGTTTTACTCATGCGAATCAATCTATCTTTGCTCTATTGTTTACTTGCTTAGATTTTCTAATCTAATTAACTAGCGTGAGATTGATCTACAGTATGAAATTCAATTTCGTACGTAGATTGGTTTTACGTTAAAGTCGTTTAGTTTCTAGTTCAGCGAGTCCTTAAATCTCGATTTAACGAGTCGTTCAATCCTGTCGTTGTTTTGCTAACAGTTCACGGTTTCGCATTTTGGATCTGATTCGTCGTGTGAATCTCTGATTCATGCATGGTTTAGTTCCGTTTTGCGACTGCGTGTTCTGTTCGCAATTCCCCGAGCCGTCACCACCAATGCGCTCAAAGAGCCCTTCGCCTGCCTTGGTCCACTCCTCTCCTTCCCTTCCACTAGGCCAGCCCGTCAACCGCGGGTCGTTCTGCTCGCCTCCGCCCCTCTCCCTTCAACCCCTCCTCTCGCCCGCGTGCACGCCACACTACCACCCCGCGCACGCCAAGTCCAGGCCACCTCCCTCCACATCGGGACATCGACAGGTGGGCCTGTTGACGTCAAAATATGAACATTGACGCGCCACACACGAAGGCCTGGAGTCAATCTTAGACAGCTCCAGTGCAGGACCTAAATTCTTAGAATGATGCACGGGCGTGCCAGTCAGTTTGATCCTGCAACTGACAAGATAGGGAGTAAAACAAGCCGATCGGCATCGAGCTGATAGGTAACTAATAATCCGGCCAATCGGACGCTGATGTTGCAACGTTTAGCCGATAGGATGATCGATCGGCTGTAAAAAGCTTAGATCGGCCAGAAACTCAAATAGAAATAGGCTTGAATTAAATATTAGACCAAAATAATCCACCAAGTTACTTATTAATCTTAGTCGATCGGACAAGCCCCTATAACCGGATCGAACTAGACGTACAGAGATTAGACTTAACCAAGACAGTATGCAGTCTAGCACAATATAATTATAGGAAACACGAAGATCTCTAAGGCTAATAAACAAACCGACGAATTACTTGGAATAAACAATGAATTGTGTGTTGCGATCAGCTAAACCCAAGTTGTATGTAATTCTCGTAAGCCGATGCAACATAAATAACTGCCGATCTAACTAAATCAAGCCGATTGGTATAGAAATAATTCAGTAAGGCAATCGGCTACTCTATTGATGTAAATATGATAAGCATGTGGATCGGCAAAAATCATCGGCTATAAACGGCGGACAAACAACCAAGAATTAAAAAATATCTAGCCCAGATTGCTAAGAATAATCATAGAAGATCGGACCCAACAGAGACAGTTCAAGATTACGCCTTACAATGTCAGGATAGATACTAAACAGATCTAGACTGCTATCAAGCCAATGAGCGGATGACTAATAACTTATCAGTTGGTACTCCGATAAAACAATGAGCAAAATACATCGATCTGATATAAACCATCTGATAAACGCAATCTACTAGATCGGACCGAACCGAGACATTACTAGATTGAATATGTCCAACGGCAAATATCAAATCCACGTAGATCGCCCAAAGTGATCGACCAGATCAACTCAAAACACGAAAGTGATCTACGTTGAAACTGATACGATAACTAGCAATCGTGCAACTAGATTAGAAGATCAGACCGAACCGAGACAGTTCTAATCTAGCCGAACGATTACCGTGGCCCAGCGGAACGACGGACTTACCCCTCTACCGAAGATCGAAGTGATGCAACCCTGCGTCAGGTACCAAGTTCCACCGGAGTTGAAAAACTTGGACAAGAGGGTGGCGATGCGCGGAAAGAAGTTAATCTAATTGATTCGTAGATGATTTACAATGACCCGGGGCATATATATTTATACCCTCGGGTGAGGGCTAGGCCGTGTTGGACACGACATAAAACTCCTAATAGAAAAAAGAAATAACAAACTCCTAGATAGATTCTATCTCTAACACACAAGTCCCAACCGCAGTCTAACAACCTTAGCGATAAAGGAAAAATCTAAACTAACTCTAATTAACAAATAAAATTAAATTACACGGACTCTGATTATTCCCGAATCTATCTGTAATATTCTAGGTCCAATCGGACTATATTTCATATCCGATCCAGACTCCATCGGCTGAATCCGAGTCGTATTCCGCTTGGTCCTCTATCTGGTTGTTACGTTTCTTGTTTAATTTGGTCTTTAATCAAAGCTTTATCTCCAACAGCAATTTTCCAAATTCTGGCGTTAATAGGGCCCCACCTGTCGGGGTCGTCCCCGTCCTTCACTCGCCACCGCGCCGAGCTGCGTCGCGCCCTCACCGCGCCAGCCGTGCCTCACCTACGTCGTCGTGCCATGCCATCGGTCGTGCCGCGTCCGCTCACCGTAGCTGCCCCACTGTCACGCATGCCGTGCTCGTCGCTGCGCCGCCCCGCTCGCAACCGCACGTCGCGCCTCACCGCTCACCGCGCACCGCGCCGCACCTGCTCGCCAACGCCCGTGCCTGCGATTCCTGCCGCCTCCTCCAAGCTCGGCGTCCGCACCCGCAATCTGTGCTTCGCTAATTGTGCCACCGCAAATCTCGTCGCCAATCCTGCACTAATCCCACTACCACTCCTATGCCTCGCTTTGCCGCATTGCGCCCGCACCGCTCTGCCTCGCGCTCGTCGCGTCGCCGAGCCCCACGTCACGCACCGCCGCCACGTCAGCGCATCCGCTTGCCCACGCTGGCGCAATGGCCGACGCCGATTTCCCGTGGCTGTCCGCCCCGTGATCGCTGCCGCATTTCCACGCAATCACCGGCCGCAATTGCCGCCCCACATCCTACCTGGAATGGCCGCCGCCAATCTCTCACCGCCGTCAACCGCCTCCCGCATTCGCCGTGCCGCGTCCGCCCCACGCGCGCTAACCACCACCCCACCCTTTCTGTGAGCGCTGAAGCCTCCCGCTCATATTTAACCTCCCCGTCGGCCGTGCCGCCGCCCTTCTTCGCGTCTCCCTCGCGTCTACCATCCGCCACCGCCTCAACTGCACCGATCTCCTCCACCGAGCACCGCCGATCCCCTCCGCGGCCGCTGCTGTTTGCCCTTCGCCCCCTCGAGCCACCGCTGCCCTCTGTCGCCTCTATCACGCTCGTCCTTCACTGCCACCGTCGAAGTCGTCTGCTCCGCCGACCCCCTGTCAGTTGTCACCGTCGTCCGCCTCCCCGCACCGTCGGCGCCGTCCCTTTCTCCTTCCCCGTCCTCTCCTCTCCCTCGCGCCGCCGACGGCGCTCCGCGTTGTCGCCGCTCTACTCCGTGGTCGCCCCGCCATTGACCGTCACCTCCCTCCTCGCTGTCCCTCTCTTCTCCCTGGCTCCCCATTCACCTTCCTCCTCCTCTGCCTCTCCCACGCCGCTTTGCTCGCCATGCGCGCCTAGCCGCCGCTGCCGCTCATCACGTCGCGCCGCCACTAGCCACCGCGTCGCACGCATGGGTGCATAGCCTTCGCTCGCCTCCCGTGCCTGTCGTCGCCGGTGCTCCCCACCGCTAGAACCCCATGCGCATGCCCACCGCCGTCGCCACCGTGCGTCGCTGGCCGCCACCGCCAAGCACCACTGTGTAGCCGCTGCCACCGTTACTGTGCTGCTGCTGTTGTAGTGCTGCCGCCGTCGCCGGTTGCCGCCGCCAAGCGCCGCCAGTCGTCGCCGCCGGCCATCACCGTAGTCGGTCGTCCGTCCTCCGCCGCTGTTGCCGCGTCGCCGCCCGCCGGCATCCGCCGCTAGCCGCCTGCTGCCACTCGGCCAAGCCACCTCCTCCTCCTCCTTTGTTTTCACTCTATGCCACCCTAGGCCCGCACGTCAGCGGCTCTGCTCTCTCTCCTTGTCACTGAGCCGTGTGCCCCATGGCCAACCCCTCTCTCTTCCCATGGGCCCCCTTTGTCATTCTCTTTGCCCTGCTGCCAAGTAGGCCCCAGTCATCAGCGTCCTCTCTCTCTCTCTCCTTGCTGACGTCATCCTCCAATTAGTTTTCTGTTTAGTTTAAAAACACAGATAATCTTCTAAAATTCATAACTAATTTATCTAGTCTTCGTTTTAGTCCATTCATAGTTTCCTTAAATCTAGAAAAATGCCAAGAATCCACTAAAAATAATTTCTTTCTCTGTTTCAGTAGTTTTATAGTCTATTTTTGCTTGTTTTGCCTTGTTTGTTGTAGGTTTGACCCCGTTGCAGCGCCGTTCGTCCCTGAAGTCGTCACCAAAGTTCCTCGTGGGTCAGAGCAAGGCAATTGGCAACCCCTTTGATCATATTAATCCCACGATTATAAAATTCTCCGCTTTACGTTCAAACAAGCATTGTTTTATGTAAATCTATTTATTATATTTATCTATTAGGCAATTACCTTTATACCTGTTGATTCCCAATTATTATTATTGCTATCCCAGGGTTAATTTGACTAGAATTAGGATTAGTCAATGCTTAGCCATACTTAGTTCAACTAGCTCACCAATTATTATTTAATTATTGATTAGACTTTGATAAACCTTGAATGTTGTTATCACGATGAATTTCCCGATGTGGATTAATATAACTAAAATATTGCTTATGGTGCGCTATGGGTGCATGGTTTTCAGAGTCGTACCCATGACAATTAAGGACCGGTTCTCAGGAAACCCTGGAAGTCTTACACGTACTAACCATAAGCAAGTGGGCAACGGTGAGACTTTTATCTAGCTTGTCCCTATTCGACGCACCTAGGCAAGGGTGGGCGTGATGGAGTACGACTGCTTTTTATTCAATAGCTTTTGAGGGCGGATGGGAGTCATGGTGTAACGATGGCCTATGTTGCTTCAAGATTCACCTAGATACAAGAGGGGGCTGCCCGACTTGGTGTAAAGGAGGGGCGAAACCTAAAGTGTGGTACGATTATTTAGGGAGGGTTAGGTGAAAGGTCTTATCATGGTTTCCGTACTGAGGTATCGTGGTGATACGTTGGGGCGTGGTAACAGGCTTGGGAGCCATGTCTTGTGGGTAAAGTTGTACATCTCTGATTAGAGTAAAACTATTTGATTAGCCATGTCCGTGGTTATGGGGCGAACTGACAAATTCACTGGGATTAGTTGAACCGTTAATAATCTGATGAACTTTGGAACTGGTTTGACCCTGCTCAATGTAGTGTAATGTTGGCAGTGGTTTGGGTCTGTCGCGACGTGGTGTAACGTTGGATAGAGGGTTGACCCTGTTGCAGTGTGGTGTAACACTGGGCAGTGGTTTGGGTCTGTTACGACGTGGCGTAACGTTGGACAGAGGGTTGACCCTGTTGCAGTGTGGTGTAACACTGGGAAGTGGTTTGGGCCTGTTGCAACGTGGTGTAACGTTGGACAGTGGATGATTATTTTAACTGTTTACTTTACTTCTTTTCAGTCTATTTTATTTACTGTTTTGCTAAATTACTGCCACTTTTATGCAAAGTTAACCTTAGCCTATCCTTGATATCCAATTGCATTCATTATTCTCCTCTCTTGGGTGTTACTTGTTGAATACGATGGTTTGTACTCAGCCTTGCTTAATTTGTCCCCCACCAGAGAAAGTGACAGAGCCTGAGTCAGAAGGTTGTTTCCAAGGTTGAAATGAGGTTTAGTCCACTATCGAGAATGCCTGTGGTGTGGAGCTATTATCGCCAGCTGAAGCTGAAGATTAGATGGTTTAGTTTGTTTTCACGTTCTGCTGTATTTCGATAGATAATTATTTTTATTTGTTTTTAAGTCGCAGAACTGTGTATTAATTTGTCATAGTGTGTACTCGGCCTGATTCCTGGACCGAGATTTAATACATGCTATTGCTCAGAAATTTGGTGTAAATTTCTAGCCGTGACATTTCTAGAGCTACCGCGACATTCACTGTATTTTGATCCTACACTTCTTCGTCAGATTCAACATCAGGTGCCTCTTGCTCTCCATGCTTGCTCTAACATATATAATTCTCCATGAATCCTCTTCTTATCAAATGAAAATGCACCTCTGAACTATCAGAGATTATCTTTTCATTTCTACAGTCATTACATGGACACCACATATACAGGTGTTCCTATCATTGTCCGTAAATTTAACAAATTTAGTGACCTTCTCCCTATACTTTGTGGATGAACGATAAACATGGTACATCCACCTCCGATCCATCTGTAATAAATAACATAGAGAAATATTATATGATAATTGATTGAAAAAATATTATATAATCAACAACATGGTACATTTAAGTATGTATTTTTACCTTCAATTTGTGCAAAAATTCACCCCCTTGTCCTCACAACCAAATTGCGAATAGTGCACTGGTCGGGATAGAAAGCAGTTGGCAGTTGGGGGTATTTATAGCACCAACATACACCTTAGCCAGTCTTAGAGAAATACCAAATTGTAAACAGTGCACTGGTCGGGATGGAAAGCAGTTGGCAGTTAGGGGTATTTATAGCACCAACATACACCTTAGACGGTCTTATAGAAATACCCGTCATAGGTGGTGGGATGTCACTTGTTACGATTTGCAACTGGAGAAGCTGTCACAGGTGATAGCATACCAGTGACGGCTTAAGGTGTGCGGCCCGTCACAGGTGATGGGATGTCACCTGTGACGGCTTTCCACGGTGGTCCGTCAGTGGTATCCAACACCAGTGACAGGCCGCTGCCAGGTCATGTTCAGGCCGTGATAGGATGCCTCACCTGTGACGGCCAATGTTACAGCCCATCAAAGGTGATCGATACCACCGACCAGGCCAGCGGCCCATCAGTAGTATCCCGCCACAGGTGTGGGATACCACCGACCAGGCCGGCGGCCCATCAGTGGTATCCCGCCACATGTGTGGGATTCTGGCGCAGTGACCTTTGACTAACCGGTGCATATTAGTCTCTCATTTTTCGTGCAATTATGCCTCTCTGTTAGTGGAGATGAATGCTGCAGTTTCACCACGACAGCCCCAAATTGTATATCCTTTTAGCATTCCATCACAAACCAAATGATCATACACTTCATTCCGTTGCTGTAACCACCTTAGAATACATTCGACACATGGGCATCGGATTTTCTCTACAAAACGTTTCCCTCTATATGCAAAATCAAGAAAACCATCTACACCAGTCAAGTAGTCATCACTTGGTCAAGGAGAAAGTAGTAACTTCTTAACAGAGGATAAATCAACCCATTCCCTATGTTAAGAAAATACAGTACTTATTCAAATAAGGCAGGAGTGGTTGAAAGACCAACAGACGCATCCAAACACAGATAAAAAAAAAGCTTATGCTAAATCAAGAATCAACATTCTTATGGAATATCGAAATGCAAGAATTTGTGGGGAGGGAAACCATGCCTGGAGGATTGGTGCTTGGATCCTGTACCCCTTGTCTCCATAACAAGACCAGACAAGCTGCAGGGCGGCAAACTTGTCTAGAAGCTCAATCTAGCTGGCTTCAGTCCATTTCGTTTATCCAAGGATTAAAGTTGGCACCTAGCAAATGAGATATAAATGAATTAAAGCATAACCTTCAACTGATCTGCATAAGACCTTGTAAATATGAGAGGAGGACCCGAGCATAGAATGTAAATTGTGATTTCAAGATGGAGACTACTTCGTATTTATAAATGCTAAATTTAAATCCATGGTAGTATTTTATAAAGAGTCATGTTATTTATGATGACACATTTATTTAATATAAGTTTTTAAATATAATCTTATATGATAATAATATAATATATTTATAATAACTAGATATTTCTTTGTACGAAGCCAAGTAATACTATTAGTTTGTACGGTTCTATATGATATACCCTCTACGGTTTATGACTTTCACTGATTTGAGGGTTCTGTTAAAGGGGCTTTTATGTTCTGATAAATATTCATTACCATATTCGTACAATTTTGTACTCACTCTTTATTTATATTTGATAATATGTAGTTCTGTTTCCGTATCCGGGACATTCGATTCCTATTCCAACTTCGAAAAAATATGAAAATGAATATGACAGATCTAGTTTTTGGTCGTTTCCGATCCGCTTTCATCCCTGCATGAAGCCATGAGACATACCCCATTTTTTATATTTTTAGATTTTAATACTATCCCATCTCTGAACACTACTCCCCACTATTGGTATTATTTGAACTTTTAAATATTTTATAAATAATACTATATTTTATATAAAATGAGCTAATTATAGATGGTGATATTTTTTTCTATTAGAAGTTGAGGTGGTTTCTGTGTTCCGAGAAAAAATGATTTCACATTTATTTCCGAGCATTGAAGCGAGCACTTAGAGAGCTGTAGTAATTTTTTGGGATCAAATTCAAAATTTTAAAAAGTCTAATATGTTTGAACATGCCATTTCAAAAATGACTCAAACTTGAAATTTTGCACACACAAATCTCCCTCTCAAAACACTTCCAGCTGGGAGACACAACAAAGTAACAAACCCTATCGAACACCCCCTGTTGTGTGGTCAGAAAAAAAATGTTGGGAAGGCTAGAAGGAGCCATCCAATGGAATTAAGAAAGGAGAAGCCATATATATTTCCAACCTTTCATTTAATCCAGGCGGAAGGTGAGGGGTTAAGGATTCGAACCCTGGCCGCAGGGTTTACCAACGAACACCTTTGCCAAACCCTATCGAACACCCTCTGTTGTTTGGTCACCGTGGTGCCCTGCATCCCGCCGGAATTTTCGTCTTCCTAGCTCGTCGTGGATGTTGATTCTCTCATTGCTCTCTCCAGCTGCGCTCAAGCCAAGCTCTATGCTAAAGAACCTAGAGTGCTTAACTGTGGGCATGCTGCCTTTTGTCACGGCTGCATTCTAGCCATCAAAATCACGTAACCTGGTAGTTTCCGTACAGAGTTCGTTCTTATTTCTTCGTGTCTATAGCAAGCTGGTTTTCTAATATTTGTTGTTGGCGTTTGTTATTCTTGATCAGCATCTGAAATTAATGGGCATCGCTATAAAGGATTTGCTCAATCTTCGTGCATTACGTCCATGGAACTCAATGCGGTCTTTGTTACCATTTCCTAAGTCCATAAACCGAAGAGCTCTGTACGAATCCTTTTGAGCTCCTGCCAGAAATAACCTTTAAAAATCAAAAGAAAAAACGAGTACGCACCAGTCCCCTGGAAATAAAATGGATCGGAGGTGCAATAAACTTAACATTGTAGCACTCAGAACAAACAAAAGTAACATATATAATAAACAGAAAAGGATATATTGGATGAGGATAGCATAGATCATGTAAATACGCATTGAACCAAGTAAATTTTATATAAAAATAAAAGTAGCACTAAAACCCTTGGATAACAGGGAAACAAACAATGCTTATATAGATCTTAACTTAAGCCTGCATACATCCGACCAACCCTACATTGTTATTCTACCGTAAACTGCTGAAACAAAAAAGAATATATAAATTCCAGCAAAGTTTTGAATTTTGAATTTTATTTATTAAATATTTTATAAATTTAATTTTGCATTTCAAAAATTCACATAACTGACCTCCTGCCGCCCTCTAGGAGGGCGCATGTGTAATTACTTAATCACAAATACTCTCATTGTCTTTTAGATAGAAAAGGGGATGATAACCACTAAGGCAAGAGAGTGCTTGTGATCAAACAAATACATACGTTATACATATATGGATCAAAACGTGGTTTAATTGTGAAAAGTTCCCGGGCTGGCATGGTAATTTTACATATACCCCCTTGCTGCCCTTATATAGGGCGAAAATGGGCTAAATGTAAAAAGGCCCAATGTGACGTTGCCGGCCATCCCTCCCGCCCGGGTGGCCGTTTGCCACGTCAGTATTCCGCCATCCTAGAGGGCGGCAGGAGGTTAGTTCTATGAATTTTTGAAATACAAAATTAAATTTGTAAAATATTTAATAAATAAAATTCAAAATTCAAAAAATTCTTGAAATATGCACTAATAGAAATGGGCCTTGATTTGGCGCAAATTGCTTTCGGCAAGCAAAGGAGGTGGCCTAGTCCAGACGTGCGCAAATGGGCCTCGATTTAGGCCCAGATTGTTTTTGGCCAGCAAAGGAGACAGCCTGGGCCAGACGAGTGCGCGTGTGCAAATGGTCCTCGATTTAGGCATTGTTTCGCGCGCCGTGGCTGAAAAAATCAACTTACAGATCAGTTTGCTAGGATGGAACCTAGAATCTTTGGTTCGGCATGCCAACGCGTTAGGGTATGTACAACATTTATATACATCCATGTCAGATTAATCATACTACATGATATTATTAACTCAAGAAAAACTTGATCCACATCTCTTGGTTCGTCTATTGTTTGAGCACGTGCTCGTAAGCTACATGCGACCTTTTCTACAGAAATACTTCATGCATTGTTTGTATAAAATATAAAAACTCTGTTTAACTGTTTATATATATCAAATAAACAAGAGTTGTTTATACTATTGTAGATGGCCTTATCCATTGCGGTACGAGGTCAACCTGATTTCTTTATGAGTGTGAGTCCATTTGAACATAATTCTCACGTGATTCGGTCAGGATATGTCGAAAGAGATTTGCTCCACTGCAACAAAAATTATCTCAAGGTACCAATACCTCACGGTACCAAATCATTTTTGATCATTGGATCTAACAATGCTCATCGTACTCAACTATATGCAATGGTTAGAAATGATTTAGTACCATGAGGTACCGGTATCTCGAGTTACTTTTTATTGAAACGGAGGAAATCTCATATGAAAACCGATTCACGACCACGATGAAAACTGATTTGTTAAAATACCAGCTAAGCTTGAAGTGGAAGTCCTTAGTTAAGTTCAAGCTTGGGCTACTAGACTTCTCGATTCTTTTGGTACTGAAGAACACTCTCTAACACATGAGTAAGTAACTTGTGTACTATGTACTATCAATCAAACATATTGAATCAGCAACCTAAACGTCTGGTTCCTCTGCATCTGCCGACGTCTCCACCTCAACGCCAAAAATCCTCACGCGTCTAGGGCGATTAGTTGGCGCGGGCACTGGCACCGGCGCCGGAGCTGCAGCTGGCGTGGGCGTTGGCTCTGACGCTGGCTCTGCTCCATGTTCAGCCACCTCCACCTTTGGCTGCTCAGACTGCGCCGGTGGCGATGCCGCTGCGACGATCGCCGGGACTGCAGGGTCAGGCGCCGGAGCTGCGACTTGTCCAGGCAGCGGCGGCGGCGGCTTCTGCTTCTTCCTGTTCACGATCAGCTTGCGGTCGAAGTGCTTCCTCATGTGGCCGCCGAGCGCTACTCCCGTAAGGAACTCTCGATCGCACTGCTTGCATCGGTGCTTGCCCTCCGGCTTGGCGCCGGCGTCGTCGCCGTTGCCGCCCTGGGCGGCGGCGGCGGTGGCCACCAGCTTCTCCCTGATGATGTGTCCAGCCACATGGCCACCCAGACCCTGGTGCGTCTCGAACTCCTTGTAGCAACCCTCGTACTTGCACCTGTACGGTCCACCATGTGGGGCTTCGGGAAGCAGCTGAGCCCAGGGGCGAGCCAACTGCGGCGGAGCCGGGGCATCGTGGTGGGCGCCGGCGGCCAGGTTCGGCGCAGCAGCTCGCACGTGGTGGTCGTCGAAGACCTGGTTGAGAGAGGGCTCATCGCGAACTGGCACGGGATACGCTGTTGCGACGGCGGCCGCCACCTGCGCGAGCTCTGGTCGCAGGGCGCGCTCGCCTCCTTCCAGTTCTTCGTTGGATACGGGGAAGGCAACGGCGACAGCACGGCAGTGGCCGCCGCGGCGGCACTTTCCCGTCGAGGCCTTCTCCTTGTCCTCCCCCTGATGCACCCTCATGTGGCCGTGCACCGCGTTCCTGCTGCCGAACTCCCTGCCGCAGAAGTGGCACGGGAACGCCTCCCGCGCAGCAGCCACGGGAGCACCAGCGGCGCCGGCGCCGTCGTCGCTGACCGTCCTCTCCGAGCCGGAAGACGGCGTGGGCGAAGGTAGCGCCGCCACCAGCGCCTCCCGCCTATCCGCGACCACGTCCTCGACCCGCCGCCGCTTGCACGCCGCGTGCTCGCGCTCCTCCAACTCCTCCTCCTCCTCGCCGAGGCGGGCCCGAAACACGTAGCGACCGTCGTCATCCTCGCTCTCCGAACCCGAGTCGTAGTACCCACCACCACCATGACGGCTCTCCTCCTCCTCCTCCGGACGGCGGCGAGCGCTCTCGCCGTTGCCGCTCGACTTACCACCCTCCATATCTCACCGATCCGATCGATCGCTTCTCGATCCGGAGCGTGATCAGATTGAAATCGAGCAGCAACAGCAACAGGCAAGTAGTTGGGCTTAGCTCTCTCCAAGCTAGGGTTTTTCTTTTTTTGCTCCGCTTCTGGGTGGCCGCAGCGGCAGCAGCAGCGGCGCCACGTTATATAGCACCAGCGGCGGGTCGAGTGGGGCCTAAGTCGAGTGAGCCACGTCACCGCGGCGCGGCGAGAGAGACACACTCGGATGCGGATTCCATGCTCCCCGGCCGCTTGCGACTCGGATGAGGATCAAGAATCGTTATTATAGATAATAACTTGTTACATGTCTCCAATATTTCTCAAATTTGTATAGCATCTGCTCGTCTATTGCAACACAAAAATTAACATAAAACAACTTCCACTACAGCAAAAATTTAAAACTTTAACAGAAATTAACTAATTAAGGACTTGCAGTGGAAAATTTTGAGCCATAATCACGGAAGCATTTTTTACATACGGTTGGATGTCTACCCGTTATTTGCATATCATCTAAATAATCATAAAAAATATAAAAAAAGATAAGATAGATTTATATAAGTTGTATAACTCCACAGACATACAAGTTCAAATTCGACTTCTACATGTTGTAACAAAAATAACACAAAAAATTGTAAATATGTGTATACTTAGATTTACTTTAGTTTGTTTTTTTTGCTACAACTTATAGAAGTTGAATTTACACTTGTATGTTTGTGCAGTAATATAACTCATATTAGCATATCTTGTCAAAAATTTTCATAATTTTTTATCACTATTCATGAGTGTGCTAAAAACTTGTAAAAATTGTTTTTGTCAAAAGCTTTAGGGAACATAATTCTAGTATCAAGCATGCAAATGCTGAGTTCCATCTAATTGGAGTCAGTTTATTAAGATAGCATAGGACCTTTCATTTTTTTTTGTTAATTTACTCCACAAACCTCTGTTGCAGCACAATGCACACTTCCGTAATCGCTTAGTGTGTCGGTAATGGTTAAATGCTACTAAGAAATATATACAACGAATATATCTAAGAATATACCCGGTGGATACTTTATGAGATATTCTGCATAGTTTAGTTAATACCCCTAGGTGGGTCATGTAAGCAAAGGGTAGTAGGGGAATTTCCCTTTTTTTCATCTTTATATATGTATAGATGAATTCATGATGGATCATTCATTCTCTTATTTTTAATACATAAGACTTGTCTCTTTCTATTTCTCCATTTTCTCAATCTTAGAGTCTAATGGTATCTAAATTATACCGCAACAAGCGTGTTAAAAAATATTTTTCCATGTACAAGGTCACAACCTCCTTTGAAATTTAATAATTTCTTGAGTAACATGACATCAAATACTTCTCAAACCACAATATCATTAATTAAGGACAAACATGTAGTTTTTTACATGACATCAAATAAACTCTGTAAGGACAAACATGTAGTTTTTTGTCTAAATTTTATTCATACAACTCGTTTATAAACGTCTTAGGGGTGAAAACACCCGTCCATGGAGTTTTTACACCCATGAGCCCTATAATCTTGTTATCTGCGTTGTGGTCCACTTTTCATTTAGTCTTAGTTAATTTTATTTAGTTTTGTATCTGAACTTCCGTATTAGTTTGTATATTTATATTTGTATAAGTTAATAATATTTTGTACCTATAACATAAAATATGATTGTAAATCTTAAATAAACCACCTTATATAATAGTGTCTAGACATGCAAAATTAATAATTATGATATACAACTATTTAATCAAAATACTCACGACTTTCTCTTTATCGATAAAAATTAGTAAACTTTGTATTTGGAGTTACAATCTTTCAATCAAAGTCCTTATGAATTTTTTTATGAACTTTATATTTGGGGCGCGGACGGTGGAGGCCATCTACTACTTGCCGATCTTGCAATACTATCATTGACATCACCATGGTTCTAGTGCAACTTTCCCTACTGTTGGCGACGGCGGCGAATAAGAAGCCTGAATATGCCGCGTTCGCGTACGCATCTTTGCTGAAGAAAGCCTTGCCGACTCTAGCGGGGCTCTTTCTTCGGGCAACCCTATGGCAACACACTCGTTGTTATACCTAGAGGCGCACTGCATAAGCTCCATCGCGGTGCTGCTCAGTTGAGCTGGCAGCACCGGGTCCTCCGTCGCCGGCGTCACCGCCAACAGGAATGCCATCTAACTGAACTGTTGCTGCTCCTCCGGCATATACGTCTCATTAATGGCCATTGTGAACGCGTAGTCTTCGGGTGGCAAAAGGATCTCACCCTCAGCGTTGGGCGGCTTGTCTTGCTTGGTTAAAGCCGAGAGCATGCAGTCCAGTGACAGTAACAGCGACAAGCTATCGTCGATGTGCGTGGTCGCCTAGACGACGATGAGACGGATGCATACTTAGACAAGTGACACCGCTGACGGGAGAGAGGGACATGATAATGATTCTACACACTATGGTAGAAGTAATAAATATAATTTTATACATAAAGTAAAGAAAATTACTTCGGTTCCTTTCACTCTTGGTGAAATTGTACAAGTTGATAAACATGGAGCTGCTAGTTTGAAAGTTGTTGAATCTAAAAATTAGCAAGTTATTAATTCTATTTTCTATTTAAAATGTATAAACATTCACCTAATTTTATGGCTGGAGTTATGCTTATGACAAAATGTGATTTTGATGAAATTTCTACCAATGATATTTGTTATTCTTTGATATGCAAATATGCTTCATTTTCTCTTAATGATACTGCTAGCTCAGTACCTACTGTTGTCACTAACATTTTATAGAAGTATAATGATCATATTACATATTTGAGAAAATCTAAGTTGGTGTCAAAATCTGATGGTCTTTTCAAAATTATCGAGAAGATTTATGATGAAGCATATAAACTTGAGTTGCCTATCGGGTTTTGGGTTAGCCTTACATTTAACATTTCAGATTTAAAGAAATACTTGGAAGAAGAATATGCGCTTGAGTCAAGGACGACTCCAATTCAAGAGGGGGAGGATGATGAGGACATCACTCTTTCGGATACACAAAACCATCTTCCGTTTATCATTCAATATCCACGACAATTGAATTTACAGGTGACTCGTTCCTAAGTTCTTCTCTATATGATTTTGAGAATAGATTGTTACCTAATGACTATATTATGATTATGAATAATGGAGAGGACAAGTAGACCCAAACCAAGTAAACTTCGAGTATGATTCGGAGTCCAGGACCAGTCTGCACTAAAACGGGCCCAGGTCGCATACGAACTCAGGGTGGGGCGTTCTTTATATGGATGAAATGTAAGAAGATAATTGTTCCAATGGTTCTGGTCCCACGTCTAAATTCATTAAGAGACAACGGGAATCGTCTCAACATGTTGATGTTCAGAATTTGTCCCGGTGTTGCGTCACCAAATTTTGGGCCCTTGGGCCGTGTACCGTGTTGGACTCATTAGGGTTAGGTCAAGGGGTTTTGCATGACCCTGAAAGCTATATATTAGTAGTCACTGCCATAGTTCGGGTTTGGGTTTTTGCTTAGATTAACGTGAAAATCTAAAAAATACTATTGACAAATGTGGAAGACCTGTACTAGGGGTATCCATACACTACATGTATACATACAGTCGTAGGGCTACCGAATAGGAAGGAGATTATATTTATATGGTATCAACCGGAGTTTGGTAACTGTCGGATTACATAGCGCATGTACCAGATTCGAGTTGTAACCGAATTAGGATAGATCTTAGTCTCATCATATTATGACTCTATCTGTAAGCCCTATACCCCACTATATAAGGGGGACAGGGGCACCTCTCTTGGGAGAGGGCCAAACAAACGACATATTTAGATCGGTTATCTTCTAGTTGATCTGTCCACAATCCAATACAATCGCCAAGCAGGAGTAGGGTATTATCTGCTAGTCGAGAGCCTGAACCTGGGTAACCCTGTGTCTTCATCCTAACCATCCATCTTTACGCCTCGCTAGCCAACCCATATATATTGCCGACATCCAAATCGTCGACAGTTGACGCGCCAGGTAGGGGAAGCTACTCCAAGGTCTCTGACGAGATCGATGGAAACAAACTCGAAGATCATGAAGAAAAAGTTTGTCCTGGGGCAAACCTTCAAGTTTGGCGGCATCAGATTCCTTGCCAGTTAGAGCGCTGCGCTCTCCTACATGTGTTCAGATTTATCTGGGCCTGAGGAGGAGGTGTGCCGCTTCGGACCAGAGAACTTGGCGCTGTTTCAAGATGAGATCCAATTTAGATCTCACCACATTGAGCTGCAGTCTCCTGAGTTGGCACGTCCGCCGCTCGGGATTGAGGTCAATGTAGAGCCAACTGCTCAAGTCGCCGCATTAGACACCTACAGCATCTCGGGAAGCTTCGTTCCCCCCATTGAGGTCTTCACCATCACTCGGGCAACAACAACGAGGCTAGGAAGGAGCGGCAAGAGGAGCAAGCAGCCAAGCTGGTCGGAGAACAGCAGTAGGAAGATGAACACCATCGACTTGAAGACGAAGCCAGACGCCAACATGAGAATTAACCTCATGAACATCTAAGGAGCCAGCTGCGCAAAGTGCATTGCGATCTACTCTACACTCGGGTTGAGGGGCATGCAGTTTTTAAGACCCCTCAACAAACCTCCAAGCGGCGGTGGATCTACTCGGCGACGTCGTTCAGTAGCTACCTCAGCAAGATCTACCGATGGTTGAAACCATCAACAAGATCAAGGCAATGGTGACAACAGCTGCGATCCAACACTCGTTGCAACGCAACTCGGGAACACCACTGGTACGGTCAGAGGCTCAGTCGAGTAGGTCACCCCGATCTAGATCGAACGTTTCCAAACGACCATTCGGATCTCGGCCACCGACTGATAACAGATTGTGTCGAGCGTCTCCCGACCCTGAGCAGAGGAAAGACACAGCTAGTAAGCAACGCCGCCTCAATGACGAAATTCGCCGACTGGATAAACAACGCTAAGACCTTGAGGCCGAGACGAAGCATATCTACCAGGAAGATAGCTTCAACCTCTGCCGAAAGATCGAACGCCAAAGTCAAGCCCGCCAGGAAGGTAGTCGTCGGGACCACGAACATTGGAGCCATAGCCGGGGGTCTAGGCATCGGTCACCTGAGAGCTCAGACACCAACACGGTCGACGGTGTAGCGGCCTTCACCAAAAACTTGAGCCAGCTTACTTGGCCGACAGGTTTCAGGCTGACTGGTAACGAGAAGTATGATGGCTCCACCTACCCCAAGGCTTGGCTAATGGTGTACACCATGGCTATCCGGGCAGCCGACAGCGACACTAAAGCAATGGCCAACTATCTACCAGTCGCTCTGGATGACTCGGCTAGACATTGGTTATTGGGGCTCCCCAAACAGTCTATTCATTACTGGGCAGAACTCCGCAATCGGTTCATAGCCAACTTTCAGGGTACTTAGGATAGGCCACGTCCAACAGAAGAAGAACGAATCTCTACGGGCCTACATCAAACGGTTCTCTAAGGTTCGCAATTCCATCCCCGACATCAAGGATGACATGGTCATCGCCGCCTTTCGCAAAGGCGTGAAAGACAAGTCATTCATCGTGAAATTCACTCGCAAAGAGCCAACTACAGTCAAGGATCTCTTTGACATGGCCAACTGGCGCGATGACTCAGACAACATGAATCGGGAAAATGAAATCTACTGCTCATGAGCTCTTCATCTGTTTACTGGATCAATGCCTGGATGCGGTTATACGACTTTGTTTCTACACCCGACTTACTATACCGAACCGGGTAAACGACGCTACGCTCCGCGCTGGCTAAGTCCGCCCAGGGGCTGTCGGGATGGGCACACGCCGCGAAGCCAACTCATCTCAGATTAACACCAAACATGATTGAAGTTCGCCGAGTGGTCAAGATGAAATGAGTGGTCATTAATGACCCTAGTTTCCAACAGAAGGTCGTAGGTTCTTCATCAACTTCGTCACCGCCGAGATCATCGTCACCGAATGGAAATCTCTTCGCCAAGTGGGCCACACCTGACTTCATCTGCGCCGAGTAGTGATCCCATCACCACACTAAATGCATGCACGGCCACCGTGTTGGACGCATCAACTTCGTCGCCGCCAAGTGGTAATCTATTTACCATGTCGGCCACATCTCTCTTCGACATCAGGATCGTCACCACCAAATCGTGATCGCATCCATATATCGACCGCCATCAACAAGAGAACTTGTGGAATATCGAACAACTAAGTCCCTTTCATACTTAGTACATTTTCTGTAAAAGTTTCCCCTTTCTCCATCCTTCGACTGCCCACGCCGAGTGGTTTTCACCCTCAGCATGCTAGTCGGGAGGCTGCTGTCACGCCCGGAGTTTTATCCCAAGCCTAAATATGTAAAAGAAATTCGTAAATAACAATCGGCTTAATTAACTCAGGAAAAATCCCTCTAAAGGAATTAATTTAATTAAATCGAGGTTCCAAATGGATTAACAGGATTTAAACTCAAACTGCAGAAGTATAAAATTTGACCAAACAAATTAATTTAAAACTCGGCAAAAGTGGGGCTTTCCTTTTTCCCTCCTTTTTCCTTTCTTTTTCCCTTCCTTCTCAAATTGGGCCGAAGTCCAATTTTCCTCCCTTTCCTTTTCTTTTTCCTTTTTCTTTTTCCTCTCCTCCTTCCCGGGCCGGCCCAGCCGAGCCGGCCCACCTCTCCTTCCAGGCCGGCCCAGGCGAGCCGGCCTCCCGCCCCGTGCCCGCGTGCGCCTCCCCCTCCCCCTCCACCTGGGCAGTCGGCCCAGCTCGCCAGCTCGCCCGCACCGCGCCGCCGAAGTCTGCCGCCTCCTCCCTCGCACCACTGACAGGCAGGGCCCGCCTGTCAGCGACCGGTCCAGGCGTCGGCCGAGTCCGCCTACCCGCCGCGTCCGCGCCGGACGCCGCAGCGCCACCGTAACCGCCGCGCCCGCAACGGCCTCGCCACCGCGCCCGCGTGTGCGACTCAGTCTCCACCGGCCATCCCGCCCTAGCCGGCGCCGCCACCCTATAAAACCCCCAGCTCTCCGCCCCGCCGCCACTTTTTGCCTCACCCGTGCACCGCCGCTTCCTCGCCGCCATCGACCGATGTTGCCGTCGACCGTCGGACGTCGCCGCCTACCCACGTCACCACCTCCGCCTCGGCTTCACTGACTTTCTACCATCTTCCGTCGCCATCGGTGGGCACCCGAGCGCCCTCGTGCCTCTTCCTCTCCTCCGCCACCGTGCCCGACTTGGTGTAAAGGAGGGGGTGAAACCTGAAGTGCGGTGCGATGGTCTAGGGAGGGTTAGGTGAAAGGTCTTATCAAGGTTTTCATACTGAGGTATCGTGGTGATACGTTGGGGCATCGTAACATGCTTGGGAGCCATGTCTTGTGGGTAAAGTTGTACACCTCTGCAGAGTAAAACTATTCGAATAGCCGTGCCCACGGTTATTGGGCGAACTGACAGATTCACCGGGATTAGTTGAACCCCTTTAATAATTTTATTAACCTTGGAACTGATTTGACCCTGCGCAATGTGGTGTAACGTTGTTAGTGGTTTGGGTCTGTCGCAACGTGGTTTAACGTTGGGCAGAGGGTTGGCCGTATCGCTACGTGGTGTAACGTTCGACAACGGTTTGGGCCTGTTGCAACGTGGTGTAATATTGAACAGTGGATGATTATTTTAAATGTTTACTTTACTTTTATTTCAGTTTATTTTATTTACTGTTTTGCTAAATTACTGCAGCTTTGTGCAATTTAACCTTAACCTATCTTTGATACCCTATTGCATTCATTATTCTCCCTCCCTTAGGTGTTACTTATTGAGTATGGTGGTTTGTACTCAGCCTTGCTTAATTTTTCCCCACCAGAGAAAGTGCCAGAGTTCCAGTCAGAAGGTTGATCCCAAGGTTGAAGTGAGGTTCAGTCTGCCGTCGAGAATGTGTGTGGTGTGGAGCCGTCATCGCCAGCTGAAGCTGAAGACTAGATGGTCTAGTCTTGTTTTTCTTTTTCCGCTGCATTTCGATAGATAATTATTTTTATTTGTTTTTAAGTCGTGGAACTGTGTATTAATTTGTCATAGTGTGTACTCGGGCTGATTCCTGCACCGAGATTAATGCATGCTATTGTTCAGAAATTTGGTGTAAATTTCTGGGCGTGACAGCTACACTGCATTATGTCACGGTTCTTTTAAAAATCTATTGTTTAAAAGCTCTTTTTTGATCATGAGATCAATATCTGAATAAAGCTAAACAAACTTCGCGGCTATGCCCTACTTACCGTACCAAACCGAGTAATACGCTATGCTCCGCGCTGGCTAAATCTACTCGGGGGCTGTCGGGATGGGTACACGGCACAAGTTTACACAACTCATTTCAGATTGCGAGATCTAATCAGAGCAAAGACTTAAAGCAATAGCAAAACAATTTACATTACAGACAAACAAATGTCTTGCAAAAGACATGTTACTGCTAATGGCTATATTTCCTATTTGCATGTCAAAGGTCCGAACTATGGAGTCGGCACTGGCTTTAGCCTCTTTTGTTAGCACCAACGCCTTTTTCGAATCGCAATTGCCTGCAAAACCTTTGACGGTGGCTAAAAAGACTATCCAGGGATAAAGAGACTTCATTGTGGCAAAGGCTTGGCAAGACGCTATCATCGCCATGTCCCTCACCTCCTCGGCCACACGCTCGGGTACCTCTTTAAGACTGTCATTCGCTGACGTGGAGCTAAACCGTGTCACCATAGTCTTGAACGGCCCAAAGGTCGCCCAAGGCCGCAAAAGCAAACCGGTCCCGAGTAACCTCGACTACATTAAGTCGGGTCTCAATATCGGCTACTGTGCCACGGGTGCTCTATCGCACCAAATCTCCAAAATCGCCGAACTAAAATAGTTCAATGGCTCCAAATCTCCAAAATCAACTAAGTGTTACTATGTCCCTCCGCGGGCATAGCGGACCGATGCGTAAAACTCGGTGCTGGCATAGTTGATACCATGTTGACGAGAACGTTGCGAGTTTATGGTTCGCCCAAACGGTGACATAAAATTCGTGATTTCTCACATTTCGGGAATCAATGGTACGCCTATGTTATGGGCCCAAGGTCGCACTCGGAGGCGTCTATTGATATCACCCATGGCACTTAATTGCGTTTTTTAGCCTGTGCCTAAACTTTGAGTAAACCCGAATATACATGGTACTAACTACTCGGCTGTAACGGTTAGGCAGTACTACATAACCTACCCTACGGGCACAATGTAATTATAAATTACATGTCTGGGGAGACACGGCACACAAACCATCTCCAAACCACTCAAGTTCAAATTGCTCGGAGAGAGCAACCAGATCTAGGTACCACTCGGGTCCGGAAGCACTCAGAACAGTGTTGCTCGAGTTGGAAAACTCAAAATTTCGAGAAACATCTCTTGGGTAACAGTCCATAGAAGACTCTATGTTTAATTAATTGTTACGCATTTAAGCATAGAGTCGGGGGCTACACCTAATAGGTGCATCTTCGATGCACCTATTCATTTCTTCCATTTGGAGCCATCCACAGCCTCTACAATCATCACGGAGTACTCGGGATCACTCGAGAAGCACTCGGGGAGCGCTCGGGAATTACTCGGATAACGTCAAGCATACTGTGCGAAGATACGCCTAATGATCAACAATCTACACAAATGATTTGCGCAGCTATGTACGACTCCGGGGCTACTGTGGAATACGTGTACTAGGGGTATCCGTAGACTACATCTATACATATAGTCGTAGGGGTACCGAATAGAAAGGAGATTATATTTGTATGATATCAACCGGAGTTTGGTAACTGTCGGATTGCATGCCGCATGTACCGGATTCGAGTTGTAACTGGATTAGGATAAATCTTAGTCTCATTAGATTAGGACTCTATCTGTAAGCCTTATAACCCACTATATAAGTTGGACAGGGGCACCCCTCATGGGAGACGGCCAGACAGATGGTATATTTAGATTGGCTATCTTCTAGTTGATCTGTCCACAATCCAATACAATTGTCAAGCAGGAGTATAGTATTATCTCGCTAGTCGAGAGCCTAAACCTGGGTAACCCTGTGTCTTCATCTTAACCATCGATCTTTATGCCTCGCTAGCCACCCCATATATATTGCCGACATCCAAATCGTCGACAACAAACATGTAAGTCTTAGAAATACCATTTACGAGTGTGAGATCTAGGAAATGCCATTGTACAAATGAATTTGTCTAACAAATACCATTGTCGTTAGGGTTTTGTCCATTTTTGCCGTTAAGTACACTATTCACACTATAGAACTTAACGGAGAAATGCTGACAGAACCTTAACGGCGATGGCATTTATCAGACAAATTCGTTTGTACGATGGCATTTCCTAGAACTCGCACTCATCGATGATATTTCTTAGAATTAAGTGTTTTTCAATGGCATTTGTTAGATTTTCTCTAGATTAATCTATTTAGAACAGTTTTTGCCGTTTGTTCGGTTTGTGAGACCCCAACTCATGAGTTTAATCATTCATCCGCAATTTGGTTACGTTCTTTCCTATTCTTGTTTGTGTTCTTTGATTCGCAAGCAGCGATTAGCCTTCTCGGCGAGGTCAACCGGGTTTCGACATAGTTGATAACCAGAGGAGAAGTGGTGATGCGATTGCGGGGCTTAAGGGCGTGTTCGTTCAGAAGCTAGATCGAGTTGTCACAACTCCACCAAAGCGAGATATTATCAAAATCTATCGGAAGATAGGAAACCCTAGTTCAAATCAAGTTTGGTGATATTACAACAGGAGCTGCAGCAGGTCCTTCCAGTTGAAGAGTTGTTGGTGATGCTCCCAAGTCCCAAGCTAGAGTAGTCACACTGCACACACTTGCACTACTACTGTTTGCATGTGATGAATCCATCTACAACATAACACAAAAACGATTTAATGTTTGTCACACCTGGAGTTTCGTCCCAAGCCTAAATCGTAAGAAGAAATTCGTAAGTAACAATTGGCTTAATTAACTCAGGAAAAATCCCTCTAAAAGGACCTAATTCAATTAAATCGTGGCTCGCAAATCGACTAACAGGACTTAAATTTAAATCGCAGAAGTATAAAATTTGGCCAAACAAATTAATTTAAAACTCGGCAAAAGTGGGGTTTTCATTTTTTCCCTCCTTTTTCCTTTCTTTTTCCCTTCCTTCTCAAATTGGGCCGAAGTCCAATTTTCCTCCCTCTTTCTTTTTCCTTTTTCTTTTTCTTTTTCTTCCCGGGCCGGATCCGTCGAGCCGGCCCACAGCCTCCTCCTCGGCCGGCCCAGCCGAGCCGGCCTCCCTCCGCCCGCCAGCGCGCGCCCCGCCTGGGCCGCCGCTCGGCCCAGCTCCCGCGCTCGCCCGCGCCGCGAGTCCGCGCCGCCTCCCTCCTCTCTCTCGCGCCACTGACAGGTGGGGCCCACCTGTCAGCGACCGAGCTCCGCCAGCCCGCGCCGCGCCCGCGCCGGCCGAGTCCGAGTCCGCCGCCGCGCCGCAACCGCCGCCGCCGCAACGGTCGCCGCCGAGACCGCGTCGTCCCCGACTCGGTCTCCAACCTCCGCCCGCCCTAACCGGCACTGCCACCCTATAAATCCCCACCGCCGCCGCGCCGTCGCCCGCTTTCCCTCTCAGCTCTAGTCGCCGTCGCTGTTCGCCGTCGCCGTTCAATCCCGCTGCCGGACGCCTTCGCCGCTGTCCAGCCGCGTCATCGCCTCCGCGCCGCTGTCGCCGACCGGTTGCCACCCTCGTCGTCACCGGTGAGCGTCCTCCGCGCCGCGCATTCCCTCGCCGCCCGGTCGCCGTCGTGCCCGGTCGCCTCGCCGCCGCCAATCGATCTCCGCCGCCACCGCCGATCTCCCGCTCCCACCAGCGTCGCCACCTCCGCCTCGGTCTCGCCGACCCGCCCGCGCTCTCGCCGCCGCCGGTGAGCACCCGCACCCTCCTCCCCTCTTTCTCCCCCTTTCCGGCCGACCGCCGCCGAGTCGCGCGCCGTCGCCGGACGAGTGCGAAGCTCGCCGCTCCCGCCGGCCGCCGTGGTCGTCGTCGCCTCCGCGTTGCCGACGTTTGGCCGCCGTCGCTTGCGCCGCGCGTGCCGCGCCGCCGGCCGTCGCCGTGCCGCGCCGCCGGCCGTCGCCGTGCCAGCCGTCGCCGCTGTTCTGCCGGTTGCGCCCGTGCGTCGCCGCCTCCACCGTCGTCGCCGTCGCGCCGTCGTCGGACGCCGGTCGTCGTCGTCGCGCCGTCGCCGTCGCGTCGCCGCCGCCGTCGCCGTGCGCCGCCGCCGCCGCGTCGCCCGTCGCTCCTGCCGGTCGCCGCCGTCTGCCCGAGCCCGCGTGCTCTGCTCCTCTCTGTTCCTCTCTCGCTGACGAGTGGGTCCCACCCGTCAGTCGTCCCCGTGCCCGCCTCCTCTCTCTCCCCTCCCCGGGCCCGCGTGTCAGTCTCTCTCTCCCTCTCCCTCTCACCGACAGGTGGTCCCCACCTGTTAGCCGTCAGCCTCCTCTCTTCTCGCTGACCTCAGCAGCCCCATTAATTGCGCAATAATTGATTTAGGACTTTTCTGTTTAGTTAAAAACCCAGAAAACTTCTAAAATTCATAAGTAATTCATCTAGTCTCCATTTAGGTCCATTCAAATTTCATTAAGTTCATAAAATTATCAAGAATCCACTAAAAATAGTTTCTTTTGCTGTTTCAGTAGAGTTTGTGCCTGTTTTATTTATTTTTGTGCTTTGTCGCTTAGATTCGGACCCCGCCGAAGAGCCGGTTTACTTCGAGATCGTCGCCGAAGTCCCCCAAGGGCCAGAGCAAGGCAAGTGACACTCATCCTTGAACATATTGAACCCATTATTGCAAATTCCCCGCTTATTTATTTGAAATATGCATTGTTTTAATTAAAATACTTACTTTATGTTATTTTCGGGTAAACCTTATTGTTATGCCATTGTTTAGCCAACTTTATTCATTGCTGGACCAGGGGTAACTTGATTAGAGTTAGGCCTAGGTTAATGCTTAGCCATGCCTAGAACAAATAGCTCATGGGATCACATTTAATCATGCTTAGTTCTGAATAGCTGAGATAATGATTCACTACCCGGTTCGGGTTAATGTCAACTAAAATATTGATAATGGTGGGCTGTGGGTGCATGGTTTTGAGAGTCGCACCCATGGCAATTAAGGACCGGTTCACGGGAAACCCTGGAAGTAAATAAGTGCTAACCACATGCCGAAATGGGTAAGGTGGGATTTGAAGCATGACTTCGAACTATTTAACGTACCCAGGCAAGGGTAGGCGTGATGGAGTATGGACGAGCAATCTTGGTGTAACGAAAGCTTCTCCTGCTTCCGGATCTACCAAGGCACAAGAGGGGACTGCCCGACTTGGTGTAAAGGAGGGGGTGAAACCTGAAGTGTGGTACGATTAAATAGGGAGGGTTGTGTAACGGGTCCTATCACGGTCTCCTTTCCGGTATACCATGGTGGTATGTCGGCGCACGTTCAAGTGTAGTGGAGTCGTGTCTTGTGGGTATAGTAGTACACCTCTGATCAGAGTATAAACTATTCGAATAGCCGTGCCCACGGTTACGGGCGAACTCCCAGCTTCACTGTGATTAGTGAACCTTAATAACTTGAGTAAATTTGTTATCACTCGGGACTACTGCAACGTGGTGTAACGTTGAGTAGTGGTTGGGCCTGTTGCACGTGGTGTAACGTTGGACAGTGTTGTGGTACTTTACAACTGCTTATTTTATTTATGTTTTACTGTACCTAATCACCTTTGTTCTTTTAAGCTCTGTTATTTGGTTTAACTGCTGCTTTATCGCAACTAACCCTAGCCTGTCCTTGTTAATCCCTACGCATCATTTATTCTTCCCCTTGTCCGTGTTACTTGTTGAGTACGGTGGTTTGTACTCAGCCTTGCTTAACTTTCCCAACCCAGAGCTAGAAGTCGAGTCCGATGAAGGTGCCTCTCAGGAGTGAGCTGTTCCGCCGTCGAAGTGTTGCCTGTGGACTGGAGCCGTACCCGCTGAAGCTAGTCTACCCCTTTGTTTTTTTTTCCGCTGCATTTCTGCTAGAATAAGTGTAATTTTCAGTTGTTTCTAAGAACGATGGTTATGTAATCAACATTGTCTTTTTGTGTACCTTGGCTAGTTCTGGACAGGGATTTATTACACAATTAAGTTCAGAAATTCGTGTGAGGAATTTCTGGGCGTGACAATGTTGGAGCTAACATTCCACAACACAAAAATGAAATCAATTAGAGCTCCACAATAGAAAACAAATAAAAATGGAGTGTGATTACTTACTGTGGTGAAGAATTGAAGATGAAGTAGTAGCGGTTGGCGACCAACGGAGCACGACAAGCATCTGGTGCAGCATGGCATGGCCGGTGTACAGGCAGCGAGGCAAGGTTGCGACATCGGGGTCTAACAGCTGGAGGGAGCGCCATGGTTGTCAGTGTCGGTGGCTGGTGGTGCGGGATTTGGACGGCACTGGTGTCGGGGGCTGGTGGATGGAGGGAGCTAGAGACGGCGTCGGGGGCAAGAAGGCAGCGAGGCTATCGGCATCGGGGGCCGGTGCTTGGGGGCGACGCGGGATCTGGCCGGCGCCGAGGTTGGCAGGGAGTGGCGGGAATGGGATCGAGAAGGCGGCAGAGATATGGAAGGGGGCGACGGGGCTAGAAGTGGGCGATGACACCGGCTAGCGGTCTGGACGATGGCAGCAGCCGGTGCTAGCACCTCTTGCATGCACGGGCGGCTGCCGCCTCCAGCTCCAGCCTAAGTGACGAGTGACGCCATGTTCTAGACTATGGTTCTTTTGGAGCCTGTTAGGGTTAGTCGTTTGGGCCATTCGACTAATTTCATACGAGGTTGTGGTTTGGAATTCTGGAAAGTTTCTGACCAATTCGGCAATCTGGAAGATAGTGCTCTTGTCGTATCCGTTACCTTTTCACAACAAAAATTTCATCTGTCCATCGTGAGGCCAGTAATAATACAGACCACAAATACTACAGAGGTGTCCCCACCAGGCAGTGAGACAGAGGCAGAGCCAGTTGCAAAACTAAAGAATTCCCCACTCCCCCCGGACGAGCGCTCGAGGCTTCGTGATTTGGAGTTCGAGGTATCTCCTTCTTCCCTCCTGATCTAGAAGCTTCTCCACCCACCAATCTTTGCACGATCAAGTTTCTTCGCTTGGTGTTGCGCTGTGGATTCATGGTTTTCTTGATTCTCGGTCTCCCTCTCCCGCGCAGTTTCCACGCCCGCCGCCTGCTCGACGAAACACCTGCGCGTGCGGGGAGTGCTCGGCCGCCATGCAGGAGGGGTGGGGGTCGCCTGCCGAGATGAGGAAGGTCACGGCCCCGGCGCAGGACGATGGCGAGGACTGGTTCAGCGGTGTCCCCGACGACGTCATCCGCCACATCATGTCGTTCCTGACCACGCGCGAGGCTGTGCGGACGTGCGCGGTGTCGCGGCGGTGGCGCGGCCTGTGCCGCTCCGTGCCCTGCATCGACGCCGACATCATCGTCTTCAAGCGGAGAGACACCGAAGTGGAACAGTATGATGAAGAGGGGGAGTTGGCGTTCAAGATGTTTATGAACAAGGTGATGGAGCTCCGCTACACCGTTGCCACGATACGTACGTACGTTTTGGTTCAGGTGCATATTGAATTTGGACGAATGTTATGATGTTTATTGCATATTGAATTTCATCTTTTCAAAAATCTGAGTCTAACTTCAATTGACATTACTACACATAAATTTGAGATGAAGAGATATCATAGTACATACAAACGGAAAATGCCTCAGCAATTGTTGAATGTCTTGCTGCTGCGGCTAGTTCACGATAGTGTTGATCTTTGTTTATACTGGTGTAACTACCTAACTTGCATCCAAAGCACCCTGACAATTAATTCATATGTGTTCAGGAGACTGGTTGAAAGCAAACAAGTATATCATTGTTTATTCTGGTTTATTCATGACATAATTTCTTTCGCTTGTAGTCTTTTACCATCCACTATCTTGAATATATAGCTGTACCTGCACACCATACATAATACTTATCTCATAGTGTTAGTCCCCTCAATTATTGGCAAGTTTTGTGATTCAGGATTTTTTTTTCCATAATGTCTTGGCTTTTCTGTTGCCACATAATCAGTTCAATCTTGTGCAGCTGAGAATGGAAAGTAATTTGCAAATGGTACCCAAGATTCAACAATCTTGTGAGCCTGACTCTCGGTCAGTGGTGTCTGGACGTAGACTTCTATGGATTAATTCTCTTCCTTCAGAACTCACCAAAACTGGAGAAGCTAACTCTAGAACTTCATAAGGTAAATCTTTTCCTCCAACTGTTTACTAATCTTACTTGAAATACTTTTTTTACAAGCATACATGTCAATCTGGAATATGCTTATCTTATTTTCTTTACAAGTATCATCAGGAAACAACAAAAAGAATCATCGGTGAGTTGGAAGATAGATCATTTACATCTGAGCTCCTTACGAGTGTTGAAGTCTAATGCCCCAAGAACCATCCTCAAGTATCCACCCACACGTTCTTTAATTGTGGATGACAAGCAGTTGTTGTGGAAATTCCGTTTCTATTTGACATCTGAGAAGAGAACTCTTGTAAAGTTCCCTGTCGAATGGAGTGACATCCAAGTTAGTGAAAGCATCCACATAATTCAATATTGCTTTCATTTGTAATTGCAGGAAACTACTTAAATTATGTTGATTAAGATAATTTTGTTGATGGTTCTTGCCATTTGAGTTATTTAGTTGGATGGTGCATTCTTTTCTCCTAGCAAGAAAGATGCCCATTCCACCCCACACACAATGTTTATGTTATGGATAGGAATCCAGGATGCTTATATTGGATCACTATGCCTTTAACTTTTCTGAAGTCGCTTCCTCTTCAAATTTATTAATTCTGGAGTAAAAAGAGGTCAGACATCCATGTTTTTTTAAGGATCAGCCAGTGTTTTGCTATATGGGAGCTTATGTAAAAAATGTTGCACTAGCCTTTTTGTACCACTACACTTTACCAACTATTGCAGCATTCTCCTATAACTATTTGCAAACCAGTATTTTGTTTAACTTGTAATGATGAAACATCTCATTCATTCATGGTTATAGAGATGATGCACCTCAAACAAAAATTTCAGTACTGCTGCATCTAACCTAAACAACTTCAGCAACCTCAGCTGCAGCAAGAGGTCCCGATGTGTTTAAAACTGGATGTGCAGACTATGAATTTCTTTTATTTGTACATGTATTGAATTGTTGCAATGTACATGCTCGATCTGTAGAACTGAGATATCTTCCTATTTCCTGCAGGAAGCCAAACAAGCTATTTCCTTGATCCAAAGATGGGAAGCCATTGATGTGGCTGATGCACTGGGGCTCCTTTCACCAGTTTCTCTAAATGATGAAGTAAATGATTTTTCCCAATTTGTTACCCTTCTTGTTTTCTTAGATGCCTATGTCATATGAAACACTAGAAGTTTTGTACAGATATCGTTGGTTTTTGCTCTATTCGTCTGTTATTGACATATTCTCTGTTATCAATGTTCCAAAGTTCACTCATTCCATCATGCAATGGGCTAATATATCTATCTAGGGGTGAATGGACCCAACTTTTTGTCCTACAAAATTGAAGGACTAGGTCCAAAAAGAGATGGAAATTTTTTTATAGATTTTTGAGCTAAAATATATATATAGGCTGAGTTGGGTTGTGAAAAGACCCATGGGTCTTGGCCTATTACCATCCTAGCAGTGTGGCATGCTCATTTTTATTCTTTTTGGAATGCGACCGCTATCTAATAGGCCTGGGCAGAAAAAGACCGAGACCGAGAGATCGAACCGAATAGACCGAGACCGAAAAGACCGAGACCAAGAAATTCGGTCCTAGTCTCAGGTGGAGGAGGTGAAAGACCGAAAAATTCGGTCCGGTCTTCGGGTAGAGGGCTCGGGTAACCGAAATACCCGAATAGACCGAGCTAATAGTGCGTGCCCCCGCTAGACTGAGACCGAACTATAAATTGTGTTGTGGAATGTGGAACTATGCACTTACCTAGTCTATGCTTAGTTCCTCTTATTTGTAGTGCATGATATTTCTTTATTTTGTTAAATGTGTCATTTTCATTGTGAAAATATATCCCAAAAACTGGGGAGCTGCTGCCCAAATTTCCTGTGATTTTTGAACTTTATTGAAATTTTAGGCACTTCGGTCGGGACCGAGACCGAACAAGACCGAGACCGAATTTCTCGGTCTTGCGTTTTTTCAAGACCGATCGAGTCCGAGTTCTGAAAGACCCAATTTTCTATCGAGACCAAAGACCGAGACCGAGATCGAACCGAAAACCGAACGCCCAGGCCTACTTTCTGATAGTGCAATTGCTTCTAAATGTTGTGTTGATGACATAACTACCACTCTTGTGCAAAGGTTCGTGCTTATGCTGTCAGTGTGCTTGAAAGGGCCCAAGATGAAGAACTGGAATGAAGTTTTCAAATTTTTAATTTTATTTATTAAATATTTTACAAATTTAATTTTGTATTTCAAAAAATCACAAAACTAACCTCCTGCCACGGAAAGGTGACATGGCAAACGGCCGCTCGGCCGCGAGGGATGGCCGGCAACGGCAACACGGTGAACTTTTCATTTAGGTCCTTTCAGCACTTACAGAGGGCGGAAATTTTTCAAATGAATCGGGAATTTTTGGATTGAACGGTTTGATGCATATATGTAATAACATATGTAATTAATTAATCACAAATGCTTCCGTGGCTTAGTGGTTGCTATCCTCCTCTCCTACCTAGGAGACCGGAGGTCGAATCCCGAGGAAGAGGTTGTGATTAAATAAGTACATATATTATACATATATTATCAAACCGCTTTTCAATCGAAAAGAAAAATTCTGAGGTGCACGCAACATTTTTGCAGTTTGCCCCTTCCAGCCCTCTGTAAGGGCGGAAAGGACCAAAATGAAAAATTCGTCGTGCCGCCGTTGCCGAGCGTCCCTCGCGGCCGAGCAGCCGTTTGCCATGTCACCTTTCCATCCTCACAGAGGGCGGCAGTAGGTTAGTTTTGTGATTTTCTGAAATACGAAATTAAATTTGTAAATTGTTTAATAAATAAAATTCAAAATTCAAAAAATTCGAACTGCAATGCTATTTACTCCAACTTGTACAAGGTCTGAGGTTTGGAATATCTGATAAATCTCGTCTAGCACATTTCCTTGTGAATCGGGGTATGCTCTTTATTCTTGTTATTTAAACCCTTTAGTGGTCATTTGGATGATAACTGAGGTCAAACCTATATATAACAATTTTGCAGTTGTTTGATGTTAGTAACTTATTTTGTGAAATGTCAGATACAACCTATTATTTTGTTATGATCTGAAATTTAGACAACCTCCAAAGCCTGCAGTGTGGTAAAAAAGAAAACTATAGGTATTTACCTAAATAATGATTTTGTTAAGTTTTTTGCTTTATACGATCTTAATCCGGGTATATAAAATTTAAAAATTGGTTTTAAAATTAGGGGTGAAAAGTCTCCTATACATATAAGGTGGGTGATGTTGGTTTTAAGGACTATACATATACTGAGGGAAAAGAATTGCTCCCTCCGTTTTATTTTATTTGACGCCGTTAACTTTAATGTTTACGTTAGACAATTTGTCTTATTTAATAAATTTATATAATTATTAATCGTATTTTTCTGATTTGATTTATAACTATATGAACTTTAAGCATGACTTATAATTTTACATATTTTGATAAATTTTTAAATGATATAAATAGTAAAACATTGATTTAAAAGTCAAAGGTATCAAAGGAGGGAGTATATCGAGAATTCTCTAAAAACGAATGCAAACAATTATTTGTGCATCATCGCTACATGTCTAGATGGCGGTAGATAAGGAACCAGGTGACCGACAAATAGCAATGCTGCATTCATGATTCTGTAGAAAAAAAATGTAACTAAGAAGAAAACATCGGGTATTATAACATCTAGCTGTCAGCTTCTCTAAACTCAGAGTTGTGAACAGACATAAACACCAATGGCATCAAGATATGACCCTGATCGGCCAAAAAAGCCAACAATACTGCTATTGCTAACGAGCGTAGATGTGGAGAATGGAATCCCCTTTGCAGATCCAAAAGGGCCATAGCTACGAAGATTTGTCACAATGCTAAGTGATGTTATGACATTGTTCAAATGATGAAATGGACCAATTGTTCCTGAAACTTCGGTCACAACCTCCGACTCCCCAAATTTGATCTGCAAGAAGTTATTTATGAATGCTATAATTAGGTCCAATTACTTAAAACATGAATACAACTAAACCATTATAATGAATCTTCATGCAATCATCTAATTATGCTTAAACTTTTTTTTATGCTGACCGTTCGGGAGATCCCACCAACACCACCCCATGATGGTGTAGAATGCCGCTGCCCATATGCATCTCTGTAAGAAAATGCAAGTGCATCGACGATGGCGCCACTGCAGATCGTGACACTGTCAAGATGGCAAGGCGGCACCACCGTGATTTCACGAGCTCTGCCTCCAGTTCCTCCCCATGGCCCAATCTTTGGAAGCTCCACCTGTGCATGCAGCAGCAACGTGTATGCAAGGTATTGATCAGCAAACTTGGAAGAAGGTTAGTTATAAGATGGGCCAATCTAAGGGTAGAACATACAGTGGGTAGTGCAGCTTTCTGTTTCAATCTCTTCCCATGGTTTTGATGGACAAGCTGATGCAGTTTCCCTCTTTCACCTTCATCCAGGGCCATATCATCCTCGAAGTGCCGGATCACCTCAATTTTGCAGGTCTGATTTGAACTTAACGAAGCCATGTACCGCACAGCGTCATTGGCCTCCCCAACTTCTGTTTTGTTGGAGCATGTACAGTTGATTCTGATTGTCATATGTGAGAGGGAATCTGAGATGTTGTCGAGTCCAAATTCAAAATTTCCAAAGGCTTCTTTTGTCTCCCTCACACTGAATACAAGCTCAAGGTTCTCAAGCTTGGGCATAGCTCCTTCTGAAAACACAAGACCCATTGCAGGAATGGCTATCCAGAACACCACAAGACCACAGAATGCATTGCCTCTGCTGACCAAGCTTGTTTTCTTTGTGGCCCCATACACTTCCAAACGCAGAATCTGAAGGGAAGGCAGTGCCCCAAGCATTTCCATGTCCTCCTGCTGCAGTGTTTCGAGCACAGTATCCAAGGTTGACAGACATGACATCATATTGGAGCTGATCCACCTTGGCAACTTGCTAACTGCATAGGTGCTTGAGAAAAAATACTGGAGACTACTTGGCATGTAGCCTAACTGTAGAATGAAATCAAAGGAACAACTGGGAGCAAAGATTGATACTAGTTGGACTTTGTTTAGGTTGCGTAAGGAATTAATCAATGCTTTCTCGTACCTTGTATGCCATCTACCTTCCACAAAAAAATGGAGAACTCTCAACTCCTTCAGATTGCCTAGCTCTTCTGCAATGCTTGGGGACAGACTGATGTCGATTTCTGACAGCTCTCGTAGAGATTTCATCCTCCCAATCCCATGAGGCAACCTTACAGTCTTTTCAACATAAAGGCACATAAGTTGCTTTAGCCCAACAATTGATGAAGGTAACTCAGTTATAGATGTTCTTGTTAGGTCCAGCGTCTGCAAGCAATATAGTTTCCCAACTTCCTTTGGGAGGTTTGTAACTTTGGTATCCTTCAGTCCTATGTGCCTCAAATGAAACAACTTCCCTATATCTTTAATATGACGATTTTCCAGGTCCCTGCAGCCCTCTAAATCCAATACTCGCAAAACATTAAACCTTGAAAATGGTGGCATCAGATTACTGCTGCAGTGGAACGCAAGAAGCGATCTTACATGTGACAAACTCATTGACTCCAGCTGTAATCTTGTATGCTCTTCTTTACAGTTTTGGAGGCACAGCCGACGGACCTTGTTTGGAATGGTTGTCTCTTGGTGGTCATCTAATATAGTTACGAAGTTTTCTTCACTTGACAACGAGCTGATTAGATCAAGTACCATATCATGGACTCGACATGTTTGCACTCTGCCATGAGCATCAATGCTCTCTGGTTGGATCATGCTCCTGTTAATTAACTCATATAAGTACTTCTCTCCTATTTCATACAAATTTCCCTCATGTTGCTGCTTGTTGATAAACTCTTCACTTATCCATCTTAAAATCAACTGACCAGTGGAAATGATATAACCAGATGGAAATATACACATGTACAATAAGCAAGCCCTTAGGTGCAAAGGCAAGTCATAATAACTAACAGACAATATCCATCTCATGTTCTCCACAGTAGGGCTTTTTTCAAGTCCAGTGCCGATGGAAGTGTGGACACTGTACCATTCAGCTATTGTTCTGGGCTTATTGGCTAATAGACTAGCTGTGGTCATGATTGCTAATGGTAATCCACCAATTTTTTTCAGAATTTTCCCAGATACTTCTCTTAGTTCAGCTGGACAACCATACTCACAGTTGAATATCCTCTTGTAAAATAACTTTCTGGAGTCATCACAAGAGAGAGGTTTCAGTTTATAGATGGTGCCATCAACATCACTACAGGATGCTTCGGCAACACCAATTATACGAGTAGTTGTGATAATCCTGCTACAGCAATTGTTCTCAGTCAGAGCACAACTGATATATGCCCATGTTGATGTATCCCATATATCGTCGAGTACAACAAGGTACCTAGTTTTGCAATAGAACATTAGCTAATAAATTGTTGTCATAAAACTTAAAAAAGGCACATGTTGGGAAACACAACAATGGAATTTATATTTTACTTATATTAACATAACCATGTATGCATGGACAACATGGGCCCAGGCATGGGGTAGCTTGGACGTTAGACCCACGCCTGGCCAAAAAATTACATTAGAAAAATGACTACAGTTTAGTTAAAATTTATAAAAAATTTAATAATCTGTAGTTTAGCCCTAGGCTTGATAAATCTCTGATTCCGTCCTGTGGACAATAGGACAAGCTGTGGAAGTAAAAAGATATATCTTCACTAGGTAATATGAGTCCTTAAGACAGGCGTACAATTTGTTGATGACCAAAATGGCACAAATAGAATTAGCAGATAAGAATGGAAATGTATATTTGTTGATGACTTAATATTGATTCTGTTGCATGTACAGTACACCATGACCTAGAATCAGTGCAATGCAACTACCTTAGAAAGGACTTTAGCTGAAAATTCATCCGTTGAGGAAAGATTTGCCAGCACTTAATAACTACCCTACAAAGTCCTGTTAGGAAAGAGCATTCCAGGCAAATATGACCATTCCCAGCAATTATATACTACGAATATATGTCCCCCGAATGCCCTACTCATTCCCGGTGTATAATTGCAGGTAGTTACACTGCGGTTATTTTTTTCTCAATCCCCGGCCGGCAGATAATATGTACTAGTTAAATATTAATCCCGGCACATATTTTATTCCTGACAGTCTCTCATTCAATTTTATTCCTCGCAGTTAATTGCTAGATTATAATTTCAGCACATATAGCACCCCTCTCCAACCGCGGGTCCATTCGACATTTTTTAAGGTTTTTTCCTCCTTTTTGCCTATGAGTAGACAAAAATCCTATGCAAATTGTCTCAAAAATCGGTCGCTTGTTGCCTAATCTGGAGTTTCAAAGCTATTGCCGATTTTCTCAAAAAAAAAGGGTGGCTTGTTCCCTTAAAAGTGCAAAAGTTGTCCTTTTTGCCAATTTGGTCCTAAATGGAATCTATACAGTTACGAGATGGCAGGAACTTCGTTCTGTAATGAACTAATGATGCACCAAGAATATCAAATATGTGTACATTCTGCTATATTTTTTCTTAAGAAAATTACATTCATAGCACCAAATCCTATGTAATAAAACAAAAGCCATAAAACATTTATCTCAATTAAGTCCCCACCGTTATCCTTTCGCTTATACTTATTCTTATAAACTAAAATTTAGATTTTTAACTTTAAATTTCGAGTTTTTCCATCGTAATTTTCTTTTAGCCTTTGTGCAGATAACTATGAATTATTTTTCGTTTCCACATCCGTCATTTTGTTTTTCCCGGAAAAAAAATCAAAAGATGACCTCATGTGTGTATTGCACATGTACCCCGTCTTTTCGCTTATGTTTTTCTTATGTTTATAAGTCAATATTTATTTGATTATGAGAACTTAAATTTGGAGTTAATTTTGGGAATTTTTCATCTTAATTTTCTTTTTCAGTCTTTACTTTTATATTACGGAGAGAACACAAACGGAACCTTTAGCCATAATTTTTTTCAGCAGTTAATAAGGTGTTTGGCTTATGCTTATAGAAAGCAAAAATATGAAGCTGGTAGTTAAGACTACAGGTTTTTTAATTTTATTAAATTAATCGTTTAGTGTAATTTCTCATAGCTTGTATCCGAAAATTCAGCATGCATGCGAACACTGAACACAAAATCATATTTAGCTCCACGGCAAGCATCAGAAACGTTAACAGAAAAAGGATGAGTTAGTTACCTTTTGTCGATGACGAATTCTCGAATCATGTTGATGAGATCCATCTCATCCCATGTTTCAGTGTTCACACAATCTGGCCTCATAAATTGCCGTATTATGCTAATCAATATCCTTTTTAAATCCGGAAGCTTGGAAGACACCGAAACGAAGGCATGGCACATGAATTGATCCCTAACCTGTTGATAGGTCACATTAGCAAGAGTAGTCTTGCCGAGGCCACCAACACCAACAATAGATACTACTTTCAGTTGCTTCTGTGACATGATGCCAGTTTGGTCCTGCAGGAGCAAGCTGGCTACCTCCTTCACCGGGCCATCTAACCCAACAAGCTTCCTCACGTCTCTGTACATCGCCATCAACCATGGATGGCTCGTCTCAGTGCTCGATTTCGTAACAGCAGCAGCAGCAACAACACCGTATCTGTCACGGCGTTCCGCCACCTCTCGGACAAGTTCGTTGATCCCTTCGATGCGCCGTGCGAAGACTGACCGACGACGGTGAGCCTTACACGGAAGCATCATGCCGATGCACATGTCGATCGCTTCCCTCACGACGCCAAGCTTGCCGGAGCGACGGCGGCGAGGGGAGCCGGTGAGGCTCAGCTGCAGGTGCAGGGCATCGACAACGTCCTCGATGTCGTAGGACATCTCCTGCACGCTGGCCACCCAGAGCCTGAACTGTTTGTCGAGCTGCCGCTTCGGCACTCCGGATGCTTCCTCCAGCGCAGCTTGGATGCTCTCGAGCTCGGATCGGAGGAACCGAGCCTGGCTCCTGGCGCCTCTCTGCAGACTGTGTTCGTTGGAGATCAGTAGAATGGCCAGCTTGGGGAGGAGGGAGCCCGCTGCCCCAGTGATGAGCTCCATGGCCTGTCAGGTTAATTAGTTTTGTGGGTTTGTGTCTGCATGTAGTGCACAGTGCAGAACTGCCCACACAGACCAGTTTAAATACGAAGCTAGCTGTCCATGGCGCTATGTATAAGGCCATACTCAATGTAAGTTTCATGGACACGATTACCTAGAGTAACATGTCATCTAAAAAGTTTGAAATTATGATAAAACACCCCTCTCTTAATGCATATATAGTTTTATCTATTATTGTTTCTTAGGTTACATGCAAGACACAAGCTAGCTAGGTAACATTGCATAGAAGGTTTCATCTCTATAAAACTCATTTCATCTCTCTTCAGTAATACTTTGCCACATCATCAAAAATATCTATATGACACCCTATTTATTGTCCTTGAAACTCGCATTGAGATTGGCCTTGTTAGGAAAATGGACGTATAACCGAGAAGTAGATTTAACGTGGAAACCCTTGCGGGAAAAAACCACGGTTGCCAACTAGCAATATCCGCTGTGAGGTGATGATTACAATAGCAGGGAAATACACCGGGCTGTCGCACGGCGCATCGAAGGGGAAATCAAGCAGCCCTAATAGGAAAATGATTGCTCAATCTTATTAGGAAACTAATCCTACTCCTACTGCTAGTAGGAAAGGGTTAGAAGAAACCTAGTAGGAAAGTAGTAATATAATCCAAATACATTACAGATAATAATTCGGATCATATCTCTAACAGGCCTAATAATCCCAGATGTTAGAAGTTAGAAAATCTAATTGGTTCAGCATCTACTCTGTCTAGAGTTAGTCTAATGCTAGTCTGGTCAACGTGAGAACTTGCCCTCCTCTTCCCATAATATAATAACCAACTATATAATTAATTAGATACTGCCTCGTATACAATTAGATACTGCCTAGTATACAACTATCATTTGTTCACATGTGCACATGCACAAAGCATGCACATTAGTCTTTTGTTGCTAATTACCTGTACATATATCGCCCTATTGACCTTGAAAACCGTGGAACTTCGTGGAAATAGCAGACTTGACTTCTGAAGTTTGATTACCCAGACGCTTGCCTGCTTCGGTATAGAAATTTCTCTGCTTGTTCATATTAATTGAATTCCCGCACAGCAGTAAGACAATGGTCGTCTATATACATCTACATCAGATTAAGTATTCAATGTGACATTATTAACTCAAGAAAAACTTGGATGTCGTCTCTTCATTTATATACTGTTTGAGTATGTGCTCCCAACCTGCTTGTAACTTTTTTTAAGAAAACTTAATGCATTGGTTGCATGTAATAAATACAAGACATAAAAATGATTTATTAAATATTGTACAGACAAACAACTTATTATATAACTTATCTGTTTAGTTGTCTGTGTATATTAAATAGACAATGATTGTCTACGCTGTTGTACATGTCCTTACGAGGCCCATGGCCCCCTGATAATTGAAATCAACTTCTAATCACAAATCCTGATAATTGAAACATTTATTTTGAGACAGAGCAAATATGTTGTATCTTATTCTCTTCCCTTCATCGTGCCTCAATATCATGATCATACAGGACACAAATTAATAAGGGCGAGAGATAAAGAGAGATTTAAAAGGAAACATGTCGGGAACAACTTGCACATCATACCATTGTGGCAGGTGCTCTTCGTAGCATATACTTGCCGATTGAATCTAGAACTTGCTCCCGTTGTGATTGCCTATAGCGTCGTAGGTTTCCATCGATCTAGAGTGCTACATAAAACACGGAAAACCATTATATCAAAAATTTCACAATAACATCTTATAGATGATACTACAGTACAATAGCCCTATACAGACAGTTGGCCAACCCAATTCTTTCCATCTGAGATAATATACTCTAGCAAAAAAATATGTATTTTCTCTGTTTTAATGTTTTGTCTGATATATATGAACAAATTCATGCACATATCATAGAAAAGAATTTCCATTGTACAATTAAACGTATCATCTACCAACACACCTTCATCAACAAAAAATACACCAGGATCGTTGTAACAATCCCAATGGAGGAAACGGCATATGTTGGCACGAGGATTGTACAATGTCCTCTCATTGTTCAACAATAGCGATTTTAACAATGTACAAAACAATCAAATAATATTATCGAACAACGACGTGCATAATAACATACTACCTCCGTTTCATAATGTAAGATGTTTGACTTTTTTGTTACTGCGTTTGACCATTTGTCCTATTCAAAAATTTAGTACAAATGTAAAAAATGACAAGTCATGCTTAAAATTCTTTTGATAATAAAGTAAGTCACAAGCAAAATAAATGATATTTTTATATTTTTTTAAATAAGACAAATGGTTAAATATTGTAAGCAAAAAAGTCAAATATCTTACATTATGAAACGGAGAGAGTAGTTTGATTTGAACTTACGTGGTCGGGGTCCATAATCTATTTCCTGTTTACTCTAAGCATCGTGCAGATGTAGTACCCACATAGTAACAAATCTGCTGGCTGCTTAAAGCACTTGAATAAAACAATATAAAGTAGATAAGAATTGATAGAAAGACAATATAAATCATTTAAGTGGTTTATTATTACTGGTCATTTGGTTTTAACAAGAAATTATCTATAAAATTTCCTTTGTAAAAATTATGTGTGTTGTTATTAATGAAGTAAATACCATTAACTACAAACCTATAGTAAATATCAGCTAAGAAGTAATGTATCATAGTTCAAGTGTGGACTTACAATTACAAAATGGCGAGAACTTCCCTATATCTTTTACGATTTTGGTCCGTTGGGTCAACGACTATTGCCAAGGATTAATTTCTTCGGATATATTATCAATAAAATGTAGTGGTAGCTAAAAAATATAATCCATATTGTGACATGAATGTTTTGTGTATGTAATAGAAAAATAATCAAAATATTCACAACGATGGCATGTATGACTTAATGAAAATTTTAGTGTGCAAATATGAAATTTTGTCTCAGGAAGAGAAAAAGGTTGCTCCCATGTATACACCGACATCCACCTTTTTATCTATATGAAGTTTCCATATGTATTCCTCCTGCTACTCCATTATATTGTCCTTGAACTCTAAGTAGTTTTTACTAAGCACAACTGTGTGTTATGCCTTGTCAATCTTGCATCGGTTGAGGTGTCCATTCAGTGTTGTGAAATTAGGAGCTACAACAAATGAGTTAGTCACTTACAAGCACCATGCACCGACAATGTTAATTTGCATTCTCTGATAAGTTTATAGGGCATGAAGCTCTCTGAAGTTGGCCCAATATATCCTGTGAGCTCCAGACATGAAGGTTTTCTCTAGGATCTTAACTGTGTTATGTATTTAAGTCCTTTTCTACTTGCCTTCAAGAACCATTCATGAAATTGACGCATTCTCCATGGTAGTTCATCCAATATGTGATTCGATAGGAAGGGCTTGCCCTTGAACGTTTGGGACTTTCATGGAGACCTATCATTGTGAGTCTTCCCATGTATTTAGCACTGACTTCTGGTCCTTTGTTAAAGGCCTATTCTTCAGTTTACTTCTCCCACTGAAAGTTGTGACCATCATCTTCTTGTTGTCTAGGTTAATAGAATTTGGATCATACTTTGATATCATTTTGGGGATATTTTTGAGGATTGGGTGTGGACAATGGGACCTTGGGTGGGGTTGATGGCTCCTTGACAACGACATTTTCTCTAATATACATTGTCGCTCAAAAATTGGAGCCGGCGGAGTCAGGGAAAGCCTTTTTTGGTGGGGATGGCTCCTTCGGTGAGGATGGTGGCTTGGGTGAACTTGCCAGTGGAGATGGCAGCCTAGGTGTGGATGGAGGATGGGGTGGGGATAGAAGACTTGGTGGTAGTGTGGCAGCCCAGGTGGAGATGTCGGAGCCGGGGCTATAGCGCTCGCTGGTTGTTCTTGACCTACATAGAGGTTTACCTAAACATGTGATAACTTGAGACTTCATCTTTTCTCGGATGTCCATGTCGATCTTGTTCTCTTGCTATGTTCAACTTCAGATAACTTCCTCCATCATGACTTGGACGTATGTGTCGATCTTGTCCTCCTAGTATCTTGACTCCATGCACTTCTTGGTCCTCTACAAGGTTCCTGATCATAATTAAATTATTAGGTAGTAATTGTTTTCATAATCACATAAAGAAATACTTAAAAACGAGCTTACCTGTAAATTCAATTATCACGCATGAGCTCTGATAATGAGATATTCTATCATAACTTGAGAAACGTGAGTGTCGTGTGTAAGCAAATGAGTGATGTTCTCATAGAACCACATACCTCACAGTCTACGAATAGTTTCCTCATTGTATTTAAGTAAATATTGTTGGGATCTCCAATAACCTTGGTTCAACCCAGTTGATTCTTCAACACATTTTAATGTTTGGGGATTTGCAAAGATATGAGAGCGTGTAAGAAATAATTGGGTACATAAACGATGTTAAATTAAAAAATATTGAACTAAAAAGTTAATAGATATGGTCAATATTTACCATGTTCATATAAACAATTTCCTCATTTTATTTAAAAATTTGTGTAAGTATGCAAAATTATAAACTATGCTTAGAGTAGCTGTGATGATAAACAAATCACAATAAAATAATTAATACTACGTAATTATGTATTTTTATAGACGAATATATGATCAATATAGATTTAAAAGTTAATGGTATCAAATAAAAAACGGAGGATGTAGTTTGCCTGGTCTCAAGCTCATACTTCAGGAACAAAACCTGACCCTCCCAGTCCCCACCCCACCCCAACAGCCCCCTTCACACCTCTCCGCAGCCTTCATTTGTCGGAGATTAGTAGAATGCCCAGCTTGGGAAGGAGGACGCCCATTGCCACAGTGATGAACTCCTTGGTCTATCATGTTAGCTATGCCACCAATAATTATCTTTAAATTTGATGCCCACTGTCCACATCGCTCTTTTATCATATTGATGGAATCTCAAATGTTAGATAGAAAAACAAAGAAAACAAAAACCAATTGGCTTGAACAGTAGTCGGGTCAAAACATAAGAACTTAAGTAATGAAGTAAAGACAGAGTAGCTGGTGAGCTCACCATGCACGTCGACTATCATATGTTCACATGTGCACATGCACGCAGCATAAGCACATTAGTCTTTTGTTGCTGATTACCTGAACATATATATATAGTCCTGGTGACGTTGAAAACCACCAAACTTCATGGGAACGCCAGACTTTCTGAGTTTGCTTACGCAGATGCTGCCGCGACTTGCCTGGTGCTCGATCATCTGGTTCAGATTTTCTTAATTAGCATGCCCGCCATTAGCGCTCAATGAAAACAAGGCCCCGGCAGATCTTCTGCATTTTTCTGTATGCTCTGTCCGATCGTACGTCTTCCTCCATCCTGCTTCCTTTTTTGTCTTTCAGAGAATGGCACAAGATAGCTTTACCTAACATATTAAAAGATCAGAGTTTATGGTAACATCCAAAAATATTATGTACAGGAGGGTAGAAAGGGAACCCCGGGACAAACGGTTAGATGAAGGTAATCTCCGAAACGTCGCGGCTTGCCTAAATATGTTCTGAGTTTTGCTTACACATATGTGGTCGCCACTTGCCTGATGGTCTGGTTCAGACTTTCTTAAGGCCGTGTTGTTGTTTGGAGTTAGTAGTCGTGCGGCAGGAGATTAATATATCATTAATTAATTATTAGTTATAAAAAACAAAAAATGGATTGATATGATTTATAAAGGTAACTTTTCTATATACTAGATGTAGTATAGCGTTTAGTAATTCGAGAAGTGTGTATATGGAAAATGAGTGAATCTAGCTTACCAGGGCAAAACAAACGTGTCCTCATAGCATGTCTAGAGGGGCATTCGGCTGTATGCTTAATTATGTTTTGTTTCTTCGTTTTTTTTGTATTTTTGGTTTTCTAAAAATGCCCACCAATGTACTTAGATAAGTTACCAGCCGTACTGAAAAAACGTGATGTTGGAAAAATATGGCAAGAAAAGACATGAATTTAATGTGAAAAACCTCTATATGTGGAGAGAAGAAAACAATTACAAACAAAATCAAAATAATAGTACTATTTTTCAGGTGAAGGATGACTTATATTTATAGCGAAAATAGACTATGACTAGTGTTGGACTACGAGTAATTTTAGAGACATAATAAAAAAAATCTCTGCATGACTCAAAACCCTTACATTATATGATAGAAGAAAATATCTCGGAAACATCGACTGGTTGCTAGGAACCAGGAGCACCACTAGTTCAAACAATACTAGAACTTAGTATTTAAAGTGACACCGTGAGCATATGTCTGGGATTATCTCTGTATGTATCTTTTCCACGGTAACTTACCTTTAAGCAATAATATCACGGATAAAATGGTACTTGCTCACAATGCAGTTGGTTTTGGCATGAAATACATCACTACAGGTTAAACAAATGAATAATTTTACCTTTTTGAGTAGGTACCAAGAGGTACTAAATTTTACGCTAAATTTTTTGCATCTTCTGGTAACTTCTGAAAGACCGTAAAATTGCTCTAAATAAATAGCACCATGTCTATCATAATAAATAGTATTAACATTCTAGTGCATACCAATTTCATAAACAAAAACTCGCAACCAAATAGCTTCATTTTTTCCTTCAGTAGTTGAAATATAGTTTGCTTTAGTGAAGAAAAGAACAGTGACGTACTGAACCGAAGGCTTTTAACTGATGATTGAACCACATCAAGCGAAGATCTCTCTAGCATAACCAGAATCAACAAACCCAACAACATTACTTTTTGTTCTCATCAAATATAAAGCCAAAATTAGAAGTATCTTTCAAGTAACTAAGAACTAACTTCAAGCATTCTAATGTGCTTTACTAGAATTGTGCATTATTCTGCTAACAACTTTAACTACACGAGTCAAATTAAATAAAGTCGGCTGCAAATTATAGGATACAATGCTGCCAATGGACCTAGCGTAATGTCACACTTGAGCTTTTATCCTAAGCCTAAAGCACTCAAAAAATCATATAAAAATAATTGGCTTAAGTCACTCGGGAGAAAAACCCTACAAAGAATTAATTTAATTAAATTTAAGTTCACCGAAATATTCTAAAATATCTAGGGGACAGAGAAATTCTAAAATTAGAATTGCAGAGGATTAAATTTGTTCACAAATTTAAAGATAAAATCGGCAAAGGTGAGGTTTTTCCTCTCCTCCCTTCCTTTTTTAGTTTGCGTCGTAGCCCAAACTCTCTCTTCCTCCCCGGCGTGCCTGCTCTCCCTCCCATCCCTTCATTTCTCTTTGGGCCGGCCGAGCTGCCGTGGCCTAGCACGGCCACCCACTGCTCAGGCTGGGCCAAACCCTAGCACTCACGCCCGTGCCCGCCGCAAGTCCGCACCGCCTCGAGGCGGACGTCCCCCATCCCCGCACCACTGACAGGCAAGCCCCGCCTGTCAGCCGCCTCCCCTCCACGCTCGGCCGAGTCCCGCTCGGCGATGGCTTCGCCGCAACTGCCATTTTTGCCCCGAGTCCCGTCTACGCCAGACTCGGTCTACAACCACCGTCCCGCCCTACCCGCGCACCCCCACACTACATGCGCCGTCGCTCCCTCTTCGCGATCTATCTCGCTGCTCATTGTTGAACGACGCCACCGATCGCCGTCACCACCTTCGTCTCCACCTCGCTACGTGCCGCCATCCTTCTCATCGCTGGTGAGCACTCCCCCTCCTCTCTATGCCTCTTTTTCCGTTCAGCCACCGCCACCGGCACGTGCGCCACCGTCGATGCCCGTTCTTCCCCGGTAGGGATGGCAATTTTACCCACGGGTATGGGTACCCAACCTAACAGGTATGGGTATATGTGTAATTTTTTACCGTGCATATGCCCACCCGCAACCCGAGTGTCAAGCGGGTAGCAGCTGGGTTTTAAATTTTACCCGCGGGTAACCCGTACCCGACCCAAAAATTATGTAAGGATGTTTAAAAGACTTTTTCTGTGATGGCCCGATTGGCCCATATGTAAACCATATATATATATATATATATATATATATATATATATATATATATATATATCACTTACAAAATGAAAACCGTAACTCAACTCCATCCATCTTACCATCCGAGGCTCAGAGCGCAACCAGAGCAAAGGCGGCGAGCGGCGTCCAGATTTGCCAGGCGGCGGGCGGGCGGGCGATCCAAGCGGCGGTGGCGGCAGGCGGGCGGGCGGTACGAGCGGCAGTGGCGGTAGGCGGTCCGAGCAACGGCGGCGGTGGGCGGTCCGAGGGGAAGCGACGGTGGGTGGTCCGAGCGGCAGCGGTGGTGGGCGGGCGACATCAAAGCGGTGTGATGGCGTCGAAGCGGCGGCATCTAGATCTGGCAAGCGGCGGGCATGCGGGCAGGCAGAGGCGGCGGGCGGCATCTCGAGCGGCAGCGGCGGTTGGTGGCGGTGCGAGCGACGGTGGCAGCAGGTGGGCAGGCGATCCGAGCGGCAGCGGCAGCGGGCGGGCGGCATTTGGGTGGCGTGATGGTGTCAGAAGGGGGCACCCGGTGTGTAACCGAGCGTCCGTTGGGTATGGGTTTGGGTAGAGTTTTTTGCTTGCGAATTAATTCGGGTATGGGTCAGGTATGTATGTGCGGGTATCGGTTCAGGTATGTTCCTGCTCTACCCATACCTGACCTGACCCATTGCCATCCATATTCCTCGGCTTTGTCGTGTGCCGTCCTTGTCCTCCCATGCGTCGTCGCCATCTCGGGTCTCCCCAGCTTTCATCGTCGCTGAGCCCCGTCATCGCCGCTGAGCCCCATCATCGCCGATCATCGCCGCCATCGTCGCCAATTGTCGGACGTCGTTGCCCACTAGTCACCGCCGTTGACCGACGACGTCGCCGGCCGCTGCTGCTCGTCGTCGCCCTCCTAGCCAAGACTTGGTACCCTTGCTTTCCCTCCTGCTCTGTTCAGTCTCTCTGGCTGGCGAGGCCTACCTGCCAGCCGGCCGGCTAGAATCCCCCTCTCTACAAGCGGGCCCTGCCTATCGGTCTCACCACTCCCTCTCCCCCTTTCTCTCCCATGGACCCCACCAGTCACTCCCTCCCTCCCCTCTCTCTCTGCGGGACTCTCTGTTCAGCCCCTCCCCTTCCACCTATCATCGTCGGTTCTCTCTCCACACTGACGTCAGGAACCTCGCTTAATTGCCCAATAAATTGATTGAAAGCTTTTCTGTTTAGTTAAAAATTGTAGAAAACTTCTAAAATTCATAACTAATTCATCTAGTCTCCGTTTTAGTCCGCTCAAATTTCATTAAATCCAAAAAAAATCCAAGAAACCATTAAAAGTATAATCTTCTGTTGTTTCAATAGTGTTTAATCATGCTTTGTTTACTTTTGTGCTTTGTAGCTTAGATTCAGAGCCCGTCGACCCACCAATTTACTTCGAGATCGTCGTAGAGGTACCTCAGGGATCTGAAAAAGGCAAGTGGCATTTATCTTTGATCATATTGCTCCTATTATTATAGAATTCTTGTAAACATTATTTTATTCAATGTATTTACTGTATTTATTTTCCAGGCTTTGCCTATTATTATGCCATTGTTTATCCTTTATTATCTTTGTCATACCAAGGGTAATTGAAGTAGAGTTAGGCTTATGCCATGCTTAGCTTTGCTTAGTACAAGTAGCACATGGGATCACATTTAATCAATGATAGTTGTGAATAGTTGTTGATCTTGAGTTAATACCCAGTTAGGATTAATGCCAACTAAAATATTGATTAATGGTGGGTTGTGGGTGTATGGTTTTGAGAGTTGTACCTAGGGGTGAAAACGGGTCGGGTTCGGTCGGATTTCACCATTCCCATATCCTAACCCACATTTTGCAATCGGGTTCGGATCTAATATGGATATTATCGAATACGGATACAATCACGGATAATACCAGGTACAAATACGATATAAATACGTATCAAACAGATACGAATACTTACGGGTACGAATATTTATGCGAATCGGGAGGCGGCCGCCGGACGCCGCCTCGGCAGGGAGACGCGGACGCCAGACCAGAGGGCAGACGCTCGAGGCAGCCGGCAGAAGGCGGAGGCCAAACAGAGGCTGGCGGCGGCAGCCTGTGTACGGCAGTGCGGGAGCTAGGAGGAGACGAGCCGATCTGCCGATGTCGCCGTGTGGTCGTGTCGCCGTGTGCTCGTGTCATTTGCGTGCATGAGCAGCGTCACGCCGTCCCCGTGACTCCGTGATGCTGCGTGCATGCGTTAGGTTAGGTTGTGTTTCTGTGTTGTGTACTTGTGTTGGGCCTTGAAGCTTTATGGGCTGAAATAAGCAAATGTTAAACCGGATATTAATCCGGGTATTATCCGGATAGTATCCGCAATACATCACAGATAATCCGTATCCGTCGGGTATTGCCCTCCCGAACCCGAACTCGTATCCGCAAAATTACCCGGATTCGGCTCCGAATCCGCATAAATTACTGGGTACCCAAATATCGGACCCGAATTTGTCCCGAATTAATATGGGCGGGCGGGCGGGAAATATCCGCCCTGTTTTCACCCCTAGTTGTACCTATGGCAATCAAGGACCGGTTCATAGGAAACCCTCAAAGTTATTTTTGGGGCAAGGACCGGTAGCCCCGCGTATCAGCCTCTCCACCCGTGCCACCGCCGAGTCCCGTTCGACGCTGACTCCGCCATCGAGTCCGCTGCGGACTTGCGCCGCAACCGTCGCTGCCCTCTCTGCACGCGTCCGCGCCATAGAGTCCTAACCACCACCGCCGCCATAACCGGCCAGCCCTCACCACAAATACCCCTCCATGCGCCGCCACCTTCCTCCCCTCCCAAACCGCCGCCGCCATTCGATCTCACCGCCCGCTATTGTTCTCCACCTCGGAACCCCATCACCACCACCATCATCCCCTCGCCGACGTGCCGCCACCCTCGATGCCGCCGGTGAGCAACTGCGCTGCCCTCCTGCCCCCTTCTTCCTATCCGTGCGCTATGCAAGGGTGCGTTCCCGCCGCCGTCGCCTTCCTTTAACGTGCCATCGCTGATGTCGTCGGCCGTCGCCGGTCAGCCCTCGCCCCGCTGCTCTCGCTGCCGGCCGAGCGCTGTTGCCCTCTCCCCTTCCTCCATTCCCTCTCCCCTCGCAGCGGGCCCTGCACGTTAGCCGCCTGACCGGCCCCTCTCTCTCTCTACACACAGGCCCTGCTCGTCAACCGCACCAACCCACTCCTCTCTCTCCCCCCTCGGGTCCTACCCGTCAGCCTCACTCCCTCACCGACAGGCGGTCCCCACCTTCGGCGCCACTTCTCTCTCAGCGCTAATTAAGTGCCTTACTTTATTGTTGTCACGCCCAGAAATTCCTCACACGAATTTCTAAACTTAATTGTGTATTAAAATCTCTGTCAAGGACTAGCCAGGGTACACAAAAAGATAATGTTGATTACATAACCATTATTCTTAGAAACAACTAAAATATAACACGTATTCTAACGAGAAAATGCAGCGGAAAAGAAAACGTAGACTAGCTCCAGCGGGTACGGCTCTAGTCCACAGTTAAAGAAGGCGCTGACATCAGCGAGGAGAGAGAGAGCGCTGACAGGTGGGTCCACCTGGCGGTGGGGGAAGAAAGGAGAGGTTGACAGGTGGGCCCGGTAGGGGAGGAGAGAGGAAGGGAGGGTTATCTGGCTGGCAGGTGGGCCCCCATGGGGAGTAGAGAGGGAGGCCGGCGGCTGACGGGTGGTCCCCGGCGGTCAGAGGAACAAAACAGAGGGGGGTGCCGTCCGAACAGGGAAGGGCGGTGGAGGGTGGCGACCAACGGCGAGCGGCGAATGGCAGCGCGGAAGCATAAATAGTCTTAATAAGTTCTAAGTAGTACTTGGCGACAAGGCATACATATTGGTTCATGTAGTAAGCGTGCTACCCAAAAGCCCATACTCTTCGGCCTACCAAGATGCAAGGCTAAACTCTAAGCAACTTAATAGGTTAAGGTCAGCCCATACTTAGCATATGTGGTTTGTACTGTTTTGGTGACATAGAGTGAGGTCCTTAATCGACCCGGGTGAACGCTCCCCTATCGGTGTACAACTACCACCATATGCACACCACTCATCGCCCAAGTCTAAAAACAAGTTATCTCCATTTTCAGTTCACAATACTCACATATTTAAATCCCTGTCTAGCAACATCAAAATAACCATTTTCACATACAATATTTATCAAAACGAGTAATTTGCAAAGCGGTAACCGAATATAAGCATATAGCGACAATACAAGCATAATATAATCGCAAGGAACACAATAATTATATTCAAAATCACCCTATGGTTACAACCAGCAAGGATTCAATATTTTTAAGGTGGATTATGCAGCAGTTGGGTCATATCGACCATCCCACATTTATATAATTTCTTTTACCAAAATTAATCCTAGCTAACGTATGCATATTTGCAACAGAAACATTTGGCCCAATAAAACATAGGATCAATGTGGTCAAAGGAGGGGTTGACTTGCCTTCGTCTGCAAACACCTAAACCTGGTCGTCAAGAAACTCACCCTCTTGTTCTTCGACATATTCTTCCTCTATACAAAATACGCATATACGATAAATACAAAAATGCATAAAAACCAAAAATGCATGAAAATGCATGAGACTTATGCAGTGAGTGTGTGCTGGTCTCATGTGGTCTCTAGTGAAGGAATTTGGAATTTTTATTTTGTCACTTTGTTTTACAGACATGTGCATTTAATATTTAAAAAGGTTTTAAAAGGGCTAAGATTTATTAAGAAATATTTCTGTACGGAAGTGAAGAAAATTCCTTTTACAAAGTTATGGAACATGATTTTAGAAAATTAACAGAAGTGGTTTTACAATTTTTAGAGCTATATTCAATTTTTTATGGATTTAACAAGCTCTAGGCGATATTTATGGCCACACAAAAATAAAGGAAAAGTTTGTAAATAAAGTGCCCAGTTTTATATTTTTGTAAAATAATTCACAGTTTTTTTGGATCTAACAAAATTAGTTTCACAATTTTCGGAGTTAAAATAAATTTTCTACAAATTTTTGAAGTTCTGCTCAATTTGAGCATATGTTGAATACGGTTTTCGTTAAGAGCCCTCGGACTTCTTGAAAATTATGGATCAGTCCAAGCTATAGCGCTCTGAATCTTGCTGTTTTACAAAATGGGCCCTAGCTTTAGTCAAATTCTCCCAACGAGGTCCCTAGTCGGGCTCACAGAAGGGGCAGCCATGCCTGGCTCGATCTAAGGGTCGCCGGCGGCAAACCAAACCTTGGATGGGGTCGAGGTCATTAGAGAAACATAGAGGAGGTCAAGGCAAATCTAATGGTGGTCGTGGCGATGACGACGGTGGCCTGTGCAGCACCGACGATGACGGCGAGCAGCAGCCTTCGGTTGGCCGGCGCTGCATGTTGCTATTTTTGATTGATTCGGCTAGTATGATGCATGAAATGGGTACCTAGGGGTTCCATGGAGCTTACAACACGGCGGGCCGTGGAGGAAAAGTGTCGACGATGGTGAGGGTAGCGGTGACGTTGTTGTGCTCGACGCGAAGGATGTTGGAGAGGCGGCGTTGCTCGGCGGTGTTTCGTCTGAGCACAAGTGTAAAATGGGTTCACTGAGGGATGATAAGAAGGATGACGCGGACGGTTTCTTGCGAGACTCACCAGAGGGAGAGTAATGGCGATGAGGGCTCGCCGGCGCCGACATGTGCGCTCGTGTTCCGGCCATCCCAAGGGGTTTCCTTCCCTGAGTTCGCTTGGAACGTGAAGAGGCGAGGTAGGAGAGCATGTTGGCGCAAGGGTAGGTTTAAAGGTGGAGTTTGGACACAGTGCCCGTGAGCTTGGTCCATGGCCTAAGCTCTGTCTCTCCGTTCTCAAGCCGTGCCACGATGGAACGGGTCGGCTGGGTGTGTCAGGAGCTGTGCCTCGTGTCGTGGAAGAGTAATGGAGGAGGAGATTTGGTCTGGGCATGGAGATTTCGTCGGAACGGCTTCGTCTACCCTCAATGGAGTTGTACCCGGGTGGTGATTGGGGAGAATGGCGCGAGGTGGACGATGGGTACGAAGACACGGTGTCTAGACCCACCAGCAGCGACAGCTAACATCATTGCTTCGTGGAGAAGGCCCGGCTTGGCATGGTGGTAGGCTAGGGGTGCTGTTCTCCTCTTCCAAAGAGGACGCCGGCCAGTGTTCGACGAAATGCTTACAAGGACTGGAAAAAGGAGAGAAGGTGGCTGGTGCAATCATGGTTTTTCTTGGGCTTCCATTGGGCATGAGGGCGGTGGATGCTATGAGGAGGGAGTGGGAGGCTGCCATATGGGTCCTAGGGAGTGTGGAGCCCACTTGTCATTGAAAGAAATTTGAAATCTGGCTTGGAGGTTGTCAAGGAAGACTATTTGCCAAGGATCTTTGTAGGGGATTGAATGGAGATTTTGTACAGCAAGCCTGGACTAGTGATCTTCTTGGTCGGGGGTGATGTGGAGAGTAAAAGTGCCGAAGTGGTTTGGGTTAGAAGTCTATGGTTTAAGCTTGATGGAGTGATGAACATGGGTTGACAGTATGGTTAGTAGCAATTGAGAGTGCAGTTAGTAGCCGATTGGATTTTTGGAGGTTGGGAAGAAAGGGTTAGAAAGTGATCCAGGGCATGCCTCTCCTCAGTCTGTTAGAGGAAAGTTAGTAGAAGATTTTGGCTGAAACAAAACTTCCAAAAGAGGGTTTGAAATAAATTTTACGGAGAGATCAATTTTGAATCTACTAAGCAGTTTTTCAGGATTTTGGAGAGATTAAAATAGATCAACGAGTTATCAAACCTTAATGAAAAAATATGAAAATTTGTGGGTTGATTTCTGACATATCAAGGTATTTTTCAGAATTTTTGTAGAATTTTTGGATGCATAAAATTACAAAATTAATTGTTTTTGTGACTCTAAGCCTATTATTGCATGTGATGATGAGATGATTAAGATCCAAAAACAATTAAAATCACTCCACAACCACATGATGCATTTAAATTAAATTTAGTTCTCAGGTTTACTGGCTTGGGTATGTTACAAACCTACCCTCCTTAAACAAAATCTTGACCTTGAGATTTGATAGGATCTAGGAGAAAAAACTAGGAAAGTCGGCTCTAAGGCAGTCTTCCCTTTCCCATGTTGCTTCTTCAGTAGTGTGGTTGCTCCACTGGATTTTGAGCATTTTGATTGAGTGGCTTCGCGTGTGTCACTCGGCCTCCTCAAGAATGCGGATTGGATACTCTTGGTAGGAGAGGTCGGGTTGGAGATTGATGTCTTCTAATGGAGTGAGCTCCGTAGGAACTCGAAGGCACTTCTTGAGTTGCGAAACATGGAACACATTGTGGACATCTGAGAGTTGAGATGGCAGGTACAACTTGTAGGCAACTTGACCCCTCTTGGCAAGAACTTGATATGGACCAATGTGTCAATGCGCCAATTTTCCATGCACTTGAAAACGACGAGTGCCCCGCAACGGCGAGACCTTTAGATAGACATAGTCACCAACCTCAAAGCTCAATTTGCGACGGCGACGGTCGAAATAACTCTTTTGGCGTGACTGTGCCTCCTTTAGCCGGTTTCTGATGAGAGTGACGTTTTTCTCGGCTTCCTTGATAACGGCAGGACCAAAAGGTTGTCTTTCTCCCACTTCTGACCAGAAGAGTAGGGTTCTACACTTTCTTCCATACAAAACATCAAAGGGTGACATTTGAAGACTAGTTTGGTAACAGTTGTTGTATGAGAATTCGGCAAAGGACAGACGGTTCTCCCAATTGGTGTTATAACTGACACAAGATCTGAGCATATCTTCCAAGATCTGATTGGTGCGCTCAGTCTGACCTCCAGTCTGTGGGTGAAAAGCTGTGCTAAAGAACAATTGAGTACCAAGGAGCTCATGAAGATTCTCCCAAAACCAGGAAGTGAGCTGGGGACCATGGTCTAATACAATGGCCTTTGGTACCCCATGCAAGCGAACGATGTGAGTCAAATAGAGCTCTGCCTGCTTTCACCATTGTAGGAGACATTCACCGGAATGAAATGCATGGGCAACCTTGGTCAAGCGGTCAACGATGACCCATATGGAATCATGCCTATTAGAAGTCTTTGGAAGACCTGTTATGAAATCCATTCCAACTTCATCGAACTTCCACTCAGGAATTTGCAAGGGTTGAAGCAAACCTACGGGACGCTGGTGCTCAGCCTTGACACGCTAACACACATTACAAATAGCAACATATGCAGCAATATCACGCCTCATGGTACGCCACCATTAAAGAGAGCGCCTATCTTGGTACATCTTGGTGCAACCTGGATGGATGGACATGGGAGACTCGTGTGCCTCTGTAAGAATAAGCTCCCGAAGATGTTGAGTGTTAGGGACAAACAATTGCTTCCCATGAACAACAACACCATCATCATCTGCAAGGAAAAGATAGTTGGCTTGCCACTTGCCATTTCCTTCTTAATTTTAGCTACCTCCTGGTCAGTGAGTTGAGCCTCTTTTATCAGAGAAAGGAGGGTCGGTTGAAGTGCTAAACAGCAACAAAACCTTCTTCAACAACACCAAGATTGAGCTTCTGAAATTCCCATAACAACTCCGGTTGTGGAAAAAGTTCGAAAGTAGAAATGTGGTTAAGTTTCCAGCTAAGTGCATCGGCTACAACATTGGCTTTACCGGGATGGTAATGGATGCCAAGATCATAGTCCTTGATGAGTTCCAACCATCTTCTTTGCCTTAGGTTTAGATCTAGTTGGATGAAGAAATACTTCAAACTTTTATGGTCGGTATAGATTTCGCATCTTTTACCGATAAGGTAATGGCACCAGATCTTCAAGGCGTGAACCACGGCTACCAATTCCAAGTCATGGGTTGGATAATTGAGTTCATGAGGGCGCAACTGACGTGAAGCATAGGCCACAACCTTTCCTTCTTGCATCAATACACAGCCGAAGCCATTGTGAGATGCGTCACAATAGACATCGAAATTTTTATGGATACCGGGCATTATAAGCACAGGGGTCCGTTCTGAGCCTTTTCTTTAACTCTTGGAAACTTGCCTCGCATGCCTCTGACCATACAAACTTGTTCTCCTTCTTGAGAAGTTGGGTCAGCGGTCTAACAATCTTAGAGAAATTATCAATGAACATGCGGTAACAACCGGCTAAGCCAAGAAAAGCTCGAACCTCTGTCGGTACTGGGCTGTACCCAGTTAAGCACACTTTCCACCTTGCATGAATCAACTGTGATACCACCCCCGGATATCACATGACCAAGAAAGGCCACTTCATTCATCCAAAACTCGCATTTGTTGAATTTTGCATAAAGTTGATGCTCAGGAAGTTTGTCAAGCACTAGCGTTAGATGTTGTGCGTGTTCTTCCTCATTCTTCGAGAAAACAAGAATGTCATCAATGAACACCACCACAAATTTGTCCAAGTACTCCATGAAAACCTTGTTCATCAAGTTCATAAAAGTGGCAGGAGCATTGGTTAGGCCAAAAGAAACTACGGTGTATTCAAATAAACCATAGCGTGTTCTGAAAGCTGTCTTTGGAATATCCTCCGATCTGATCTTGAGTTGAAAATATCTAGACCTCAAATCAATCTTGGAGAATACTTGCGCACCGGTCATTTGATCAAAGAGATCATCGATGCGGGGAAGTGGATACTTGTTCTTGATTGTCACCTCATTTAGTGGATGGTAGTCAACACACAGTCGAACCGTACCATCACTTTTTGGAGCGAAAAGAACGGGACAGCCCCAAGGAGAGATGCTATGTCGAATGAAACCCTTCTCCAGTTGCTCATCAATTTGCTTCTTGAGCTCAACCAATTCATCACTGGTCATACGGTAGGGTTGCTTAGCGACAGGCGCAGCACCAGGCACAAGCGCAGCACCAGGCACAAGATCAATCACAAACTCAATGTCACGATCGGGTGGCATTCCTGGTAGCTCATCAGGGAAGACATCAGGATATTCACACACCACGGATATAGATTCAAGCTCAGGGAGGTGAAGGTGGCCGTTTTCCCATCGATGTTGACAAAAGAGATGGTTTTAGAAGCACAGTTGATAGTCCCCTTATGTTTGGAAGGCCAATCCATGCCTAGGATGACATCCAACCCTAAGGAACTCACTTGGATTAGGTCGGCTTTGAACTCTACCTCATCAATGAAAATAGGCACATCCTTGCATATTGTTCTGGTTTTGAAGGTTGACCTAGGAGATTGGATTATCATGGGGGTGCCTAAAAGGGTGGTGGGTATGTTGTTTTGTTTCGCTACTTTGGTGGATATAAAGGAATGAAATGCACCAGAATCAAACAACACCAAAGTAGGAACTGTGTGAACAAGAAAGGTACCTAGCACCACATCGATTGCGTCAACAGCTTCCTCTGCGGTCGCGTGGTTGAGACGACCGCGCCCAAAGTTCTGAGCCGGCTTGGGAGCAGCTTGCCCCCCACGTGGAGCAGTAGCAGGGGCGCCACGACCTTGTGGAGGACAGGGCTGCGGTGCTATGGGGCATGGCGGACGAGAACCAGTGCGACGTGGGTAAGGACAGCTGTTGGAGTAGTGTCCCAACTTTCCGTAGTTAAAGCAGTTAACATTTGCAGCACGGTTGTAGCCTCCGGGCTACGGTGCACCACGGTTGTCCTGCGGTGGCATAGTGGCAGGTGGACGTGAAGCTGCGTACTGGGGACGCTACGGTAGAGCAGAAGTAGGACATGTAGCCAGAGCATGCTGCCAAGTGCGTGGGCGACTTGTACGGCTGACAGTAGCCCTACGCGAGCAGAAGTAGGACATGCAACCGGAGCATGCTGCCAAGTGCGTGGGCGACTTGTATGGCTGACAGTAGCCCTACGCGAGCAGAAGTAGGACATGCAACCGGAGCATGCTGCCAAGTGCGTGGGCGACTTGTACGGCTGACAGTAGCCCTACGCGCCATGAACCTATGCTAGCGATCCACAACTACTTTCTTCTCACTTGCCTCCCAACGGAGGGCCTTGTCAACAAGGGTCTTCATACTGTCGATCTCATGGGTAGAGAGACCGTGCTTCAACTCCGGGCTAAGGCGATCAAGGGCAAAGTTTCACCTTCCTCGCCTCAGTAGTGCCTAGCTGATCAGTCGCATACCGTGCAAGGTAGTTGAAGTGACTGAGGAACTCCATGAAAGGAAAGTCCCCCTGGGTGAGATTGAGGAACTCCTTCCTCTTAGCCTTCATAAGCCCTTCTAGGACGTGAGCAGCGTGGAAGCCCTGCTTGAACACGTTCCAGGTGAAGGCGGTGCCCTGGGGAAGTGTAGACTTGTAAGTCTCCCACCAGGCAGCTGCAGCGCCCTGAAGATAGTATGCGGCGTAGGTTGCCTTCTCCTCACCATCACAACGGACGAGGTTAAGCTTGTTCTCGATATCACGGAGCCAGTCGTCCATGTCAAGAGGATCAGCAGCAGCAGAGAACACAGGTGGTTGTGTCCGCTGCACTTGTGCCAGCTTAGACTGTAGTTGACGGTTGTTCTGGAGGAGAGCATTGCCCCAGGACTCTTGAGTCGCGACCAAGCGCTTCAAGAGTTGATTCTGCACCGTGAGAATCTGAGCCAAAGTGGGATCCATCTCGTCGGTTGGACGGCTACCACTTGCTCCCAAATTCCGAGGGGGAGATGGTGGAGGCTGCGAGTTGTTGTGGTCATTGTTTTGGTTTCCTGCTGAGTCTGCCGTTATATAGCTCCTAGAGCGGGTAACGGGCATTCCGCACACAAAACACAGAAGTAGAAAGTTCTTGAAATTGATAGACTTGGCATGATTTGAGCTAAAAGGAAGGACAGAAATATAGAAGTAGTGCTAAAAGGAATTGTAATAAGTTAACCCAATCCAAAAGTACGGAATGGTATGGGCACTTAAAAGCAAGTATTTAAGCACTAATTTAACTTTGATATCAACAAATCATCAAAGTTGGAATTTCTGGACAGCAAGCATGGATACTCGAAAATGGTTCATAAACGCGCTTATTATGCACCATCCATTCCATACAAAAGAAGTTACACAAATAGCCACCAAAACACGTTTACAAAATACTCACACTACCAAAATGTGGCTAAGGGAGTACATCAGAGGTCATCATACATCTCCTGCTACTGAACTATTTAAGTCACCTAGCTAGAACAAGCCTAGGTGCTCTGCTAGAAGGTCCGGGAGAACCCGAAGAGCTAGAAGTCATCTCCGCACCATTATCAAGAGGCGGAGCTGTCTGGATCACCAAATGGTAAAAGCTCCCGCGGTGATATCGGATGTGGTTTGGCCCCTCAAGATGCTAGAAGGGAGTGGAAGATCAACAACAACCCGGTGACTACCACCAGGCCCTTTGACAATAGGGGAAGGTGTAATCAACTGGTAGTAACCTGATAGAGGGGTCAGCTCGTCCTCAGCTGGTAGCATGGCGTCTTTGCCGTACACAACCACTAGTGGGATGCCCCAAATCCCAGCTCCGGGTTCCACCTCACGGTCGAGGATAGCGATGCGCTGCTTCGCCCGATGGAGCTCATGCATAAGATCCTCGATGATCCTCTCCTAGGACCTAAGAAGTAGCCCAAACGGAGGAGAGGGGAGGGCGGTTCACCTTGAAAAAATTCTAGACCAAGGTAGGTGGCAAAGCAACCAGCACCCGGCCTAGAGGGAACAAAACGGTAATCCACAGTGCATTCCGGGCTCATGTCACGGAGGAAGCCGGTAGCAGTGTAGGCAGCATCATTCATGGCTCCCACGGCAGTCGACCCAGTGCCGTACACCATAGTGTGGTGTCTGTCATTGTCCATCGATGGAAGGACTAGCTCAACCTGATAGCTCCTTTGAGAGGCGCTATAGTTTCGCGTGAAGACAGTGTACTGGGGTTGTCGAGTATGGCCGGCGTGTTGCATCATTTCCTAGAGTGTTTGCTGCATGGTGCCTGCCATCAAGCCTATGGAATAGTAAGAGGGTTCCCAGGGAGCCATCTACAAGGTTAGGACAAGATTATCTAGATACCCGTCGGTATCACCACACTCTACACATTGAGTGTGATCTAGAGGTCATAACGAAACCCTACCCGGAATCCCTCATGAGGCATGACACCGTCGTTGTATTGGACAGACTGCCCGCTCAAATCATCACAAACCACATGTCATTAATAAATTTTATCATATCACAAACCATAAGAACTTCCGATAAGTTACCAAAACCCGGTAACCCATACTCTTCGGCCTACGAAGAAGCAAGGCTAAACTCTAAACAACTTAATCGGTTAAGACAAGCCCATACTTAGCACATGTGGTTTGTACTGTTTTCATTAGTTGGTGACATAGAGTGAGGTCCTTAATCGACCCGGGCGAACACTCCCCCTATCGGTGTACAACTACCACCATATACACACCACTCTTCGCCCAAGTCTAAAAACAAGTTATGTCCATTTTCAGTTCACAATACTCACACATTTAAATCTCTGTCCAGCAACATCAAAATAACCATTTTCACATACAACATTTATCAAAAAAAAAGTAATTTGCAAGGAGGTAACCGCATATAAGCATATAGCGGCAATACAAGCATAATATAACCCCAAGTAACACAATAATTGTATTCAAAAGCACCCTATGGTTACAACCAGCAAGGATTCAATATTTTCAAGGTGGATTATGCAGCAATTGGGTCATATCTACCATTCCCACATTTATATAATTTCTTTTACCAAAATTAGTACTAGCTAACGTATGCATGTTTGCAATAGAATCGTTTAGCCCAAAAAAACATAGGATCAAAGTGGTCAAAGGAGGGGCTGACTTGCCTCCGTCAGCAAACACCTGGACCTGGTCGTCAACAAACTCACCCTCTTATTCTTGCTGTATGCAAAATACGCGTATACGATAAATACAAAAATGCATAAAAACCGAAAATGCATGAGACTTATGCAGTCAGTGTGTGCTGGTCTCAGGTGGTCTCTAGTGAAGGAATTTTTATCTTTTCACTTTGTTTTATAGACATGCATTTAATAATTAAGAAGGTTTCAAAAGGCTATGTTTTATTAAGCAATATTTCTGTATAGAAGTGAAGAAAATTCCTTTTACAAAGTTATAGAGCATGATTTTAGAAAATTCACAGAAGTGGTTTCACAATTTTTAGAGCTATATTCAATTTGTTATGGATTTAACAAGCTCTAGGCGACATTTATGTTCACACAAAAATAAAGGAAAAGTTTGTAAATAAAGTACCAAGTTTTATATTTTTTTAAAAAAATATTTCACAGTTTTATGGATCTAACAAAATTGGTTTCACAATTTTCGGTGTTAAAATGAATTTTCTACAAATTTTTGAAGTTCTGCTCAATTTCAGCACATGCTGAATACGGTTTTCGTTAAGAGCCCTCGGACTTCTTGGAAATTATAGATCAGTCCAAGCTACAGCGCTCTGAGTCTTGCTGTTTTACAAAATGGGCCCTAGCTTTAGACAAATTCTCCCAAGGAGGTCCCTAGTCGGGCTCACAGAAAGGGCAGCCATGGCTAGCTCGATCTAGGGATCGCCGGCAGTGAACAGAAGCTCGGATAGGGTCGAGGTCAACAGAGAAAACATAGAGTAGATCAAGGCGAATCGATTGGTGGTCATTGCGACGACGATGGTGGCCTGTGCAGCACCGACGACGATGGCGAGCGGTGGCCTTCGGTTGGGCGGTGCTGCCTGTCGCTATTTTTGATTGATTTGGCTAGTATGATGCATGAAATGGGTACCTAGGGGTTCCAGGGAGCTTACAACATGGCTGGCCGAGGAGGAAAAGCGTCGACGATGGTGAGGGCAGTGGTGACGGTGTTGTGCTCGACGTGAATGACGTCGGAGAGGCAGCTTTGCTCGGTGGTGGTTCGTCTGAGCACAAGTGTAAAATGGGTTCACTGAGGGATGATAAGAAGGATGACGCGGACGGTTTCTCGCGAGACTCACCAGAGGGAGATTAATGGTGACGTGGGCTCGCCGGCGCGATATGGACGCTTGCGTTCCGGCCATCCCAAGGGGTTTCCTTCCCTGAGTTCGCTTGGAACGTGAGGAGGCGAGGTACAAGAGCCTGTTGGCGCAAGGATAGGTTTAAAGGTGGAGTTTGGACACGGTGCCCGTGAGCTCGGTCCATGGTCTAAGCTCTGTCTCTCCGTTCTCAAGCCGTGCAACGATGGACGCGGTGCCCGTGAGCTCGGTCCATGGTCTAAGCTCTGTCTCTCTGTTCTCGAGCCGTGCGACGATGGAACGGGTCGGCTGGGCGTGTCAGGAGCTGTGGCTCGTGTCGTGGAAGAGTAATGGAGGTAGAGATTTGGTCTAGGTGTGGAGATTTCGTCGGAACGGCTTTGTCTACCCTCAATGGAGTTGTACTCGGGTGGTGATTGGGGAGAATGGCGCGAGGTGGACGATGGGTACAGAGACACGATGTCTAGACCCACCAGTAGCGACGGCTAACATCATTGCTTCGTGGAGAAGACCCGGCTTGGCATGGTGGGAGGCAAGGGGTGTTGTTCTCCTCTTCCAAAGAAGACTCCCGCCAGGTGTTCGACGAAATGCTTACAAGAACTAGGAGAGGAAGAGAAGGTTATTGGTGCAATCATGGTTTTCCTTGGGCTTCCGTTGGGCATGGGGACGGTGGATGCTATATGGGTCCTAGGGGGTGTGGAGCCCACTTGTCAATGAAAGAAATTTGAAATCTGGCTTGGAGGCTAAGTCAAGGAAGGCTATCTGTCAAGGATTTTTGGAGGGGATTGAATGAAGATTTTGTGCAGCAAGAAGCCTAGACTAGTGATCCTCTTGGTCGGGAGTGATGTGGAGGGTAAAAGTGCTGGAGTGGTTTGGCTTCTAACCCAAACCACTCGTGGCTCATTAGCTCGCTCGACTCGTGACAAACTCGGCTCAGCTCGGCTTGTTTCATTTTTCTAACGAGTTGAGCTGGCATTTTAGCTCGTTAGAGATAACGAGGCAACTCAAGCTGGCTCGCGAGCTGCTCGTGAGCCTTAACGAGTTAGAGCCCAATTCAATTGCCACAAGACCCATGATCCGTTCCCATATGAAAGCCCATTAGGATAGGCCCAACAGCCCATGAGCCAAACCCTAGTCAAAGGACTCAAGTCAAAGGAATGCACCCCGTGAATCCCATCCGTGCGTGCGTGACTATCGCCGTTCGTAGTTCGCACCGAAGTCGCAACCAAAGCCGCCGCTCACTGTCTCTCATCGCCTCCGCCCGTCGCACCTGCCGGTGCCCCGTTGGCCACCGCCCTAAGCTCCACCGCCCCGAGCTCCTTCGGCCGGTCGCCGCCCTGAGCTCCTCCGTCATTCACCACCCTGATCTCCTTCGCCGTGGCCGCCGCCTCGCGTCGCTCCATCGACAGCCACTGCCTCGCGCCACTCCGCCAATAGCCGCCGCCCCGAGCTCCTTCATCGTGGTCGCTGTCTCACGTCGCTCCGCCGACCGCTCTGAGCTTCTCCATCGTGGCCATCGCCTCGTGTCGCTCCGCCGATGGCCGCCACCTCGCGTCGGTCCACCGCGGCCATCTCCTCATGTCAATCCACCGACGGCCGCTACCTCGCATCGGTCCCACCAGGGCCATCGCCTCGTGTCAATCCGCCGATGGTCGCCACCTCGCGTCGGTCCACCGCGGCCACCGCCCTGAGCTCCTCCGCTGTAGCCACCCCAATCTCACGAGCCTAACAAGCCAACTCGAGCTTTCCAACGAGTCAAGCTAAGCTGGGTTTTTAGCTCGTTAAGATAACGAGCCGAGTCGATCCAGCTCGTTATCTTAACGAGCTATACCGAGCCAAGCCGAGCCGGCTCGATATCCACCCCTAGTTAGAAGTCTATGGTTTTGGCTTGATGGAGTGATGAACATGGGTTGACAGTATAGTTAGCAGCCGATTTGATTTTTGGAGCGAGGGAAGAAAGGGTTAGAGAGTGATCCAGGGTATGCCGCTCCTTAGGGTGTTAAAGGAATTTAGTAGAAGACTTTGGCTGAAACAAAACTTCAAAAAGAGGTTTTAAAATAAATTTTACGGATAGAGCAAGTTTGAATCTACTAAGCAGTTTTTCAGGATTTTGGAGAGATTAAAATAGATCAACGAGTTATCAAACGTTAATGAAAAATTATGAAAATTTGTGGGTTGATTTCTGACATATCAAGATAATTTTTGAGAATTTTTGTAGCATTTTTGGATGGATATAAATACCAGATTAATTATTTTTGTGACTCTAGGCCTATTATTGCATGTGATGATGAGATGATTAAGATCCAAAAACAATTAAAATCACTCCACAACCACATGATGCATTTAAATTAAATTTAGTTCTCAGGTTTATAGGCTTGGGTATGTTACAGCGGTGGCAGCTCGGGCGACGGAAGAAAAGCGGCGGCAATGTGCGGAGAGGGGGATTTATAGGGGAGGGGCAGCTGGTTAGGGCCGGGCGGCGATTAGAGGCCAAGTCGGCCACGGTGGTGGAAAAGGCGATGGCGGTTGCGGCGGCCGGTGGAGTCCGGTTCGGCGACGTGGCGGACTCGGGCGGAGGCGGGGAGACAGACCTTGCAGGCGGGGTGCGCTTGGCCGGCGGGCGCGGGACTTGGGCCGGGGCGGCCCGGCCGGGAGGAAGGAGAGGGAGGCTGGCTCGGCCGCGGGGAGGAAGGGAGTGGGGGAGCTGGGCCAGCTCCGCTGGGCCGGCCCTAGGGGAACAAAGGGAGGGGAAGGGGAAAGAAGGAAAGGAAAAAAAAGGAGGGAAATTGGACTTTGGCCCAATTTGAGAAGGAAGGGAAAAAGAAAGAAAAAGGGAGGGAAAAGAAAAGACCCACTTTTGCCGAATTTTAACTTAGTTTTTGGAGCAAAATTTTATACTCTACAATTTGAGTTTAAATCCAGTTAATAATTTGCAAACTTTGATTTAATTAAATTAATTTCCTTTGAGGGGTTTTTCGTGAGTTATTAAGCCAATTATTATTTACGAATTTCTTTTATGGATTTAGTCCTAGGATTAAACTCCGAGTGTGGCAATTGTGCAATTAAATCATTAAGTATTTTCTGTTTAGTTTAAAACATAGTTAATCTTCTAAAATTCATAACTAATTGACACCGTCTCCGTTTTAATCCATCCAAATTCCGTTAAATTCATAAAAATGCCAAGAATCCGTTAGAAATATATTTGTGTGATGTTTCAATACAGTTTATGCCTGTTTTATTTATTTTTGTACTTTTTCACTTACCGTCATAGCCCGTCGACGCACAGATTATAGATTCGGAGCCCATCGACGCGCTGATTTCAGAATCACCGCCGAAGTACCCCAGAGAGTTGAGCAAGGCAAGTAGCATTAATCTTCGATCATATGGAAAATCCCCTCTTTATTTATTCAAACTTGCATTATTTCATTTAAAAGTATTTATTGTATCTATTTTACAGGTAACCTGTTTCATTTAAAAGTATTTATTGTATTTATTATTATGCCATTGTTTATCCTTCTTTATTTATGTCATACCAGGGGTAATTTGAGTAGAGTTAGGTCTAGATTATGCTTAGCTTTTCTTAGAACAAGTAGCTCATGGGATCACACATTAATCATTACTAGTTATGAATAGCTGTTGTTCATGATTTAATACCCGGTCCGGGTTTAATGCCAACTAAAATATTGCTAATGGTGGGTTATGGGTTCATGCTATGTTAAGGATCGGTTCCCAGGAAACCCTGGAAGTTATTTTAGTGCTAACCACAAGCCAGAGTTTGCAACGATGGGATTTGAAGTGTAATCGCAAACTATTCGACATACCCAGGCTAGGGTGAGCGTGACGGAGTATGGATGGACCCTGCGACGGGTCTATGCTACTTCCGGATTCGCCTAGGCACAAGAGGGGGCTACCCAACTTGGTTTAAGGGAGGGAGCGAATCCTGCAGTATGGTGTGATTGAATAGGGGGGTATGCGATGGGTCCTATCACAGGTTCCTTTCTGGTATGCCATGGTAGTACGCCTCTGATCAGAGTAAACCTATTCAAATAGTTGTGGCCACGGCTAAGGGTGAACTGCCAGATTCTCTGTGATTACTCAAACCTTTAATGACCTGAATAAACTGACACTAGTTTGGGACTACTACAACATGATGTAACATTGAGTAGTAGTTGGGCCTGCTGCAATGTGGTGTAACGTTTAGCAATGATGTTGGTACTTTAACGATGTTATTTATTTACTTACTTATTTATCACTATTCTATTTAAATCTCTATTATTTATTAAATGTTGCTTTATTGCAATTAACCCTAGCCTATTCCTTGTGATCCATTGCATTATTTATTTACTCCTACTCAATTATACTTGTTGAGTATGGTGGTTTGTACTCAGCCTTGCATAATTTCTCCCTTTAGAGCTAGAGGTTGAATCCATTGGAGGTGACTCTCAGGAGCAAGTTGTCCGTCGTCGAAGTCGTTGCCTGTGGACTAGAGTCGTACTACGCTAGAGCTAGTCTGCGTTATCTTTCTGCTGCATTTTTGTTAATTTAAGTGTTATTTTCAGTTGTTTCTAAGAACGATGGTTATGTAATCAACAGTCTTCTTGTATACCTTGGATGATCCTGGACACGGATTTTAATACACAGTTAAGTTCAGAAATTCGTGTGAGGAATTTCTGGGCATGATAGCTGTTGACTGTGTGTATGATAAGCACCAGATTAGTCCGATCGGCCAATTAATCTTAAAACTGTCTTGGTTAAATCCGATCTTTTAAGATTAATTGGTTGATTGGGTTATTTGGCAATTATCCTACTCACGATTCAGCCGATCGGGCATATTTTCATCTATTATCATGAAATTCATGTAAAGCCAATCATCTAGCTCATCAGCTGGGGTCCTAAAGCGGTATTAGCCATCCGGCCAGTAGCGGTTTAGGTTTAACTGCTTTATATGTTATATCTTGTTAATTACAGGATAAAACTGACTTGCATGCCCAGTATCTAAGAATTTAGGTTCTGCACTGGAACGTTTTAAGAAGTGATTCTCAAGAATCATGTGTGACACGTTAATTATTTTCAACATCAACACTCATACTACTACCACAAATGTTACTTGGGCGGAGTTCTCTAACAACTTTCACAAGGTTCGTGTCCTTGATGGAATAGTAGCTCAGAAGAAGCTAGAGTTTCACGCTTTCCAACAAGGCAACAGGACTGTAACCGAATGCCTGCAGGAGTTCAGCCGCTTGGCACGGTATGCACCTGAAGATGTGCGTACGGATGCCGAGAGATAGGAAAATTTCCTCAGAGGACTAGAAGATGAGCTGAACAAGCAGTTGCTCTCAAGGGACTACGCCGATGTTGAGAAGCTAGTGGAGAAGGCTATTCGGCAGAAAGACCAACACAATAAGATGGACCGTAAGAGGAAGGCCTCGCAGTTCAAGCCAAATTCAGGGAACAACCAGAAGCCCCGGTTCCATACCGGTCAACATCAGGGACCATCAACTCTAATTGTTCGTCAGCACCGTCTTGTCGGCCCAGCTCACAGGATCTCACACACACGATGAAGTGATGATAAAACACACTCGAGAGAATTTTTCTTCAGCGTTGCACACCAGCACTAATCAACAAACTAATTAGCTGCATGGGCACACATATACCACTGCCTAACAACTAATTCCTGCATGCAAAGCTCATGGGCCACTTGCACATATTTACATGCAGAACACCACTAACACACATGTGTAAGCTAGTTGATCCACTCTTCACGTCACCACGCATTTTACTTGACTTGGCCGCTCCTCCAAGGCAAACAGACACCTACTCCATGCATTCACATGCATACAACTCATGGTTTCACTGATCATACTAACTCACAAATGCAGTCCCTCACTTGCTCCCTGGCACATGCACTAAATTACACATAAACAACAAGATTAGCTCTAACAATCTACTAAAACAGAACAAGATTATATTTTTAATGGATTCTTGCCATTTTTCTGAATTTCAAGAAATTTGAATGGACTAAAACGGAGACCGGATGAATTAGTTATGAATTTTAGAAGTAAACTTATATTATTAAACTAAACATAAAAACCTTAAATGTATTAATTGCGCAATTAATAAGGCTGTTGATGTCAGCAAGGAGAGGTGACACTGATAGGTGGGGTCCAACTGTTAGTGAGAGGGGAGAGAGCTAACGAGCAGGCCCGGCCGAGGGAGAGAGGAGTGGTTGGTTAGTGGGTGGGCCCAAATAGCCAGTGGGAGAGAACAGGGATGTCGCCGCCGGTCGGGACGGCAACGGCGGCGCGGCCGACGAGCGATGGTGAGGACGACGGCTCAATGGTGACGGGCAGAGGGTGGCGTGTTAACGCCAGATTGTAGCAAATTTCCGTTATGGATTAACCCGTGATTAAAGACCGAATCAGACAGGAAATAGGGCAAGCGAACAAAAGACCAAGCGGGATACAACTCCGATTCAACCGATGGAGTTTGGATCGGACAAGCAATAGAGTCTGATTGGGCCTGGGATGCTGCAGATAGATTTGGAAACAATTATAGTCTGTGTAATTTAGTTTTATCTATATATTAGAGTTTGTTTAGAATTTTATCTTTAATTAGAGTCCGTGTGCAATAGGTTAGTTATTAAATGCGGATCCGTATCCAGTTAGGTCAGTTATTTTCGGGGATATAAATAGGGTATCTCGTAGATTTGTAAAAACAACAATTAGTTCAATACACACATCCTTGGCGTATTGCCAACCTTTTCAACAAGAGCGAGCTTTTGGCGTGAGGTTTGCCAGCTTCGCAATGTTAGTTCGTGTCTGTCAACCCGCTGATCGGCTAGAACAGGACTGTCTCGATTTAGTTCGACCTCCTGTATAGTTGTTCGATGGTTTATCGGAGGCTTATTGTTACTTTTGATCTGTTCTTGATTTGAATTAGTGATAGGTTCTCGATCAAGTCATCGCGAGTTCGTTATTTAACTTGGTGATATGAATCTGGACAACTTGATTCTGCCTCTGTTTAGTTCAATCAATCTAGTTGATTGGGTTTGTATTAATAGATTAGATCAAGTACTCGAGGTCTTATTGCTGGAGTTTTAGTTTACACACCTACCATTCTATCGTCTGCTAAATTCATGTGCGATAAACACTTAGTGTCCTAGCGGATTAGGTTTAACTATTTTCCATATCTTTTATATCTTGCCAGTTATAGGATAAAACTAACTAGCACGCCCGGTTTCTGAGATTTAGGTCCTACACTAGAGCATTCTGAGAAACGACTCCTAGGCCTTCGTGTGTGATGCGTTGAATCACATATTCGATGTCAACACGACAGCGTGGCCGAAGGGGAGGCGTGGCAGCGGCGATGACCGGACATGACGGCGATGATGCATGGCAGGTGTGGACGCGCTCGGGCATTGGTGGTGACGCTTCAGCGGTGGCGAGGCAGAGGGGATGCGCCGAAAGGGAGTGGTGACGACGACGGATGGCACGCACGTGCAGTGGCGACGCACAGTCCAGCGGTGGTGGCCAAAGAAGAAAAAGGAGGGAGAGAGAGGGAAGGAGGTCTCACCGGTAGCGAGGAGAGGTGGCGGTGAGTCATCAAGAGGGCGACACATGCGATGATAGTGACTGGCGACGACGTCGAGTGGTGAACAGCGAGATCGATCGGCGGCGGCACAAGGGGAGCGGGAGTAAGGTGGCAGCGGCTAGGAACGGGGGTTTATAGCGGGGGTGGCATTGGTTAGGGCGGGCGGGCGGTTGGGGGACGCTATGGTCAGAAGTGTCATACACCCCTTTTATGGGATCAGACGGGGGAATGTCAAGTTTTCGGAACTGATGTGTTGAGTCAGGCAGAAAAGAAAGTTAGAATCATCCGAGAACGGTTGAAAACTGCTCAAACCAGATAGAAGAGTTATGCAGGCAATCGTCGAAGGGATCTCGTTTTTGAAGTAGGAGACTATGTGTACCTTCGCGTCGTACCTCTAGGACAAGTGCATCGGTTTCAAACCAAAGGGAAGTTGGCACCACGCTATGTGTACCCACCCGTCAGCCTCCTCTCTCTCCTCACTGACATCAGTGCCTCCTTTAATTGCGTAATAATTGATTTAGGACTTTTTCTTTAGCTTAAAAACCCAGAAAACTTCTAAAATTCATAATTAATTCGTCTGGTCTCCGTTTAAGTCCATTCAAATTTCATTAAATTCATAAAATTACCAAGAATCCATTAAAAATACTTTCTTGTGCCTGTTTTATTTATTTTTGTTAATTCGAAGCCCGTCGACGCACCGATTTACTTCAAAATCATCGCCGAAGTACCTTAGGGACCCGAACAAGGCAAGTGGCATTCATCTTTGATCATATTGAACCTATTATTGCAAAACCCTGCTTTATTTCTTCAAACATTCGTTGTTTCAATTAAAGTATTTATTGTATTTATTTTTCAGGTAACCTATTCTTATGGCGTTGTTTATCCATCTTTATTCATGCTATACCAGGGTAAATTGAATAGAGTTAGGACTAGGCTAATGCTTAGCTTTTCTTAGAACAAGTAGCTCATGGATCACACATTAATCATTACTAGTTCTGAATAGATGATAATGATGATTTAATACCTGGTACGGGTTAATGCCAACTAAAATATTGATAATGGTGGGTGCATGGATTTGAGAGTCGCACCCATGACAATTAAGGACCAGTTCGCAACAAACCCTGGAAGTTATTTTAGTGCTAACCATAAGCCAGAATGGCAACGGTGGGATTTGAAGTATAATTTGAACTATTCGACGTACCCAGGCTAGTGTTAGCGTGATGGAGTACGGATGGGAATCATGGTGTAACTATTGCATATGATGCTTCCAGGTTCGCCTAGGCACAAGAGGGGGCTACCCACCTTGGTTTAAAGGGGGAGCGAATCCTGCCGTGTGGTGCAATTGAATAGGGAGGGTTATGCGATGGGTCATATCACAGTTTGCTATTCGGTCTGCCATGGTGGTATGTCGGCACACGTTCAAGTGTAGTGGGACTGTGTCTTGTGGGTACAGTAGTACACCTCTGATCAGAGTAAACTTATTCGAATAGTCGTGCCCGCGGTTATGGGGCGAACTGTCAGATTCCCTGTGATTAGTCAAACATTTAATGACTTGAGTAAACTGGCTTTTACTTGGGACTACTGCAATGTGGTTTAACGTTGAGTAGTGGTTGGGCCTGTTTCAACGTGGTGTAAAGTTGCACAGTGATATTGATACTTTACTAATGTTATTTGCTTCTTTATTTACTTATTCACTACCTTTCTGTTTAAATCTTTGTTATTTGTTAAATGTTGCTTTATTGCAACTAACCATACCCTATCCCTTATGATCCATTGCATCATTTATTACTCCTATTCCATGCTGTTTGTTGAGTACGGTGGTTTGTACTCAGCCATGCGTAATTTTCCTCTTCAGAGCCAGAGGTTGAATCCGATGGAGGTGGCTCTCAGGAGTAAGTTGTCCACCATCAAAGTTGTGGTCTGTGGACTGGAGCTGTGCTACGTTGGAGCTAGTCTGCATTATCTTTCCACAACATTTTTGTTAGTTTAAGTGTTATTTTTAGTTGTTTCTAGGAACGATGGTTATGTAATCAACATTGTCTTTTTATGTACCCTTGCTGATCCTGGACAGGGTTTTTTATACACAATTAAGTTCAGCAATTCGTGTGAGGAATTTCTCGGCGTGACATCAGGCGGTGATGTGAGCACCTTTTTCCTTTCTCCTCTATAGTTGATTTTTTTGCAACAATTTTTAACAGGACATAGAGTATTTAGTTAAATTTTTACTGAACTACAGACATTTGTTCGATCGCATCCCATGAGGTGCCCACGTAGCTATGAATTAAAAGTTTATTGGATCAGTAGGTTTAAAACAGGTCACTCAATGTTTGTACAAAATTAGCATCTGTACTAAGTTAAACATTTACTGGAGTTCAACCACATTTGGGTCACAACACAGGAGGCCACCACCTAGATATTAGTTAAATTCTGACTGGCTATGTAGTTTGAACAATTCACTCAGTTTTTGTAAATATCAGCATCAGTACTCAGTTAAACATTTGCTGGAATGTACATACAGTTGGATCACAACCAATGAGGTATCCACATCATCATCGGTTAAAAATTTACTGTCTTGGTAGTATAAGCAGCTCACTTTGTGCTTGAAAAAAATTAACAACATATACAACAATGAATCGTACATTGAGTACCAAGGGGTGGGCATTGCTTTGCTAGCACTCTTTTTCGGTTTGATCAGTTTTAATTGGTAATCCATTTATTTGTATGCAGCCACTAGAGTCAAAGGGTCCCAACTTGACACATTGTAGCGTCGCGTTAGCGTCGGAGGGATGGTCACTATACGAACACATGCCCAAAAAATTCAGCAAATTTTGATAAGATCAGGAAGGTTACAAATAGGGGAAAGAAAAAGGGAGACATACCACGAGGATCATGTAGGGGAATAGGTCTCGCTACAAACACTGGCTGCTCAGGTAGGGTAATGGTTCAAGAACAAGGAGTCGTCGGGGTGACGGATCACCACTGCAAGGATGCCTAGAGGACGAGTGGGAGTCGATGGGCAATGATGACGCGGACTTTGCGGTTAGTGATACAAATGACCAGGATGAACATGTCAATGGACTAGTTGGTTGGGAAGTAAATGAGTCATCTTGAACAATGTTTGATAAATTCAATAAGTTATATTTTTCGACCCAACTTTGTATTTGGTGTTATTTTTAGAAATGCTTTAATGGTTATTGTTTTGTATTGTTTTTGATAATTTCGTTGTGGCGGCCACAAGTGTTGTATGACAAGGGGAAATTTTTAACTCTAAGTATCAATACATTTATAATACGGGAAATAGTGATGAATAATTTTCTTACTAAAAACATATCTTGATGTACTTTAGGTCATACATTTTACGATATATCATTTTTTACCAAAACAATGATAGCTTACAGGTGTTCATAAACACAACGTGTACCCCAACGTGCTTTAAAAAATTCACCAAGATAATTCCCATGTAAAAAAATTGGTTTAAAAAATATTACATAAAAAGGCTCACATGTTCTGCGATGCATATGTTTGAAACAAATATATAGTGACGAGGGAGAATTTGCAATATAAAAGGAAGCAAATACAACCTCAGTCATGCTTAAGCAACTTGAACCGGGTGGTCAATGACTAAGAATCTTGCGACGGGGTATGGTCATATATCTAAAGTTGTATATGTCCTTATTGATTAAATTAATGTCACTGTCGTCAAGAAAAGTTGGGTGCAGAATGATGGTGTCGTTGGGGTATTCAGGTGGGTATAGATTGTCGACGTCTGATGGGGCTAGACATGTATCCCAAACCCTCAGCATAGATCATGCCTGAAGTCCCAGGGAAATAGCCTAGAGGGGGTGAATAGGTGTCCTAAAATTTTCTTCGAAACAGCAGCGGTTAGAGCATACCCAACAGCTCATCTATCCCATCCTCTATCCTGAAAATAAAGGATGAAGATCACAAATTGAGCTCCAACAGAACGGCTAACCTATCATCTATTTTTAGATGTCATCCATATTACGAGAGAGAACCTTCATATTTAGATGATCTCTCTCCACCGTCCAAAGAGATATAGAGGATGTCATATATAGATGATCTAGTAGAGTACAAAGAGATATGAAGGATGAAACTAGTTTAGATGATCATCCAAATAAAGATATGGATGACTAAATTTAGATGAGCTGTTGGGGATGCTCTTAGTAGGGTCGGACCGTCCGGGCTCAGGTGCTAGACCATCCGGTCGGCACTCTCCTGGTAAGAACACCGGACCGGGTCAGTGAAAAATGCAGACTTGACAGTCTCCTATTTTAGTGGAGTTCCTGGGAACGAGAGGTGATCGTGTGCAGAAAATAAAAGCTGAAAGATTGCATGAACAGAGAGAACACGAAAACCATAAGAACAAAGACACAAGAGATTTTATCCCGAAGTTAGGATATTTCGATCCTACTCTCCATTGAGGCGCTCCTGTGAGAGGGATCTCTCTTGATCCTTTCCCTCTCTTGGCTTCCTCCCACAAGGCCAACACAGGTCTCCGGATTCACACCTAAAGACTAGCAAGCCCTTGATCAACCACCAAGGTCAAGATCAAGGTGCATCACCTAGCTCTAGGTTGCAACACACTCTACCCTGCAGCCCTCTATGAAGAAGTGCAAGAATTTACTATCAATCTTACCTATTTCCTTGCGGAGGTTAGGCACGGACCTTCGCAACTTGCTCCCGGGCAATCCATAAGAGTTGGAGGCCCGCGGGCGATGCCTATCCATCTAGGAGATCAATCTCCAAGAGTAATAGTCCACCTTGACTCCACATGCATCCATCTTCACCCAAGAACAACACTCAATCACTCACTAGCTAGCCTAAATCACCTTCCTAAGCCATGATCCTAGGATTAAACTCTCTAGGAAGTGTTTTGGGTTAGTGGGGAGGCTTGAGAGGGGCTAGGTTAACCCTAGAAACCAATAGAATTGAACAGAAAGCCTCACCAATGGCTAGATCCGAGGGGGTCCTTTTATAGGCAGTCAGTTATCAGCTAGCCGTTAGAAAAGTTACCTAACCGGACCGTCCGGCCAGGGGGCCGGACCATCCAACCAGCACTTAGACAAATTCGACTTGAGCAGGGGCCGGACCATCTAGTCCCTACTTCTCAGAAAAATAAAGAACGACCTCCTACTAGGTTTTAACTCTCTCTCTAACTCACTCCAGGATGCATGCAGAGATTCCAGTGACCCCTCTTAATAGTACGGAGTTCCTACGACTCAAAAACAAAAAAGAATTCCGCCTTCGACCATCTTCAACTCCGTAGAAATTCGCCTTAGGTCACATGTGCTTCAAATCAAGATCATGCAATCCTTTATATGATCCGTTTTCTTCTCTACATTCACACAACATTATCGCACATATGGTTGTCTAGGATTGTCGTTAATCATCCAAAACTCTATTTAAGGGCTAGGTGCACTTTCAATGCCGTCTTCTTCCATCAACGGTGACATCAGGAAAGGGTTGGGGATGATGGTGGAGGAGGCCCCGACACACGGAATTCTTCCAGGAGATCAAATATTTTTGTCGTTGTGATCCGGCGTGGTATGAGTGGTCGGGATGTTTTTCATATATGGATGAGTTGGGTGCAGACTAATGGTGGCGGGGTATGTAGTTTATATAGGGCAACTAATAACGTGATTTGATTCGCCAAAATACAACTTATTTCTGTTTTCATTGATTAATTGAGGAGTCCCTGAATTGAAGGGAAACCCCATGGTTTTGCAATTTATCGTTAGCCTTAAACATTAGGTATGATTATATAATTTTCAAGGCATGTATCGTCTCAGTTAAGTTTTGATAGGAGCAGTACTGATTGGAAAGACATTTTTTCGCAGCACTACTGATGGGAAATGATATTTTTTAGAACAATTTGGAAAGGATTTTACCATAGCACTGCTGATTGGAAAGGTACATGTACGAAGTTAATTAATTTAATACGTGGTCGGGAACTTACCACTCTGCAATTCGATAGCTGCAATTTTATATTTTCTTCGGATAATGCGCATCCAGAGATTAATTATTCTTTGTGATACATGTGCCACTGAACTTAAATTGCAACTTGTCGCTCTTGACTGAATAGTTAGTGACATGTTAGCAGCAGCTTGTTTTGCACTCTTTGGAGCCTGCACCAGTTGAAACCCCCTTCAAAGTTGCAGCTTATTATTGAAGCTTAAATATTTTACTAAGTTTCGTGGAAGCTTCTCGAGTCTGGAAGCAAACATTTCAGTATCCTGTCTCTTGCTTTAGATCTCCCTTTTTATAAATGTTTTATTGGACATAATGAAACAAAATATGACCATATCATGATACCATATTTACATGGGATGTCTTTACTTAGTGTGTAGCTTCTGAATTCCGATGGATGTAATCTTAGTGAACTTACCCTTGCTATGTACTTCATGTTAGTAAAATAAACCTTTACATATTATCAATGCAACCATCTGGCAGTACTCAATGGCTATCATTCGGACCCAACCGATCACACCGAACCCTCTTGCACGACGCCTCTTACAATTTTGCTTGGAACTAAATCAATCTAAACCAACTGCTAAATTTCTTGTAGTGTTGTGACAAAATTCGGTTTGGTTCGCATAATTTTCACAGCAGAACACCAGCAATGGAGATCATGAGATTTCAAAGCTACAAAACTGAGGTACCAACTGTATACCCATCTATGTACTTTGTAGCTGTTTTTCTTGCTTTAACCGAGCTTCACATGTTTTACGACAGAGAACTGAGAACGTCAAGTTTGCACTAGAGATGACAAACACCAGTCTAATGGCCATGTAGTGCATTGAGAACATAGGAACAACTCACCAGCACATGGTTGTGATCTACATGGGTTTGCTATGATAAATTACTAGAATATATTGAACTTTAAATTTTAATCTATCTATACTCCTGTACTGCCTCTTTGATTTCAATTTCTGTCTATGCTTTTAGTTATCTTTCTTTGGTAGAGGACAACAATAAGGCTGGATTTGTTAGACACCATCCTACGGTACAGGGGCGGTACTAGACATGGGGCAGCTTGGGCTCGAGCCCCACGCCTGGCAAAAAAAATACATTGAAAAATTACTATATTTTAGTTAAAATTTATTCAAAAGATTTATATCTCATTATTGAGCTCTAGGCTTGATAAGTTTCTGGATCTGCCCCTGCTACAGTACACTGCATTCTATTTTTTTTATTGAGGTGGTGATAAATGTATATGCCTCCTCACCAAAAGATGTGAGCAGTGTGTCATGGTCTACGCAAATTATGTTTAAACATTGAGGATTTTTTTTCCTTCAATTTAAGGTGGTGACCTTGGTAGCTTAAATTATCCTATGATGCAATTGTTACAGTGGTACATGAGGATATATAAGTTCTTAACCAATTTTTTTTAGTTTTATCCAAAGATATTGTGGACTCTTTTTCCAATCAGATACTTTGATAGTATAGTTGTTTGAATGCCAAATAGACATACATATGTTGCTCTGAGGTTTCTAAATTTTTTTTAGTTATGATAAATTGTATATATTTGATATTATTGGTCATTCTCTATTTTTGTAATTAGGGTAAGGGAAGAGTTATGTGGTATATTAAACTTTGGATTTGTATATTGCACGGGATATATGTGTCATGGGAATATTATAATAAACTTAATTGTATCTGTATAGTTATATAGTACTGGAACGTGCCTTGCACATACACTACTACTATACCTTTTTATATATTTTCCGGTTAATCATAAGAATGTTTTTATAGTTGCAGATGTATTGGTTTATACATGAGCTGGTTTGCTTTTGAATACTTCTATTTGCCATCATACTTTATATACATGTTTAGATAAGTCAGTTTTCTTAATCACGACAAATAATGAGTTGCGAGTTTTTGAAGCTTATTATACTTTCATGTATTAGTATTTGGTGCAATGGCACGTATAAGTATTTCTTTGAATGTAATCAATAAATATCAAACTCGCATATCCTTTAATATTAAACATAACATTTGGTTGTCTTATTATAGGTTATGGGTAATTTCAGAAATTCTAAAAAGCATATTCTAACCTAGATGATATTTCAGTTTTAAATCATAAACATAAATTTATGCTTATTTTATATGATAAAAAACGTGGCTCGCACGGGCACTTCACAATTATCCAACCATATTCCGTGCTTGGACGCTCGCGACCACAGCTACCACCTACCCCAGTCCGCTTTCGCCCAGCCGCCACGTCAGCGCTCACGCGACCCGCGGCCCGCGCGCCCTGTCCCCTTTGACGAATCCGACGCACCCAGGCGGCGGTGCGTGCCTCGTTGGACGGCGTGGCGGCCGCTCCTCTCCCCACCTCGCCCCATCCGCCGCTCCCGCAACAAGGCGGCCTAACAAAAAGAGACCTACCACTCCTCCGCCTGCGCTTCTTCCCTCCGCTGCGGAAAGCCGAACCGCCCGCGCTTCTTCCCCCTTCCTCGCCTACGCACGCCTCCCTCATCTTTGCCCTCGTTAAATTTTCCGGTTTGCATCGTCGTCGTCGCCGTCTCCCTCCCACGGATTGGTTCGCTCCACTCGCCCGTCCTCTGCATACATGTTTCTTGGAATTTTGGTACCTCAAGCATACAAGTATAATTATAGAGTAATCTTGATATATATATATATATATATATATATATATATATATATATATATATATATATATATATAGTCAAAGTTATTTTTTACTGACGGTGTTTGATGCCAAAAGGACAATTATTATGGAACTCGAGCGAGTACTGTTCAAAACAATGAGTCCAATTGCACAAATTTAGTATCTTGAACTAGGGGAAGAACTAAATTAAAATTTCAAGTTATAGCGTGTTGTGAGTTTCTGAAGACTGTTGGTAGAAATCTCTGGGTTCTCGTTTATAAAATTGGGACTAGAATTCCCTGTTGTCTAGTTTTACAATATATCTATAGCAGAGACAGGGTCAACCTGCCCTTTTCTTTTGCTGGGAAGTAACCTGTGCTTTAAATGAGATCCACATGGTGACTACCCAATCCAAATCAAGCTTGTGGCAGCGTGGACAGAGGTGGTGCTGACCGACAGCGTCTCAACGAACCTCTATGCTCTTCATTTCTAAAGGAATATGACTGGATTTGTTTTCCTGCATTCTAGACTAAATTTTGTTGACATTGTTCTGATATCAGTATCTCGGGATATGATATTCTGATGGATGTTTGCCAAAAAAAATAAAAGATATTGTGATGGATCGATGGGTTTATTTGACTTGATTTCTTGGATCTGCAGATTGAGACTTGAGTGGCATGGCTGCTGAATGTGGAAGTGGCAATTGTGAAGCTTGGGCCGCGAGAGATCCTTCTGGTATCCTCTCCCTGTACAAATTCAACCGCAGGTTAATCACGCTACACTCCCTTGGTGCTTTGATTCTCCATTTCTCCTCAATACAAATGTCTTTCTTCCACTGTTAAGAGATATTCTAGTTTCCATTTTTCTCTATGTGCAAAATTCACTATTCATGTCCAATTAAATCCTGGCTCTTTCAATTTTTAGTTAGTCGCATGCTTGTTTGGATCATTTATTTAAATTTGTCAAGTTGGCTGTTCTGATTTTTCCAGGAAAAGTAGCTGTTTTGATTTTTTTTTCTTCCTGCACAATATGACAATCTGGATTACAAAATCACTTTAGTATTTTGTTGAATGCTGTGAAGTAAAACTTACAGATAATATTAAGTTACAGGAACATTGAAAAATTAGCTGGTTGATTCCATACTTAATACCTGTTCTTATGAATTATTAATAACCTGGTTTATTACCAGGGCTGTACAAAGCGATGATGTTTCCGTGAGGATCACACACTGTGGTGTCTGTTATGCTGATGTTGCATGGACACGGAATATACTTAACAATTCGATGTACCCTTTAGTCCCTGGGTAAGATTCTCAGCTCAATTTTTAACTTCAAATTTAAGACGTGCGTGGAAAATGATAAACTGGAAACTCACTGTTATTATAAATCGATCCATTTAGCTACTGTTATTTGTTGTAACATTAAAGCTTATGAAATTGCATGTCTAAATTTTGATATGAGTAGGCATGAGATAGCTGGAGTTGTAACTGAGGTTGGTGCAGACGTCAAGAATTTCAAAGTGGGTGACCATGTAGGTGTTGGCACATATGTGAATTCATGCCGGGACTGTGAGAACTGCAATAGCTCTCTTGAGAACTACTGCTCAAAAGGTGTCTTCACTTTCAATGGAGTTGACACTGATGGCACTGTCACAAAGGGAGGATATTCTAGTCACATAGTAGTACATGATAGGTATGGATTTTGGCCGCGCTTTCTTCTGAAAGTTTTCTGACAAGTTATTCTAGTCACATAGTAGTGTACTTATGTCGAATGGTTGCTCAGAAATATTGTTACAAGATCACCCTACATTCTTTTTTCTATATAGCAGTAAACAAAAGACGAAACTATGGTTTGGCAACTATTTAATTCATATTAAAATAGGTGATTAGCATAAACCTCAAATAGTTCTGCTTTTACAATACAGCAGCTGTTACTTAGGCCGTGTTCGGCATGGGGATAAGTTAACTAAGCTCTCCTTGTTTTCCACGCGCACGCTTCCGAGCTGCTAAACGGTGTATGTTGTGCAAAAAATTTCTATAGGAAAGTTGTTTTAAAAAATCATATTAATCTATTTTATATTTTTTTAATAATTAATTAATCATGTACTAATCTATTACTATGTTTTTCGTGCCGGGTAAGTTAACTTACCTCTCCTCTCCGCCGAACGCGACCTTATTCCCTTTTATTTCATTCAAAAACAACTTATAACAAAATTGCATCTTTGTTTGGAACGGCAGGTACTGCTTTAAAATTCCTGATGGCTACCCTTTGGAAAAGGCAGCACCATTACTTTGTGCTGGCATTACTGTATATACTCCAATGATGCGGCATAACATGAACCAACCAGGAAAATCACTTGGCGTCATTGGACTTGGTGGTCTCGGTCACATGGCAGTAAAATTTGGGAAAGCCTTTGGACTGAAAGTAACAGTTATTAGTACTAGTGAATCAAAGAGAAAAGAAGCTATTGACCTTCTTGGTGCAGATAATTTCGTGCTCTCATCAGATAAAAATGAGATGGAGGTACTACACAATCTACAACATGTTTTGCCCCATTGTTATCTCTTATGACCATTCCATAAGTTCTATCGGCCAATGCCATTTGGAAAAGATAATGCTAATTTCTGCTTCTTATTCATCGTACATACGGAAACTTTTAAGGACAGATTGTTTTCATTGTTGCAGTCGCTGAAAAGTTCCCTGCACTTCATTATTGATACTGCCTCCGGTGATCACCCATTCGATCCTTATCTCTCACTACTGAAAGTCGGTGGTGTAATGGCACTGCTTAGCTTCCCAAGTGAAATCAAAGTGCATCCTGCAAACCTTAATCTTGGTAATACATGTTTCTCCTAGAAAAATGTCCTTTTTTAGAGAGAATATGTCTTCTAGGATAGGGAGAAATTAATTAATTACAACTAATCTGGACTTTTGCAGGTGGGCGGAGTTTATCTGGTAGTGTAACAGGAGGTACAAAGGACACCCAGGAGATGATAAACTTCTGTGCTGCAAACAAAATCTTCCCAGATATCGAGATGATCAAGATAGACTACGCCAACGAGGCACTTCAGAGGCTTGTGGACCGGGATGTGAGGTTTCGCTTTGTGATCGACATTGAAAACTCTTTCAAGTAGTATTTTCACAGTTCAGACCATTAGGTAACTAAAAGAAATGTGTGCAATAATAATGTTGAAATATTCTACATCACGACTGTTGAGGACATGAGAGATAGTTCCAGAATAAAATGTTCCAGGTTAACAGGAAACAGTTTGGTGCTGTTTCCAGTTACTTGTAATCACAAGATTCTCCCTATAGAACCTCTTGTCTGCTTGTGGGTTGCACCAACAGGCGCTAGAGCCAATACCAGTTTTTATTGTTATTTTTTTTTCTCAGGGCTCCTTCGAACGAAGGAATATTATAGGTTCTTTTTATAGGAAATCAATTTAATTCCCATGAAATTCCTGCTTTACTTTAACATTTAACATCCTAAACGATTCATATTCCCTAGTATTGCAAACAAGGAAAATTATTGCAACAAAGTATAACAGATCTGAGTCCAACCAAATTACTTCCTCCCTGCATATTTTAATAGATAATGTTAATTAATATTTTGACACATGTTTAGCTATCATCTTATTCAAAATTTTGTACAATATGCGAAAATGTAACTTATACTTAAAATATATTTAAAATATATTTAGTAATAAATTCAATAACAAAAAATATTATTACACAAGTCTTTTGGATAAGACGAATAGCTAAACATCTAACAAAAAGTCAATGGCGTTAATACAGAGGGAGTAGTTATTTTTCTCTCTTCTCATTATCCAAATCGAAGTCAGTGTGCTTGGATATATGCAATATGTATGGTGCTGGCCTGCTCATGGAGATAGGAGTGACATGTTGCTCTATGTTAAAGGCGTCCAGTTGAAGATTTGCCTGCGTTTTATTGGCGTCAAGGCCTCAACTAGATGGTCCAGTCCAGTGACAACATTCTCCCGTTGTAATGCACGAGCTGAAGTAGAAAATTTTTATCTAAAGGTTAGAGGCACAAACGAAAGTAACCAATTCGTGGTGCAGCCACCTTCCTGCCCTTGAAGATTTTCAAGGCCCTGCCAATCGCAGATGATCAACCAGGATCATATTCACGATGCCCACAATATATGCATGAATCAACTCGAAGATCATTTTGATGGCTCTCTTCTCGCTATGGTCATGGAGCTGCTTCTTTGTTGCTCTGGCTCAGGATGCACTTCATCCATCAGAGTTCCTAGATGCCATGCTTTGCTGGAATAATAGTCACAAAACAGAAGTTTCAGGAGTATCCAAAAAGACTTGATGAATGCAATACGCTACGGGGTGTTTGGTTGTCTATATGGAGGTTGCCCGTATGAGTGAATGCAACAAATTGTTGTTTGGCTGCCTGCATGCTTTTTCCACCCAGGCTCCGCTCGTGCAAAATCAGTCGCGCAGACAGGCCCGCTGGAAACACAGGGAGAGAGCTTCGCTCCCGAGCCAGGCTTGTCGCACGCAGGAAATGCTGGAAACGCCGCTCGACACTCCCAGATCCGTCGCCGCCGCTCCGCTCCCAGAACCGTCGCGCCGCTCTCAGATCAGCCGCCGCCGCTGGAGGCCGTGCCTGTGCCGCTTGACGCCGTCCGCCGCCGCTCGAAGCCATCCTCGTTGGTGGTCGTCGCTGCCGTGCTGCTTCCCAGATCCGCCGTCGGTGTCCGTCGACGTCGTGCTACTTCCCAGATCCGCCGTCGCCGCCCCCGTCGGTGGTCGCCGTGCCGTTTGACGCCGCCCACCTTCGTCGCCGCTCGATGCAGCCACCTGTCGGCAGTCGCCGAGCTGCCGCTGCTCTACGCAATCAGTTGTGGCTGCCTTCGTCGATGGCTAACGCAGCGGTATATGCAATCAACTAAACAAAATCATTTTTTTCATATCTCTCATACGATCAACCAAACACAATTATATGCTAGCCAGGCCAATCCGATACAAACAACCAAACGAGCATATAAGTATCTACATAGCCAGGCCCCACTCAACCTGGATAGAGAGATGAGCCAGGCCAAGATGATGCGAGTAACCAAACACACCCTACCTGTATGTGCACAAGTCCATTTCAGTTCAGTCCTGCAGATTCAGTACATGAGAAAAGTGAAAAAATACGCAAGTTGGTCAAAGAAATAGTAAGCATATTTGTATATGACATTATATGTTGATCTTAAGACTGCTTGCCTAACATTTGGATTTTGAGTATATGCAACAGACTATGATAAAAATGTATCTCTGGGGCACAGCTATAACAGTAGAATTAGGATAAAATAATTCAGATGAACTTGTAAAGGCATAATTGAAGTACCATCATATTGTGTGCATATCCTTAGATAAAATCATAAAACAATGAAAATCCAAATAAACTGAATATGCTTCCTACCTATCAATTGGGAAGCAAAAGAATAAATCTTAAGTAGATACCTTAGTCTGTTGATCTATAGCGAACTTTGTTTCAAACATATACTAATTTTAACAGAAACTGCTACTTTTTTATATTAGCATAGATGATCAAAGGTTAGACAATAGAACTTCTATCCTACTCTGTATAGGACACCAACAAAAGAAACTGACTTTTCTCTAAAACATTATTGTAATGATGTTTCAGTACATCTAGGTTTGGATTATATATGCAAGTGTGGCTCTTCGTTAGGAAAATCACTTTGTAATGCCTCCCATTGAGATGACACAAATTTGGCAGAATGAAACAAACTCATTAAAAAACCATAAATTCACAATTAGTAAAGAAACTTTCAGAAAACCTAGTAAATCAGAACCACCCAACTGTTCATCCCAATTAATACAAGTGCTGAACTGGAATTTGCTTGTCTAATTTGCAACAAACTAGAAATTCAGAAAATAAATTTTGAGTTACGTGGCACGAAATCAAATATAAGTTGGTTTTTGATTATACCAAACTGAATCTAAGAATCAAAAGGCAACGCATACCTGTGTCAAACTAATGGCACAAGAAGTGAAATACATCCCTGCCACCAGTTACACCACCATGCTCTGCAGCTAGTCTGAACAGAGAGAGCACAGAAAGTTCTAGGCAGAAGATCAAGACGTCTGGATGGCCATCACACGCAGCAGCACCATAACGGAGGAAAAAAGCACATGACGAGGAGGGAATACACAATGGCATTAGCGCATCCAAGTGTCCACAATATGGATCATATAAGGCTATCCGGTGGCTTTCAGCTCCAAGGCCCTGCGTGGGGGGAGCTTAAAATCCTGGGATAGTACCGGTGAGAATCTGGAAAACCCGAGTTTATCAGCTTCTGGATTCTTGTTTATTTTTTAGATTCTACCACTATAGCTTCTTAGAGATTCTGCGAGATGCTACAGTTACAGAACATCCCCCAAACAGGGCAGAGAAAATTCGAACAAGGGCCAAGGCGTAATAAACCAGAACACGCATCACGCATGTTGACAAACTAACAACGAAATCAACTAAAATTGCAAGAAGTGAACCAAATATAATGATAATGTTCCACTAAGAAATTTAATTTGTACCAAATATAAACAGTACCTTATAAAATCCAATGGTGTCGTGGACAGAAGACCTTATAGCAAATTCGACTGAATATAACTCAGAACGTAATGGAATGTTTCGATTATGGTATTCCAAAATCCAAACACAGTCATTCCATGTTTAATAAAAGAAGTACATGTAGTCAGATAATGAACATAGTTGGTTTTGGCCTTCGAGGCCTGGAAATAATCTCTTTTAGTCTAACAATCTGCCCAGAATGGAAAGAACAAAAATTTAGCTTGCATTCTGATCACATTAGATGCGACCAGTTTTACAGCGGAAAAACAGGTCTTTATTCTAGCTCTGCACATAGCGCTATTAAATCAATACTCACCGTATATTGCACCATAGTTGTAAAGTGACTTTTTAGTGTTTAAAAAAGGGTGCACAGTATTTGACAAATGGTTATAAAAAAATTAAAGGTAGAAATTTCTGAGAAATATGAGGCCCACATCCAAACATGCTTGATGAAAATAAAACTGACAAGCATGCTCTACAATCTACATTGGGAAGAATCATCCATTTCATTCAGTCGATGCCACAGCAATCCATTGCTTCATGTTCAAAGGTTTGAATGGCTCATTTTCAATGCAATCACTTCATCCTTCATTGCCTGACAATATTTTTCAGCAGCTTCTACTTCCTTCTCTAAACTGAATATAGATGAACTAGAAGCTTGATTATTTTCATCCAAATGCCGCTCCATTGTTCGTATATTGTGTTTCAGTTTACTCAGATGGCTTGACAGTGATTGCAACCTGTTTGCTTCCTGCTCTTTCTTCCGAGCATCCTCAAGCCTTGCAATAGAAGCTTGAAGCATCCTAAGACGGCTTTGTGGCTCCTTCAAGCGGGCAATGAAATGTTTCACATTGAACCCTAGTTGCTCCAATTCCTGAGCTTTTTTCATCAAACAAACAATCTCAGAAGCATCTGTATCACAGGATGTATCGAGTACCTCCTTAGCTAAACCAACAAGCAAAAACCATAGTCCACTGCAGGCTAGATCTCCTAGAGCTTCATCGTTGTTCAGTAACCCTCGGTAATGTGGTTTCTGGGGGATGAACTCAAAGAAAAGAGGGTATTCCCTCCTAGCTGCTTCAGAAAAAGGGTCATATTTACTATCCTTCAGAATCTCTCGGTTTCTTCCATCTTCCTCATCCTCATCGGAGCTTTCCTCCCGTTGTGACAGAAGCCCAGAGCGCACAAACTGTTCCAGCTCAAGCACAAGTTGCCTATCATGATGTTTGGGATCAGGGACACTATGTTCCTCATCATCATCAAGATTTATTACTTCACAATTCTTAGGAGGTGGTTCAAGAACAATACATTCATCATTGTCAAGTTGGCTCAGCTCATCACATCTCTTACTGGAAAAGTAAGAATCTTCTTGTGGTGCAGAGCACTCCTGAACTTCAAGTTGCAATGAATTATTTTCAGTATCACTTACAGTTAATGGCACCCAATCATAGAATTGGGGACCTTCACCACACTCATTGGCAGACACCTTGTTTTTCTTATTCTTCTTCCTCCTCTTCACATTGGCTGATTTAAATCGTACTTTTTTTATGTCATCTTTTCTTTTCACTGTATTTTGGCTGCAGTCAAAATCAAATGCACTAAGGCCTAGGACAATTGTCTTGGATTTGTTGTCAGGAGCAACATTGCCCAGTTGTGGTAACTGCCCTTTTGTGATGCATTTGCTGTTCTCTTGTTTGGTACCTTTCCTAAATTTATCAACAGCCATCTGCACCACAGTTATCAGATCTGCACTCCGAGGCCATGTACTCATGTCATTTTCCTTGTTTGCCATCATCCTACAATCGTATTGATTGGTTTCCTGATGCCTCTCGAATCGTGCATTCCACCATGCAACATAATCCTTGCTGGCAACTCCATGTCTACCAATACTTGGTATCAAAACCTCAATTCCATTTGAATCAGAATCATGGATGGTAGAAATTGGGTAATCTTGATCATAGCCAAACTGCCTAGAAACAAGGTGCGGGTTATACATTACTGAATTGACAATCCCATCACCATACCGTCCAGTCAACACTGCTTGACTAATAATTACACTGTAATCCTTCAACCACTTTGGCTTATTTCTACTTTTAGAGCACACTGAAGTGGTTGTGTCATTGAACCACTCTGGTTGCCTCCAGTTTGGCAAGTTATGCTGGTATGGCCTCCACAAAAAGCATGCCTCGTCCTGGAAAACCCGTTGAGCCTCCTCCTGTGTGGTTGTCCTCTTCCTCCGGCTCCAGAGGTGTACCCGGGCATTTGAGACGGGAAATGGTGGAGCCTTCAGTGGCGGCGGGCGCAGGCGGTCGAAACGCTCCCATATCCACACCTGAAGAAGCAAGAGAGGACCCCAGGTATCAACACGCCCGCTGAACCCCTCCATCACCCCAGAGGTAACAATCCTATCCATGTCGGCATACAGATTGGCTACCATCGCTGGGCCAAGGGCAATGCGCTCTCCAAGACTTAGACGAGCAGCGAGCGCGAATGCGCAATCCGGCAACTCGCCGCTCCTAGGTTGCAGCCGCGGAGTAACGAAGAACGCGAGCCAGTACGCGATGAACCCGAGCCGCCGCAGCTCGTCATCCTCGCCGGGGCGGATGCTGCTGTCGAACCACTCGAGCCACACCTCCGCCGACACGTGGCGGGCGTCGCGGGCGCAGGGGTGGAGCTCCCTGATCTTCTCCTTCTCGACGAGGAGGCGGATTTGGAGGTCCTCCTCCTCGGGGGTGAGGGGCCGGTCCAGCGGCGCGCCGGAGGGGGGAAGGCCGGCGAGGAGGAGTGCGTCCTCGAGGGAGAACGTGGCGGCCCCGGCGGGGAGGCGGAAGGCGTGGGAGGCCGGGTCCCAGAGCGACAGCAGCGCCGCTAGCGCGCCGCGGTCGGGGTTGACGGTGGCGGCGGAGGCGCCCACGGCGTCGCTGATCCCGGCGCCCCGGAGGGCCGGCGCGTACGCGGGGTCGCGGAGCGCGGAGGCGACCCAGGCGGACCACCGCGGGCAGGGGGAGAGGTGGCGGAAGCAGAGCGGCGGCATGGGGTGGGGCGGCGAGGAGGGGGGCGGGGGAGGGAGGGTCGTTGCGCCGGAGAGGATGGGGATGGGGAGGAACGGTGGGTGTTCTCCATTGGAAGGTGGCATTCTCGGCGTGCCGCGCCGGGCCGTGCTTGCCGCCGGCGCGACGGGGCGGCGGGGGAGGCGAGGGGTTGGTTGGAGGGAGGGAGAGATTTGGGGAGTTTTTTGCAGGGGTTTTGGGGGGTTTGGAATTTGGACGAGTTTTGGAGGCAGTCGCTGGGGCGGGTGCTCCAGCCCAGCCCCAGCCTGCCGTGGCGCCTTTTAACTTTTTCCACGTGTCATAGTCAGCGAATAAATTTCTTTCTGGCATGAGCATCTGTCTGTGTGTGTGCGTGTGTGTTTTTTTTTCAAAAAAGGAACTGTGTGTTAGGCTCGCTATAAAGGTTTTCTAAAACATTTTTTCAAAAACATCCCATCGATTTTTTGGACATTTAAATAGAGCATTAAATATAGATGAAACTAAAAAAAATTGCACAGTTATGGAAGAAAATTTTGAAACAAATTTTTTGAGCTTAATTAGTTCATGATTAGCTATAAGTGCTATAGTAACCAACATGCGCTAATGAGGGCTTAATTAGGCTAAACAAATTCGTCTCGCGGTTTCCAGCTGAGTTGTGGAATTCATTTTTTCATTCGTGTCCGAAAACTCATTCCTACGTCCACTCAAACGTCCGACAGACAAAATGTCATTTTAAAGTTGACTTTGGTAAAATGTCCTGAGTTGGTAAATAGATACTACTCGCTTCGATTTATTTTGTTTGACACATTTGACTTTTTATCAACGTTCGATTCTTTGTATTATTCAAAAAATTTATATAATTATTGACTATTTTATTATGATTTGATTTATTACTAAAGTAACTTTAAGTATGATTTATAGTTCGGTAAATTTGGCTAAAAAATTAGAATAAAACGAATGGTCAAACGTAAATCAAAAAGTCAATGTCATTAAACAAAATAAACCAGAGGGAGTAGTACTTCCATCCCATAATAACTTTATTTTTTTATTTCTGTGTCAAAGTTTGATCATTTGTCTTGTTTGAAAATTTTAATTAAACTTAAAAAAAATATCCATGTTTTACTATCCAGTAACAATAAAAATATTAATCACAAAAAAAATTACATAAGACAAAAAGTCAACACATTGTTTCTATAAGCTGAAAAATGAATTTAGTGGCTGTTTGGATCCGATGACTTTTTTTAGTCTATTGTTAAATCGGACATTTGAACGTTAATTAGGTGAATTAAATATAGACTGATAACAAAACTAATTACATAAATAAAAGCTATTTCATTAGACAAATTTTTTAAGACTAATTAAGTTACGATTAGCAAATGTGTATTGTAGCATCACATTCGCTAATCATGGACTAATGAGGTTCAATAGATTCGTCTCGCTAAATAGTCCAGAGTATGGGATGAGTTTTATTAATAGTCTATATTTAATATTTCTAATTAATGTCTAAACATTCGATTCGATGTGACAAAGACTAAAAAAATGTCCCTAGGAATCCAAACAAGGTCTTAACATGGGACAGAGGTAAGAGCTGAAAGGGATGTGGTTCTATGCTTCACGAATAAAAACCTGCACGAAAATTAAAGCACACCAATGGTTGAGATTAAAAGATAAGTACTGTTGTAAAACTCATTACTAGTTTCGTCCTAGAAAAAACGTCTTCAGCTCAACCCAGCCCAAAAACAGAGGAACGCATGTTCTTCACCACGCACGCAGCACCCTCGCACGCACGCGGCACCGGTCGTCGCCCACATCCTTCCTCCAGCGAGCAGGTTCGCCGGCAACATCCCGTTCCTCCGGCGAGCAGGTCCGCCGGTGCCGTCCCCTTCCTCCATGCCGCCCCTTTTTTTCCTCCGCGAGCAGGCCCCTCGACGCCGTCCCCTTTCCCAGCGCCGCCCCCTCCTTCCTCTGGCGGCCATACCCTTCCTCCGGCGGGCAGGCTATCGCCATCCCCTTCCTTCGGCGATCAGGCGGAGCAACGGTGGCCTCCTCCCTGTCCTCCTCCGATCAGCGCTCGTGGATTTTGAAATTTTGGAAGGTATAAACTTTGTGTCTCTTTTACCCTATGTCATAGATGCTTACCTATGTGTCACTAAAATATCTGCCTATGTGTTACTAAAATATCTGTCATGACATAAACTTTTTTTTTATCTTACTTGTGTGCTATTCCGTTTACTTTCTGTTAGAAAATGAGATAGAAAATGAAATCTGATATGTGAGATCCACGTATGAAAATGACTTAGTCTTTTACCCCTATGCTATTAAAAAAGTTGTTGCTTACCTCTGTGTCACTGGAAAATTTATAGACATCTCTGTACCATCACACAAACTTTCGTTTACCTACGTGTCATTTCGTGCCATTTTACATGGATACTTGACGGAGTTAAAAAACAGGTAAAAAGTCTGTTTTGCCCTTCTCAAGTAAATACTTGATAAAAATTAAATTCTTACAGTAAATAAATATGAAAAATCAGTAAAAAAGTTATAAATTGACATAATTAATTTTAAATCAAGAAATAAGTAAGAAAATTCGTAATTAAATTATAAAATGTATAGAAATTCACAAAAAATCTAGAAAATTCGCTCATAAATCCAGACTATTGTATTAAATAAAGGAAAATTCGTAACTAAATCCAAAAAATCGGATAATTCCATAAAAACAGAAAAAGACAAAATTTAATTATCAAATGTCTAGAAATTCACGAAAAGTCAGCAAAATTGGCTCATAAATCCAGAAAATTGTTAAAAATAAAGGGAAATTTGTAAAAATCCAAAAAATTCAAAAAATCGGATAATTCCAAAAAATGCCGAAATTAAATTATAAAATATCTAGAAATTCACAAAAATTCAGCAAAATTGGCTCATAAATTCAGAAAATTGTAAAAAATAAAAGAAAATTCGTAAAAAATCAATATAATTCAAAAAATCAAAAAAATGCCCAGATTAAGCAGTAAATTAGGAGAATAAATCAGAAAAATATGAGAATAAATCAGAACAACTTGGGAATACAATAGAAAAATACATGACATTACTACTAAATAACTTGGGTCATATCATCAACATTCAAGCAGTTGCATGACCATTGCATACCAACAAAAAAACAAGGGCATGGCCATTACATACCAACAAAAAACCAAGGGCATGACCATTGCATTCATAGCAACAAGTTCATATAAGCAACATTTAAAGTAGTTCATCAGCACAATATGTCCACACATAAAAAGATCACCAACATTTAAAGTAGCAGTTCAACACACTAAGGCCGTGTTCTGTCACGCCCGGAGTTTTATGCCAAGCCTAAATTCGTAAAATAAATCCGTAAATAATAATTGGCTTAATTAACTCAGGAAATTCCTCTAAAGAAATTAATTTAATTAAATCGAAGTTCCAAATCGATTAACGGGATTTAAACTTCAATTGCAGACTATAAAATTTGGCCAAACAAATTAATTTAAAATTCGGCAAAAGTGGGGCCTTCCTTTTTCCCTTCTTTTTCCTTTCTTTTCCCTCCCTTCTCAAATTGGGCCGAAGTCCAATTTTCCTCCTCTCTCTTTTTCTTTTTCCTTTTTCTTTTTCCCCTCTTCCGGGCCGGCCCAGCCGACCGGCCGCCCCCTCTACCGCGTGCGCGCCTCCTCCCTCCTGGGCCGCCGCTCGACCCAGCTCGCCCGCGCCCGCGCCTGCGCCGCGCAAGTCTGCGCCGCCTCCCCGCTGCGTCCGGGCCGAGCTCCACGTGTTGCCGCCGCCGACTCCAACTCCGCCACCGAATCTGGCCGTCGCCGACTCGGTCTCCTCCCCAACCGCCGCCTCCGCCCTAGCTGGCGCACCTCCCCTATAAATTCCCCTCTCCCGCGCCGCCTCGCCACCTTTCGCCTGTCGCTCGAGCCGCCGCCGCGCCCCGTCGTCTCGCCGTCGTCGGCCGATCACGCCGCCGAACGCCACAAGCCGCCGCTCGACCGCGTCACCACCTCCGCCTCACCCTCGCCGACGCGCCGCCGTCTCCGTCGTCGGCGGTGAGCGCTTCCCCTCCTCCCTCTCATGTTCCCTCCGCTGTCGCCGCCGTGCCCTCGCCGCGTCGCCGACGCCGGGCGCCGCAAGTCGCCGCCGCGTCATCACCCACCATCCTCGTCGCCTCGCCGTCACCGCCGCGTTGTCGCCGTTCGCTGCCGGAGCGCGCCCGCCATCCGTCGCGCCGTCGCCGCCATGCGGCCGAGCGTCGTTGTGCCGTCGTCGCGCCTTAACGCCGGCTGTTCGCCGCCGTCGCCCCTCCCCGTCGCTCGTTCCCACCGCCGTCGCCCTCCACCGCCCGCTCGACGGCCGTCGCCTCCCTTCTCTCCTGGCCGAACTCCTCTCCTCCTCCCCTATTTTCCCCTGTGCCGTGCGGGCCCCAGCCGTCAGCCCGGTCGACCCTCCCTCTCCTCTCTCCTCCCCTTGGGCCCGCCGGTCAGCCTCTCCTCCCCTCTCCCCCTCACTGACAGGTGGACCCCACCTGTCAGCCGTCAGCGCCTCCCTCTCTCCTCGCTGACGTTAGCGCCCTGTTTAATTGCGCAATAATTGATTTAGGACATTTCTGTTTAGCTAAAAAACCCAGAAAACTTCTAAAATTCATAAGTAATTCATCTAGTCTCCGTTTAGGTCCATTCAAATTTCATTAAATTCATAAAATTGTCAAGAATCCATTAAAAATACTATCTTTTACTGTTTCAGTAGAGTTTGTGCCTGTTTTAATTATTTTTGTGCTTTGTCGCTTAGATTCGGACCCCGCCGAAGAGCCGTTTTATTTCGAGATCGTTGCCGAAGTTCCCCAAGGACCAGAGCAAGGCAAGTAACACTCATCTTTGATCATATTAAACCTATTATTGTAAATTCCTCGCTTTATTTATTCAAACATGTATTGTTTTAATTAAAGTATTTACTATATTTATTTTTCGGGTAATCCTTATTATTATGCCGTTGTTTATCTAACTTTATTAATGCTAGACCAGGGGTAACTTGACTAGAGTTAAGCCTAGGTTAATGCTTAGCCATGCTTAGATCAAGTAGCTCATGGGATCATTTAATAATCATGATTAGCTCTGAATAGCTGTAATAAGGATTCATTACCTAGTTCGGTTAATGTCAACTAAAATATTGCTAATGGTGGGTCGTGGGTGCATGGTTTTGAGAGTCGCGCCCATGGTAATTAAGGACCGGTTTGTAGGAAACCCTGAAAGTTATTTCTGTGCTAACCACAAGCCAGAATGGGCAACGGTGGGATTTGGGGCGTAATTACGAACTATTCGACGTACCCAGGCAAGGGTGAGCGTGATGGAGTACGGATGGGAGTCGTGGTGTAACGATGGCCTATGCTGCTTCCGGATTTACCTAGGCACAAGAGGGGACTGCCCGACTTGGTTTAAAGTGTGGTGCGATTGAATAGGGAGGATTATGCAACGGGTCCTATCATAGCTCCCTTTCCGGTATGCCATGGTGGTATGTCGGCGCACGTTCAAGTGTAGTGGGACTATGTCTTGTGGGTACAGTAGTACACCTCTGATCAAAGTAAATCTATTCGAATAGTCGTGCCCACGGTTACGGGCGAACTCCTAGCTTCACTGTGATTAGTGAACCGTTAATAACTTGGGTAAACTGGTTTTCACTTGGGAATACTACAACGTGGTGTAACGTTGAGTAGTGGTTGGGCCTGTCGCAACGTGGTGTAACGTTGGACAGTGTTGTGATATTCTACAATTGTTATTTACTTATTCTTTAAGTTATTTAATTGCCTTTATTCAATTTTAATCTCTGCTATTTATTTAAATGCTGCTTTATTGCAACTATCCTTAGCCTGCCCTCGATTATCCCTATGCATCATTTGTTATCCTCTTTTCCGTGCTGTTTGTTGAGTACGGTGGTTTGTACTCAGCCTTGTCCTATTTCCCTCTTCAGAGCTAGAAGTTGAGTCTGATGGAGGAGACTCTCAGGAGTGAGCTGGTCTACCGTCGAAGCTTTGCCTGTGGACTGGAGCCGTACCCGCTGGAGCTAGTCTACCCTTTTTTTCCACTACATTTTTGTTAGAATAAGTGTTATTTTTAGTTGTTTCTAAGAACGATGGTTACGTAATCAACATTGTCTTTTTGTGTACCCTGGCTTGTCCTGGACAGGGATTTTGATACACAATTAAGTTCAGAAATTCATGTGAGGAATTTCCGGACGTGACACGTTCTGCGTGGGTGGATAAGTTAACTTATTCCTAGCACGGAAAACGTAATAATAGATTAGTACATGATTAATTAATTATTAATTATTAAAAAATATAAAATAGATTAATATGATTTTTTAAACAACTTTTCTATAAAAAACGTTTGCAAAAATATACGCTGTTTAGTAGTTCGGGAAGTATGCATGAGGAAAACGAGGGAGATAAGTTAAGTATGGGGGCGGCCGAACACGGCGTAAGTCCACGCATAAAAAGCTGGGCTAGATGGGTTGGCCACTTCAACTAGAACCCTCATTAGTGTACATTTCTTCATGACTAGCCATGAATTCTAGGGCTCCAGCTGTACACTTCTTCATGACTACCCACGAATTCTAGGGCTCCAGCTCTTCATGCCACAGTGGTAGCTTATCTCCAGGATAAAATTTCCTCGAAACACCATCAGCATTTATCTGCAATACGATCATATCGGTAAGTTTTGTCCATCGGTCTTTTAAAAATACATAATATCATTTTAAGCAACTATAAGTAGAACAAAGAGAACAGGAAAGGCTTGTAGACTTAATTTTTACTTTGCCACACAGCCAAACCATAGCTGTACAAACTAAACATATTCAGCAAAAGAACGAGATACATGAAAATGCAATCAAAGCAAACAAATGGTCAACAAGGACATAATATTGTCTACTCTACCATAGCGTATTTAGCACAAGAGCAAATCAGGTCTGAATGAAGCAAAGGGGGAATATCACATTGAAATATTCTGACCTTAGAAGCTAAAAGGCCAATACCTTTTCATTTTTAAGATTTATCTGTTTGACATAGCAAGCCAAATATAGCACAGAAACTTGTATGTTTGTATGAAGTCTATTAAAATAGTCAGCTCTAGTCTATGATAGTCTGATGTTTAAAATATGTCCAATAAAGGAAGATACAAGGACAAAAGGGACGAAGAAAAGCGAGCACTTACGGGGACGGTACGAACAACCCCTCCACTAGCACCATCACGGGCTATAGCAAGGGAAACCACCTTCACCACAAACTTCTGTTAAGATGAAAGGAAGTAATCAAGTTAAGAGACGAGGTGCAATTATTATACAGGGAACACTCATGGTGTTTGCACTCTATAATTCTGGACCTCTCAAAATAATTTAGGAGATTTTTACTATATCATGGTGAAAATACTGTTAAATAATTAACTAGACATATCCCTCCCACAAATGCCATAAAAAAGCTAATGTAACATACCCTATCACAAATGCCATGAAAAATCTAATGAATGCTACTGCTCACAACAATGGTCAACCAAATAAGTAAGCAGTAATATAAGTATATAACCAAAAGGGAGAAATGAACATAACTGTAGAATTTATTCTGCCAAGTAGATTAAAGAAACTTTTTCTTACTACTCATGGTTTACATGTATTAGATGATGTACTTTAGCTTCTTCTTGGGAAATGCCCTCCTTCCATTCATGGTCAAGCAGTCCATTCATGGTCAATGCTATAACGCAACCAGTTTGCATAAGAGGATGGTAAACAGCAAAAAGTATGGTAGGACAAATATAGACAAAAGTGAATCATGATAATTAAAAATATAGTCAAAAGCACGGGAGAGGTGGTAGCCGGGGCTGCAGGGGCCAAGGCTGCGGGGGCCGGCCGGGGCTGCGGGCGCCGCGCCGGCCTAGCCGCACGGGAGGGCGCACGGGAGGGAGGAGGAGCTATCGGCGGCGGTCCGGGGCGGCGGAGGCCCGGCGAGGTGAAGGTCTGGCGGCGGCGGCGGCGGCTAGGGTTCCTGTGGGGAGCTTGGGGCACGGGAGTGAGAGGACGTGAGGAGGAGAGGACGGGGGAAGGGAGGGCAGTGGGAGTAAATTCCCTACGTGGGTCCCACATGTAAGAGGTTAATTTCTAACGGAAGGTGGACGAAATGGCATGTAAGTAAAGGAAAGTTTGTGTGATGGCATAGAGATGTCTATAAAATTTTTAGTGGCAATCAAGTAAGCAACAACTTTTTTAATGGCTCCCTAGTCCTGCCTGGCTCCCCCGGTGCACTCGAATCCTCCTCCTCACGTGCGCCGCCTCCCCCCAAAACCCTAGCCGCCGCCGCCGAAGCCTAGATCCGACGGCCCCCCGCCTCACCCATGCGGCCACCAGGCGGGCCAGCGCGCCCGTTAGGCTAGCCGACGCCTAGGCCGGCGAGCTCGTTCGATCAGTCGTGCGCCCAGGCTAGGCACCCACGCCGCCGCCCCCTTGCGCCCAGGCCGCCGCCCCCGTGCGCCCAGGCCGGGCCAGCCACCAGCGCCCAGGCTGGCGCGCCCATGCAGCCACCGCCTAGCCGGTGTCCCTGTGCACCTAGGCGGCGCCTAGGCCCGCGGGTGAGCCGCCTCGTCTCCAAAATCGCTTCTGCCTAGCGTGAACCCGGACTGCACCAACGGCGGCCCTTTCGTCAACGCGCTTTAGGTGATCCAGCTTCATGATTCGGTGTACAACGCCACGAATTTCAATAGCAGCGCCATGGGACTCATTGCACGTACCAAGTTTGGCTCCACTGGTGATGTTGAGAGGTGAGTGCCCGTTCACTCTTGCCATAACTATTCTGCGGTCTCTGTTCGATTACGATTTCTGTAGATAATGGAAATCTTTGATTACGATTAGCATAGTGATGAAATGTTGAATGGGGAGTACATGATTCGCTGGAAGTGAAACTGAGTCAATCTTGGCACGGTGGACATTTGTGTTTGCAGGTTATAAGGATATGTGAAATTTTTGAAACAAATATTAGAACAGTACTCTTTGGTTCTTTTTTTTTTGTGTACTGAATTACTCAAGTTTAACTTCTCTTGTCAGGGGTTAATGCATAGTGATATGTTGTGTTATATTTATATACATGCAGTCAGTAGTACCAACAATGTCACCTCAGCTGATTTTTGGAATTGTTTAATACAGCTTTGGTGGCAGAACAAGATGCATCATTGCTGTTGGAATGGCCTCAGATACCTCTCTAGAATGATAGCTATTATGTTGCTCTTTATTTTGCTGATACAGTGCCTTGTCATTTACTACCTCACCCATCTCTTTATTCTACTTTCACATAAGGTCTAGCACCGGATCAAATTACCCCTTTGGTCTCCAAATTGAGCACCCTCTAGTTGTTCGTGAAGACATTACATCTCATGAGGTCTCTCCACAGACAGTGCAGACACAAGGAAGAAGCAAATAGTTATGAAGAAGTGTACACCAAGGAGAACTCCAGTTGAAGTGACTGACCCATCCAATCCAGCTTCTAATACCAGAAGCAAGAAGAAACTTTAGTTTGAATAAATTATGTGGAGGAACTACTACTTTTGATGTAATTTAAGACATGTATGGTTTGGTGTAATGAAAACTAGTGGAACTACTACTTTTATGTGTGGACTTAGTGTGGTGAACTACTACTTTAAATGTTGCTCATATGAACTTGTTGCTATGGATGCAATGGTCATGCCCTTGTTTTCCATGTGATATGTAGTTATTTGTTGGTATGTTGTATTCTCATATTTTTCTGATTTATTCTAATAATTTATTGATTAATTTGGGCATTTTTCTGATTTTTCCTGAATTATTCTGTTTTTCTGTGAATGTTTTGGATTTAATTACGAATTTTCCTGTATTTTTTTAGAATTTTCCGGATTTATGAGCCAATTTTCCTGAATTTTAGTGAATTTCTAGGTTTTTTAATTCAATACGAGTTTTCTTCCTTATTTTCTGATTTAAAATTAATTCTGTCATTTCTAAATTATTTACTGTTTTTCTATATTTATTTACTATGTTAAATTTAGTTCTGTCATTTATTTACTAATAAGAGCAAAACCATCTTTCTACACCTCCATTTGACACCCATCTATCCAAAATAGCACATAGGTAAAAGTATGCCTTATATAGCATAGATGTGTTTAGAAACTTTGTAGTGACACACATCTAAGCATTAACTTTTTTAATAGCATTGGCGTAGAAGACTCGAACTTTGTTCCTTCGGCGAGCAGGTTCGCCGGCGGGGTCCCCTTCATCTGCGCTGCCCCATTTTACTCTGGCGAGCAGGCCCGTCGGCGCTGTCCCCTTTCCCCGCGCCGCCCCCTCCTTCCTCCAGTAGGCAGGCCGCTGCCATCGCCTTCCTCTGGCGTGCAATCTTGTCCTAATTAACGTTTGTGTACAAGTAATATACCATATAGTTGGCCTAATTTTATCACCAGCCCTACTTGTTGTTGTCACAATGAGATATTTTCTTTTGAATCTACCTAAGTACGCCCTTTGCTTTTATGTTATCGCAATGAGAGATTTTGTTTTGAATCAACCTAATGAATTATAATGACTCAAGGGCTTACTGTGAATAACAAGCTAATCTCTGAAGAACCTGCACTATTGCAGCTTCATAAAGCCAAATATACTTTAGCAATTTACATAAGATGTCTGTTCGAGAGAGAATTGTTTATCTGCGAACTGTAAAGATGTGTAACTCATCTAGTAGTTAATAACTGAGACCTTATAATCATCGTTTTCTATGGCCGGTCATTCTTCTTCAGTTTTGCTCAAGTAGCAGCTGCAGCGCAAGCTGGAGTGTCTGTTGTACAAATCTCTGTGGGACGTGTCTGTTGTCGATGTAATCAATTTGTAAACTACTCCTTTTTCACCTTAATGATGAAATTTGGTTGGCTGTCTTAGCTGACCCCGCCCAAAAAAACCGAGATTTAAGGGAAGGAGAAGATGCTGGGCTTGCTCTGGTTAGCATTATGTTACCTGTCATGATTTTTCCAGAGAGTTATGGCAATATGAGCCGATGTGTAGGTACCGGTGCCACATTTTGAAAATTTTGTGACCTGATGACTATTTTGAGATCAATTCAAATATATTTAATCACTTAAAACTTTGCATACCCAACCATCTACAGGTCACATGAACCATGCTTGGATTGATTTTAGGACTCAGTATATTTTAGATTCCATTTGGTTCTCATCATCAACAGTTTTTAGTAGATCACGTGTTAATCTGGCATGCTTCCCATGTTGCAATGTAATTAGCAAAGTTCATGTAATTGAATAATTAGCGTCAGTTATTAAGGCTATAATTAATAAAGGGACATCTCATGCAGAACAGCACAGGTATGAAGCAATAATGTCTGCTCAATTTTAGATGAGGAACTTAACACTTTCCATTGTACATACTCCATATTTTTGTATTGCTTACATTTTCTACGAGTGCACAACTATTTAGTTCTCAAATAATTCTAAATTGTGATGCAGGTGAAGAAGGTGTATGCCTACATTCACAAAAATGGGTACAAAACAAAGTTGATGGCCACTGCCATACGCAACAAGCAAGATGTCTTTAGCCTCCTGGGGTATGTCTCTACCGCTGTCAGGAGATGTAGATGAAGGCGAAGATGGCCGCTACGGAAACTGAGTTGATTGCAGGACTACTGAGGCAGAATGTGCCACCATGCATGCCAAGCACCTGCAATGTACATTGACCAGTGAAACATATAGAAACATGGTCTGTATCAGACGAATTTACTAGCAGGAGTCCACGACAGAAAACCACTCACCTGCTGGATCAATTCACAACACCATAGTTTTGATGGACCAGGTTTCCTAAAGCTAGTGCAGAAACTACCATTCATCCGGCTTGGTGAAGTAAAAAAACAGTAGTGAGTGGCCAAACCCTTTTGATATCTCTAATAACATACAGACAAGAATATTAAATTCCATCAGTCCCATGTATAGACATTACTTACTCATAAGAAAGGTTTCTGGAATTCTAAAGTGATCTTCTGATGTTTGAACATCTTCCGTTCTCATTATATGCGATTCCTTTTCCAAAACAACTAGCAGTTTGGCCCGCGCATTTCCGTGGCTAGATTTAAGTCACTTTTATGTTTTACTTCTTTTCTTTAAACTCTAAAACGTGTTATAGTTTATTTCTCTTAATATAATTATATTCATTATTTTATCTATTTGTATTGATTCTTTAAGCATATTAGTCTTGCCATGGTGTGTCGCACCCATAGTTAATGTGAGTTCTATTTGTATGATTTAAATACAGAATGATTTTATTTGTATTTTTTACTCATATTGATATGTTTGTATGTCCAGACCAAATGTGTACGTGAATGATCTCTATTGTTATACAGGCAGGACTTTAGCCTTTGCCTCATGTGGGCAATTAAATTTGGTAGCTTGTTTTTTATTAGGCTATGTTATCCCGATGGTACATGTCCACTTGTTAGATTTTGTTGTTATGCTCAAAAATTTTATGGGTGTCCGAGTGTAACATGTTCAAAATTTTAAGGTAAAATTTTTGTGAAAATGTTTTAACTTGTTGTTCTTTGTTTTTGTCAAGTTAGAGCTTCTAAATCTACCTTTCCTATCCATCACAGTTCCCTCAAGTTATGCTAACATTTTGAGTTTTTGATTTCATTTATTTGAGTTTGTTCCATCCAAATTCTATCCGAAGTTCCATATCCAATTTCTATTTGTACTACTTACATCCAATCTAGCGTCCACTGCCGTCCATCTCTCTGTCGTTTCTCTTCTTTTTCCATTTTGCTTGCTGCCTCGCGCAAGCGTCTTTCCGCCGTCGCTGCCCACGCAGCTGCTACCTAGCCACGCCGACGTCCACGCGTTGATCGACCAAGCTTCCTCTCACTGCGTTGTTATCTTGCCACCGCTTCTGCTGCCAGCGAGGTGGAGCTTTGCCTCTGTCGGTGCTGCAACCGACATCATCGTCCTGCTCTACTTCATACAAAAGCTTCACCCAGTGGAGCCATCTCTCGTGCATCGCATTACTGTCCACCACCCTGAGCCAAACCAATTTTGAGTAGAGCTCTCCCTCTGCTCCAACTCTTGAGCCAAGACTTGCCGTTGCCATCGTTAACATCCATCCCCATCTATCTTCCTCCCCGGTCGATTTCCTCTGCCGTCGTCAACGGAGAAGAAGGTCGCCGAGGCCTGCTCCTCCCTTTCCCTGAAGCTTTGCCGCCTCCCACGGCCGGAGTCGTCGCAACCCCGTTCAACTTCGCCGGAGTTCCGAGTCATGGTTGCCGCGCCCCTATGCAAAATTCATCGCGCCCGCTGCACCTTCCTTCAAATTGATGGTAAAAATCGAACCTTCACCTCTTCCCACACCTTTTACCTCTCCTTTCCGGGCGAAATCGCCGCTGAAACTGCCACCGGCGCCGCCGCTCGTCGCTCCCCTGTTTATAGCCCTTGCCGGCTGCACGCCGAGCTGCCACCTCCGGCCGTCTCGGTCTCAACCGAGGCTGCAGCTAGGTGCGCCCCACTCCCCTGAACCTTCCCCAACCTCTGCCCTCACCGGAGCTCGCCGGAATCGGCGCCTCCATGGTCGCCGTCGCCGTCCCGAACCAGCCACCGCAGCCAGCCTCCTCGCCAGCGCTGCAGCCACCTCCACCAAGGGGAACGGGTTCCCCTCGGCCCCTGATCCCGCAGCCTCCCTCCCCTCGCCGGTCCACCGTCCACCTGGCCGCCGGCGTCCTTCCCTACTGCCTGTACAGAACGGGAACGAGGGAAGAAGAAAGAACGCAGAAAGAAGGGAGGAGAGAGAAAGGAGGAGGAGGAAAAAAAAGAAAAGAAAATAAAATAAATAAATAAAAGGGAGAAAGAAAATAAAATAATTGGAGTTCATCCTAATTTCTTTTTATTCAAAATAAATCCAAAAATTATTGTTTTATCTGATTCAAATAATTCTTTGTCCTACAAATCTCGAATTTAAAATCCGAAACCATTGTCCGACTCCTAAAGTCGTTTCAAATTCAACGGTGATAGTTTCATCGCCATCTAAAATTTTGAAAACATAACCCTAAACCCTATTCATCCAAATACTCATGATAGTTAACTTCTTGAATTATTCCTGATCCAGTGGCGTCAATATCATCGCCATCCAAGACTTTGAAGTCGAGACGCTAATTTTGATCCTAGGGTTTACCATTCATTTAGTACTTTGAATCTATTCAATTTCAGTTCAACCCTTGATCCGATAAACTCTTTTGCCTAACTGTCCTCATCTATCTAAATTATATTACTCGGATCCAGAGCTCATCCTAAAATATCGATGCCCTTTAGAGCGTCGAGTTCGTATCATCCATTTCGACCCGACATCGTTTGATTTCTAAATTCTTTTGTTCTTATATACCAAATCACATATAATTTAAATTATTGATTTAATTCAATAGCTCAGCAGTCCATCATTAGCTAACCATTTCTTTTGATTCGAGCCAACCATACCTGATCCATTTATTCTCTTTCAATACGCATTTTCATTTTAAATGCGTGTACATTTTACACAGTTAATCTTGTTTTCAATTTAATCATCTGTATCCATTCACCGATTATAAACCCATTTACATTCCTTTATCTACATCAATTTCCATATCCATGACAATACCTTGGGTTAAATACCAAGTACACTCGGTATTTAACACATGAATCACCCACTCATCTTATAAAGCCGCATATGATCATAGCATAATCATCCCATCCCGTAACTCTAGCCTCCATTAGTATCGGTTTCAACTATAAGCCCAAGTCATATCTCTCTGAACTTTCAACACTAATCTTGTTCTTTGAAACAACTAAAGCATGTTCAAATCCATCCATCAATATGCCATAATATTCTTTCAAACCACCGCTTCAAACTGTCATACGACCATGCCATCATGACTCGCACATTGATCCAGTTATTGACATTCTCTTGTGTCACGTCCAGAAATTCCTCACACGAATTTCTGAACTTAATTGTGTATTAAAATCCCTGTCCAAGACCAGCCAGGGTACACAAAAGACAATGTTGATTACATAACCATCGTTCTTAGAAACAACTGAAAATAACACTTATTCTAACGAAAATACAGCGGAAGGAAAAGTAGACTAGCTCCAGCGGGGTACGGCTCCAGTCCACAGGCAAAGCTTCGACGGCAGATCAGCTCACTCCTAAGAGTCACCTCCATCGGACTCAACTTCTAGCTCTGAGAGGGAAATCGGGCTCAACTTCACGCCTACCCTTGCCTTGGTACGTCAAATAGTTCGAAGCCATGCTTCAAATCCCACCTTACCCATTCGGCATGTGGTTAGCACTAACGTACTTACAGGGTTTCCTGTGAACCGGTCCTTTATTACCATGGGTGCGACTCTCAAAACCATGCACCCACAGTCCACCATTATCAATATTTTAGTTGACATTAGCCCGAACCGGGTAATGAGCATTATTATAGCTATTCAGAGCTAATCATGATTAAATGTGATCCCATGAGCTATTTGTTCTAAGCACGGCTAAGCATTAACCTAGGCCTAACTCTAATCAAGTCACCTTTGGTCTAGCATGAATAAAGTTGGATAAACAACGGCATAATTTACCCGAAAAATAAATACAATAAATACTTTAATTAAAACAATGCATATTTGAATAAAGAAAGCGGGGAATTTGCAATAATGGATTCAATATGATCAAAGATGAGTGCAACTTGCCTTGCTCTGGTCCCTGGGGTACTTCGGCGACGATCTCGAAGTAAACCGGCTCTTCGGTGGGGTCCGAATTTAAGCGACAAAGCACAAAAATAAATAAAACAGGCACAAACTCTACTAAAACAGTAAAAGAAAGTATTTTTAATGGATTCTTGACAATTTTATGAATTTAATGAAATTTGAATGGACCTAAACGGAGACTAAATGAATTACTTATGAATTTTAGAAGTTTTCTGGATTTTTTAATTAAACAGAAAAGTCCTAAATCAATTATTGCGCAATTAATGGGACTGCTGACGTCAGCGAGGAGAGAGAAGGCGCGCCGACAGGTGGGGGCCACCTGTCGGTGGGAGAGAGGGAGAGAGAGGCTGGCAAGCGGGCCCGGGGGAGGAGAGAGAGGGAGAGAGGGGCGAGCGGCTGCCAGGTGGGCCACGGGGCAAGGGAGAGAGGGTGAGGCCGACGGGTGGGGCCCGTCGGTCAGAGAGGAGAGTAGGGGAGCGGGGAGCGGGTGCTCGGCCGACGGTGGCAACCGGCGGCGGTGACAGCAGCGGCGCACGGCTTGGCGGCACGGCAACCGCGCGGCGACGGCGAGGCGAAGGCAATGGCGCTGGGGCGGTGCGTCGGCGGCAGCGAACGGCGCGCGCATGCGACGGCGACACGCGCGTCGGCGGCGGCGACCGAAGAGGGGAAAGGGGAAGGAGGAAGGAAGGGAGATGCTCACCGACGAAGGCGAAGGCAAGGGGAAGCACGGCGAGGACGAGGCGAAGGTGATGACGCGGTCCCGCGGGAACGACCGGCAGTGAGGCGCGGATGGCGGCGCGTTGGCGACGACGTCAAGTGCGGCGGCGAAGAGGGCGAGGAGGTGACGAGGGCGCTCGGGTGTCCTCCAGGCGGCGACGGGGGCGGCGGAAAATCCGCGAGACGGCGGGACACGGGGTGACAGCCGACGGCGAGGGTGGCGAGGCGCAAGCGGCGAGATCGACTGCGGCGGCGAAGTGATGCGGCACGGCGGCGGCTCGGGTCGGACGGGGAAAAGCGGCGGCGACGCTCGGGAGAGGAGGATTTATAGGGGAAGGTGGCGCGGTTAGGGCGGCGAGGTAGTTGGAGACCGAGTCGGCGACGAGGCGGACTCAGCGGCGGCGGTTGCGGCGGCCGTTGCGACGGCGCGGCGAAGGCGGGGCGGAGGCGGACTCGAGCACGGCCGGCGCAGCGGGGTGCGGTTGTTGACAGCCGGGCCCCGCCTGTCAGTGGCGCGAGGAAGGAGGGAGGATGGACTCCGCGGGCGGGCGTGGCGCGCGGGCGAGCAGGCGAGCTAGGCCGAGGCGGTGGCCTAGGAGGAATGAGGAGGCGCGCGCGGGAGAGCTACCGGCTCGGCTGGGCTGGCCTGGAGGGGTGGAGGGATGGGCTGGCTCGGCTGGGCCGGCCCAGGAAGGAAGAGGGGAAAAAGAAAAAGGAAAAAGAAAAAGAGAGAGGAGGAAAATTGGACTTCGGCCCAATTTGAGGAGGAAGGGAAAAAGAAAGGAAAAGGAAGGGAAAAAGGGAAACCCCACTTTTGCCGAATTTTAAATTAATTTGTTTGGCCAAATTTTATACTTCTTCAATTTGAGTTTAAATTCAGTTAATCGATTTGCCAACCTCGATCTAATTAAATTAAGTTCTTTTAGAGGGATTTTTCCTGAGTTAATTAATCCAATTATTATTTACGGATTTCTTTTACGAATTTAGGCTTGGGACAAAACTCCGGGTGTGACATCTTGACTCCAAGCTTGCATCGTTTATCACAAAATAACCTCATCAGACTTATCGTTTTCTCTTTTGACACACTACCACATAGCTTCTCCCATTTATATCTTAAACTCTTATTCCTATCCAAGCTTAACAAGCCCTAAGCTTCAACCAGCCATTGTATAATTGTATTTCATTTTATTCGAATCAACCTTTGTCTCGAGTCATACTTGATCTCCATTTATGTGGTCCATAAACCAATCTCACATTATGTGAAGCCACATAAAATCATGCCACAATCTTTTGATATCGCTTACTTTTGATATCTATCATACACCATTTTGACTTTAGGTCATGACCATCTAGGCGTACAATCATAATCTTGATCCTAGATCAGTCTAAAAGCCTCCCAAAACCCTTCCATCACCCATTTAGTTATTATCTCTTTCTAGCTCCAACTTCAGTTGTTATTTTAATGTTTATTTATAGATTTTTGTCTTATGGTTTGGTTTATTGGTTCTTGTATGCGTGCGCTAGATCGTATAGAAGAGAAGTCTATCAGGTCGCCGCAGGAGCTGTTGTGGACCCAGATGGCTACGTTGAAGCTCCCAGAAAACCACATTTGCAAGGCAAGCCATTAATCCATTCTTGATCAACCTAAGAACCTAAGTAGAGAACCACTTAGTTATTTTGTGCATTATTTACTTGCAAAGTTATTTTGACGTATTACTATTTTCAAATAATCATGTTACATTAGTTATTATCCTGTATTTAATTTATTATTATTGCCGACACCATAAACTACCATATCATGTTCTCTGATAACCTAGGTATAGGTTGTATATTTCATCAAATTAATATTATAGTGGGTAATACCACCGAAACCTTGTATGAAATGTATTTTGACATGAATCACTCACCTAAAGTGTTATGAAGGTTAACTTCAATTAAAGATGATATTTTGAATTACTTTACTATGCCATGTGAAGTGATATAATTACGCCCATTCGCATGATCGAGATATTCGAACTTAGCGTTTATTGCTCTAGTGAATTGATGATCTACAGCCTATCTATGTATATGGCAATATCGGCCTTAGGTGTGTACTGGCCACTGAGTGTTGGTGAGAATTGTATGAGTGAGGGTGCTGCGTGTACCCAGGGTACTGTGTATACCCAAAAGAGGTTAGGAGGAGCTGATGTGCCTCTGAGACGCTCAATAGTGGGTGGAAGTTGTGGCGGGTTGGAACACACCCCTTCGCGTTCGGGACAGGGCTAACAGCCACAAAATCCTTTAACCCGCTAGGTGGATCTTAGATAAACTTGGGGTAGTATTACGTTATGTTATTTATAGCCTTGCAAACTGTGGATATTGTGCTGGTAAAGCTGGGTAGACACTGCAGAGTCATACAGTATTCGAATACGCCGTACTCCCGGTTAATGGAGATACGTCATAGGGTGATTCCTATTTTCATGGTATGAGTAACTTTTATAATTAAAATGAAGATTTGATAATGTTAAGAATAATGGTGATGTAATATTACTACTACTATTTTAAAATATCGTTTTATACCTTTTATGAATAAAATGTTTATGAAAGTATGGCAAAACTATTTATGATAGGCTTGTTATCAAAACCCCTTTGATGAACCCTATTCCTTTGTACTCCTTCCATGTTTTATACTTGTTTACTTATGGTTATGGCTTGCTGGGTACTTTGATACTCACCCCTTGCATTTTCCCTTTGCATAAAATGTGGTTCAGAAAAGCAGGTCTTCGTCAAGATTGTTCGTGTTAGGGTCGCTTCCTTCGCTCGAGCTTACTTGTGGTGTTGTTGGGTCTTTTGCTTGCTGTCTGGTTATCTTTTTGAAAAGCTAGACCGACGTACCATATTTTCGCTGCTAAGTAAGTATAATTTACTGAGCTTGTGCTTTTATACCTTTTCTATGCGCAACTGCATCCTAGGCAGGTTTGGCTTGTGGGATTCCTATTTATTTCAGGTGCACCCTCACACCGAGTCAACTGTTATATAACTTTCCAAATTAGAAAGAAGAAAATCGAATCAAAATTTTATATAGTTTTCAATTAAATCTTAACCGCTAAAATATATATCCATTATAATCTAATGGTGTAAAATTTTCTCTTTTTCTTTCGTTAAATCTTCGTATCTACGTGACGTTGCAGGCAAACCTTTTCTAGTTAATATTAGAACTGTTTCATATTATAAGATATAATATATTATGGTTGTTCATATATTCATATGGATACTAATAAATTTGGACACATTTATAAAGTATATTCATTGATCTACTTATGAATCTGTTATAGCTAAAATATCTTATAATATTGAACTGACAATATTTAATACACTTTTATTTCTCCAATAAAAATAGGAATTTCTAGACCTTTTAGATCTACTGTGTTCTATCGTTTTAAAAACATAATAGTTTGTTTATAGGTTCTCCAATTTTCAATTTTTTTAATCAGAATTAATATATGTATAAATTATATCCGTACGTGGATTCTTTTGTTTAATGTACAATTCACTCATGAATTGTTAAATGATATAGTTTCTTCTATTTCCTAGACTAATATGAGGATTTCTAGGCAATGAGAACAAAGATGGGGGTTCCATTTTTAATTATAATGATATAACACATATATTTTATTTGTATACAACTATATCGATTAATCTTACATACCATGATATAAAAGGTCTAAAAAATTCTTTTTCCTATGATTAATCAGGCAGTTTTTAGGGCAGGGAGTATATGTTGCAGCTTCTTTTCAAGCTATTTTAATAATTTGCTAAATATATTTATTTAATTTCTAAAGCATGGAGTATATTAAGTTTTATAATTCTCTAAATTAAGTTTTAATCAATTTTCGCTTATGCTTGTAAACTGATGGCAAAACAATGGCCATGTAGATCTTCTACATATCATATATTAGTTTAAAATATCAACTTTAAATTATCAAACATATTTTTCCACCATATGTTGGATTTTATTTTTGTACTTGCAGTGATGCTTGATATTTATTGGGAGCTGAGAACCAAGGTGAAAATCGGATTCCAATTCATACCCTCAACAAAGTTCTTCCTATTGTTTTATTATTGTTTGCTTCGTGATGTTAAGTTAGGAAAGAGAAGTCAACGTGGCATTACAGGTCCACATCATGCACATGTATTTGTATCCGATTCCAAATCATACCGTGGACAAAGTTTTTCCTATTGTTTTGTTATTTTAAAAAACACTGAGTAAAAAATTTTTTTCTCTTTTTTGATTAACGTGTTAATTTCTTGGAGCAAATGTGGTGGTTACTCTTTTTTATTATTTTTCTTTTTATTTAATTCTAAAATTGTATTGTTAATCGGATACTTTTTTTTAATGTGCGATTTTCTAGCCCACAAGAGTGAACATGATAGTTTCTTTTTCTATTACTTCATTTATACTTCTTATATAACTATAGCTTATTATTTTACACCTTTATAATCTGGATCCACTATGATGCTCCTCTTACAATTTTTTATTCGTAAACATGATACATAAAAATATTTTCATTCATAAACACTTTTTACATAAATATACGTAAACTTTACCCATAGATAAAATATTTCTTGTTATAGACTTTACGCATAGGTATTAATAAACTTTAAATATAAGTAAACTATTTCCGCTCATAAACTTTATGTATAAATAAAATAATTATATATAGAAATATATTTGCTCATTAACTTTGTATTACAATCAAAATAATCTACCGTAAAATTCACAGTAATAATGATTTAATTTACGAATTTATTTAGATATCAAAATTTTGGTGACCAGGCTAGCTAGCACGATGCCAAAAAATCGTAATACTCGGTGCTGCTTCCGATGGGAATCGGACTCAGGGGCCGATCGATCGATCGATCAGCAATGAAGGCCCGGTTGGTTTGCCCGGGTTAGATAACCTACTCATTTTTCGCGTGCACGTTATCAAACCGCTAAACGGTGTATTTTTTATAAAAAATTTTCTATAGAAAAGTTGTTTTAAAAAATTATATTAATTTATTATATATTTTTAATAATTAATAATTAATTAATCATATACTAATCTATTAATCTATTAGTACGAGACCTTTCAGTTCGCGTGGAGTTCTGCCTTATCCACTGCACCGGTAAGTTGTTTTCGTATTGATTTCGATCTATAATAATCAGTACGCGATTTGGTGGACGCCCGACGAAAATAATTTTCGATTTCGTAATAGGTTGAATCTAGAAAATCAATTCTTTTTTTTAAGGGTAATATAGGGCAGCGTATGGTTTCTGCGGTTCTTCCTGCCGCTGCGATCGCTAGCATCTCCTGGCTGTAACTTGTACGTGTCGACCCGAGGCCGGGTCGGCCGCTGTTTTCTCGCAAAGCTATCCACCGGCCGTACGAGCCTAGTCGATATGATCTATCTACTTTTTAATTACTAGCAACCATGCCTTCGCTACGGCTAAAAAAAATATTACATATTAAAGAAACCGCTAAAACATGTATATACAACTCGGTATTAATTAATTAATTATGTGAACCATATGAAATATGATAAATTTAAATTCTGAATTTTTAGCTTCTCCTTATTTTATCTTTCGTTTCTTTTTTTTCTATCTTCTCTTCTTTCTTATCTTCTTCTTCATTTCTTATTTATTTTACTCTTCCTTCTTTTCCTTTTCTTCCCTGTGGATAATGCTTGTTTCTAACTCCTCATGGAGATAAGAAAGTCCTACACACCAAACGCACGTTAACTCTAAAATTTCAACATATTTTGACTAAATCTGAAACATTTGTTGATATGCACGTTGCCCCTTTCCACCAAACGTGTGTGTGCTCCGTAGCTCAATACTTGAATTGCATTCACACTAACCTTATAAATACTAAGAGAGAATATGTAATTGACTGAAAATATTGAGAAGTGGAATATATTTAATCAAGTTAAACTAATGTACTTTAATCTTATTGGTCTTACCTCGCTTCTATGCCAATCCCTTGACCAGTTTTTATATTTGAAAAATATGTGAGTACTACTTGTAGTCATAAACTTTATGCATTGATATTAATAAACTTTAAACACAAATAAAAATTCTATTCATAAACTTTATCATAAATAAAATATTTGTATGTGAAAATATTTTGCTCATCAACTTTGCTCAACCATCAAAATAATCCACTCTAAAATCACAATAATAATGATATATTTTGAGAAACTTTTAGTGGACAATTTTTTGGTTATAAAATTTTCAATCTATATTGTGTTGATATATTTGATGATAAAAAAAATAACAAACAATGTTACAAAAAATTAAATGCTACGTATCGACGTGGGCTGGCATGAGAACAAAGACGAAACGGCTGCATATAACACGAGCGCCAGGCGGGATCGAACCAAAGACCTCTGGCCTTAAAAGAGGTCATCTTATCCGTTGGACCAAGGACTCGACTTAATCTGGTTCTGCACGGGGCAGGTAGAATACAGAGGTTGCCGCGTGGGGCCACAACCCAGTGTGGGGCCACGACGGCCAAAGAATCATGGCAGAATCGTTACCGCTTTTTATAATAGTATAGATATAATAAATCTTTTTTTAGAACACAATTATATAATAAATCTAGATCATACGATCTATGATCTACCGATCTATATTAATCCAAACTGTTATAATCTGTACCGACCATGATCTAACGGGTTTTTTCTTTATTTGAATAAATTATATTTCTTATACAATTATAGCTATTAATCTACACCGTTATAATCCATGATCTAGCGGTGTGTATTTTTTCTTTTTCTCCGATTAACGTGGTAATTTCTAGCCTCCAGAGTGAACGTGGAGGCTCCTTTCAAGCCTGTCTTTATATTATATCTAGCAGTTTGGCCCGCGCATTTGCCCGGCTAGATATGTTTTACTCTTATCTCTTTTGATCTTTAAACTGTAAAACATGTTATTTAGCTGTATGCTAAACTATACTTGTAAATAAACTCTTTTCGACATAATATTTTAATCTGTAATTAAAATTTTAGATACTTCCTAATTGTATTTATACGTTGACTCTTTCTCTTAATTTTACTTATTGTTTTGGATTTTTGTAAATTGTATTTACACATGGACTATTTTATTTTATTTTTTATTTCTAATTTTGAAATTGTATTTCTAATCAATTTTTTTCTCATTTACTTGTATTCTAAATAGTACATAAACTCTTTTCTACATAATATTTAATTGGTAACTCAAATTTTAGATACTTCTAAATTGTATTTATATGTTGACTCATTCTCTTAATTTTACTTATTTTTAATTGAAGTTTTAGATGTTTTCAAATTGTATTTATAGATGAACTCTTCCTCAATTTCAATTATTTTCAAATTTTTAATCCATAATTTGGATTTTCTAAACTGTATTTACACATGAACTCTTTTATATTATTTTTCTTTATTTTTAGTTCTGAAATTAGACTTTTAATCGGATCTAGATGTTTCTAAATTGTATTTATAGAAGTTTAAATTTTTTGATCCGAAATTTGAATTTTTATAAACTGTATCTACACATGGACTTTTTATATTATTCTATATACCCCAATACTTTAGACTTGGTACGATCTAACAACTATAATCTTTTTTAGTTAACATTGTAATTTCTTTTTCTATCATTCAATATATTTTCATTCTAGATTTTTCATTATTTTCCGCGAGAATTTATCTATTCGCAGGCTTGGCCGTGTTGCAACTACAGTAGTTCTATCTGGTGCTATCAAATTGTATTCATAGATGAACTCTTCCCTCAATTTCAATTATTTTCAAATTTTTAATCCATAATTTGGATTTTCTAAACTGTATTTACACCTGAACTCTTTTATATTATTTTTCTTTATTTTTAATTCTGAAATTAGATTTTTAATTGGATCTAGATGTTTCTAAATTGTATTTATAGAAGTTTAAATTTTTTAATCTGAAATTTGTATCTTTATAAACCGTATCTACACATGGACTTTTTATATTATTCTATATACCCCAATACTTTAGACTTGGTACGATCTAACAACTATAATCTTTTTTAGTTAACATTGTAATTTCTTTCTCCATGATACAATATATTTTCATTCTAGATTTTTCATTATTTTCCGCGAGAATTTATCTGTTCGCTGGCTTGGCCGTGTTGCAACTACAGTAGTTCTATATGGTGCTTTCAAATTGTATTCATAGATAAACTCTTCCCTCAATTTCAATTATTTTCAAATTTTTAATCCATAATTTGGATTTTCTAAACTGTATTTATACATGAACTCTTTTATATTATTTTTCTTTATTTTTAATTCTGAAATTTAGATTTTTAATCGGATCTAGATGTTTCTAAATTGTATTTATAGAAGTTTAAATTTTTTAATCCGAAATTTGGATTTTTATAAACTGTATCTACACATGAACTATATACCCCAATACTTTAGACTTGGTACGATCTAACAACTATAATCTTTTTTAGTTAACATTGTAATTTCTTTTTCTATGATTCAATATATTTTCATTTTAGATTTTTCATTATTTTCCGCGAGAATTTCTCTATTCGCTGGCTTGGCCGTGTTGCAACTACAGTAGTTCTATCGGGTGCTTTCTACGGTTGAGGAGGCCATCAATATGAGGAAGCGATCAATATGCTTTTAGATGGAGGCATTAGTCACGACCCAATTATCAATACTTAGATTTATTTGTTTTCATTTTATATAATAAATTTAGACCGTATGATGTAGATATATTATAATCTAACGGTATAGATTTTTTTCTTTTTTCTTGACCCGCGTGTACTTTGGTTATTCAAAGTCTAAAAACATAATATTGTTTACTTCACTTTGTTCATTTTAATTCTACTAGAAAATATGTCCGTGCGTTGCACTGAGTCAAGTTAATTTCAATGGCATAAATTAAAAGAAATTACACAGCGAGTCGGGAATTGTAAAACTATGGTCAACACACAATGGATTTAAAAAGTGTACGCTGCATCGGAAATCTTCTAATTAAAATAGTAAATTATACTCAACATCATACATTAATTAAATAAGATAGATGGTATTTCGATAACGGAGAAATATACAGACGCGCTATACCCTATTATGCCATCTTTAACCAACTTTTAGTCATACTTCCTTTGTTTTTATTTTTATTATTAATTATATTTCTACTTGCGTTTCTTTTTTTAAAAAAACATGCAAACCATTGCTTGTTTTTCTTTATAAAAAGCAGAAACAGTACCATACTGTTATTGTTATTATTATTGTTGTTATTTCTAATAATTTTTCATTTAATATTGTTCATTAGAAAAATAAAGATAAATGACGAAAGGCAAAAAAAGATAAAGAGATGCTATGCGCTGCAGACAAAGAAAAGGAAAACAATCCATGCTGCAGCACCGATTGAACCAGAGGCCTCTTTCTTGTAAAGAAAGCCTTAGCCACCAGACTATGCATTGCACTGTTGATTAATTTGAGTGTGCGGTTTTTATATACCGGGTCGACCCATGCCCGTGTACTACAGACGGCCTACAGGGCCCACTCGGGCAAGCGCTGGGCCATTGGTCTGGCGTGGGGCCCACGATGAACGAAAATCTGGCAGAATCGTTACCGCTTTTTATAATAGTATAGATTTAATATTTACATATTTGCAATTAGTTCTATAAAAATGGTTTATAAGCGAAAGTTACCTCCGCTCATCTATAGGCGATGATTTTTATTGCTTTTCTACTTTATTTCCCTTCTCAAAAATCATGAAATGAAATAGCTAAACTATTCTTGTATCATTTCTTTGATTTGCATATTTATGTATGCCATTATTCCTCATCTCAGTTAGTAAAAATTTAGCAGCCAAGCATGCATAGCATATCATAATCAACATGGAGTTATTTGAATCTAAATTATACTTAGCATATCATAAGTTAATCACCCGAAAAAACATGGTCCAAAGACATACTTGCTCCGGCCTCTAGCATTTCATAGTTTTTTTTTGCTGATTATTGTGTGCATGCAATAATTTATGCGTGAGATTAGATGAGCCAGGACTTTCGAGCATTATTTATAACAATCGGATCGGCATGATTCTTCCTAACCGAATTGAATATGCGGTTTTTTATTTGATTCTTCCTATTTTTTTAATACATAACGTGACTATTCTCTATAAACTTACATACAAGCTCAATCTACATTAAAATTTTTATGTACCATATCCAATGGTTAACGTTTTCATCCTTAACTTCAATTATTGTGGTAATTGCTAGGGGATTTCGTGTGCAATATTGTATGGATCTATGTACACTATTTCTATGGAATTTATGTACAACTATTCATTTTATATACAACTCTTAATTTATTTTCCATAATTTGAGTTGAGTCCAAATATTTCGATCTCCGCTATTTTTTTCTTTTATTTTTTATCGGGTATCCCTCAATTTTTATCAAGATTTTTTTACACTTGACATAAGAGCCTTAATCGATTCATATTGTTGAGAATTAAGGAATTACGATAGAGGAAGAGGAATGGGATCAATCTTCTCATTCATCGTCAATCCATTATATACAGGGAAATGTTGTGAACCGAGATTCTCATTCATCGTCAATCCATTATATACAGGGAAACGTTGTGAACCGAGAGAGTACGACGTTTGAGAAACATCGTACTCTTTCCAGAGAGAGAAGCTATTAGAGAAATATGTGAATCATGCTTCTCCTTCTTTGTATCTAGATAGATTAGATCTATCCCTTGGATGGATGAGATTACTCCAAATATTTCATAACACTCCCACTTGATCGAATTCAGACTTGGAAAATCTGTAAAATCTTGGAAATATATTGTATAATCCATTATTTAGATATATCAGGTAAAAACTCCTCAAAAACCCAATGAGAAAAATAAGGAGAATAACGTGATATACTAAGAGCTTGTGTTGATATTACCTCATTAAAAACTTTGAATGAGAAAAACCCATACAAAGAAAAGAATATAATATAACAGAAATAGGCTATTTTCTGAGAGAGGTACTTCCCCTGAATCTTGCAGACTTCTAAGTCTCCTCGTACCAATTCCTTCAATTCATTTAGAGAATGTGGAATATGGTAGAGATTTTGTGAATAAATCAGCAAGATTATCACATGACTTGGTTTGCAAGAATTTTATCCCTCCATGTTGCTGAAGCTCACGAGGATAAAATAATTTAGGAGCAATATGCTTAGTGATGTTGCTCTTAATATAACCAGTTTCCATCTAAACAACACAAGCGACATTATCTTCATAGATAATGGTGGGTAATTCTAATGACTCAATACCACAAGATGTTAATATGTGGTTAACCATTCTGCGAAGCCATACACATTCACGTGATGCTTCATATAATGCAATTATTTCAGAATGGTTTGTGGAAGTGGCTACCAGGGTTTGCTTCGAAGATTTCCATGAAATAGCAGTTCCACCTTGTAAAAATACGAATCCTGTTTGTGATCTGGCATTGTGGGGATCAGATAGATAACTAGCATCAGTATACCCAATTAAAGTCGGATCTTGGTTCCTTTTAAAGAATAATCCCAAATCTCTTGTGCCATTAAGATATCAAAAGATATTCTTAACTCTAGTCCAATGGCGATGGGTAGAGTAGCGCTGTATCTTGCTAATAGATTTACCGCGAAAGCAATGTCTGGTCGCGTACTATTCGCAAGATACATCAGTGCGCCTATAGCACTAAGATATGGAAATTCAGGTCCTAAAATATCATATTCATCTTCTTTTGGTCTAAATGGGTCTTTCTCTACGTCTTGGGATCAAACCACCATAAGAGTTTTGGAGGGATATGACTTATCCATATTGAATTTCTCCAATATTTTCTGAGTATAGACACTTTGGTGCACAAGGATTCCTGAAGGTAAATGCTCAAGTTGTAGACCTAAGCACAATTTGGTTTTACCCAAATCCTTCATTTCAAATTTCGTCTTTAAATGATGACGTGCATCATTTATATCTTATGTATTGCCAAGGATGTTTAAATCATCAACATATACTGATATAATGCAAAAACCTGTGGGGGATTTTTTGATAAAAACGCACGGGCAATCATCATTTTTAGTGTATCCCTTTAGTGATAGGAATTCACTTAATCGGTTGTACCATATTCTGCCCGATTGTTTTAAGCCATAAAGTGACTTCTGCAACTTAACACAATACATGTTACGATTTACCTTTTAATTCGGAATGTCGATTCCGTCTGGAACCTTCACGTAAATTTCTGAATCAAGTGACCCATAAAGATATGATGTCACTACGTCCATCAACTGCATAGATAGACGATTTTGTACTGCCAATGATATTAAGTATCTAAAAGTTATATCGTTCATAACTGGAGAATAAGTTTCGTTGAAATCAACGCTAGGTTTTTGCGTAAAACCTTGTGCTACAAGCCTTGCTTTATATCTCACCACCTCATTGTTTTCATTTCGTTTCCGAACGAAAACCCATTTGTATCCCACTGGGAAGATACCACGAGGTGTAGGCATAAAAGCTGAGAATACATCTCTTTTATAAAGCGAGGCTAATTCCGCGTCAATTGTGTCCTTCTATTTGTTCCAGTCAGAGCGCTTTTGGCACTCTTTTATAGACCTAGGTTCTGGATCAATTTGAAGGTAATCAGCAATTTATTCGGAAAATTTATTGTCGACAATTGTAGCTCTTCTATCAAAACAATTTCCAGTGTCGGTATAATTGATGGCAATTTCATCAACCCTCATAGACTCATTGTGATTTTCCAACATAATGTGTCTGTGGTTTTTAGAATTTCTAGTCTCAGCATTGTGCACAACTGAGCTAGGTTGCAGATTATCATGATCTGCTTGATATCTAGTATCAATTCAGTGTGTACCAACTAAAGGCTGGTTTACATTTACCATCTTTCTTTGCTTGCTAGCAATTGTATCTCGCTTAGGGACCATACTTCTTTCTCTCTTTTTAGAGAGTGAAAGTTGAGTGGTTTTCTTTGGTACCTCCACTCTTTCTGGTGCATTCTGAGCGAGAATGAAAGATTTATTCACACCTTTGTAATTGATAAATGCATCTGGCAGGTTATTTGCAAGTCTTTGCAAATGTATAATTTTCTGAACTTGTAGTTCAGTTTCAGTAGTACGTGGATCTGAGGCTGGAATACTCTTAGCATTCCAATCAATTTCCTGGCATTCTTTCTGGTACTTGAAGTCTCTCCCTAATGCCGGGAAATGTTCCTCATCAAAAATAGAGTCAGCGAACCGGGCAGTAAATAGATCACCAGTTAATGGTTCTAAATACTTTATGATCGACGGAGATTTAAATCCCACATAGATCCCCACTTTTCTGTGTGGGCCCATAGCAGTACGCTATGGTGGTGAGATCGGTATGTAGACAGCACAACCGAACTTACGCAAATGGGAAATACTTGGAGGATTTCCACGTACTAACTGCATTAGGGAAGTTTCATGATATACAGTTGGTCGTAGTTGGATAAGATCAGCAGCGTGCAGTACTGCATGACCCCAACATGACAAAGGTAGTTTGCAATTCATCAATAATGGTTGAGCAATAAGCTTAATTTTTTTGATCAATGATTCAGCTAAACCATTTTATGTGTGGACATATGGGACTGAATGCGAACCTGAATTTCTAAAGCCATGCAATAATCATCGAAAGCATGAGATTTGAATTTGGCAGCGTTGTCCATACGGATTGATTGAATCCTATGTTCAGGCTAACTTGCTTTTAACCTTATGATTTGGGACATAATTTTAGCAAAAGCATAGTTTCGTGTCAATAGTAGACACACATGAGGCCATCTTGTAAATGCGTCGATCAAAACCATAAAGTACCTAAACGGTCCAGATCGTGGCACAATAGGGCCACAGATATCGCCTTGAATACGTTCAAGGAATCGAAGTGGTTCAGCTCTAATTTTGAGATAAGAAGGTTTCAAAATTAATTTCCCTGTAGCACATGCAGTGCATACAAAATCAGAGGATTTGGGAAATTTTCCAGTGATCAAATTATGACCAATAGAGTTGCCAATAATTTTTTTCATCATCCCGATACCCGGGTGCCCAAGTCGATCATGCCAAGTGTGGAATGTGTCGACATTTTAAAAAATTACTTTGTATGCAACATGGGAAATGGGCTTAATGTATGTATAGTACAAACCCGATGTAAGAGATGGAATTTTTTCGCAAGTATGCTTGCCATATCCGTTTTGTCTGGTTAAGAGAAGAAATTCTTCTCGATTATCCATATGGGTTTCAATGTGTAACCCATTTTGACGGATATCTCTATAACTTAGTAGGGTACGGGTTGAATCAGGATACAATAAAGTATCCTCGATTATGATTTGTGTACCCATTGGGAGTGTAATAATTGCTCGTCCAGAGCCAACTATTACAGTATCGCGTCCAGTGATTGTCGAAACTTTCCCTTCTCTCTTTTTAAGAGTTTGGAAGTATTTGATCTCGCTAAGTATAGAATTTGTGGTACCGCTGTCCACAAGGCATAATTCCTCTCCAATCGAAGCGATATTGTGAGACATCTATATTGAAAGAAAGAAAATTGTTTAGTAAACAATTCTTTATTCAATCCATACATACAATAAGTAACAAAACATCAAATACACAAATGATGTTTACATAAGCTTTAATAGTACATACTCTAAAGACTTAAAAAGTCTTACAACCTTATTACATAAGGGAGTTCGTACTTATCTACTTATTACAACAACTATTGTTTTGACATAATACATGGATATCATTGTATGTAACACACATACTAATACTTAAAGTTTTTCATCTTCAAGTAAGATGCACTGAGATTACTAAAAATCTCCAAGTGGATCCATTGAGCAAAACTCAATGAGCATGTCGTCTGTCGAAGAAAGTGGACCAATGTCTTTTGTTAGAAGATCGAGATTGTTCTCAGGTTCAATAGGAGCCTTTTGAGAACTTCCAATCTCTGGTCCAACTTCATTTGTAAGATTGAAGTGAGCTTCATATCTTGGTTCCTCAGATGACTTTTTCTCCTTGAGGGATTTCTGATATAGGAGGACAAGATGCTTTGGGATACGACAATCTTTAGCGACATGATAGTTAGATCCACACCTGTCGTAATGTTTGTTGTTATTGCGACGGGCTTGTTGTGCCTTTTCCTTGCCTTTTCCGTTCTTTCGACCCTTGAATTTGCGCCTATTGTTGTGTTTGAGCTTTCCAGTTGAATTCTTGGGATTATTCAAAGAATTTCCCTTGAATCCTTTTGTATTATCAGCATTATACTTAGCATTGAAGTGAACCTTAGGCAGAGGTGCAGAGCCAGGAGGGCGCGGTTGAGCATTCTTGAGAGAAAGCTCATGATGTTTTTCTGCCTGAATCAATGTATGTATAAGCTGAGAATACCTCTAGAAATTGTTAGCTCGATACTGTTGATTCGGTATCCTATCCTCCGGAAGCATAGTAGATAGAATTTTTTCTATCTTTTCTACCTCCGTAGGTTCTTTTTCGCAAAACTTCTACTTGGAGCAAATCTGATGAACAACATGGTTGAACTCTGCCACAGTTTTAAAATCCTGTAGGCGTAGTTGAGACCACTCAAAATTAGCCTCAGGCTAAATGAGTTCCTTTTGCTGATCATAGCGCTCTTTGAGAGCTTTCCATAAAGTGAGAGGGTTCATCTCTAACATGTACTCATGTTTGAGGTCTTTATGTATATAAAAGCCGAAGGAAGAAAAGGGCACTCATTATTTTCTTGTCCTCAACTGGCGGGTCCCTATCAACGCGGTCCTCAATTGCTTTAATAATCTCACGAGAAGTAAAGTTTATCTTGATATCCGAAGCCCAAATTGGATAGTTACTCCCATTAAGGGCAAGTTCATTGAACTCTCTGATTGCCATTGTCCCTATAATCATGATTAACATTTATTAATTTACATAGGTAAATTAATAAAAACATGATATATAGAAGTTGTAATCTCAATGCAAAATATAAGACCTTATAATTTGTCATGTGTTGAAAAATGATTGTAAGTAACAGACCATACAATTCTTTTTCAAACATATTCTTGGAATAACACATGCGGGTAATTATTATAAGATGTAGACCTTTTTAGTGATGGGCGAAATGTTCGCTGCCTAAATTTAAGACCGCTAGTGGCCAAAAATATTAGGACTCCATCTTGGTAATCATCTTATAATGTACACCGCTTAATGATGGGCGAAGATTTCGCTGCCTAGTAATGATCATTTGTGACCAAAATATAGGGCTCTATCTACATGTGGTTTTTATTGCCAAGTCAAATTATTAAAGTCAAACATGCATTAAATTCTCCATTAATTATGTAAGACATAATTAAGAGAATTTACTAAATTAAAATACAAAATTTAAAGAATTTTATAATTTTAATAAAGCGAGAAAATAGAGCATGTCTTGAAGGCATTTTATTTAAGACAATAAATGAATTAGTAAAAGCAGGATATTTAATAATGTAAATATCATAAACATCATGGACTAAAAGGTCAATTACATGAAGGTAATTACACTGATCAACTGCTTTTAGTAAATTGCACAAATTAAAGGGACTAAAATCTCATTGTAACTAATATTTAAAATGCTAAAATGCTAACAGTAAATAAAAACAGATAAAAGTGGTGGTGGGCCGAAATGTTAAATTTCAGCCCACCATCGAATGGAGGCGCGCCGGCCTGCTTGGGAGGCGGGCGGCCTTGGGCCAGCCGCTGCTTGCGCCAAGGAGGGAGGCCGGCCTTGGGCCGTGCCAGCCCAAGAGACGTGCAGAGGAGGCTGGCCTGCTTGCGCCAAGGTGGGGGGGTAGGGGTGGCCGGCATTGGGCCGAACTGGCCCATGGGGGAGAGGCCGGAGGGAGGGTGGGGTTAGCCCCCATGATGCACAACGATGCTGTACCCGGACAACGACGTCGTGCCCGCCTCCTCCTGGAGAAAAAAAAATGCCGCCGCCCATAACCATCGGCCGCAACCGCCGCAAACGACGCCCGCGCGAGCCGCCAAGTTGCACAACCAACACCGCCCGGGTAGGGTTGAAACTGGTTCGGATATTTTCCGACCGACCGGAGCAATTTCTGATACGAACGGAATTCGGTCGAATAGTTCCAGATATTTTCGGATTCGGAATCGAATTTGGATATTTTTTTTCGGATATGGAAACGAATACAGTACGAGTAATATCCGTCAGAATCGGATAATGGTCGGATAATATCCGAAATTATTATGCGGATATCCGGATTGTAACCCAACTAAAAATAAGCCCAACTGCCTGGTGGCCTGACCTGGCCCAACTACTAACCCTAACTCACCTCACAAATGCACCAGTGCACCACAGTACCACACCAAAATCCACGATGCAGTAGTTGCCTGATTGCCTCCTCAGCCTCAGGCTGCTGCCGCCGCCACCACATCGCCTCCACCGCCGCCGCCGCCGCCGACGACGCCGCCTCACCAACTAGTGCCGCAGCCCCTCGCCGGATCTTGCTGCGTCGCCACCCCTCACCGATTCGTGCTGCGCCGCTGCCCCTCACCGGATCGGACAGCGGAGATCACGGCACCCCGTTGCCCTTGCTGGATCGATCTGCGCGAGCTGCGTCGCCGCCCTCGCCGGATCGAGCTGCGTCGCCGCCCTCGCCGGATCGAGCTGCGCCGTTGCCCATCGTCGGACCACGCCGGCTCTCCCCGCTTGCAAGCAGCAAGCAGCTAGGTTTCATATGTATTTTTATTTGCAAGAAAGAAGATTAAATATTTTAAGTGATAGAGAATTATAATTTACCGTTGGTTCAGACCAGTGGAGGTCATACTAAGGCTCCTTTTTTTTCATATTATCACTGTATTATTGGTGCGAGCTATGTACTTCTAAAAACTGATTTGTGGAGCTCCTCATTGATTTATTTTTGTTTTGTGCATGTGTTATGTTGTAGATTTGTGATGAATTCCTCTAATGCAAGTAGCAGTAGCTTCAGCTTATGCAGTACAAGTGTAGCACCATTGCCAACACCATCTCAACCAACACAAGAAGCTGCTGCCAACCCACAAGTGCGTGATGCAACTGCTCTTACAACAACAACAAGAGTCGATGTTGATTTGACACAAAATACTACCGATGAGATCACAGAGGGCCCTCCTTCAAAAAAAACAAAGAAGTGCAGCTCAAAGGTTTGGGAGTACTTTGACAAGTATGAGGAGAAGATAAGAGGAGATAATGGAACAGAGGTTATGTCACTTTGGGCTAAGTGTAAGAAGTGTATTTATAAATCACGTCGGGAGACCAATAGGGGCACAACGGTATTTTGGAATCACTTGGCCAGCAAGCACCAAATCAAAAATGGCCAGCAGCTTCTAGATCTGAAAAAGAGTGATAGTGGCAGTGGAACTACATCTGTTGAGACTTATAGGTATGATGAAGCTATCAGCTTAAAGAAATTTTATTTGGCAATCATTATGCATGAATATCCCTTTAATATTGTTGAGCATGAGTACTTTGTGGATTTTATCAAGTCCTTGCGCCCTAGTTTTCCAATCAGAAGTCGTATAACTGTTAGGAAAGATATATTGAACATGTTTCTAGAGGAAAAGAAGAAATTATATGAGTACTTCAAAACACTTTCATGTCGTTTTAGTACAACCATGGACATGTGGACCTCAAATCAAAATAAAGGTTATATGTGCATAACTGTGCATTGGATAGATGATAATTGGTGCATGCAAAAGAGAATTGTGAAGTTTATGCATGTAAAGGGCTGTCATTCAGGGAAGAACTTATGCAAGGATTTTTATGATAGTATACTGGATTGGAACCTTGATAGAAAATTGCTTGCACTTACTTTGGACAATGCATCAGCCAATGATGTATGTGCTAAGGGTCTAGTACTAAAGCTTAACAAGATATCACCCTTGATCTGTGATGGGGCCTTTTTTCATGTGAGATGCTTGAATCATATTTTCAATCTTGTTGCTCAAGATGGTTTGAAGCAAATTGCACCAGCTGTTTCAAATATTAGAAACACAATTTCAATTGTGAAGAACTCCACATTGCAGTGGGAAGAATTGATGAAGTGTGCCTCAGAATGTGATGGTTTAGATACTAGCCATGGTCTCTCTTTGGATGTACCAACAAGATGGAACTCAACTTATCTCATGTTAAAACAAGCTCTTCACTATAGATCAGCTTTTGATAGACTTTTTCTTCGTCATAGAAGCAAATATTTGCATTGTGTCCCAACAACTAGTAATTGGACTATGGCAAAATCATTGTGCACATGTTTAAAAAGATTTTATGATGCTACTTTGATCTTCTCTGGCACTACATATCCAACAGCAAATATGTTTTTTACTAAATTCTGCCAAATTAAGCTTGCAATAGCTGATTGGTGCACCAGCTCTAGTCCAACTATAGCAGCCATGGGCTTTAAAATGAAGGCCAAGTATGATAAATATTGGGAGAAGTCCAATATGGCTATTTCTGTAGCTTGCTTTCTTGATCCAAGGTTCAAGCCAAATCTAGTAACCTATTATGCAGAAAAGATTTATGGTGAGACATATGCTCCACAAGAAATTAAAAAATTCATGGATGTTGTTAATCGGCTATTCCAAGCTTATAAGTTTAGTGCATCAACTTCAAAGAATGGATTGGCTACAAATTTGCAGAAGGATTCTTTAATCAATGAGGATAAGAATATGGAGAGTGATGATGATCTTGATGAAGATGTTGTGAACTACTTGCGTCGCCGGACTGCCTCTGGAAAATCCACTAAAACTGAGTTGCATGTGTACCAAGAACAACCATTAGTGGAATGGGATACAAGAGACAAAACATTCAATATTTTGCATTGGTGGTCACTCAAGCAACATGAGCTTCCTGTTCTTTCTCGACTTGCTTGTGATGTTTTGTCTATTCAAGTGTCAACTGTTGCTTCAGAATCAGCATTTAGTGCTGGTGGGCGTGTTGTTGATCCATTCCGCAATCGCCTAGATCCTGAAATCGTGCAAGCTTTGATTTGCACCAAAGATTGGACTGCTGCATTAAAAAAAGGTAATAATGTGTTGTATGTACATCATTATATTGCTTTAACCTTTAAGTGATTGTTATTCTTTTCTTCTAAGAATATATGTGAATGTGAATACTTAGGTGGAAATGTGGTTGGTTCTATCATCAATGAGTTGGACATGGAGAACCTTGAGCGATCTTTTGCTACCTTGCTGGCCATGGTTTGTGCTTCTAGCACTAAAAAGTTATACAATTCTTTCACTGTCTTTTATACTTCCACTAATAATTGATCAAATTTTTATTTACAGGCCACGGAACAAAATGATGAGCAAGATGGTGATGGTGATATTGAAATGGACTATGTTGAAGATGATGACGACATAGTGCCAATGGGTGTTTAATAAAATGTTTGTTAATTTAATTTGCAAGATGTATGTAATGAACTATTTCCAAGAGCACTGTCTGTGATGAACTATGTGTCTTAGTGTCTATGCCCATTACTCCATGTTACATCTAAACCATTTAATATTGGACTGTTCAAGTAGTTTCTAAACTATATGATGTGATGTGACTCTTATGTGATAATGATCTAATGTGTGAGACTATGTCACTATACCATTATGTCTGATTGTGCAAGTTTGTGGATGTTTCTTGTTATGCTATTATTAATTGCTTATATTTAGAAATGTTGATGAGTTATATTAGAAAATATAACAAGTTATATTTATTCTATGATTTGAGAAGTATAGTTTAAGAGGTTTTTATGTTCCGATTAATATCCGTCACCGTATCCGTTTCGATTCATATTCGCTCCGTATTTGTATTCGATAATATTTGATTCCGTTCCGTATCCGGGTTTCCGATTCCGATTCCGATTCCGAAAAAAAAATATAAAAATGAATATGATAGAGCTAGTTTCCGACCGTATTCGATCCGTTTTCAACCCTACGCCCGGGCCGTCGTGCCGCGCAACTGCACGCGCCGTCACGTCGGGCCGCACCGTGGCCGACGACGGGCAGTCGACGCCGTGGCCGCTGCCGACTTGCGCCATGGCAGCCGTCGGTCGCCGTCGTCCAAGCCTGCACCATCGCCTGCCTCACACGTCAACGGCGAGGAGGCAGCGACATGGTGACGTTGGCGATGGGGATTGTGCCGGCGAACATGGCGCATTCTCCGTTTACAGCGAAGAAGATGTCAAAGGCGACGGGAAATCGCCGATGGCGAGGGAGACGCAGGATATCGTACCTTCTGTTTCTCTTCTGTTCTTCTCCTCTTCCTCTTTGTGTTTCTCTTCCTCTTTATGTTTCTCTTTGGTGGGAAAGAGCGAAGTGCTGATAACTTGTGTTTCTTTTGGTGGGAAAGAGCGAAGTGCTGATAACGTGAAGAATTGAGGGAAGAAATGACACAGAGGAAGAGGAATGGGATCAATCTTCTCATTTATCGTCAATCCATTATATACATGGGGAAACAGTGTGAACCGAGGGAGTACGACGTTTGGGAAACATCGTATTGGAGAAATATGTGAATCATGTTTCTCCTTTTTTGTATCTGGATAGATTAGATCTATCCCTTGGATGGATGAGATTACTCCAAATATTTCATAACACATATCTTGCTAGTCGTGCACGTGGAATAAATTTTTCTTTCCCTTTTGTTTTATATACAACTCTAGCTATTGTTCTCGTATATTTACTTTATTGTAATCTAGACCCACTGCAATCCAACCGTTGTACGTTTTTTTTTCTCTAATTAACATGGTAATTTTTAGCCTCTAGAGCGAACCTAGTGGCTAATTTCAAAGGTATGTTTATAATATAATTATTAGATAGATGGATAGTGTCAATTATTTGAGAATCAATGGGGTAGAATGATTTTTTTTTCTTTATGGAACTTTATGTTTCTTTATATATCTATTCATATAAATTTGATAGGATGAGCAGAACCTGCTAACTCGACAATACACAATCTGACGATCTTTTTAAGTTTTGGTGATAATAGGGTACATGTTTATGCTAATTGCATAATTGTTTATTTTGGAGACATGTATTAGTTGAGCTCTTTATTTTGTGTACAAACAAAGCAATGTATTAGTTGAGCACTTCTTCATTTCTTTCAACAGCTATGCGGACATATACATAAATTAATTTCCCCTTTCTCATGTGGCCAATGAAATTGCCTATTCTGTTTTTATCCCAAGGCTATGGACCTATATTTTCCTCATGTCACACGTTAGACTCGAGTGCTTATTTGTCACGCTCTATCACCTTTGTATCTGATTCAAAAGAAAATACTCCTAATTGGAAAAGAAGACCAAGTCAAAGTTTCGATAAAAATTTCAATTAATCTGAACCATTGTAATCTAGATTTTCCGTGATCTGACTATATGAATATACATGTATGATATTATATATATGTTTACATGCTAATCCAACTAAGGAGGAGTCTGATTAGAATTATATATAGTTTATGTCTAGTATTTTCCCCATAATCTGAATAGGATTTTTCTAGATAATTTTTTACCTTATATGCTTAAAGCTGGTGCTGGACTTGGCCGGGAGGCTGGAGCGCAGCACGTTGTTCGGCCTCGGTATGAATCCGGCGCGGAGGGTCTCGACGGCCGGCAGTAGGGACTCAGCTGGCGGAGCGGGAACGTCGGCCACCTCGTCTCCAGCGGCAGCGAGGCAGCGGGGACAATGATCTCGCCTACGTCGTCGACGGGGTCGAGCAGCACTAATATTATTGAACCCATCGGCGCCCATCGTCTCTGTAATACATAGCATGATTTGACTAATAAGAGATACAAATAATTCACGTTGTCGAGTCCTAGCCTATTTATACGGTAATGTCTTACATATCAACTTAGAAAGAAGCATCCGACTCTTAAATTTTCAAAATATTTTATATGGATTCTCATTAAATCTCATCCATTAAAATCTAAATCTATGTGATCTGGTATATAACTTTGACTTGAAAAACAAAAAGAGAAAAACAGATAAAAGCATCCGGTATTTACATGCATGCGTGAGTCTCTAGGAAGGTCTCACGTACTGAACATGTGATGAGTTAGTTAGAGCTAAGTTAGTTAATATGTTTATCTTTATCTCGGCGCACCAAAATTTTCAGCTTATTAAATCACAACCATCGATATAGATTTTTCATAATGCAACAGTTATTTATTTTATTATTTTTCTTCGATTAACGTGATAATTTCTAACCCCCAGAATGAACGTGGCGTCTCCTTTTTAGACTGTCTTTATATTATAATTAATAGATAGATAGATAGATAGAAGATAGATAGATAGCCAAAACCAATTCCTATCCCACATCCAGCACCAGCTCCCAACCCCAACTGCAAACAAGGGAATCCAGGCCCAATTCGTGCACCTGTTCAACCACAAAGAAGTGAGGGGAACTGGGAACAGAAAAAGATCACAGGACTACATGGGATCAAACAATGCCAGTAATCAGCATATGCAAAATCATATATTCGTATATGATTTAGTTTCAGAGTTCCATCCTACATAGATTGTTATTTGCAATTGTTTTTATTTAATATTCGCGAGGAGAACATCTTGTACTGAAATTTTGTAACAACTAGTAATATATTTATTGCAGTAAGAGGAACATTTTAACCTTTAGTGCAGGTGCACATGCACTGGTTTTTTTATCAGCAATGAGCAAAATGTATAGCATGCATACTATTCCAAATCTCAACTATACAAACTGATATGCAATCAAATATATATTGCAGATACATCAGGCTTCTATGTGAATACTGTGCAAGCTTGCTTTACTACTGTTAAAATAGAGATCAAGCTGTACAAACTGATATGCAATCAAGTATTGAATGCTAAAAGAAACTACTCTTAGGAGGGCAATAGGGGACCGGTATAGTTTTCTGACAATGGAAAGTCATGAGTTGTTGATAGTTTTCTGACAATTGGAAGTCATATGATTTTTGTTAGTATTTTGACAATGGGAGGTCATATGAGTTGTCTCGTTTTCAGTTTAGATGACTATATTTTGTGCCATCAGAAGTATAGCCTATGTATACCAAAATTATATCTTCCCATTCATGACAGCCTTGTGGCTCTTAACGAGTGATTTGTCATCTGTTCAATATTTTACTGATACCCCCGCACCCAATATTTGAATTATGTATGAAAAATTTGGCTAAGGAACATACAGAAACATGGTATGTATCAGACGAATTTGCTAGCAGGAGTGCAAGACAGAAAACCACTGACCTGCTGGATCAATTCACGACACCATAGTTTTGATGGATCTAGTGTCAATGATATACTGACTTCACACTAGTATTCACACAATCAACACAGATACCTAAATCTTCAAATATTGAGATAACCTGCACAAGAGCATAGGATTATTAACAAGTTGCTGACATGAATAAGTCAAATAAATAACCAGAAGAGCAGCAAGCATATTAAAATACCATTTCAAATTCTGTAACAAACTCTCCTATGAATTCTCTCACGGTTAACAGAAATTCAGCCAACAGAAATTCGGCCAAGATATAAAAATCGTACTCATCAGCCACACCCCCAACGCCGCACCCCAACATCCTCATCAGCCACATCCCCTCGTCATCCGTGATCCGTCGCATCCCCATTCCCTCGAGATCAGTCGCATCGTCATCTCCAGCTCTCACGCACAAGAGGTAGGAATTTGTGTGTACTGATTTGTTCTATTAGAGGAATGGATCAGTAGTACTTACATATGACACAGTGAAATCAGGAGGGGATTGATCGATGGTAGATCCACGCGCCGTCGTGCGGAGCGGCCGGCTGTAGCCGAGCTGGTGACTCACCTAACCTTGCCAGCCGCCAGCGCTGGCCGCCGCACGCCGTCGCCCCAGCCGCCGCTCGCGCTCCGCCCTCCGGCCTGCCTCAGCCGTCACCGCGCAGCTGTACCCCAAGACCGCACCGGCCGCCGTCCCCGCTCCGCCCTCCGGGCTGCCTCGCCGCCGCACGCCGTCTGCTAACCCAGTCATCGCCTCGGCCGCCACCTCCCCCGCACGGTTCCATCGCGACCCCCGTCCCAGTATTTGTTGCCTTGCTGCTGTGCTTAGAACAGAACATGGCTTACAGGGTGTTAGTGGGCTAGTGCCTATATGGGATAGTGTTAAACTGCTGCTGGTGCCTGGCGGCGTCGCAGATTCGGTGACATATTCTCGGTAATATTGAGCAATTGACGTGCACGATTCACATGTGTCTGGATCCATATGGGTCCACACATCAGTGACTCAATATCACCGAGAATGTTACGGAGCAATGTCATCGAATCTATGTCCGTCTGGTGGTGGATGAGTTGGCTGCCGCCGTATTTGTGTTGACTGTTTTTCAGTTTTTATGCATATATTTTGAACCATATTTTTTTCTGTACATAAATTATTATGGAATTTGCTTGTTCAACAGAATCCCTATGTGAACTCGTTAATAATTTAACCAAAGAACAAATCGGTGTAGTTAAATATCTTGGTCTTGAGTATATTTTGCAAATAAAAGAGATACAGCTACGTCCATCGTTATTGAAATATATAATAAGTAGGTACAATAAAGAAAGTGAATCTTTTAATATTGGAGGTAACAGTTTAAAATAAACGATATAGATGTATATTTAATATTAGGGATTCGGCCAAACACCGAAAAATATTAAAACACAGCCCACCAATAATGCATTAGTGAAGAGATATACCAACAATAAAAATGGGAAGATTTTTATCAAATATTTACTTAAAGAAATAAATGATAGCAAGGACACAGGTGACCATTTTATTAGAATGTTTATGCTATATTTGCTTGGAACATTATTAGCACCCACATCATGAGAAGAAGTCCCAACGTCATATTTGGGTATTTTACAAGATACCTTGGTCATAAAAAACATTAACCGGAATGAGTTCACATTGAGATTTTTAATGGACAATGTCAAAAGCGTGATCGCTGCACATGGAACAAGCAAGTGTGGATATAAAAAATAGCCACGTGAAAATTTAGTCCTGGTTCACCACACTACAACTTTTATTTTACATATATATATCCGATTTATTCAAAATAATTTGTGTATATTATAGATTTAGTATTGGGAGCGTATCCGAATGATACAATCCGACACCATGTATGACAAGCCTGTTGATGACACGATGGGACAGGAGAGTAGCTTTACAAAGAGACAAATATGATAGGTCTCATGGTTATGGTGTACGGAAGGTATTTTTAGTACTTATATTTTCTGTTGAAAAAAGTAATAATATTTTTTGTCAAATCAATTTATTTTTTTAATGAATTCCACTTTTGCAGGTTATCATGGATATGGCGGGTGCGTCTGGCAAACCATCGCGGTCTTTGGAAGAGCTATTAACTGCTGTCAATGGTATTAAGGTAATGTTTATGCGTATATTACAAATTATAAAAAATATTTAAATTATATTTTACACAATAAATTTAGTTTGCAAATATTGCACCGTAATCTAAGCATTGTTATTTAATTATTATATTTTTTTACCGTTGTTCCTTAATATGACAACTAAATCTTTATTTTTTCAGGAGCAAAATAACCAAATTTTAAGTTCATTGCGGGCGATGGATTCTAGAATTGTCGACACGACAGGAAAAGTGTCGATACTAGAGAAAACAATAGCTACATGGATTAAAAAAAATAATGATTAGAAAAATATTTTCCCAGGTAGGACATAATACAGTACTCTTAGTTACATTTCCAGATGTTTTCATTGTTTAATTTAATTATAATTACTTATTGTACATGTCACGCAGGGAGATGTGGATGTTTTCAGGCGGAAAATTCTGGTTGAGTTGCTGTTTTCAACGAAAAATATCGTTCAAGATCCATCCAAGGAAATTAAGGATTTGTTAGATTCACTTTGAATCCAACGTGCCTACAGCCTGCAACTCCCTTTTTTCTCTTTAGTAAACACAGGACATCTTTATTTTTTTTAGGAGGGAGTCAGAATAAATACTCAATTGTAATAACACGAAGTGCATGTTGCATTTCATTTATTACATTAGACTTCGTTATTTATTTGGTTATTTTCTGGAACAACCAGACAACCGATTCCAGCTGTGTCACTTTGCAGAACCTTTTGTTTTTCTGAATTCAACTACTCTCTTTTGATTTCTTCAGTACTGTCATGCTGCATATGCCTATGCGTGGGTAAAAATAATTTTACTGTGCTATGTGAACCTCTACATTTATACGGCCAGATCTCAGATGACAAACTACCAATTCATATATATTACCTGTAATAATGGAAGCAAACAAAGAATGTGCACTGTAATTATGTTGACAACCAGATTCTGTAGCAAATTCTGCACTCCAGATTTTTTTTTTCTGTACTCCAGATTTTTCAGTTTACTCCAGAATTGGTGGAGTCAATTCTGTACTCCAGATCTTTTCAATTTACATCACTCAGTGCATAATTTATACTGGTAGCAAATTCTGTAGTACATTCGTTTTGGAAAACAAGATGAAGCTTCTGAAAAACCAAGACAACTCTCAAAAGTCAAAACACTAATCAAACCAACCATGTCTATTTCAAAGGTTTGATAACTAGCAGAGTAGCATATATTTAACCAACACATGAGAAGATGACCAATTAATCATCTAAATGTACAGCGTGAGAAAATGCCAGCTAGTTATGAAATTAAACATCTAAGTACTAGATAGAGAGAACTGAAGTTCTTTTGTGGTCATGAATCAATCCAGATTGCATAAACCATTAAGCAACATACAAATACCATGAAGTTCTGCTAATATAAACTAATCTGAGATACAATTTCCAGGTGGCACCAACCATTTCGAATTGGCACCAACCAGGTGGCTTTGTGCTTGCTATTTGAGAATAGTAAAATAGAATTGAGACAAGCTTGAATGCATGTATACACAAATAATTTCAGCCACAAAGAAAGCTGCCCGGTCTTCTAAAAGAACCAAACAGAGAGAATGAACACTACGATCATCACTCCAAATGCACAGGTTGCAATTTGCTACTAAATCACCCTAAGCTCTTCAGCAACAAGATCGATGTCGGCAATATGGCTGACTTCATTTAATTCAACCTGGTCGTACAAAAGAAAAAAAACATAATTAACCAAATCTGGGTGCATTGGAATCCACAACCTTGATATGGAAGGATACTACAGGAACCTGAATTTTGAGTCACCTCCCAGCATATATTCTCAGAACAAGTAAGAAAATTCATTTTACCTTATTTATTGTGTTCATAACAAATGATAGCAAGGTTAGTGATAATTCAGCAGCTTCTTGCAATTTTCCTGCAATAACCAAGACTAACTCTTATTTCTAGCAAGTATATAGTAGCTGTACAGAAATGTACAACATCAGATAAGAACTTACTCTTCTTTCTTTGCATCTGGACAACGACGAATGTCATGGCCTGGTTGGTGACAAACACTACATAATCTCGTCCTTTGCTCATCCCATCCTTCCACTCTCCTTGGTGCACCCTTGGTGGCTACACATTTGGGATCTAGAACAGGTCCTTCAACATTATGTGTTGTTTTATTAGGCTCTTCAACACATGTGTGCTTCTTGCTGGCTGCATTGGAAGAACTTTTCCTTATGAGGTCTTTCCTATTTAATAGTTGGCTGTCGATGTATTCATTCACCTCCCCAAACACGTTAACGCTGTTGTCTCTCTGTCCAAACATGCACATCACTTTTTCGAACAGATGGAAGTCCACCTTTTGCATTCTTTGAAAGCCGCTGCAGCACACAGCATTTTGGAATTTCCTTCTCCAAATGCTTCAATACACGGAAAATATGCTTGCAAGGGATCCCTTCACGCTCCATTTTTTTTAAGCCCCTTACGGGGTGTATATTATAAAAAAGAGAGCAGAAATTTAATTACAAGAGTTCACGAAGAAGCGGGGAGGGGGGTTACAACGAGATAATCGTCATGGAGGACGCTTTGCCTAGACAATCAGGCTACATGATCAATGCACACTCCATCTTTCAACAGATGCACCGAATATCGTCGCTAGATACACTGCGAGTGTAATTAACATAGCAATTGTTCACACTTTTTCCCTCTGAAGTCACCATGTAACACTCACCCTGCCCATCTTGTACTACATCAATTTGAAGACCATCCAACTTTTGCAACTCTTTTTGAACTAGATCAAAATTTGCAGATGTGAAAATATGCCTCACCGACTCTTCAAGTTCATGACTATCAGTGATAGCCGCGGACCATGATTGAGATGCTTTGGAATCAAGATCGGCCTCTCTTTCACGCAATTCAGAAACATATACCTCGTAATGCTCGACCAAACCAACCAAAGACATGTAATAGTCTAGATGCCTATGAAGGCATGAATTTAGGCTCTCACTCCACTGGTTGCTTTTCATGCCCAAAAAATATTTGTCAGCTAGGAAAGCAGCAGCCCACAATTTTCTCTTTCTATACATCCTTTTTTAACCAACCTTGGTTCCTATTGGTTTGGTACTTTGAAACAAAACTCTTCCACTTCTCTTCGAACTCAGACTATGAGCAGGCATCATATATAGAGAACTTAAATATGTTAATATATGAGAAATGAAGATGCTTGATGATACCTTTCTCGATATGCCAAGAGCATACACGATGATTGGTTTCCGGAAGCATCTGGCGGATTGCTTTCATCATAACATTGTCACTATCAGTTATTATAGACTTCGGTTTCTGCTCACACATTGCTCTCAAGAAGACATGAAGCATCCAATTATAAGATTGAACACATTTGTCAGACACAATACCACATGCAAAAACTGTAGTTTGACGATGGTGGTTGAGCCCAACAAAGGGAATAAATGGCATGTTGTATTTGTTCATCCGTTGTGTGCTATCGAACACAACAACATCACCAAACGATTGATAGTCCATGCGAGACTGAGCGTCGCACCAAAAGAGATTTTTGAGACAACCTTCTTTATCAACTTGGTACTCATAGAAAAAATAAGGATCCATGTGATGCCTTTTCTTCATAATATCTAAAGCAGCATTCGCATCGCCTTCCAAAATTCTGTCCCTCTTGTATCTTGATGAGTAATTGTACAAGTCTTTTTTGACAAATCCCACCTTATCATATCCTCCATATTTGGACTTCATGACCTTCATAATTACATTCTTTCGAATACTAATAGATTCTATCGTTTGTATTTCAGATTTCTGGAATTCCTTAATTTTCCTATGGGACCGAAGAAATGGAGTCTTGTCATGGCTTGTCAGTGAGTGATTATGCTCATCAACAAAATTGTCCACAAACCATACACCACGTTGCTTATCAAGCTTTATGCTAAGATTAGCACGACAATTCATCCGAGTTAGTGCTCTTTCCCTTCTTACACGATCCTCGGTATTTATCTTACTGGTTTCTCGAATACCTTCCTTCGAGCAAACATGACGTCTATAATGGACATTTCCCACTCTTTTTTCCCGCCTCACAATGTCCTTTCTCACACTAAAACCTTTCTTTTTAGCATAGGTATTGTAAAAGTTGTAACCATCATCCTCAAACTGAAAATTCATCTGAATTATGTTCCAATATTCATCTAGAGCTACATTCTCTTCCTCAATGTTATGGAACATGGAGTGACTACTACTAGGATCATGAGACTGAGAATCGTTATTGTTTCCCTGTCATTAAAATTTGTTCACCCCATTACTATGAGCTAATATTATTTGGCATAGTTAAATTGTAAGGTTGCAAATAAAACAGAAGCATTCACATGTGCATAACATTACAATGGATATATAGGTGATTTTAAAAAAAAATCTACATAGCTTTCACACTAATAACAGCAGAACATAGTGCGATATTTGTTTGGTTTCCTTGGTGTAGAGTCATCATCTGTACTAGAAGAACCATCCTTGTACAAGTCACTTGAACAATTCATGCCATATTCACTCTGATCTTCAATGCTTACTCCAAGCAATTCACTCATCCTATCAAATAAATTCCATTCTATTATTTAAACAGAAATCCAAAACTGCAAAAGATCGGTTTAATCTATCAAGTTCTCTCTTAATTTTTCAAATGACATGCCATTAAGCAGGGGTGGGCATTTTTTTTCTCAAAAACCGACTACCAAACCGAACCAACAACACGCCAACAACACAGGAGTCATCTGCTCTTCTTTGGTGACTTCACGGGCATTGTTTTTACTTCTTTCTTAATTTCTTGCTTCTCTTCTCATTGACTGACTATTCTGCTTTCTTTTCTTTGGATGATGCTTTAGAAATTTTTGCAAAAAAAATGTCTGCACTCCCAAGTCCAAGGCTTTTGTGCCCAAGCCTAATAACCCCAAGTCCTAAAAATTATGTTTGTATCAGGAGATATTGTTTTACTAGGACTAGGAGTTGGAACATGGGTCTTTGCTAATCTTCATTAACTTCTATGCTTTTCAGATTTGGACGTTACCTGCAGGTTGTGCCATGCTGAATTTGGTGGGTAGCTAATTTGCAATCAACTAATGAAGTCATTTTTCTGGCCAAGTATTTAACTCAGTTTCATGTGAAGCTGTGACCGAGAGTTTGCTTTTGCTGTATTTAACAAAGACATTGAAGTTAATCAAGATTAGCAAAGACCATGTTAATCAAGTATTTAACTCTTAGCTTTAGTCCTAGTACTGTAAAGTTCTATTGGAGTTTGATCGGGATAAATTAACTAGTTATATAAGCTTTTATGTGTTTGGTTTTCCATTTTAATTTTTCGCACTTCTTGCAGATTGCTTACTAGTGTACGTATCTAACAAGCGGTGACAGTATTACATGTAGGTTTAGCATAGAAAAGAAAAGGTAATGCAACAAAGTTTATAGCTTCAAAAATTTCAGAATTCAAAAGCGCTGGTCGGAGGAGGACAGGGAGGAAGCCGCCGGTGGAAGGAGGGGGCGGCGCTGGGAAAGGGGACGGCGTCGAGGGGCCTGCTCGCGGAGGAAAAGAGGGGCGGCACGGAGGAAGGGGACGACGCCGGCAGACCTGCTCACCGGAGGAAGGGGACGTCGCCGGCGAACCTGCTCGCCAGAGGAAGGATGGGGGCGACGGTCGGTGCTGCGTGCGTGGTGAAGAACGTGCGTTCTTCGGTTTTTGGGCTGGGTTGGGCTGAAGGGTTTTCAAGGACAAAACTGCCCCTAAGTAATGAGTTTTACAACCATACTTATATTTTAATCTGAACCATTGATGCGCTTTAATTTTCGTGTAGGTTTTTATTCGTGAAGCATAGAAGCACATCTCGTTTCCTTTAACAATCCCATAAAATTCATGTGTTCCGAAGAGCCCCTAAATATCTTTTTAAAAATCTTTCACTTGGAGATAACTTTAAGATTGAAACATTCTTTTGAATAATTTTCTATTAGAAAATTACGTTGGAAAAAAATCTTCTATATCACTAATACAAATATTCATTCAGTTTAAATTTATTGCAAACATATGAGAAAACCTACTACTATAAAAGTTTGCAACTATAGATGGCCAAATGGGCGGGCTAGGCTGGCACGGCCTAGACACGGTCGGGCTCGTGCCGAAGTCTGTCGGGCCGACACGACCCGATCAACATGCCGGGCCGTGCCGGGCCGGCCCACGGGCGACACCGGCGGCCTAGGCATGGCCCAATACCACTTGGGCCGTGCCGGGCTGGCCCGAAGGCATGATGGCCCATCGTGCTTTTTTAAAAAATAAGTCTATATTTCACCCCCTCACTTATTTGGGCTGTTAAAATAAGCCTATTTTTCTCCCTTTTCTTTGGGCTGTGTTATATATGGCTAGAATAAGTCTATTTACATACTTCTTTTTTTAGGCTAGGCCTTATATAAATAGATTAAGTGTATTTAAGATCCCTAATATTTTTTTATTGAATCGGGTCGTGCCGGGCCAGCCCACCATGCCGAGGGTGCAGCCCAGGCATGGCCCAACCGTCGGGCCGGGCCGGCCCAAGCCCGACACCGATCGGACCGTGTCGTGCTTGGGCCGGGCCACGACGCCGTGCCTTGGCCGGGCCATCGGGCCTCAGGCCTTATGGCCAACTATATTTGCAATGGTGCCACCATTGCTGACAGGTGGGTCCTGCCCCTCCCTCCACTCCCCCATCCCTCGCCTCCCTCGCAGCCTGCAGGCAGCTCCCTCCGCCGCCCGGAGCACCGCCCCCATGGCGTCGCGCGTCAACTTCGCGCAGCGCACCCGCACGCAGTTCGTGCCCTCCTCGGGGGTGAAGCGGAGGATGCCATCGCCGCCCCATGTATCAGTCTCGTCGGAGTCGTCCGACGGGTTCCCGCCGGAACCGCCTTTGGCCGCCGCGAACGGCAAGAGGCAGTGCGTGGAGGAGGAGATGAACGGCGCGGACAGCAGCAACCACACGCAGGCCCTGCGCGAGCTGGCGGAGGCGATCCGCCGGTTCGGCGAGGTGTACGAGCGCGTGGAGTCGGCAAAGCAGGAGCAGGAGCTCCGGATGGAGCGAGACCGCCTTGAGGCTGCCCACGAGCTGGAAGACCAGCGTGTCCAGTTCTTTCTCAATATGCAGATGGAGCTCTCCAAGGCCAACTCTGCCACCGCAGCCACAGCTGTTGCTGCTGATGTCAATGGCACCAGGAGAACTGCAGTGGCCACTGACGTCGGTACTAGCAGCAATCACCATGTTCGATACCGCTTTCAACTTTCAAGGATAGCGGTATGCACCGCCACATTCCACAGCAGCCACAATACAGCGAGAACAATGTCGTCGATGCCGACAGAGGCACCGGGAACGGTAGCGACACCGACAACAAAGAAGATGAGGACGAGAGCTAGTAATGGCACCTGGACATCAATTCAAGAATTCGATTTGTATGATTGTATCAGTTAATTGGCATTGTCCTGGTTAGAATTACTCCCGGTTAGGATGTCCTGGGAGCGACGAATGACATCTGAGTATTAGTTAGCATCGTATTAGCAACAAGGAATAGCATAGTTATGCTAAGTGCCCCCCTGTTGGTGTTGTGTAACTTTTAGCTGCTTGTTTTATGCTTGTGATGTGGTCATGTGTTCTGAGCTCTGATGCAACTGTTAATCAAATGGGCTAGGCCCAATTAAAATTGATTAAAATTTCACTAGCCCATAATGAATGGTAAAGATAATAATATCACCTTTGAGATTTAAAGTGGAGAAGCTCAACTTAAATAGAGAGGTTAGTGAGACTCTCCGTTGACTGGTTGAGGCGGTAGGAAGACCACCACGCGCGCGAACCCCTATGATTGCGTAACGTCCGCAGCGATAATCGCACGATTTGATTGCGCGGTAATCACGTAACGGAATCGCGGGATCAGGGGGGCGGATTCGGGTTTCCATATTTTCTCCTTCCCGAGGCAAGAACGGCTCTTCTCCATTCTTTTGCTCCTCCCTGGTTTTCTCGAGTTCTTGCGATACCTCTCTGGGTCCCCGGTTCTGTTCTCTTGCGCGCACGAGAATTCAGAATGAGCAAGCCTCCGGAACCGCTCTCGCTAGAGTACCTGCTCGGGTAGGCGAGTGCTAAGGTTTCATGGGAGTGCGTTTGCATGACTGCTCATTGCATCATGTCGATTGACGAAACGGGAGCGGGAGCGGTGCCGCCCACGGCGGCGGCGCCAGTGGCGCGCACGGCGACGGCGGCAATGTCAACGGGAACAACAACACCAACGGAGGCAGTACTGTCTCAAACACCAGCGGAGGACCATTTTTAGGGTATACCGCATTCTCCTCCGTTCTGTTTATTGTTTTACAATGCCTGTTAGCAATGGTTTCATTGCTATATCATGATCATATGGATGCTTGTGCTTATTATAAATTAAGCATGCTGCTACATGTTCTGTTCCTAATTTTTTAGATTATTCCCTATGATTGTCATGCCTATTGTTTTATTATTTTGGATTAAAATATGCCGAAATGTGACCATATTTCCAACAATCTAAAAACCTTATAGTTCCTTTTCGGTAGTTGGTTTTGCTGCTACTTTGAAACCGCATGCATTTGATGGTTCAAATTATAAAATATGGAAAGCACGTGCACTGTTATGATTGATAGCCATGCAATGCTTCTTTGTCTCACGAGACAAACCGACCGAAAGGCCTCTCCACTTGAGGAGGAGGCCAAATTTGAGTCGGCGAATTGCCTGTTTCGTGGGACATTGATCAGTGTACTAGCCGACAACATATTGGACGTGTATATGCACATGCCTTCGGGGAAGGAGATGTGGGATGCACTTGAGGCCAAGTTCGGTGTTTCCGATGCTGGCAGCGAGCTGTATGTCATGGAATAGTTCTATGACTACAAAATGGTCGATGACCATTTTGTAGTGGAACAGGCTCATGAGATTCACATGCTGGCAAAGGAACTTGAGAATAACCGCTGTGAATTGTCTGACATTTTTGTGGCTGGTGGCATTATTGCCAAACAGCCACTCTCTTGGTCAGATTTTGCTACTTCTCTAAAACATAAGAGACAAGAGCTCAGTGTTACTGATCTCATTGTTTCATTGGGTGTTGTGGAGAAGGCAAGGGCAAAGGACAGCCAAGGCAAAAAGTTAGAGGGAGGTTCTAGCGCCAAGTTGGTGAAGAAGAACCCTCATGCATCCCACAACAACAAGAAGAAAGTCAAGCCTGACGTCAAACCAAACGCCATTACTGCCTTTAAGAAGAAAGGCAAGGGAAAGGCCAAGCGTGACTGCTTTGTGTGCGGTAAACCTGGGCATTGGGCCAAGAACTGTCCTGATCACAAGGACAAGAAGGCTGTCACCATGGTCATTAGCGAGGGCGAGGAACATCGGGGTATGGTAATCTTTTACCTACTGTTTTCTCTGTTTTTCATTCACCTGATTGGTGGATTGATACTGGTGCTAATATTAATGTGTGTGTTGACATTTTCCTATTTTCTTCTTACCAGGTTGGGAGAGGTTCCTCCTTGTTGATGAAAACGGGTCACTTGCGGCTGATCATGGTGTTGGTACGATCGATCTGAAGTTTACTTCGGAAAAAAACCGTGCAACTCAAGAACGTGCAGCATGTCCCTTCAATAAAGAAGAATCTAGTTAGTGGCTCTCTACTGTGTAGAGATGGTTTTAGACTTGTGTTTGAGTCCAATAAATGTGTTGTTTTTAAGTATGAAACTTTTATTGGTAAAGGCTATAACAGCGGAGGCATGTTCTGCTTTTCTCTGGATGATATGTGTAATAATAAAGTTGTGAATCATATTTGTGAGAATGATGAGTCCAATGTGTGGCATTCGCGACTCTGTCATATGAATTTCGGTTGTATGATGCGCTTAGCCAACATGAGTTTAATTCCAAAATTTACTTTAGCCAAAGGTTCTAAGTGTCATACTTGTGTTCAGTCGAAATAACCTCGCAAGCCTCACAAGGCAGCAGAGGTGAGGAATTTGGCACCTCTAGAACTTGTTCGTTCAGATTTGTGTGAAATGAACAGTGTGTTGACTAAAGGTGAAAAGAAATACTTTATGACATTGATAGATGATTGCACTAGATTTTGCTATGTGTATTTGTTAAAATCAAAAGATGAAGCACTGCATTACTTTAAGATTTATAAGGCTGAGGTAGAAAACCAACTAGAGAGGAAATTTAAACGGTTGAGGTCTGATAGAGGTGGAGAGTATTTTTCCAATGAGTTTACATCCTTTTGCGAAGAGCTTGGAATTATGCATGAGAGGAGGACTCCCTATTCACCCCAGTCAAACGGGGTAGCCGAAAGAAAGAACCGCACTCTAACTGAAATGGTGAATGCCATGTTAGATACTGCGGGATTATCTAAGGAATGGTAGGGTGAGGTAATTTTGACTGCTTGTCATGCCCTGAATAAAATTCCAATGAAGCATAAGGAAGTAACACCATTTGAGGAATGAGAAAAGAAGAAGTTAAATATCTCCTATTTACGCACATGGGACTGTTTGGCAAAGGTGAATGTACCTATTGTCAAAAGGCGAAAACTTGGACCAAAAACCGTTGATTGTGTGTTCCTTGGTTATGCTATCCACAGCGTGGGTTATAGATTCGTAATAGTAAACTCTGGTATACCAGACATACGTGTAGGTACAATTTTTAAGTCTAGAGATGCTATATTTTTTTAGAATGAATTTCCCATGAAGAGTACACCTAGCACTTCTAGTCATGAACCTATTGCATCCCATGAGCACTTTGAAATGATAGAACACGATAATCAAACTGTTGAGGAAAATCCCGAGGAGAATAACATTGTAGATACTCGAAAGAGTAAGAGACAAATGATTGCAAAATCTTTTGGAGATGACTACATTGTATATCTCATAGATGATACTCCAAGAACCTTAGAAGAGGCATATTCATCTCCTGACGCTGACTATTGGAAGGAAGCAGTACACAGTGAGATGGATTCTATTATGTCTAACGGTACTTGGGAAATCGTTGAGCGTCCATATGGGTGCAAGCCTGTTGGATGCAAAAGGGTTTTCAAGAAAAAGCTTAGGCCTGATGGTACAATTGGAAAGTACAAGGCAAGGCTTGTGGCCAAGGGTTATACCCAGAAGGAAGGCGAGGACTTCTTTGATAGTTACTCACCAGTTGCTCGCTTGACCACTATTAGGGTACTGTTATCTCTGGCAACCTCTCATGGTCTTCTCGTCCATCAGATCGATGTTAAGACAGCTTTCCTAAACGGAGAGTTAGAGGAGGAGATATATATGGATCAACCAGATGGCTATGTACTAGAAGGTCAGGAGGGAATGGTGTGTAAATTGTTGAAATCCTTGTATGGCCTCAAGCAAGCACCTAAGCAATGGCATGAGAAGTTTGATACAACACTCACATCTGTTGGCTTTGTTGTGAATGAAGCTGACAAATGTGTGTACTATCGCTATGGTGGGGGAGGGGGAGTAATCTTGTGTCTATATGTCGATGACATTGATCCTTGGAACTAGCCTCAATGTGATTGAGGAGGTCAAGGACTTTCTGTCCAAAAGCTTTGAAATGAAGGACTTGGGAGTGACTGATGTTATTCTTAACATTAAGCTACTGAGAGGAGATGAGGGTGGGATTACACTTGTGCAATCTCACTATGTGGACAATGTCTTGAGTCGCTTCGGGTATAGTGACTGCAAGCTAGCTCCTACTCCTTATGATCCCAGCATGGTATAAAGGAAAAACCGAAGGATAGCAAGGGATCAGTTGAGATACTCCCAAATCATTGGCTCATTGATGTACTTAGCTAGTGCAACAAGGCCTGACATCTCATTTGCTGTTGGCAAACTGAGCCAGTTTGTTTCAAATCCGGGAGATGATCACTGGCGGGCTCTAGAAAGAGTCATGCGCTATCTAACGGGGACAATGAGTTTTGGAATTCACTATACTGGGTACTCAAAAGTACTAGAAGGGTATAGTGACTCCAACTGGATATTTGATGCTGATGAGATAAAGGCCAGAAGTGGATATGTGTTTACACTTGGAGGTGGCGCTGTTTCCTGGAAGTCTTGCAAGCAGACCATCTTAACGAGGTCAACAATGGAAGCAGAACTCACAGCACTGGATACTGCCACAGTTGAGGCCGAGTGGCTTTGTGAGCTTCTGATGGACTTGCCGGTGGTTGAAAAACTAGTACCAACAATTCTAATGAATTGTGATAATTAAACCGTCATTATTAAGGCGTACAATTCAAAGGACAACATGAAGTCATCTAGGCATGTAAAAAGAAGACTGAAGTCTATCTGAAAATAAAAAAACTCCAGAGTGATAGCACTGGACTATGTCCAGACAGCTAAAAACCTGGCAGATCAGTTTACCAAGGGACTATCACGTAATGTGATAGACAATGCATCGAGGGAAATGGGCTTGAGACCCACTTAAAGTTGCACAATAGTGCTAATCTATCCATTGTGATCGGAGATCCCGTGAATTTGGATGGTGAGACAAGCTATTGTATAACTGAGAGAAGAGACCCTTAAAAGGGCTCATTTCCAGAGTGTATTTCTCTTCTACTCTGTATGATAGGATGGCTTATGCTTTAATGTGATTCGAGTGGCTTTTCTCAAAGTAGAGATGTTGACCTACAGAACATCTTAGAAGGAACACACCTATATTAGTTCGACTGCTAGTCACGGTCTATGATATTTGGGTAATCTCTAGATACTCATGAAAGAGTCTAGAGTTTAACACATATACTCCAAACAAGAGGGGATGTAGATGACAATCTAGTATTAGTAAAGGTTCTGAGTGAAACCTGACCGCACAATACTGATAATTCAAGGCATAGTCCATTGTTCAATTGTGGTCTGATGTAGCTCTTTACCTAGGTGAAAGTTCAACTTAACAGTCTTCACCGAAACACTGGTACAATAAACAAGATAAGTCTGGAGAACTTTTCTTATGGGCTATGAAATTTGTTGGGGATTGTTAATCAAATGGGCTAGGCCCAATTAAAGTTGATTAAAATTCCACTAGCCCACAATGAATGGTAGAGACAATAATACCACCTTGAAGATTTAAAGTGGAGATGCTCAACTTAAATAGAGAGGTTAGTGAGACTCTCTGTTGACTGGTTGAGACGGTAGGAAGACCGCCACATGCGCACGCGTGCGCCGGCCGGCCGGACGTCCGGTCCGGGACGTGGCGCGGCGCGGTGTCGGCGTCGGCTCGTCCAGCCGCTGCGCCCGCCCCTTTCTTTTACAACGGCTCGGAATTGAAGGAAAGAATATTCGAACCCCCGTGATTTCGTAACGTCCATAACGATAATCGCGCGATTTGATTGCACGGTAATCTCCTCGTGATTGCATAACGTCCGTAGCGATAATCGCACGATTTGATTGCGCGGTAATCACGTAACAGAATCGCGGGATCGGGGGGGGGGGGGGCGGCGGATTCGGGTTTCCATATTTTCTCCTTCTCCTTCCCGAGGCTAGAACAGCTCTTCTCCATTCTTTTGCTCCTCCCTGGTTTTCTCGAGTTCTCGCGCTACCTCTCTGTCTCCTCGGTTCTGTCCTCTTGGGCGCACGAGAGTTCGGAACGAGCAGGCCTCCGGAACCCCTCTAGCTAGAGTACCTGCTCGGGTAGACGGGTGCTAAGGTTTTTGGGGAGTGCGTTCGTACGACTGCTCACTGCATCATGTCGACTGATGAAAACGGGAGCGGGAGCGGTGGCGCCCACGGCGGCTATGGTGCACACGGCGACGGTGGCAGCGCGCACGGCGACGGCGGCAACGTCAACAGGAACAATAACACCAACGGAGGTAGTACTGCCTCAAACACCAGCTGAGGGCCATTTTCAGGGTATACCGTATTCTCCTCCGTTCTGTTTATTGTTTTACAATGCCTGTTAGTAATGGTTTCATTGCTATATCATGATCATATGGATGCTTGTGCTTATTATAAATTAAGCATGCTGCTACATGTTCCGTTCCTAATTTTTAGATTATTCCCTATGATTGTCATGCCTATTGTCCTATTATTTTGGATTAAAATATACCGAAATGTGACCATATTTCCAACAGCAACTACCATGGAGAATACGACATCGGTTGTAACCTGGTTATGTGACCAATGTTAATATTATCTGTGTTTGTTATTGGAAATCAGGATCATTGTCCTGAACCTTGTAACTGCTGAGATATGCTCCATCAGTGCTTGAATTTTCGCTTGCTGGGTGATTCAGAGTAGCTGCTGCTATGACTCATGAATCCTGAATTGTACCTTACTGTGAACTTATTATGGTAGAAATTGAGCTGGTTATGTTGCATGTGCTCCCATGACAGGGTAGGATTTAGCTGGGATGGGGAAGAGCCTGACAGAACAATTATGGGCAGTGGGCACCCAAGTATACTTTACAAGCGTCATCGAATGGATGTAAGCATGTACTCCACATAAGAAGATGCTCCAGACGTTATGTTTGCGGCATCCCAATGTGAGATTGGATTCAGATGCCAACCTAATCCCTGAGCACTTATGCGGATCCTGCTGGTGATCTGGTGACAACAACAGGAGGTGAATGGAATGGCAATGGTGCTTTTGTATCGCCTGTCGTAGCAGCCTAGCAGAAAAATGGTGTATGCACAGTGCTGTGAACGAAGAAAATTGCAAGATTTACAGCCAAAATTGAGTTTAGATTAATGCAAGGGACAACCAAATGTGGTAACGTTGCATGCGAGTTTGGCTTGAGTGAAGGAGTAAATAACAGAGCATACCACATCATCTTTCTCTCTCCACTCAGTTTTCATATAAGTACGGTTGATACAGTTTCTTTAGTGTTGGGCCAAATGGGTCGTGGGCTTTAGGGGGAGGGGTCAAAAACAACAAAAATGGTTCACTAAGTCTATTTTTGGCCTTTTTGGACAGGATTGGAATTTTCTTTTATTTTTTAATATACTGTGCATATTCAGTATATATATGTATTTTTTTCTAAAAATCTTGGATATGCATCTGAATACCCATGAATTACGGTGGGCCCGCCCCTGCCCTCGCTCAACCAGCTCGGTCTCCCCAGCCACCCCTCGACCGCCGCCGCCGTCTCCTCGCCTTCCCGCCGGCGTGCTTCCCTGCGTGACGCCACCATCCCCGACCTCCACCCCACCGGCCTCATTAGGGTTGGCAATGGGGCAGGTCAGGGCCGGCTGGAGAGGAGAGGAGAGAGTAGAGAGGATAGTTGAGAGGAGAGGAGACTGACCTAGGTTCCTGGCCGCCAGTGTGGGGAGGAGTCATGGGCTCGACTGTCAGTGTGGAGAGGCGGTGGCATCTAGGCTCCTGGCCACCGGGTAGGGAGGCGTCGCCGACGTGGGGAGGAGGCAGCAGGAGAGGAGAGGAGACTGACCTAGGTTCCTAGCCGCCGACATGGGGAGGCGCCGCCAGCGTGGGAATGAGTCCTAGGCTCGGCTATCGGTGTCGGAAGGTGACGGCGACGTCCTGGCGACAAAGTCAATGAGGGGTCGGCACCGGCTAGCAAGGAGGCAGTGGCGGCGGTGGCAGCGTGGGCTAGAGTGGAGGTGAGGCGGTGCGGGCTAGAGGAGAGGCGACGGCGGTGGTGGCAGCGTGGGCTGGAGTGGAGGTGAGGTGGCTCGGGCTGGACGGGAGGGGACCGGCTGCCGACGATGGGAGTAGGAAGTGAGGGGCCATGCGAAGCGGCGCACGGGCGGTTGGGCGTAATAGAGATCTCGGGAAATCACTCTCCTATATAATGGAGTTATGATAGTATTGTGGTGAATGTGCTTTTTTTATGATTTAAGCTATTTTGTATCATTTACATATAGTATGAAGTTGTTCATATGAATTGTTTTCCTTTTACGACAGACGGGCACTCAAGTAGTAAAATTGATGAATCCAAGCATCGGTCTGCAAATTTATGTAAGCCCACGTGGGTCCGCTAGATTAAGCGGCATATTTCCACTCACGGAAGTTAATATGAGAAGTCCACAATTAAAAACGAAAAAGAATCGAACCAGTGGCAGTTATCAGAAGTGTTCGTAATACCTGACGCATTTATGTATGCTCAGAATTCTAACAATCAAATGCTCACTCCTGGTTCAAATTTTAGGCACGTACCAGAGAGACATGCAAGAAAATTGACAATTGTGTAGATCATCCTACAACACACCAACTAATTTTATTATTCATCCATCGTTCTTCAAATTTGACGACTAAAATTAATCAACTTTGTAAAATCAGACGGTTAGAACATATTCCATATCGACTTTCTATATATATCAGAGACTTTCTAAATTATAAATTATATTACCAACTATAGAGTATATATATAAGAAAGTACATTTCCAATTAGAAATAAGACAAACACTTTCTTATATATTAAATATTTAATATAAAACTAAATATATAATTTATAGTTAGAAAGTTTCTATAAATATGCACCATATAAATTTAAAATCGAAGCTCAATCACAATATTAGCGTGACACGAAACACCATTAGAACACCAACAATGATCCCAATAAAATAAAGCATGTGTTCATCAACATACCATAGTTGTGCTCATCGTCACATCGATGACTCTAGACCAGGGTTCTCCTTACCGTTCTTCCCGTGAAAACCACGGTACCACGGTCCCGCGGATCCCGCAAGGTAACCGCAAAAACCATAATGAATTTGAGAACAAAAATTTAAATTCAAAACCGTGCGGTTACCACGCAGTTTTGCACGGTTACCATGTAACCACGGTAAGTTCTTGCTAAAATAGCGTATGAGAACGGCGAAAACCGTGGTTTCCCGCGCGGTTTTTGCAGCCGAAACCGCGGTTACCGTGAGAAAACCGCGGTTACCGCGAGAAAACCGTGGGTGTTATGTCAAATGCAAAAAAACATTAAAAATCTTAAAAAATACATGAAAAATAGGAAAATATTTTGTGACTATATTGTGAGTTGTGACATAGGAAAAATAGGAAAATGAACATGTTTTAGGAAAACAAGAAAAATTTTCACATGACCTTTTTTAAATTCTTGATATTGCAATATACAAACATACACCTGTCAGATCCACATTGACCAAATAATTCACACCAATAACAGGTAACAACAACTTCATTTTGATTGCTGCGTCACAATTATACTTACTACCAATTATTACTAACGTATACGTATAATTTTTCTCCATACATATTTTCTATATATCCATCGTTGTATATTTGTATTTCAACGTTATGTACCATACTGTATAGTTTAAATTAATAATGACTTAACAATAAAATATTCTTAACCATCTTCCTATGAAATATTATTTGCAATAGGTATTTTTTAATTTTGTTTCCCGAAATTCTTGTTTATGATTTTTAATTACACTAGAAATACATTTTTTTCATGAATTTTTTTGACGAAACTACACTATATATCAACATATACAATATATATTTTTTTTATTAAATTTCCTCATTTTTTTAAATTCTCCTCAAATTTAAACTCGGTTATCGTGGCTTACCGAAGCCATGCCTTCGCGGAGGGCGCGGTTACCACGGTTACCGCGGCGGTAACCGCGGTAACGTAAACCCTGCTCTAGACCATTATTTCGGAAACCAAACGACGAAATCACTAACAATAAGATAAATAAATCTCTCGTAAATAGAAATGATTGTCCGGGTTATAAAAATATTCTGTTGGCACCATGTTTTCATATGACATAAGTAAATTTTTTGATCTATCAAAATGCTGCATCATTGCATAATATTTTTTTAATCACCAAAAGATATGTGCACCTTCTAATAATTACACATGAGAAAGATAACCAGTGAAAACATCACTAGTTATTTCGCCTTGTTAAAAACTACGTGATGTTTATCTTTAATTGAAAATAACTCATATGTTAATTATTTGCTATGTATTGTTCAATTTATTAATATTTGATTTAAATATCTTTTTATGTAATATAAGAAGACTCAGTGAAATTTGATTTTAAATTTAAACTTTAATTACTTGTTATTTGAGAGTTGCACAATTATTTTTCTTCATTTGATATATACAAACATTATCAATTTTTCATTTATTATAAGGAGACGCAAAGTTATATGGGATGCAACTCATTATAAAGTAGCTTTCATTAAATTTAGCTTTATAGGTTTAAATTTTGGGCTAATATTAGATAATGTAAATAAATTATTTAATTATAGTTGTCCTTGCAATGTGTTAGTATGATTCCATAGTTATTCTAAAGTTAATGTATCAATTTGCTGTTGCAATGTTTTTAAAATTTATATATAAATTTGGTGTTGCAAGTTCTAAAATTATTGTCCAAACTTGAAAACTTACAATTAAAATATGTTGTAGCCTATAATATATTTTTCAAAGCTAAAATACTCGTCATTTACATTTTTTTCTGCTATTTTGTCAGAGTTTATGTAGATAATCATAGTAACAAAATATTTGATAGAGAAACAACTTTGAATGTTTGGTTTATGTGATTATATTTGGAAAAAATTAGAATACTTATTTATATTACTAAATTGAATTATAGCGTTAACACACCTAGAGTACCAGTGACTTGTAAATGATACAAGAGATGACCTTGTACTATGTAAAAAAAAAAATTAGTATGTATGGAAGGACATTTCATCGCATGCATTAGCATCCGCTCGCCGTCCAGGTTTCGGTGGCCCATGCCATAGCAAATGTCATTCAATGCACTCTGTTGGGCAGATGAGCTGCAACTTTTCCTACTATTTCTGATAATTTTATCTCATAATATCACCAGATCCACCAGTCCTCCAGTGATACTTTTCCATTATAATCTGGCAATGTATCTGCAAGCTAGCTAGGACCACATCCATATCCATTTTCCCAAGAAAACTCAGCAAATGTGTGGTTGTATAGCTAATTAGGTAGCAGTAGCAGTGGTGACCATGAAGGGGATTGTGCGCCGGTGCTGTGACGAATCGAAGCTGCTGTGGCGCGTCGCCTTCCCGGCGGTGCTCGTGGAGGTGCTCCAGTTCTCCATCGGCTTCGTCACGGCGGGCTTCGTCGGCCACCTCGGGGTGGTCGAGCTCGCCGCCGTCACCGCCGTCGAGAGCATCTTGGAGGGCTTCGCTTACGGTGTCCTGGTACGTACGTACGTACGCTTGCGGCTTGCCGTCGCCACGCGCTCGCCGGCCGTCCCGGATCGCTGGCTGACGTGAGATGCGGATGCACGCGTGCAGTTCGGCATGGGGTGCGCGCTCGATACGCTGTGCGGCCAGGCGGTGGGCGCCGGCCGGCTGGAGTCGCTCGGCGTCTACGTCCAGCAGTCGTGGATCGTGTGCGGCGCCACCGCGCTGGCGCTCACGCCGGCGTACGCCTTCGCCGCGCCGATCCTGCGCTCGCTCCTCCGGCAGCCGGCCGACGTCGCCGCCGCCGCCGGGCCCTACGCGCTGTGGGCGGCGCCGCGGCTGCTTGCGCACGCCGCCAACTTCCCGCTCCAGAAGTTCTTCCAGACACAGAGCAGGGTCTGGGCGCTCACCGCCATCTCCGCCGCGGCGCTCGCCGTCCACGCCGCGCTCACCTACGTCGCCGTCGTGAGGCTCGGGTACGGCCTGCGCGGGGCGGCCGTCGCCGGGAACGTCTCCTACTGGCTGATCGACGCCGCGCAGTTCGTCTACCTAGTCTCCGGCCGCTTCCCGGAGGCGTGGAAGGGGTTCACCACGGCGGCGTTCAGCAACCTCGCCGCGTTCGTCAAGCTGTCACTCGTGTCGGCCGTCATGGTCTGGTCGGTAAAAATTACCTCGGATTTTATTATTATTTTTATTATTATCATTAATTTTACTACCTGAATAATAATTTTCTAGTTGTCAGTAATATTTTGATGACAATATTTTAATCATATTTATTTGATTTTTAATGTATCAAAAGCTTGGAGTTTTGGTACTACGCTGCATTGCTCATTCTTGTCGGTCTCCTTGAGAATGCCCAATTCCAGCTTGATATCATGTCAATTTGGTAAGTTTTACTAGTTAAACTTTACAACACCTGCAAATTATCGCAGATGCAAGCTTTGTAGAACCAATTTTGCCTTTGATTTACAGCATCAACTACGAGTTCTGGACCATGATGGTTGCACTGGGTTTCAGCGAAGCAGTCAGGTACAAACAGAAAGATTACATATAATACCCATTATATCGTACGGTCATGCCACACATTTACACATGCTGTCGTATTATACATCCAAAGTTTAGGAGCTTCTTATAGACATATGAAATAATTTTCCTTTTCTGAGATATTACTTAGTCTTATTATTCATGTACAGATGAGTGTTCAAACTTCTTACTACTTAATTAATACTTCCTCCGTAAAAAATATCGTTTATAAAAAAATTGGGCAAACTTCTAAAATTCTGACAATCAATTTCATGTTAGAATAAATTTACAATATACAGTAAGTTTGTGATATTATGATAGTACTTTTCAAACAAAATCTATGTATATTATTTGTTTTATATATAAACTAAGGATTTAAGAAATTATTGATGCTCGTTTTACAAGATTAACCAAATCTTTTTTAAAATGGCAAATACATTTAACTGGAGGGATAACTTGTATTTTTCATAATTAATCAATTTTAAGGTTTTTTGCAACAAGTACTGACAGTTACATGAATTAGTTTATGGCTTCACAAATACATATAAATGCCATTTTGAAAGGTTTTGTATTAATTTATTTTTTATTTAATAGTTTTTGAATTCAGGAATTGTATCTTGTGTGAAATAATAAGTTTAGTTTCGTTTTTAAGAAATAATTTAGAATTAAGGCATACAATGAAATAATAAGTTTAGTTTCGTTTTTAAGAAATAATTTAGAATTAAGGCATACAATGTTTTACCTGCATGTAGACTCATTTTTTATGATTCAATAATTTAAAGTTCATAATGAATAAATATGTAGTCATGGTCATCTTGGACTCTTAGTTTTATATGTTTAATGTAGTATTACAAAGCTATGGACACTTAATTAACGCATTAAATTTCTAGCCGTTATAATTTTGTCCGACCTAAACAAATAGTAAATTATATTAATTGCCCAATTAATGTTGAAATTTTTAACGAGGGGCTAACTAGCATACATGCAAACAAGAGAGGTTAAATTTCATTGGTCAAAACCGATCTCCTCGTTGGCTTTGACCAGCATGAAAACGATTGCGCGCGACGTAAATATACCCTTTATAAAAGAGTAAATTTACATTTAGAGTTAATTGCGGTTTGGAACCTCATTTTCTTGACAAATTTTACTTTGGACTCTTATACATATACTTTGCTTTTAGACCCTTTTCCTTGCCTTTGTTTTACTTCGTACCCCTTTTCTATTCTTCGATCCACTTTTCCATATGGAGGTAACAACTCTAACTCCATGGTTGTACCTAGGGGTGGGAATAGACCAAGACCCGTAGGTTGACTCGTAGATTCTTTCATAACCCTATTTAATTCTAAAAAATTTTAGCTCAAAACTCTGTATAATTTTATTTTTAACCCGTTTTAAACCTGCCTATTAAATTTTGTAGGTAAAATAGTTGGGTCCATTACCACCCTATTTGTAACCCTTTTCATGTCGTCACCATTGCCATGGTCAATTAATTAGTCATAGTGCTGATGGCGAGGACGTGGTTGAGCTATCAAAAACGAAAACAATTTTTTGACGATAACGTGAGACTTTTATTGATCATAGTCAAATGCATCATGGTAATTTTTTAGATAAATAATGGCTTATTGACCTTTGAAAATTATAGAAAGATGATATAGTTACTCTTAGGGAGTGATTGATTGGCCCTAAAAAAGTCAAACGACATATTTGCAAATAAAAATTAATTTGTGGATAAAACTTTTATATACGTATTCTTATCGATTTAAAATCCAAGGCTAGAAAATAATCTTCGGTGAAAAACTCTATAATTAATCAACTTTAAATTTAAGGTTGAAAATTTAATTTTGGCTTATAAGTATAAGCAAAAGAAAAAAGGGTGGTGCTTAGATAACTCCCACCCTCTAGATAGCTAGACATTCATATAACATATGATTATTAAAAAAGGAAAAATTGCGACACTACAACCAAGATTAATCTTTATTCTCAAAACCCCACCAATGCAACAGTTAAACCATGAAAAAAGCTTTTGTAGAAATTACCTCAAAAAAGAGAACGACATGTTACATGTTAATATTGTCATGATCTTATCAGTAAAGACCATACCATAGGTTTCTACGATAGAGGAAATAAACTTAGACTATAGACCGTGCCTTTAACAAGAAAAACAAACGCTATTGCCATAGACAACTAGCTGGATAGAGCTAGTGATTTTAAATGTCGAGTTCAGGAACAAATACTCAAAAATTCCCATAAGTCCTAACCCCTAATTCTGAGATGAGACCTCCACCACCGGTCTTTAGATTTCTACCTAGCAATGACTATGGCATGAACAAGACAATAGCTCCATACACTATCCTTTAAATCTATGTAAATAGGAAAACAATTTCTCTGATTTAAGTTAGAGCGACGTTTATGTTGATATAAGAGCCCCACCGTCCATAGGCTCACATGTCAGTGGCCTAAGCCCCTAGAGTTTGCAAAGAGCTTTTAAGTTGTCATCGTAAAAGATACCTAGACTTGAGGACCAAGTTGACTCTCAATCCATAGGTTATAGTGAAAGCCTTGATAATAAATTAAGATACTGCATGCCGAGGTGTATACTTGGTAGTCGTTGGTGGTCAGATCTCAAGGGAGAAGGAAATGCGACTCCCGTGTTCACTTTGTTGCCAGCCAGTTCATCTCGTTGTAGGGAGCATTTAAGTATTTGCCACTCATATGCCACTCCTGTGAGTGGTTTTAATTTTTTGCCACTCTCATGTGTATATGACATATGGGTCCGAACCCACATGTTATAGACATATGGATTAGTTACACTTATAAGTATGGCAAGTAGTTAATTTTCCCCGCTGTAGATGCCAAGGTGTATAGCTGGTAGTCGTTGGTGGTAAGATCTCGAGGAAGAAGGAAATGCTACTGTCGTGTTCACTTTGTTGCTAGCCAGTCTATCTCAGGCCGTAGGCAGCCATGTCAATCCAATATTCAGCTTCAACAACATGCCCACGACACCACCCCGGCAAGGGTACTAATTTCACAGGATTACGTTTTCCACCCTTTTGCATTTCCATAATCTTATTCAGTGTAGGTTCTATGTTTTCGAGAGCTCTGGATGAACTCAATGCTATAAGCCCTTAAGACTAGTTTTAATATATATATATATATTTATATAAGTCACACAAATAAACATGAGTAATATAATATACAACTACAAAATTGAAATATTAAAATAGTATTAATATCTTAAATTGTTGATGAGAAATATTCATGGTTCCTTTTCGAGCACCTGATAAATGCTTATTAGGCAACATTTTATAACAATTCTTGATTTGGAAGTAAATTAGAAATTGAATAGCAACACAAATACCCAACCCAAAAAAGTACTATACCGGTTGACGCTTAGCTCATGGTCGACATCTGGCGCTGAAAAATGACAATTAGGCAATCAACCAATATTATTGTGGCCATAAAAAATAAAATCAGACTTCAGTGGTCATGGCTCTTGAATGGATAGATAATACTCCCCATCTTCATTTACCTGTTACCGTTCGATCATTATTGTTTTATCTTTAACGATTAATAATATTTAATGATCAATTGATAATAAATAAAAATTATAATGTTATATATTTATACGTCATATATCACTAGTGTAACAAATTTTTCGACATACATAATAATTTTTCAAAGGAAAATCAATTGATCAAAATAACTAGTGCAATTACTTAAATTATCGTAACTAGTGTCAATTATTTTAAACCAGAAGTATGATTATATTACATCTATTTTATATTATAAGATTTTCTAGCCTTACCTTAATTTATCAATTGATGGATATATATAATTTATATATACGTCTAGATTCATTATTGGTGGACTAGAATAACATATCACCGATCACCAGAGCAGACGAGTCCAGGACTCAACTTTTCTCTAACTTAGAACTTGTTTAGTTTGCAAAAAGATTTTGTAAAGACATCACATCAAAATTTTAAACACATATTTGAAGTATTAAATGTAGTCTAATGACAAAACAAATTTTAGATTCTGTCTGGAAATCGCGAGATGAATCTTTTGAGTCTAATTAATCTGTCATTAGCACGTATTGTTTACTGTAGCACTTATGACTAATCACGTCCTAATTAGGCTAAAAAAGATTTGTCTCACTATTTTCCTCATAACTATGTAATTAGTTTTAATATTTATGTATATTTAATTCTTTATTTAGATGTCTGAAAATTCGATGTGATGTTTTTAGGAAAAAATTTTGGGAACTAAACAGGGTCTTAACTTTCCATGACTTGGTTGCTTACGTGGGTCTAATGGTCGTGGAACCCATATGTCAGCCTCTATTTTAGAAAAAAATATAAATGAGAGGGTCTGGTTCCGTTGACTTAGGAGTTGTTTAGATGTGCTAAATTTTTTAGCCCCATGTCACATCGAATGTTTGGACACTAATTTAAAGTATTAAACATAGACTAATAAAAAAACTAATTTTATAAATAAGTGGTAATCCACGAGACAAAATTTTTAAGCCTAATTAATCTATAATTAGAGCATGTTTACTATAGCATCACGTAGGTTAATTATTGATTAATTAGGCTCAATATATTCGTCTCGTGAATTAGTCCAAGATTATAAATAGATTTAATTAATAGTCTACGTTTAATATTTATAATAAACGTTTATGAGACAAGAGATAAAAATAAATCCCTTGTTACATACACCAACTCCTGGTCAGTACCGCAGTAGGCAGCCAAAGCCGGATTGGACTCAGGCAGTCTGGCAGACGGACTAGTGACCCCATGTGCCATGGTCAGTCAGGGACAGAGGGATCAGCCCCGTCTGGCCGTCTTGGGACTCCTTCCGGCGGTCGCTGCCGACCAGTGTCACGGCGTAGCAGGGCACGTGCACGCATAGGAGTCCTGAACGACTGGGGATGAATTCCGTAGTGAGCAACATAAGTTAACTTATTCGACATTAGTATATAATTAATTAATTATTAAAATATATAAAATAGACTAATATGATTTTTAAAGCAATTTTTTATAGAATTTTTTTTAAATATATATCGTTTAGCGGTTCGAGAAGCGTAAAAAGATATCTTAATGAAATTGCCGTGCATACGACGAAGACGTACGATTTCAGCTGGTGTCACCCGGGCGCTGTGCCTTCGCCAGCGCCGTTACGAAGGAACTACTCGTATCTTACGAAAGAAATCGTGTTTCACCTTCCCGAGGCTACCTAGAAATACATATGGATCACCCGAATTCCTGCGACAGGGGTTGTAAGGCCCTATTCATTGTAAAGAAAACATAAAGATCTAATTTATAAGGATTGGATTTCTTCCAACGTCATTTAGTCAGTAGGAACGAAGCGTAAGAAAATCAATTTTTTTCTTTTCCTAGAGAGAACATAAAAAAAATTTATCCACCTAAACCTCTTGAAAAACTTTGTGTGTATTACTGTCACATACATATTCCTCTACTTTTCTTATTTCTATGGATTGAAATTCATTCAAACCGAATAATTCCTTGTTCTTTAAAAGTAAAAATGGCTAAAGGAAGTCCAAAATTTGGCAATACACACAGGTGGAAAGTGCAATTCACTCTTCAATTTTATAGAACACCCTGAAAAGTATTTGAATCAATTTTTTTGTCTGCTTCATCAGTGTGAGGGTATCAAATGAGCTTGGTGCGAGAAGACAAAAGGAAGCAAAGTTCTCAGTGGCGGTGGCATCCTTGACATCCGCCATGATCGGCACCATTTTCATGTCCATTTTCTTCATTTGGAGAACAAGCTTGCCTAGGCTTTTCAGCAACGACGAGGAAGTGGTAGAGGGAGCTGCAAGATTGGGATATCTTCTCGCTGTCACTGTCTTATTTGGCAACATCGGTCCTGTCCTTTCAGGTATTTAACACAAACTAAATAAATGTTCAAGAATCTGGAATAACTGTTTGGATTTTTTTTCGCATAATTGCAAATGAAAAAAATATCAATAGAACTTTTATAAACATATTCTTAGCGATCTAAAAGAGAATGCTAAAAAATAAGTTTCAGTGGGTTTATAAACGTAAGTAGAAGTGAAAAGATGAAGACGATGCACTCTTCTTTCTGTTCATCTGAACACACATGTATATGAACACCACAAAAATTTCGGTCCATGTCTTTTTTGCTTCTTATGTTAAGGTAAATTTTAAATTTTTAACATTAAATTTGAAGTTAGTTGATTTTAGGGTTTTCAACCGATGTTTTTTTTTTCAGCTTTTGTTTTTAGATCACTAAAAATACGTATATAAAAGTTTTATTTATAAATTATTTTTTGTTTGTAAATATATCCTTTGTTTTTTCCATAAAAAGGCCAAATATCACCCCTTTTAACTCTGCAACTTTGCAGGTGTGGCAGTAGGAGCAGGTTGGCAAATGCAGGTGGCATTTGTGAACATTGGTTGCTACTACTTGGTGGGCATCCCATTTGGGGTTCTGTTTGGCTTCAAGCTAAAGCTTGGTGCCCTGGTATGACGTTTCTACCTGTACTCTTCTACTCATTTAGCTTCTATGATCACCATTGCTTATGTTCCAATTCTATTTTTCAGGGAATATGGATGGGCATGTTGGCAGGCACTTCACTCCAGATGGCCATAGTTCTTTTCATTATCATGAGAACAAAGTGGGAGGCACAGGTATCATAACTGTTAAAAGAAATTATCTCTGTTCAAGCGTAAATAGTTACATATGTGTATTGATGAAGGAAGTTTGTTGCAGGCAATATTGGCAGAAAAAAGAATCAGTGAGCTAGGAGGACAACGAGCGACAATTGACAGAACATAATTGTACAGATGACCATTGAACTCCTAAATATTTGGAGATTGGATTACAGACGTCCTAGAAATTAAACTAAAGAATTTACATGTCCCAACAAGATCAGGTGTAGGACTTTCTATATCTTTATAAAATTAGACTAATATGTTTCCTTAATTTATTGATCAGATAATAAGAATGGAATTAATTCTGAACTTTTTTGAAGATTATTTTTTAAACTTATGATCTGTCACAGTTGTGAATTTTTGCATGTAGTTAAAATTAAAAAGGTTAATAACTAGCATTCAATGTAAAAGGCAAGTACCTACTATGGGTGAAATTTTGGATAATAGTGCTACGTGCATCAACACATTTATAACTGCCAGGCATATTACTCCCTCAATTTATTTACATTTGGCACGTTGATCTTTTGATATACATTTTTGTCATTTGTTTGGATCCAAAAGTTGATAATATCAAACATAAGAAATCAAAGAGAGCACTACTAAAATCTTTATGGAACAAGTTAACAGTCCGGACTCCGGAGTAGGCATTAGAGTATTTCCTAGGCATTTCCATTCCTTCGTCCATTTTCTCTTATGTGAGCCATATATATTCATCTATTAGTGCCAAGAGCTGACTGTCATAATTCAATTCCATCCTCTTTCTAGAAGACCAACAGGCATATATAGGGACATGTTTACCACATGGGCTATATATATGTTTTCTAACTCACTTTTTTTCCCAGAGAAGGGTATTTTTTTACCTGTCACTATATCTAATCAGATATATGCAACCTTTTTAAATTGAAAATTTAGTCCAAGTAGACAACTTAGGCCCTGAAATAACCCTATTTGAAATTGGCCTAATCATCTAGGACACCGGCCATGTTCGTCTCTCTCCTTCCTAACTCCACGTTCCCTCGTTTTTTACGCGCGCTTCCCAAACTGCTAAAAAGTGTATCTTCTAAGAAAAATTTTTATAGGGAAATTATTTAAAAAAAAATCCTATTAGTCTATTTTATATTTTTTATAATTTTCTAATTAATTAATCATATACTACTCTATTAGTACGTTTTCAATGCTAAATAACTAACCCCCGTTCCCCTCTCGCCAAATGCGGCCACCATGTAGCCAATTTTAGGCATGCATATGCCTACCAAATTCATGTACTATCATGTCACATACTAAGTGCGTGTGCCCATGGAAGTCAAAATTTTATTTGGAATTAAACAAACCAATAGAAAATCCCATATTGACATATGTAAAACCATAATTGTTTTTCTCATATCGCCACCCTATTACGTATTTTTAGGACAATGAAAAATCTTAAGTTTTTGGCCTTACCACTAGAGCTAGGTTTAGACAGTGAATTGTTATAACATAAAAGCACGAGTATAGACAGTCCCAATTCTAACATACTAAAAAGAAAGAATTTAATGTGATTGATTTTGCACATTATAGATAATTCCACAACAAAAATTAATGAGTAGTGAAAGTTATATCTTATCTTTGAGAAGTCAGAACAGTATATTTTAATGGAGGGAGTAGAATATTAAGCGTGTTTTTTTTGTCAAATTAGTTCACAAACCTGATAGGTGCTGGTTGAGAACCACTCATAAGTACCGTATTTCCAACCAGCATCCCGAAGGCTAGGTCATTGGTGCCGGTGGTAGAATAGACACCTTTGTTGTCACACCGCGAGTTTGTGTCGTAAGCCTAAATTCGTAAAAGAAATTGTTAAGTAACAATTAGCCTAACAAACTCAGGAAAACCCCTCTAAAGGAATTAATTTAATTAAATTGAAGTTCGCAAATCATTAACTGGATTTAAATTCGAATTACAGAGTATAAAATTTCGCTCCAAAATGTTTATTTAAAAATCGGTAAAAAGTGAGGCTTTTCTTTTTCCTCCCTTTGTCTTTCTTTTTTCTTTTCTTTTTCCGAATTGGGTCAGCCCAATTCTCCCCTTCCTTTTCCTCTCTTTGTTTCCTCCCTTCCTCTCCCAGCCCAGCCGAGTTGACCCAACTCCCTCCTCCTCCCCGCGCGCGCCACCCCTCCTCCATAGAAGGGCCGCCTTGGCCCAGCTTGCCCGCGCTCGCGCGCCCACAGGTCCGCGCCGCCTCCCTCCTCCTCCCCTCCTGGCCCAAGCCAAGCCGCACGCCGTCACCGCCGTGGCCGACTCGGTCTCCTCCCCCGCAACCGCCGCCGCCGTGTGAGCCGCGGAGTCCGCAACCACCCCGTCCGCCCTAGCCGGTCTCCCTGCACCATAAATACCCCGCCCTCTCACGCCACCGCCTGTTTTTCTCCATCTCAGCTGTCGATCCCGCCGCCGGTCGACGCCCGTCGCTGACAACCCACATCACTACCGCCGCCTCGTCCTCACCGACCCTCTGCCGTCCGTGCCGCCGCCGGTGAGCAATCCCACCGTCCTCCTCCCTCTTTTCTCCTTCTCTAAGCGCCGCCGCCCCCGCTGGTGCCATCCCCGTGCACTTGTGCACCCCGGCTGCCGCCATCTTCCCGGCCGCCGCTGTCGTCATCACCTCGTGATCGCCGAGATGCCGCCGTCAACTCTCGTTGCCGTCGGTTCCCGCGTGTCGACGCTACCTCGCCGCTGCCACGCCAGTGACCGTCGTCGTCGTGCCCCTCCCTGTCGCACCCGTTCCTCGCGTCGCCGCCACGTGCCACCGCCGGCGTCGTCGACTCCTCGGTGCGCCGTCACCCTCTTGCACTGCTGCCCCACCCGCTGCTCGACGTGCGCCGTCGCCGTTTCCTGGCCCGGTCGCCGTTGTCCTTCTCACGCCGCCGCCTCGTGATGCTGTCCCTTGCGCCGCCACTTCGCCCCGCGCCGCCCCTACTATCGCGCCGGTCAAGCCTGAGCGCGCCGACCACGCTGTCTTCCCCCGCTCCCTTGTTCCACCGATGGGACCCACTTGTCAGCCGCCCCCTCTCTCTCTCCTCTCTCTCCCGCCGACCAGTGGGGTCCCATCGTCAGTCGACCGCCCCTCCCTTTCTCTCTCTCCTCCAACTTGGGCCCACTTGTCAGTCGCTCACTCCATTCATCTCACACTGATGGTTGGACCGTGCCAGGCGCCTCCTCTCCCCTCGCTGACATCAGCGCCTTGCTTTATTGCGGAATAATTGATTAGGACTTTCTGTTTTGTTAAAAAAACCTAGAGAACTTCTAAAATTCATAACAAATTCATCCGGCTTCCCCTTAAGTCCATTAGAATTTCATTAAATTCATAAAATTGCCAAAAAAGCATTAAAAATACTTTATTGTATTGTTTCAGTAGAGTTTGTGCCTGTTTTATTTATTTTTGTGCTTTGTTCGCTTAGATTTGGATCCCGTCAATGCGCCGATTTACTTCGAAATCGTCGCCGAAGTACCCTAGGGACCAGAACAAGGCAAGTGGCATTCATCTTTGATCATATTGAACCTATTATTGCAAAATCCCTGCTTTATTTATTCAAACATGCATTGTTTCAATTAAAGTTTTTATTGTATCTATTTTTCGGGTAACCTATGATTATGCCGTTGTTTCTCCATCTTTATTTGTGTTATAACATGGGTAAATTGAATAGAGATTAGGCCTAGGTTAATGCTTTGCCATGCTTAGAACAAGTAGCTTATGGGATCACACATTAATCATTATTAGTTCTGAATTGCTGCTGATGATGATTTAATATCAGGTTGGGGTTAATGCCAACTAAAATATTAATAATGGTGGGTTGTGGGTGTATGGTTTTGAGAGTCGCACCCATGACGATTAAGGATCGGTTCGTAGGAAACCATGAAAGTTATTTCCGTGCTAACCACAAGCCAGAATGGGCAATGGTGTGATTTGAAGTATAATAGCAAACTATTCGACGCACCCAGGCTAGGATGAGCTTGATGGAATATGGATGGGGATCGTGGTGTAACGATGACCTATGTTGCTTCCGGATTTGTCTAGGCACAAGATGGGCTACCCGCCTTGGTTTAACGGGGGAGCAAATCCTGCAGTGTGGTGCGATTGAAAAGGGAGGGTTATGCGGCGGGTCTTATCACAGTTTCCTATCCGGTATCCGCTATGTCATGGTGGTATGTCGGCACACGTTCAAGTGTAGTGGGACTGTGTCTTTTGGGTACAGTAGTACTAAACCTATTCAAATAGCCATGCCCGCAGTTATGGGGCGAATTATCAGATTCACTGTGATTAGTTGAACCTTTAATGACTTGAGTAAATTGGCTTTCACTTGGGACTACTGCAGCATGGTGTAACGTTATGTAGTGGTTGAGTCTGTTGCAATATGGTGTAACGTTGGATAGTGATGTTGGTACTTTACAAATGTTATTTATTTACTTACTTATTACCTTTCTGTTTAAATCTCTGTTAGTTATTAAATGCTGCTTTATTTTAATTAACCTTATCTTATTCCTTGCGATCCTTTGCATCATTTATTACTTCTATTCCATGCTACTTGTTGAGTACGGTGGTTTGTAGTCAGCCTTGCATAATTTCCCCCTTTAGAGCTAGAGGTTGAATCCGATGGAGTTGGTTCTCAGGAGTAAGTTGTTCGCCGTCGAAGTGTTTCCTATGGACTCGAGCCGTGCTACGCTGAAGCTAGTATGCGTTATCTTTCGGCTGTATTTTTCATTAGTTTAAGTGTTATTTCAATGTAAAAGGCAAGTACCTACTATAGATGAAATTTTGGATAATAGTGTTACATGCATGGACAGATTTATAACTGCCAGGCGTATTTAATTTAATACTCCCTCAGTTTATTTGCATTTGGCACGTTGATCTTTTGATATACATTTTTGCCATTCGTTTGGATCCAAAAGTTAATAATATCAAACATAAGAAATCAAAGAGAGCACTACTAAAATCTTTATGGAACAAGTTAACAGTCCGGACTCCGGAGTAGGCATTAGAGTATTTCCTAGGCATTTCCATTCCTTCGTCCATTTTCTCTTATGTGAGCCATATATATTCATCTATTAGTGCCAAGAGCTGACTGTCATAATTCAATTCCATCCTCTTTATAGAAGACCAACAGGCATATATAGGGACATGTTTTCCACATGGGCTATATATGTTTTCTAACTCACTTTTTTCTTCCGAGAAGGCTATTTTTTTACCATGTCACTCTATCTAATCAGATATATGCAACCTTTTTAAATTGAAAATTTAGTCCAAATAGAAAACTTAGGCCATCAAATAACCCTATCTGAAATTCACCTAATCATCTACAACACCGGCCGCGTTCGTCTCTGTCCTTCCTAACTCCACATTCTCTCGTTTTTCACGCGCGCTTACCAAATTGCTAAAATGTGTATTTTTTGTGAATATTTTTATAGGGAAAATATTTTTACAAAATCTTATTAATCTATATTATTTTTTATAAATTTCTAATTAATTAATAATATACTACACTGTTACTACGTTTTTCATGCTGGATAACTGATCCCCGTTCACCTCTCAGCGAACGCGGCCACCATGTAGCCAATTTTAGGCACGTAATCCTTCCGAATTCATGTTCTATCATGTCACATGCTAAGTGCGTGTGCCCATGCTTGCAATAGAAGTCAAAATTTTATCTGGAATTAAACAAACCAATAGAAAATCCCATATTGACATATGTAAAATCGTAATTGTTTTCCTCATATCGCCACCCTATTAAGTATTTTTAGGACAATGAAAAATCTTATGTTTTGGGCCTTACCACTGGAGCTAGGTTTAGACAGTGAATTGTTATAGCACTAGCGATATATAATCGTGCTAACGCTATGATATCATAATATTTATATATATCATTTAATTTTATGCTAGTTAAATTACTTTTTCTAAAATACACCTAATTGCACTTTTAATTTGATTCAAGTCATATATGAAACATATATGTACTAATGAATGGTGACATTTGATGATAAAAATCAATTAATTGAAATAAAGTTTATGTTTCGGACATTACACAATTTTATGTATCATAGTCATATTCAACAAAAAAAAATCATGACCATATGTGACATATGTGTATCATCCACCATGCTATGGAGGCTTGTATATACTAAAGATGGGCTGTATCATCCACCATGCTACGTAGGCTTGTGTATACTCAATATGGGTTAAATAGGAATATTTTTAAAGATGTGCGTATGACTTTTTAATACAATTCAATTAGGACATGTCAACGATTGGTGTCGGCAATAAACTTATAAGGTGGCTACCAAGCTCGGAATTCGATGGTTAATGATGAAGAGGGAGAGAGTTTACCCAGGTTCAGGCTCTAGACGTGGCGAGATAATACCTTAGTCCTACTTGGCGATTGTATTATGCAGATGAATCTCTCTTGCCCTCAAGGGGGCACCCTGTACCCCTTATATAGTGGGGAAAGGGTTACAGATATGATAGAGTCCTAATCTAGTAAGACTAAGATCTATCCCAATTCGGTTATGGTTCGGGTCCGAAGTACACAGCGAGCAATCCGGTACGCACCGGACTCCCCACCAATACCATACAGATATATTCTCCTTCCTATTTAGTACCCCGTTGACCGTACGTATTTGTATAGTCTCCAGATACCCCCGGTATAGGTATCCCACAGCAGCCCCCGGAGTCATCCATAGCAGCACAAGTCATCCATGCAGATCGTTGATCATAAGGTGCATCCCAGCGCTATATGCTTGACATTACCCGAGTGCTCTTCAGGCGCTCCCCAAGTGCTTCCCGAGTGATTCCGAGTACTCTGTGATGATTGTAGAGGCTGTGGATGGCTCCAAACGGAAGAAGACATTAGGTGCATTGAAGATGCACGAAATAGGTGTAGCCCCGACTCTATGCTTAAATGCGTAACAATTAAACATAGAGTCATCTATGGACTGTTACCTAGCAGGTTTTTTCCCACTCGAGTTGCCCTGTTTCAAATGCTTCCGGACTCGAGTGGTTTGGAAATGATTTTGTGCTGTGCTTCCCCAGACATACAGCCTTCAGCTATGTTCTGCCCATGGGATAGGTTGAGCCGACTGGCTTAACCATTACAGCCGAGTAGTTAGTACCGAGTATATTCGAACTTACTCAAATTTTAGGCACAGGCTAAGGAGCGCAGTTAAGTGCCATGGGCGATATCAACTGACGCCTGCCCGAGTGCGGCCATGGGCCCATAACATAGGCGTACCGTTGATTCCCGATTTTGAAGGAAATCATGAATTTTATATTACCGCTATAAAACTTGTAACGTTCCTTAAAAATAGCATGGTATCCATTATGCCAGCACCAAAAATTTTGGCCCGCTTTGCCCGTAGGGGAACATAACAATACTTAGCCCAGTAATGAAATTTTCTAGCCGTTAGGTCCAGCAGCGGCCCATTTAAGCCTCCCGTTACCCCGTCCATTCATCTTCTTCTCCGTCGTGCTAATCACTGTAACCCCAATTTGCTTTAGCAATCTCGCGCTCACCGAACCCTAGCCTCCGCGCCCAGAGCTCCAGCCTCTCCTCCACCCATCGCACCCGCGCTTCCCCGGTGGATTCAGGAAAGACGCTACCGCTACATGCCTGGCAGTCTTCCATCATCTTTGATCAGAACCTCTCCATCCTCTGCGGAGCCGGCCTGATTCAGAGCAAGGAAGTAGCCGGGTTCTGCAGCGCTCTCGGTGAGGAGTTTCCTACCCCCGACTCGCGGGAAGTGGTAGTTTTTGAACCTTTCTTTAAGCGGGGTTTCGGGCTGCTGGTGTCCTCCTTCTTTCGGGGTTTGTTGGATTTTTATGGGATCGAACTCCCATTATTTGAATCCCAATTCCATTGTTTAGATCGCAGTGTTTGTATACACTTACGAAACGTTCCTTGGAATCCCCCCTCAATTCAACATTTTCTGCCATTTGTTCGCCGTTAAGCCCCAACCGAACCGGAATCATCCATCGGTGGTGGGCGACGCCGGCATTCAGCTCCATGAGGGGAGCAAGAAAGCTTGGCTATCTCTGCCCACGAAAACGTCTCTCAAGGGCTGGCATGCGACATGGTTTTATTGTTCCAACCTTGCCGACTCCCTTCCTCCCTTCGTTGGCCACGCCCTAGTAGCTCAGGAGGCCTGGTCGTCTCTTCCGACTGTTGAGGAGATGCCGCAGGTGAACTCTCTCCTCAACCTGATCGAGAACTTGAAGACTGCCGGCCTAACCAGCGTTTGGGTAACTTGGCATTTCATCCATCGTCAAATCCAACCTCTTAAGGACTGGGTCTGATTCGCTTTCGATTACATCGGGAGTGATGACCCAACTTAGGAGACCGCGGAGACACTTCAGCCGGTGGATATCCTATCGCGAGCCTGCAGGCTATTTGCTCCGAACACCACCATCCCGGCCGATGCCTCCGGCCTTCCATCTCTGTCCAATGCAAGGAATGCCCCACCGCCGGTGAGTCCTCCTCTTTTTTGAAGATTCGTTTTCTACTTCTCGGGTATTCACCTCAACCCTTCGTAACTTGACCCTTGTCATGCCTATAGGACCCACACTAGTTCCTGTCCTACCCCCCAAGTCGGGCGCTGCTCGTGCTCAAAAGGGGGTCGGAAGCTTCGATTGACGAGCTGACCGCCAAGAGGATGGCGTTTGACCCAGACGCCGAGCTTGCCTGGGTGCCCGAGGATGACGACGCTCCTACCCTGGCTCGCTCTCCAAGCCCACCTCCTTTGAGACGCTTGAGGAGGTCCACCTTCAAGATGGGATCAAGGTAACACGACTCAACATTTTTGCCATGATCTGAGAAGGACTCTTATGTTTGCCAGAGTCATATCGACTAGTTTCTTCGTTAGGAAATCAAGCGACATCGATCCGGCCGCACCAACCGGGCCCAGGGACGCTCAGCCCCTGGGTCCGTCGGCAGCCGTGCTTCCTGCTGCCCTGAGCCTGGCCCCTGTCACAGCGGCTAACCCCGCGATGGAGCCGACCACCGAAACGGCTCTAGCGATCATCCCGACCACCGCCGGAGCACCGACTATGGAGTCAGGCATGCCCGCGGTGCTCCCACCCACAGGCACTATGGAGCCGAGTGCTGGGGTGTCCATTCCGCTGGTCGTGGCTATGACCTCGGCGACGCTTCCCCCGAGGCCCCAAGAGAGCCGCACCGACCGGGCCAAGATTGACCTTTTGGACGACTCTAAGGACATCGCCAAAATTGAGCGATACATCCAGTAGTCGGTGAAGCTCATGAAGGTACAGTCTTTAACTGCTTTCTTGCGTGTGCTACCCTTTTAACTCTTGTCGTGTCGTTCAGGGAATCGAAGCACGCTCGAAGGCGAAGTCGGAGGCCCTTCGGTCGCTGGATCCGTAGTTGGGGAACATAGACGCCTTGCGGCAGGATCACGACGAAATCTTGGAGCGGGCGAAGGCCATGGAGAGCTGCCTGCAAGTGAGATAGCCGACCTCCACGTGGAGCTGGTGTCGAGTACCGCTCGGATCAAAGGTGCGATGATCTGTGTTTGGTCATTGTTTTTTCTTCGTAGCTGAAGATCATCGTCTTTTGCTAGATCAAGATGCAACCTTGAGGGAGTTGAAGAAGGCGAACACTGGGCTGCAGGCCGAGTGCTCCAAGCTGCTGGCGGTGAAGGCTAAGCTTGAAGCTGAGCGCTCCTAGCTATCGGCCTCAAAGGTTGTGCTGGAAGCCGAATGCACTCGACTCAAGAAGGCTAAGGATTCCGCCGTTACTGAGCTCATGGGTAAGTTCTTCTTTACCTTGTCCTTCGTTCCTTCCTTCTGGACACTTTCTGACTTGTATGCTACTAGCAGAGGCATAGTCCCGGGGGAAGTCTGTGGTGGCGGCTGCCGAGGCCAGGACCCAGGAAGCTGAGTTGACTCGGGACCGACTCATCACAGTCGCCCTTAACGTGCTCGGGGCGACGCCGCTATTGGCGCGGGGCTCCTCGTCGATCAGCATAGACGGGGTAGTCCAGCAGCTAGAGAAGATGTTTGCAGCCCACAGCGCCGAGTTGCGGGGAACGGCAAAGCTGCCATCTAGCCATGCTCTCGCCATCGTAAAGTCGCTGTATCCCCGGGTGGAGGTTGACGCCATCTGCAACGGGTTCGCTGCCGACTACGACAAGGTGACAGCGATGAAGTACATCAACGAGGCGCAGGAGGCTGCCAAGTCGGTCATAGACGACCTTCGCCTGTAAAGGGGTGGGAGAACTTATAGTAGTTAACCATCTTTAAGCCGAACAATCGCAATGTGATTTTATTTGGTCTATTTGCTTTAGAGTCTTCATGTGCCTGTCCCAGTCGCCCCTGAGTGGACTTAGCTAGCGCGGAGCTTAGCGTAGTGTTACTCGGTTTGGTGGGAAGCGAGGTGTGGCCGAGTGGATGTACCACCGCATCCAGACTTCGATTGACCAACAGTTAGAGAGCTCATTGGCAGTAGATTTTATTAAGAAGAACCCAGAGGTAGAGTACATTGTAGCCCCCGACTGGTCTTCCGAGTGGGGACGACTCGGCGAGGGCAGTCGAAGGTTTAAAAAGAAAAAAATACAAAAAGTCGACAATGTGTGGAAGGGATGTAGCTGTTCGATGTTCCATGAATTCTCTAGCTGCCTTCCGTCTTCCATCTTTAGTCGGTATGAGCCAGGCCGAGTGACCTCGGCTATAGCGTAAGGCCCTGCCCAGATCAGGGAGAGCCTGTGTCGATCCTTGGTGGCCTGTACTTTGCGTAAGACCAGGTCGCCGACTAGGAATGCCCGGCCGTGAACATTCCTGTTGTGGTATCGGCGGAGTCCTTGTAGGTAGCGTGCTGTCTGGATGGTCACGATATCCCTGGCTTCTTCCAACCTGTTGAGCTCGTCTTCCCCGTGTCTGCCATGGACTCGTTGTAGTTGCGTATGCGGAAGGATTTGTGGTCGATTTCGGTGGGTAGGACTGCTTCTGCTCCGTAAACGAGGAAGAAAGGCGATTGTCCTGTAGCGCGGCTGACAGATGTGCGGAGTGCCCCGAGTACTGGCGGCAGCTCTTGCACCCATCGTTCGGCGTAGGGATGTAGTCAGTCGAAGACCCTGGTTTTGATTGCTTGAAGGATGTCACGCCCGGGGTTTTATCCCAAGCCTAAATCGTAAAAAGAAATCCGTAAGCAACAATTGGCTTAATTAACTCAGGAAAAATCCCTCTAAAAAGAACCTAATTCAATTAAATCGAGGCTCGCAAATCGATTAACTGGATTTAAATTCAAATTGCAGAAGTATAAAATTTGGCCAAACAAAATAATTTAAAATTCGGCAAAAGTGGGGTTTTCCTTTTTCCCTCCTTTTTCCTTTCTTTTTCCCTTCCTTCTCAAATTGGGCCGAAGTCCAATTTTCCTCCCTTCCTTTTCTTTTTCCTTTTTCTTTTTCCTCTCCTCCTTCCCGGGCCGGCCCAGCCGAGCCGGCCCACCTCTCCCCGCCCGGCCGGCCCAGCCGAGCCGGCCTCCCGCTCCAGCCTCCTCCGCCCGCGCGCGCCTCCGCCTGGGCCGCCGCCCGGCCCAGCTCGCTCGCGCGTCCGCGCCCGCGCTCGCCGCGAGTCCGTCTCGCCTCCCTCCTCCCCTCGCGCCACTGACAGGTGGGGCCCACCTGTCAGCGACCAGGTTTCGCCAGCGCCCCCGCCTCCGCGTCGCGCCAGCCGAGTCCGCCGCCGCCCCGAGTCCTCCGCCGCGCCGCCGCTGCAACCACCGCCGCAACCGCCGCCGCCGAGTTCGCCGCGTCGTCGACTCGGTCTCCACCGGCCGCTCCGCCCTAGCCGGCGCCACCACCTATAAAATCCTCGCGCCGCCGCCCCGCCGCCACTTTCCCCCTTTCCGCCGAAGCTTCCCTCCGTCGCCGTCAGCCGCCGTTTTCCCCGTCGGCCGTTGGACGTCGCCGCCCACCCGCGTCACCACCTCCGCCTCGTCCTCGCCGACCTTCCGCCGGCCCTCGTCGCCACCGGTGGTCGCCGAGCTTCGTCGCCGCCCCTTCGTCCCTTCCGCCGCCGTGCCCCGTCGTCTCGACGCCGTCGGCCGATCTCGCCCCCGAACGTCGCAGGCCGTCGCTCGTCTGCGTCATCACCTCTGCCTCATCCTCGCCGACCTGCTGCCGCTCCTCGTCGCCACTGGTGAGCGCTCCGCTCCTCTCTCCCTCTTTCTCCCCTCTTCGCCGCCGCTGCCGACCTCCCCGTGCAAACGGTAAGTGCCGGTCGCCGTCCGCCGCGTCACCCGCTTGTCGCCTTCTCGTCGTCGCCGTCACGCCGTTGTTGCCGTGCCGTTCGCCATCGTCACCGTGCGCCACTGCTCCGGTTGCGCCGCCGCTCCGGTCGCGTCCGCCGCTCAGCCGCCAAGCTGCGTCGCTGCCTGGCCGACTCCACCCCACTCCTCCCTCGTGCTCCCGCCTAGCTCCTCTGGCCGCATCCGGTTGCGCCGCCGCTCCGCAGCGCCGTCGCGCCACCGTCGCCCGGCACCGACCGATCTCATCGCATCGGCCGTCGTCGCCGCGCCACCCCGGTGAGCCCGCTCTCCTCCCTTCCTCTGTTTCTTCGTGCGACCGCAAGTGCGCCCCGCCACTCGCCGTCGGCCGACGTCCTCCGCCGCCACCCGATCCCGCGAGCCGTCGTTTGGTGTCGGGCGCTGCCGGTGCTCGCCGTTGCATCTCCGCCCTTCGCCACCATCGTCGCGCGGCCACCAAGCCTTCGCTGCCTGCGCCCGCCGTCGCCTCCACCTTCCGGCGCCATCGCCATCGCCCCTCCACCTGCCGTCTTCGTCCGCGCCGACTCGTCGTCGCTGTTCTCGTCACCACCTTCGCCTCCGCCGACCACCAACCGCCGCTCTGCTGTCGAGCCGTCGCCGGCCGTCACTGTCCCCGCGCCGCCGTCGAGGCCGTCTCTCCTCTCCTCTCTCGCTGCCACTTGGCCGCTCCGCTCCACCGCCGCTCAGCCACCCTCTCCCTCCGCTCTGCTCCGCCGCCGCTCCGAGCCGCGCCACCCCGCCGCGGTCTCTGCCTCCTCCTCGCCGACGCCGTCGTCGCCCTTCGGTCGCCGGTCGGTGTCGCCGACGTCGACGCCCTCGTGCCGCCGGTCATCGCCATCGCCACCTCCCCTTTCCTCCTCAGCCGTCGCCGTGCCGCCGTGCCGTCGTCGTCGTGCGCTGCGCTCGGGCGCCGCTGCTCGCGCCGCCGACGTCCTCGCTTCCCGGCCGCCGCCGCCAATCGCCGCCGTCCGCCGCATACCCGCCGGTCCGCGCCGCCGTCCGCCGGTCGCCGCCCGCCGCGCCGTCGCGCCGCGAGCCGCGAGCCGCGCGCTCTGCTCGCTCCTCTCTGTCCTCTCTCGCTGACGAGTGGGACCCACCCGTCAGTCGTTCCCCGCCAGCCCCTTCCTCTCTCTCCTCCCCGGGCCCGCGTGTCAGCCGCCCACCTCCCCCTCTCTCTCACCGATAGGTGGTCCCCACCTGTCAGCCGTCAGTTCCTCTCTCCTCGCTGACGTCAGCAGCCCCATTAATTGCGCAATAATTGATTTAGGACTTTTCTGTTTAGTTAAAAACCCAGAAAACTTCTAAAATTCATAAGTAATCCATCTAGTCTCCGTTTAGGTCCATTCAAGTTTCATTAAATCCAGAAAAATGCCAAGAATCCATTAAAAATAGTTTCTTTCTCTGTTTCAGTAGTTTTTTAGCCTGTTTTGTTTGTTTTGCCTTGTTTGTCGTAGGTTTTGACCCCGTCGCAGCGCCGTTCGTTCCCGAAGTCGTCGCCGAAGTTCCTCGTGGGTCTAAGCAAGGCAAGTGGCACCCTTCTTTGATCATATTGAACCTATGATTATAAAATCCCCCGCTTTTACATTCAAACATGCATTGTTTTATGCAAATCTATTTATTGTATTTATCTATTGGGCATTTACCTTTATATCCGTTGATTCCCATTTATTATTGTCATCCCAGGGTTAATTTGACTAGAATTAGGGTTAGTCAATGCTTAGCCATGCTTAGTTCAACTAGCTCACCAATTATTATTTAATTATTGTTGCACTTTGGTACACCTTCAATGGTTGTTATCATTATTAATTTCCCGATGTGGTTTAATACAACTAAAATATTGCTTATGGTGGGCTGTGGGTGCATGGTTTTGAGAGTCGTGCCCATGGCAGTTAAGGACCGGTTCTCAGGAAACCCTGAAGGTCTTACACGTACTAACCACAAGCCAGAATGGGCAACGGTGAGACTCGTAATCTAGCTTGTCCCTATTCGACGTACCCAGGCAAGGGTAGGCGTGATGGAGTATGGACGGGCAATCGTGGTGTAACGAAAGCTTCTCCTGCTTCCGGATCTACCAAGGCACAAGAGGGGACTGCCCGACTTGGTGTAAAGGAGGGGGTGAAACCTGAAGTGTGGTGCGATTGTCTAGGGTGGGCTAGGTGAAAGGTCTTATCATGGTTTCCGTACTGAGGTATCGTGGTGATACGTTGGGGCATGGTAACATGCTTGGCAGCCATGTCTTGTGGGTAAAGTTGTACACCTCTGCAGAGTAAAACTATTCGAATAGCCGTGCCCGCGGTTATTGGGCGAACCGACAGACTCACTGGGATTAGTTGAACCCCTTTAATAATTTTATTAATCTTGGAACTGGTTTGACCCTGCGCAATGTGGTGTAACGTTGGCAGTGGTTTGGGTCTGTCGCAACGTGGTTTAACGTTGGACAGAGGGTTGACCCTATCGCTACGTGGTGTAACGTTCGACAGCGGTCTGGGCCTGTTGCAACGTGGTGTAACGTTGGACAGTGGATGATTATTTTAAATGTTTACTTCACTTTTATTTCAGTCTATTTTATCTACTGTTTTGCTAAATTACTGCAGCTTTTGTGCAAGTTAACCTTAGCCTATCCTTGATACCCTGTTGCATTCATTATTCTCCCTCTCTTGGGTGTTACTTGTTGAGTACGGTGGTTTGTACTCAGCCTTGCTTAATTTTCCCCCACCAGAGCAAGCGCCAGAGCCGGTGTCAGAAGAAGGTTGTTCCGAAGGTTGAAGTAAGGTTCAGTCCGCCGTCGAGAGTGCCTGTGGTGTGGAGCCGTCTTCGCAAGCTGAAGCTGAAGATTAGATGGTCTAGTCTTGTTTTCCTCTTTCCGCTGCATTTCGATAGATAATTGTTTTTATTTGTTTTTAAGCCGTGGAACTGTGTATTAATTTGTCATAGTGTGTACTCGGGCTGATGCCTGGACCGAGATTTAATACATGCTATTGTTCAGAAATTTGGTGTAAATTTCTGGGCGTGACAAGTTGGTATCAGAGCCAATCTTGACCGTAGGATGAGCCAAATGGAAACCCTAGGAGCCTTCTGTCATATGCATTAGGTTTTGAAAAATTTGAGTCGTTTGCAAAAAAAAAGAGTCGAGTCTTTTGGTTTTGAAAACTTAGTGAGCATACTTGCTTCTCAAACCTTGATCTCTCTAGATGTGTGTCATCCCACCGACGAGCCCGTGCCTTCGTCGCAGCAGTCGTCAGCAACTTCAGCCGATCAAGTGTCAAGACCGAAGAGTCAAGTTCTTCCAGCAGTGAGGAGTCAGGTCTGCGCTACTCCAAGCGTCGCTCTCAAGTTGAAGACAAGTCGTTCAAGAGTCAAGCGTTGCTTCTTCAGTCGTCGCAGCCGTTTCGAGCCGTAGACGTTACCCTAGCATCGCCTTTTAGTCGTTGCTTGGTAGTTTTTGTGTGTGTAGGTTTGTTTTGGGGTTAGCGGTTCACCATAACAAGTGGAGGCGTTATGGTCGTACCACCAGGAGTTGAGTGCTCTTTTAAGTGTTTTAATCCAGATCAGAAAATTTCACTCGAGTAATTCAAGAAAAGCCCCTTTGATTTTCTCCTCTGCCTTTGTTCTCTCCTTCTGCTCTGAAGATGGTGAACACAAGGAACAGTAACCGCAACAACAATGGAGCAACTGGAAGTCAAGAAAACCATGAAGGTTCGCGCAATGGACCGCCACCGCCGCAACAAGAGGACCCGACGATTGCCCAAGTTCTAGCCAACCAGGCTCAGATGATGACCATGATGATGCAACAGATGCAACAACAACACCAACAGGTGATGCAGCTTTTGATGAGTCAGCAGCAGAATCAACACCAAGGACCACCACCAGCACAGTCAAGGTTATCAGAGTTTCTTCGAGTTCGACCACCGACGTTTGCAAGCACAACCAACCCGATGGAAGCAAATGACTGGCTACATGCAATCGAAAAGAAGCTGAATCTTTTGGAATGCAGTGATCAAGAGAAGGTCGCTTTCGCGACTCACCAACTGATGGGACCCGCCTCCGCTTGGTGGGATAACCTTTTGGCTACTCGGACTGCCACTACAGACATCACTTGGGACGAGTTCTGCAACAGTTTTCGGGAAGCCCATGTGCCGGATGGAATAGTGGCACAGAAGAAGCGTGAGTTTCGTGATCTACAACAAGGGGACATGACAGTTACAGAGTATCTCCATGAGTTCAACCGCCTTGCCCGTTATGCCCCGGAAGATGTGCGCACCGATGCTGAAAGACAAGAGAAGTTTCTTGAAGGATTGAATGATGACCTGACCAAACAGCTGATCTCAAAGGATTTCGCGGACTTTGAGAAGTTAGTGGACAAAGCAATCTGTCAGGAGGACCAGTGCAACCAGATGGATCGCAAAAGAAAAGCGGAACAAGTCAACACAGGAAAGAACCAGAAGCCACGTTTGCCCTTTGGACAACAGCAGGGGTCTTCGACACTGATTGTTCGTCAACACCGACCTTTCAACCCAAGCAACTACAACCCCCATGACAACGACAGCAATGGAGGACCACTGCAGCCCTTATCAGCACTGCCACCGCCAAGCCGGGCAACACCAGCTCAGAAGCCAGGGGTTTGTTTCAACTGCAACAGACCGGGTCACTTCGCCAAGGAGTGTCCACAGCCAAGACGCAACAAACCAGGATTCGTGCAAGCCCAAGTCAATCAAGTCTCAGCCAAGGAAGCTCAAGCCGCACCCGAGTTTGTTCCAGGTAAGTTCTGCCAACTCTAGGCTGCTTGTCTGCACCTCTTTAACAGCTCCTCCGAATCTCGGGGACGAGATTCTGTTAAGGGGGGTGGATTTGTCACGCCCGGGGTTTTATCCCAAGCCTAAATCGTAAAAAGAAATCCGTAAGCAACAATTGGCTTAATTAACTCAGGAAAAATCCCTCTAAAAAGAACCTAATTCAATTAAATCGAGGCTCGCAAATCGATTAACTGGATTTAAATTCAAATTGCAGAAGTATAAAATTTGGCCAAACAAAATAATTTAAAATTCGGCAAAAGTGGGGTTTTCCTTTTTCCCTCCTTTTTCCTTTCTTTTTCCCTTCCTTCTCAAATTGGGCCGAAGTCCAATTTTCCTCCCTTCCTTTTCTTTTTCCTTTTTCTTTTTCCTCTCCTCCTTCCCGGGCCGGCCCAGCCGAGCCGGCCCACCTCTCCCCGCCCGGCCGGCCCAGCCGAGCCGGCCTCCCGCTCCAGCCTCCTCCGCCCGCGCGCGCCTCCGCCTGGGCCGCCGCCCGGCCCAGCTCGCTCGCGCGTCCGCGCCCGCGCTCGCCGCGAGTCCGTCTCGCCTCCCTCCTCCCCTCGCGCCACTGACAGGTGGGGCCCACCTGTCAGCGACCAGGTTTCGCCAGCGCCCCCGCCTCCGCGTCGCGCCAGCCGAGTCCGCCGCCGCCCCGAGTCCTCCGCCGCGCCGCCGCTGCAACCACCGCCGCAACCGCCGCCGCCGAGTTCGCCGCGTCGTCGACTCGGTCTCCACCGGCCGCTCCGCCCTAGCCGGCGCCACCACCTATAAAATCCTCGCGCCGCCGCCCCGCCGCCACTTTCCCCCTTTCCGCCGAAGCTTCCCTCCGTCGCCGTCAGCCGCCGTTTTCCCCGTCGGCCGTTGGACGTCGCCGCCCACCCGCGTCACCACCTCCGCCTCGTCCTCGCCGACCTTCCGCCGGCCCTCGTCGCCACCGGTGGTCGCCGAGCTTCGTCGCCGCCCCTTCGTCCCTTCCGCCGCCGTGCCCCGTCGTCTCGACGCCGTCGGCCGATCTCGCCCCCGAACGTCGCAGGCCGTCGCTCGTCTGCGTCATCACCTCTGCCTCATCCTCGCCGACCTGCTGCCGCTCCTCGTCGCCACTGGTGAGCGCTCCGCTCCTCTCTCCCTCTTTCTCCCCTCTTCGCCGCCGCTGCCGACCTCCCCGTGCAAACGGTAAGTGCCGGTCGCCGTCCGCCGCGTCACCCGCTTGTCGCCTTCTCGTCGTCGCCGTCACGCCGTTGTTGCCGTGCCGTTCGCCATCGTCACCGTGCGCCACTGCTCCGGTTGCGCCGCCGCTCCGGTCGCGTCCGCCGCTCAGCCGCCAAGCTGCGTCGCTGCCTGGCCGACTCCACCCCACTCCTCCCTCGTGCTCCCGCCTAGCTCCTCTGGCCGCATCCGGTTGCGCCGCCGCTCCGCAGCGCCGTCGCGCCACCGTCGCCCGGCACCGACCGATCTCATCGCATCGGCCGTCGTCGCCGCGCCACCCCGGTGAGCCCGCTCTCCTCCCTTCCTCTGTTTCTTCGTGCGACCGCAAGTGCGCCCCGCCACTCGCCGTCGGCCGACGTCCTCCGCCGCCACCCGATCCCGCGAGCCGTCGTTTGGTGTCGGGCGCTGCCGGTGCTCGCCGTTGCATCTCCGCCCTTCGCCACCATCGTCGCGCGGCCACCAAGCCTTCGCTGCCTGCGCCCGCCGTCGCCTCCACCTTCCGGCGCCATCGCCATCGCCCCTCCACCTGCCGTCTTCGTCCGCGCCGACTCGTCGTCGCTGTTCTCGTCACCACCTTCGCCTCCGCCGACCACCAACCGCCGCTCTGCTGTCGAGCCGTCGCCGGCCGTCACTGTCCCCGCGCCGCCGTCGAGGCCGTCTCTCCTCTCCTCTCTCGCTGCCACTTGGCCGCTCCGCTCCACCGCCGCTCAGCCACCCTCTCCCTCCGCTCTGCTCCGCCGCCGCTCCGAGCCGCGCCACCCCGCCGCGGTCTCTGCCTCCTCCTCGCCGACGCCGTCGTCGCCCTTCGGTCGCCGGTCGGTGTCGCCGACGTCGACGCCCTCGTGCCGCCGGTCATCGCCATCGCCACCTCCCCTTTCCTCCTCAGCCGTCGCCGTGCCGCCGTGCCGTCGTCGTCGTGCGCTGCGCTCGGGCGCCGCTGCTCGCGCCGCCGACGTCCTCGCTTCCCGGCCGCCGCCGCCAATCGCCGCCGTCCGCCGCATACCCGCCGGTCCGCGCCGCCGTCCGCCGGTCGCCGCCCGCCGCGCCGTCGCGCCGCGAGCCGCGAGCCGCGCGCTCTGCTCGCTCCTCTCTGTCCTCTCTCGCTGACGAGTGGGACCCACCCGTCAGTCGTTCCCCGCCAGCCCCTTCCTCTCTCTCCTCCCCGGGCCCGCGTGTCAGCCGCCCACCTCCCCCTCTCTCTCACCGATAGGTGGTCCCCACCTGTCAGCCGTCAGTTCCTCTCTCCTCGCTGACGTCAGCAGCCCCATTAATTGCGCAATAATTGATTTAGGACTTTTCTGTTTAGTTAAAAACCCAGAAAACTTCTAAAATTCATAAGTAATCCATCTAGTCTCCGTTTAGGTCCATTCAAGTTTCATTAAATCCAGAAAAATGCCAAGAATCCATTAAAAATAGTTTCTTTCTCTGTTTCAGTAGTTTTTTAGCCTGTTTTGTTTGTTTTGCCTTGTTTGTCGTAGGTTTTGACCCCGTCGCAGCGCCGTTCGTTCCCGAAGTCGTCGCCGAAGTTCCTCGTGGGTCTAAGCAAGGCAAGTGGCACCCTTCTTTGATCATATTGAACCTATGATTATAAAATCCCCCGCTTTTACATTCAAACATGCATTGTTTTATGCAAATCTATTTATTGTATTTATCTATTGGGCATTTACCTTTATATCCGTTGATTCCCATTTATTATTGTCATCCCAGGGTTAATTTGACTAGAATTAGGGTTAGTCAATGCTTAGCCATGCTTAGTTCAACTAGCTCACCAATTATTATTTAATTATTGTTGCACTTTGGTACACCTTCAATGGTTGTTATCATTATTAATTTCCCGATGTGGTTTAATACAACTAAAATATTGCTTATGGTGGGCTGTGGGTGCATGGTTTTGAGAGTCGTGCCCATGGCAGTTAAGGACCGGTTCTCAGGAAACCCTGAAGGTCTTACACGTACTAACCACAAGCCAGAATGGGCAACGGTGAGACTCGTAATCTAGCTTGTCCCTATTCGACGTACCCAGGCAAGGGTAGGCGTGATGGAGTATGGACGGGCAATCGTGGTGTAACGAAAGCTTCTCCTGCTTCCGGATCTACCAAGGCACAAGAGGGGACTGCCCGACTTGGTGTAAAGGAGGGGGTGAAACCTGAAGTGTGGTGCGATTGTCTAGGGTGGGCTAGGTGAAAGGTCTTATCATGGTTTCCGTACTGAGGTATCGTGGTGATACGTTGGGGCATGGTAACATGCTTGGCAGCCATGTCTTGTGGGTAAAGTTGTACACCTCTGCAGAGTAAAACTATTCGAATAGCCGTGCCCGCGGTTATTGGGCGAACCGACAGACTCACTGGGATTAGTTGAACCCCTTTAATAATTTTATTAATCTTGGAACTGGTTTGACCCTGCGCAATGTGGTGTAACGTTGGCAGTGGTTTGGGTCTGTCGCAACGTGGTTTAACGTTGGACAGAGGGTTGACCCTATCGCTACGTGGTGTAACGTTCGACAGCGGTCTGGGCCTGTTGCAACGTGGTGTAACGTTGGACAGTGGATGATTATTTTAAATGTTTACTTCACTTTTATTTCAGTCTATTTTATCTACTGTTTTGCTAAATTACTGCAGCTTTTGTGCAAGTTAACCTTAGCCTATCCTTGATACCCTGTTGCATTCATTATTCTCCCTCTCTTGGGTGTTACTTGTTGAGTACGGTGGTTTGTACTCAGCCTTGCTTAATTTTCCCCCACCAGAGCAAGCGCCAGAGCCGGTGTCAGAAGAAGGTTGTTCCGAAGGTTGAAGTAAGGTTCAGTCCGCCGTCGAGAGTGCCTGTGGTGTGGAGCCGTCTTCGCAAGCTGAAGCTGAAGATTAGATGGTCTAGTCTTGTTTTCCTCTTTCCGCTGCATTTCGATAGATAATTGTTTTTATTTGTTTTTAAGCCGTGGAACTGTGTATTAATTTGTCATAGTGTGTACTCGGGCTGATGCCTGGACCGAGATTTAATACATGCTATTGTTCAGAAATTTGGTGTAAATTTCTGGGCGTGACAAAGGATCATGCCGTTAGCCCTTTCGACCTGCCCGCTGCTCTTCGGGTGTGCTACGTAGGCGTAGCAAATCTTGATCCCATGCTCCTCGCAAAACTCCTAGAAGACTCCACAGAGGAACTGCCTACCGTTGTCCGTAATGATACGGTTCGGAATGCTGAAGCGGTAGATAATGTTCTGTATGAAGTCCCCGGCATGTGCCGAGTCGATTGTGGCTACCGGTTTTGCCTTTATCCACTTGGTGAATTTGTCGATGGCGACGAACAGGTGGGTGAACCCTCCGGGTGCCCGCTTAAAGGGCCTGACAATGTCGAGTCCCCAGACGGCGAACGGCCAAGAGATCGGGATAGTTTGCAGTTCCTGTGCCGGCACGTGTGTCTACCTTGCGAAGAATTGGCACCGTTCACACTTTCTAACCAATTCTTACGCGTCTGTGACGGCGGTTGGCCAGAAGAACCCTTGCCTATAAGCCTTTCCGACTAGCATCTTGGCCGAGGCATGGTTGCCACATAGGACCGAGTGGATCGACTGGAGTATTTGTTTGCCCTCGTCAGGGAGCGCATAAGAATGCCCGATGCGCTTTGCCAGAGGAGCTCTCGATCTGACATGATATAGCAGTGGCTTCGTCGGCTGACGCGCTCGGCTTCGCTTTACTATTCGGGAGGACTTCCTCCGTGAGGAACTTGATGAATGGAGTTCTCTAGTCATCCGTGAGGACTGCGACCGTGCGGTCATTGGAGTTCGGTGGTTGGCTGTTGTCTTCTGCATCTTCTGCTTCACTCGGGGTTGGTTTCGGCTCGCCTTTCTTCTCGATTGTTGGCCTGGTGAGGTGTTTGACGAATATGTCGGTTGGCATTTGCAGTCGCTTTGATCCGAGCTTGGCTAGTTCATCGGCGGCTTCGTTGTTGTGCCGCATAACATGGACCAACTCGAGTCCCTCGAACTTATTTCCAAGCTTTTGCACCTCCTGTCGGTAGGCTTGCATGTTTTCTTCAGCACAAGTCCACTTGCTCATGACCTGGTTGACTACTAGCTGAGAATCTCCACGAACAAGCAGCCGCCTAATCCCGAGGGATATAGCCAACCGTAGCCCGTGAAGGAGTGCTTCGTACTCGGCTACGTTATGTGAGGCCGAGAAGTGGATCTAGAGCACGTACTTGAGCTTTTCACCGTTGGGTGATATAACCATGACTCTAGCGCTAGCCCCCGACATACGTAAGGAACCGTCGAAGTACATTGTCCAATGGGGCAGCTCTTCTGGCGCGGTTTCCAGTTGCACGTCGGTCCACTCGGCCACGAAGTCGGCGAGGGCTTGAGACTTTATCGTGGTGAGGGGCTTGAAGGTGATGTCGTATGGCATCATCTCCAGTGCCCACTTCGCGATGCGGCCTTGTACTTCCTTGTTGTGTATGATATCGCTGAGTGGATAGGATGTGACGACTGAAACCTGGTGGGCTTGGAAGTAATGGACGGGTATCCTTACCGCGATCAGGATGCCATAGAGAAATTTCTGGACCTAGTTGTATTTTAGCTTGGATTCTCTGAGTACCTAGTTTCTGGACGAAGTAGACCGGTCGCTGCACCAGTTGAGTGTGTCCATCTTTCTCCCGCTCAACCACGAGGACCGTGCTGACGACTTGTTCTGTGGCCGAGACGTAGAGCAGGAGGACTCGTTTGGGCTGGGCGAAGCCAGCACGGGGGGAGAGGTCAAGTATTTCTTGAAGTCCTTGAAGGCTTCTTGTGCTTCTGGGTCCATAGGAAGTGGTCGGTCTTCTTCAGTAGCTTGAAGAAGGGCATCCCTCAGAGGCCGAGTCGTGAAACGTATCGGCTAAGGGCCGCCATGCATCCGGCCAACTTTTGGACGTGTCGGAGCTCGCCAGGAGGCTTCATGTTGAGTATGGTCTGGACTTTCTCCGGGTTAGGCTCGATGCCTCGTCAGGATACGACGAAACCAAGGAGCATGCCGGAGGGGACACCAAACACACACTTCTCAGGATTTAATTTCATCTTGTAACGTCATAGGTTGTTGAAGGTTTCCTCTAGGTCATCTAGTAGGTCATCCTTTTTCCTCGACTTTACGACTACGTCGTCGACGTATGCTTCCACGTTTCGCCCGATCTGGTTGTGGAGGCAACCCTGGATGGTCCGTTGATAGGTTGCCCCTGCGTTTTTAGACCGAACGGCATCGTGATGTAGCAATACGCGCCGAATGGAGTGATGAAGGAGGTCTTCATCTGATCGGCCGGTCCTAGGCTGATCTGATGGTAGCCCGAGTAGTAATCGAGGTAGACCAAACGGATCCTTAGGGCATGCGTTGTTAAGGTTCGTGTAATCCACACACATTCGCCATTTGTTGTTCTTCTTTTTGACCAAGACGGGGTTGGCCAACCAGTCGGGGTATTTGACTTCTTTAATGAAGCCGGCCGCGAGCAGTTTGGTCAACTCCTCCTTAATCACGTCTTTCCTGTCTTGTGCGAAGCGGCGAAGACGCTGCTTAACTGGCTTAGCGTCATCTTTTACATTCAAGGAGTGCTCAATCACTTCCCTAGGGACTCCCGGCATATCAGACGGTTTCCAAGCAAAAATATCTTTATTATTTCAGAGGAAAGTGACGAGCGTGAGTTCCTATTTAGAATCTAATTGAGTTCCTATGAACGTAAATTTAGACGAATCGACAGGGTCGAGGGCGATCTGCTTCTTCTCGTTGGAGGTGATCTTTGACGCCTTTTTAGATGATAGATCGTTGTCCTCCGTCTTGCGAGTCGAGGCTTCGTGTATCTGCTCCCGGCCGGCCTGCTCTTTAGCCTGTTGTGCAATTTCGCAGCTTTTCGTCTCACAGCTGAAGGCCTGCTTGATGTCGCTGTGCAGGGTGATTACGCCATGTGGTCCGAGCATCTTGACCATAAGGTAGGTGTAGTGCGAGACCACCATGAACTTCGCCAGCGCAGGCCTGCCAATAATGGCATGGTACGTCGTCTCGAAGTCAGTGACTTCAAAGCAGATGTTCTGCGTCCGATAGTTGTCCTTTGTTCCGAAGGTAACCGAAAGAGTGATCTGCCCGAGTGGTGTTGCTGATAGCCCGAGAATGACCCCATGAAAGGGCACTTTGCTTGGGCGTAGCTCTAACCTCGGGATTTTTATGTCATCGAGCGTCTTGGCGAAGAGAATGTTGAGGGCGCTTCCTCCGTCAGTGAGCACACACTTCAACTTGACGCTCTTGACGACTAGGGCTAGCACTAGTGGGTACCGCCCTGGGTGAGCCACTCGGTCAGGATGATCCGAGTGGTCGAATGTCATTGGAACCTCTGACCATCATAGGTATTGGGGGACATCCACCGTTGTGGTGTTTATCTCCCTTGACGCCAGCTTTTGCTTCCGCTTTGACGCCAGCTTTGGCTTGCAGAACCTGTAAGTCGTCGTCTTTCTTGTCGGCGGGCTTTGCTTTGCTTGGCTCGACAGCCCCCGACTGGCTTTTGGCTAACTGCTCTGCGTAGTGATGCATAACAAAGCAATCTTTGGCCATGTGGGAGGACTTGAGATGGTAGGGGCACTTGCTGTTCATGACCTTGTCATAATCAGACATCTTGGGGCGCCGGATCGGTTGTCAGTCTGCGACGGCGACCAGCTCCTCGGGCTTACGTTTCCGTGAGTCCGAGTCCTTCTTGTGCTCCTTCTCCTTTGCTTTGACTGACGGCTGTACTTTCTCCTCGTGCTTGTCTCCCCGTGAGGGGAACACCGCATCGGCGGCCGCTGCGTAGGAGTTAGCCATGTCGAAAAGATCCTTGACAGTGGTCGGCTCTTTCCTAGAGAATTTAGCGATGAATGGCTCATTGCGTACTCCTTTTCGGAATGTGGCGATGACCACGACATCCTTTATGTCAGGGATGGAGTTGCGGACGTTTGAGAACCTTTTGATATAGGTTCGCACAGATTTGCCTTTCCTTTGCTGGACTTGGTACAGATCGTACTTCATCCTTGGCCTTTCGTATGTGCCCTGGAAATTGGCGATGAATCATTCACGGAGCTCTAAGCATGAGTCAATGGACCGTTTAGGGAGCCCCGACAGCCAATCTCCAGCCGAATCGTCCAAGGCAACCGGTAAGTAGTTGGCCATGGCTTTGGTATCGCCTCCTGCTGCCCAGATGGCCATGGAGTATACCGTAAGCCACTCTTTCGGGTCGGTGAAGCCGTCATATTTCTTAATGCCAGTGGGCTTGAAACCAGTCGGCCAAGTTAACTGACTTAAGTTCTTAGCGAAGGCTGGGACGCCATTTTTCATGTCAGTGTCAGAGCTCTCGGGTGACCGATGCCTAGACGCCTGGCTATGACTTCGGTGGTCCCGGTCATGGCAATGGTCCTCCCAGCGTTAGTTTTTGAGCTTGTGGCGGAGGTCGGCGGAGTTTTCTTGATTGAGACGCTGCTTCTCTGCCCTGAGCTCCTGGCGTTGCCGATCCAGTCGACGAATCTCGTCGTCGATGTGGCGTTGCCTTTCGACGAAGTCTCTCCTCCGTGCCGAGTCGGGAGAGTGCCGGTGCGCTTTGCTTTCGCTATGCGGCCGGGGCCTAGTCGGTTGTCGCGAGACGTTTGCCCAAGACCTAGAAGATCTGGACGATTGAGCCTCCGAACAAGCGGTTGGGGTACCTGCCGTGCGCTGAAGGGAGTGCTGGATCGCAGCAGTGGTCATCGTGGCCTTGACCTTGTTTATGGTAGATCCGGCTGGGGGATTAGCTGGATGATGTCGCCGAGTAGATCGGCGGCCGCACGGACGTTTTGCCGGGGCGTCTTGAAGACGTCATGCCCGTCGACTTGGGTCTGGAGCAGATCACGCTGCATCTTCCAAGATTGGAGTCGTAGCGTGGCGTGAGATTGTGTCGCCTACCGTTCCCTTTCTTCTCGCTCCTGACGTTCCTTCTCTTCCTCAAGTCGGCGCTCTTCTACTAGTCGGGCCGCCTCCACCTCTTGCCGCTTGGCTGCAGACGAAGGCGACGCTAGCTTGCTGGCGGCAAAGACCTCTCGGGGCGGCACGAAACTTCCTGTGCTGCTACAAGTCTCGGAGGCGTCGACGCCGCCTCGAAATTGGTTTCGACCTCCATCGGAGTCGCACCCTGACTTGCCTGTCGGTCCGAGCTAGGAGAGTGCATCTCGGTGTCGTGTGACCCAGATTGAATCTTCGTCTGACCCGATGCCTCCTTGTTAGGCTCAAAGTAACAAACTTCTTCGTCGGAGTCGGAGGAGCTTGAGTAGGTGTACGACAAAGCGCCGAACTAGTCGGTCTGAGGCCTGATGCTGTCGAACTTGAAGGTCGAGCCCGGCGGGAACTTCCTCTTCATGATGTTCGAGTTGAATTCCATCAAACTTCGCTGAAAAGAGCTTTAGATCGAAAAAGAAAGATAGCACGCCCCCTACCCAGCGCGCCAACTGTCGACGATTGGTGTCGGCCATAAACTTATAGGGTGGCTACTAAGCTCAGAATTCGATGGTTATTGATGAAGATGGAGAGAGTTTACCTAGGTTTAGGCTCTCCACGTGGCGAGATAATACCTTAATCCTGCTTGGCGATTGCATTGCGCAAATGGATCTCTCTTGCCCTCAAGGGGGCACCCCGTACCCCTTATATAGTGGGGGAAGGGTTACAGATATGATAGTGTCCTAATCCAGTAAGACTAAGATCTATCCCTATTCGGTTATGGTTCGGGTTTGAAGTACACGGCGTGCAATCCGGTACGCATCGGACTCCCCACCAACACCGTACAGATATATTCTCCTTCCTATTCAGTACCCCTACCATTGACTGTACGTATTTGTATAGTCTCCGGATACCTCTGGTATAGGTATCCCACAGGACATATCTTCTAATTCATGTAAAATGAAGTATTTAGGCAAATTTGTATAATCCTATTGAACAATGTTCTTTTATCACAATCTAACAGAAATCCAGTACAAATCATAGGTGAGGTAAAAGAAGAACTTAATGATAAATCTTAATCATATGAAATCTAGAAATTTGATTATGTGTATAATGATTAAATTTATAAATTTCTAAAACTCAGAGCCACAACTTTACCGCTTTTGGTAACTATAGAAACACATGCACAATATATAATATAATTATATTACATATATACCCAAAAAATGTATATATATTTATATTTTATAGGAAGTTTCTAATATATAGAAAGATTTTTTCTATGCATGACAGTGGGGGATGTAGTTGATCTGGGTCATTGGGCTGACGTTATAAGTCGTTTTGACTTCAGTCAAAGTCAAATTGTTCTAAGTTTAACCAAGTTTATATAAAAAAGTAGTAACATTTACAACCCAAAACACAAATATTATAAAATTATATTCAATTATAGATTTAATGAAACTAATTTGGTATTGTATATGTCACTGTATTTGTCTATAAATTAGGTCAAACTTAGATTAATTTAACTTTGACCGAAGTCAAAATGCCTTACAATCTGAAATGGACGAATATACCACATTCATCTGAACAATAATATTTATTATATACAGTTTAACAATACAATCATGTAATTTTAATACTGTACATGACATTTATAACATCGTGAGCTGATTTTTTTTTTTTTTTTGCTGAATGTGCTAGGTTTATGATTCATTAGCTAATCCATGGAGTTGGCCCTGGCGCGTATGCATGGAGGAGAGCGATGAAGCCATCGGGCATGGGGCAATGCATCGATTGCCTGTTGATCGATCTCACTTGCAAAGAAAGGAAAGGAGCAGCCTCACTGCTTGGGTAGCATGAATTGGGGAGGACTATAGGGGGTGACATTCATCTATTGCATGAGGAGAGTAAATTGTGGATGGAAGGTGGGCACTATTAGGGGAGGCAGATCTGAGTCGTTCATTCGTCCGTCGGATTTATCCCATGAGTCATGAGTCATTTGTGTTGGTGCACTATAGGATAGATAAAAGCATGAGTATAGACATGCCCAATTCTAACATAGTAAAAAGAAAGAATTTTATGTGATTGATTTTCCACATTTTAGATAGTTCGACAACAAAAATTAATGAGTAGTGAAAGTTATATCTTATCTTTCAGAAGTCAGAACAATATTTTTTAAGGGAGGGAGTAGAATATTATGTATGTTTTTTTGTCAAATTAGTTCACAAACCTCATAGGTGATGGTTGAGAACCACTCATAAGTACCGTACTTCCAACCAGCATCCCGAAGCCTAGGTCATTGGTGCCGGTGGTAGAATAGGCACCTTTGTGCTCCCTACAATTAACAAAAAAAATAAAAAAGAGAAGCTGCCATGCTGGCAAGCAGGTTTGCTGAATTATGCGGGACAGGCGGTTCTACTGAACGCAGTACTTGACAGTGTGTCGGTTTACACTAAGTCGGCTCTGGTTTTGCCAAAAGAAATTCTAAGAAAGGATAGAACAACAAAGATCTTTCCTTTGGACCAGGGAAGAAAAGGCATCGATCCAGAGCAAGATGTTTAGTCGCCTGGGATGAAGTATGCAAACCAAAATATCAAGGGGGTTTAGGGCTAAAAAAACTTAGCCATCACAACAAATGTCTGCTTATCAAAAGGCTGCACAGTCTGCATGAAAATGATTCCGCATGGTGAGACTAGGTCTAGGAAGAGTTGCAACACAATGCCCCATGGAAATCCGACCAAATCGGACCACACTGGAACAAGTTAGCTAATTAAACTCATGTTGGTATATAGGAATTTAACCTCAGTGAAGGTAAATGATGGACGGAGAATCTCTTTCTGGCAGGATTGTTGGCTACACCAAGCACCGCTTCGCCACAAATTCAAAGTGCTCTTCTTTCATACCACGGAACGAGACATCACAGTCCGGTAGGCAATGCAGATAGGATTAGATGCTATCATGGTGCCACCAAGACTTTCAGCAACCGCCCAACTTTAGCTCCAAGAACTTCAAACCAGCCTGCAGCACATACAACTCCAACCGCCGCGAGCGAGATACCAGGTGCCCACAGATCAATAGCTTGGCTAATTCTCTAACCTCCAAACAGATCTATCGACACCTCCAGGTCGGCGGCAAACGCCCAAACTACAGATTCGTCTGGAAGAATAGGGCACCACCCAAAATGCAGTTCTTTGCTTGGCTAGTAGGAAAGAGCAAACTGCCAACAAGAAACAACCTCATCATAAAAAAATATCGTCGATTCGGCAGGCTGCGCAATATGCAACATGCAACGTCACCTGGGAAGACCGTAACCACTTATTCCTCATGTGCCTAGTCGCCAATGCCTTTTGGACGGCACTTAGTTTCTCCCAGGGATAACAACGACCAACGAACTTCACCGGATAAATAGACCGTCCAGATTACACAAGGAATTTGGAAGCTTCTTCATCCTGTGTTTTTGGAGAATCTGGACACATCGTAACGACGTGATCTTTAATAACCTTCCACCATCTCCGTCCAGACTACTAAGAGACTGTGTAAAAGATGTAACTTTGTGGTCTGAAAGATTCAAAATAGAGGACCGGTATGTAACCGATCTCTGGAAATCTGTCCTGAACCTTGCTTTAGCTAATACGGCAATGTAACCGAACTCTGTATCTGCACTCCCATTTATTTTAATTGCAAATGCAGGTGGGGAAACTCTCCCCCTAGGTGAAAATTCAAAAAAAAAAAAAGAGAAGCTGCCTCGAAGCATAGGGTCCTTGAGCTGATGTTTTAAGCAACTTCTAATCCCTATCTACATCATACATTAAGATCCCAATCCACATTTAATTATTATTCTCCATCCAAGAACTACACAAACAATGCGAGAGCACGATCAAGAACTATATAATCAAAGAAGACTCACTATGATTAGCTGCCAGCACTATCGTTGTCAATTTGTATAGTCATGTTATATATTCCACAACTTTGTGTAAGGAGGATGATTGCTAGTAGCGTCATCGTCATTGGACGCTAGCCCCCTCCCCACCAAGGACGTCATTGGGGTCGTCGCTGCCAAATCTAGCAACACATGAGCTCTAGGCGGTTGGATCTGATGGTTCCTAATCTCTGTATGGCCTAACCCAGCTTGATGACGAGGGGGCATGAGGAAGGAGAGAAGTAGAAAGATAGAGGTTGGGCCGTGACAACCATAGAGGCAAACCTGATGCAAGGAAGGCGGTGGCTGAGAGGAGAGTGCTGACAGAGAGGAGGGGTGGCGGAGGGGAGGGGCAGCGGAAGGAAGCGGTGGCGAAGAGGAAAGGAGATGGCGAAGAGGGAGGGGCAGTAGAGAGGGATGGGTGGTAGAGAGGATTGGGGTGGAGGAGGAGGGAGGGGGGCAGTAGAAGGTAAGGGCCACAAAGTGGAGGGGATGGCAATTAATGGAAGTTGCAGGTGACTTGAGGGTGGCAGAGACCGCGAGCTAGAGACGAGGGTGCAGTTGAGACGATAGCTAAGTGAGCAGGAGTGTGACAGTAAGTTTAAAGAAAACCATGTTAGCTCAATTCTCTCATTTTGTCAGTTTTTGAATAAGCCAACATCTACAAATTAAGAGCTATAGGTGCTGGCTGATTAGGAAACCAACACAAATATTATTGGTAAATTTTTTAATAAACCAACACCTATGTAGGTTTATAGATGTCAGTTTTGTTGGAATAAATTGGTTACAAACCATTTTAGTCTAGATAGATTCCATTGGCTCACTATTAATATTATACTACTATGAAAGTAATCGTTGAGTGGATGAGATGGTACACAAAGCCTCACATGCACGCCGACAGCCGAGAACAAACCAAGATCCTGGGGTACCTAGCTCCGGCTTGGGATGGTCAAAAACACACTGGGAACCCGAGGCCATCCCGAGGGCCTGGGGACCCAGTAGTGATCCGAGGCCATCCTGAGGACCCGGGGACCCAAGGCTACCTTAAGAGCCTAGGGACTCGGGGTCACGAGGCCACCCTGAGGGCCCGAGGATCCAAGGACTTGAGGCCATCCGAAGGGCCCGGGAATCTGAGGTGTCGAGGTCGATGTCATGAGAACCCGGGTCGCAAGGAAATCTGGAGGGCCCGGGGACCCGGGGTCTCAAGGTCGATGTCTCGAGGCTATGCTGAGGTTTTGGGAACCAGGAGGTTTCCGAGGCGGATGTCGCAGGGTTGGGAACCGGATTGTATATGTGTGTGCACTCAGTTTGAACGAAGAAGAGTTGATTATGCGTAACAACTAGATGACTCAATAATGCCTAGATCCGAATCATTAAGGAATTAATGATTGGCTGTCACGCCCAGAAATTTACACCAAATCTCTGAACAATAGCATGCATTAAATCTCGGTCTAGGAATCAGCCCGAGTACACACTATGACAAATTAATACACAGTTCCACGACTTAAAAAAAAATAAAAACAATTATCTATCGAAATGCAGCGGAAAAGGAAAACAGACTAGACCATCTAATCTTCAGCTTCAGCTAGCGAAGACGGCTCCACACCACAGGCATTCTTGACGGCGGACTGAACCTTACTTCAACCTTCGGAACAACCTTCTTCTAACGCAGGCTCTGGCACTTGCTCTGGTGTGGGAAAAATTAAGCAAGGCTGAGTACAAACCACCGTACTCAACAAGTAACACCCAGAGAGGAGAATAATGAATGCAATAGGGTATCAAGGGATAGGCTAAGGTTAACTTGCGCAAAAGCTACAGTAATTTAGCAAAACAGTAGATAAAATAGACTAAAATGAAAGTAAGGTAACATTTAAAATAAACATCCACTGTCCAACGTTACACCACGTTGCAACAGGCCCAAACCACTGACGAACGTTACACCACGTAGCGACAGGGTCAACCCTCTGCCCAACGTTAAACCACGTTGCGACAAACCCAAACCTCTGCCAACGTTACACCACATTGCGCAGGGTCAAACCAGTTCCAAGATTAATAGAATTATTAAAGGGGTTCAACTAATCCCAGTGAGTCTGTCAGTTCGCCCAATAACCGCGGGCACGGCTATTCGAATAGTTTTACTCTGCAGAGGTGTACAACTTTACCCACAAGACATGGCTGCCAAGCATGTCACCATGCCCCAACGTATCACCACGATACCTCAGTACGGAAACCATGATAAGACCTTTCACCTAACCCTCCCTAGACAATCGCACCACACTTCAGGTTTCACCCCCTCCTTTACACCAAGTCGGGCAGTCCCCTCTTGTGCCTTGGTAGATCCGGAAGCAGCAGAGGCTTTCGTTACACCACGATTGCCCGTCCATACTCCATCACGCCTACCCTTGCCTCGGTACGTCGAATAGGGACAAGTTAGATTACGAGTCTCACCGTTGCCCATTCTGGCTTGTGGTTAGTACGTGTAAGACCTTCAGGGTTTCCTAAGAACCGGTCCTTAATTGCCATGGGTGCGACTCTCAAAATCGTACACCCACAGCCCACCATAAGCAATATTTTAGTTGTATTAATCCACATCGGGAGATTAATAATGATTACAACCATTAAAGGTCTATTAAAGTGTAACAGTAATTAAATAATAATTGGTGAGCTAGTTGAACTAAGCATGGCTAAGCATTGCCTAAGCCTATTGCTAGTCAAATTAACCCTGGGATGACAATAATAATAAATAGAGATCAACGGGTATAAAGGTAAATGCCCAACAGATAAATAAAGTAAATACATTTGAATACAATGCATGTTTGAATGTAAAAGCGGGGAATTTTATAAACATAGGTTCAATATGATCAAAGAAGGGTGCCACTTGCCTTGCTTAGCCCCACGAGGAACTTCGGCGACGACTTCGAGAACGAACGGCGCTGCGACGGGGGAAAAACCTACGACAAACAAGGCAAAACAAGAAAAACAGGCTAAAAACTACTGAAACAGAGAAAGAAACTATTTTTAATGGATTCTAGGCATTTTTCTGGATTTAATGAAACTTGACTGGACCTAAACGGAGACTAGATGAATTACTTATGAATTTTAGAAGTTTTCTGGGTTTTTTTAACTAAACAGAAAAGTCCTAAATCAATTATTGCGCAATTAATGGGGCTGCTGACGTCAGCGAGGAGAGAGGAGGCTGACGGCTGACAGGTGGGGGCCACCTGTCGGTGAGAGAGAGGGGGAGGGAGAGACTGACAGCTGGGTCCCACGGGAGGAGAGAGAGGAGAGAGGCGCGGGCGACTGACGGGTGGGGCCCGCTCATCAGCGAGAGGGGAACAGAGAGGAAGCAGCGAGCGCGCGACCGGCGGCGGGAGCGGCGGGCGGCGCGGCGGCAGCGGCGCACGGCGACGGCGACGACGGCGCGACGGTGACGACGCGACGGCGACGACGGCACGACGGCGACAACGGCACGACTACGACGGGCCGGCGTCCGGCGGCAGACGGGCGCGGGTGCACGGCGACGACGGCACGACGGCGACGACCGGCGACGAGCGCTGGTGCGGACGGGCGCGGGCGGCGGCGGCTAGACGACGGCGTCACGAAGGCGACAACGGCCGCAGCGAGTGGCGGCGAGGACGAGCTTCGCACCCGCCCGGCGACGGCGTGCGGCTCGGCGGCGGTCGGCCGGGAAGGGGGAGAGAGAGGGGAGGAGGATGGAGATGCTCACCGGCGGCGGCGAACGCGTGGACGAGTCGGCGAGATCGAGGCGAAGGTGGCGACGCGGGTAGGGGCGGGAGATCGGCAACGGCGACGGATTTCGACGGGCGACGGCGAGGAGACCGGACGCGGCGGCGACCGGGCGGCGAAGGAGTGCGCGGCACTGGGGAGCTCCCTGGCGGCGACGAGGGCGGCAGCACGTCGGCGATAGCGAGGCGGGGCGGTGACGCAGCTGGACGGCAACGACCGGCGGCTGGCGGCGAGATCTACCGGCGGCGGCGAACGACGACAGCGCGGCGGCGGCTCGGGTGGAGGTGGAAAGTGGGCGACGGCGCGCGGCGGCTCGGGATTTAAAGGGGTGGCGGCGCCGGCTAGGGCGGGCGGAGGTTGGAGACCGAGTCGGGCACGACGCGGTCTCGGCGGCGGCGGTTGCGGCGGCGGCGCGGAGTCCGGCTCGGACGCGGCGCGGCGCGGCGCGGGCGAGCAGGCGCGGTCGTTGACAGGTGGGCCCCACCTGTCAGTGGCGCGAGGGAGGAGGGAGGCGGCGCGGACTCGCGGGCGCGGGCGCGGCGTGGGAGCTGGGCCGAGCGGCGGCCCAGGCGGAGGCGCGCGCGGAGAGGGGAGGCCGGAGCCGGTCGGCTGGGCCGGCCGAGGGGAAATGGGCCGGCTCGGCTGGGCCAGCCCGGGAAGGAAGGAGAAGAAAAAGAAAAAAGGAAAAAGAAAGAGGGAGGAAAATTGGACTTCGGCCCAATTTGGGAAGGAAGGGAAAAAGAAAGGAAAAAGGAGGGAAAAAGGAAAACCCCACTTTTGCCGAGTTTTAAATTAATTTGTTTGATCAAATTTTATACTTCTGTAATTTGAATTTAAATCCAGTTAGTCGATTTGGAACCTCGATTTAATTAAATTAATTCCTTTTGGAGGGATTTTTCCTGAGTTAATTAAGCCAATTGTTATTTACGAATTTCTTTTTACGATTTTAGGCTTGGGATGAAACTCCGGGCGTGACATTGGCGAGCTAATGATCCACTAATTTCTCCTAGCACAAACTTCTCTCCCTCTAGATTTAAAAGAGTGTCTGCACTTCTGCTATGCATCTCTTGCTTTTCCCCTATTCCACACACTTGCGCACACAGGTGATTTGGAACAAACAAGCCTCCGAAGCTCCACCAACCGTCGTACCTGTAAGGGTAGACGGGCGATCATGTTTTTGGGGAGCGTCAGTATGACGTGACTGGTCTGACCCCGGCAGCGATCTGACCCAGGAACGGCTCCAACTTTGTGGCACTCCTCCGACGCTTGCGACAACTCCGACAACAACAACTTAGACCCGGCGATGACTCTAGCTTCGCGGTACCCATTGATGACTTCGACGCGGCCTCGATGGCGACAACAAGAATGGAAACAACAGAGGAGACGTCGACAACAACAATGGAGGAGAAGCCAATGCCTCGTCGAGTCCGAGAACGGATTTGTTCTCAATGTATAATTTCTTTATCAACTTAATGCTAAACTTGCTTATACTTGATTCTTTTACAGTAATTAGTATATTCATGTTTAGCATAACCGGAAGATCAATATATTTAGATTTCATGATTTGTATTTTATTTCTCTAGATTAAAATATGCCAATTTATGACCATATTTACAACATGGTTTTTTACTTTTAGACCCGATGGAGGCAAAAAAAGTTGCTCCATAGGTTCTGGTTTTCGGGGGAACCAGCACTTATGAGCCATCATCTATTATGATTTTTTTTTTGTAGTAGTGGTTAGATTTGATCACTTACCCACAACTTATTGGATCACATCCCAAGTAGTTGTCACCCACCGAATTTTCATTTGTCAAAAAGCTAGAAACGGTTTTGGGTTGTTGATGTGGTCTGGTACTATAAAAACTTAGTTAGTAATGCTGAGAAAACCCATTTGCAATATGCAACCAGTACGCCTAGCTTGCTTAATGAGATATCAATGTGTTCGGCAATTAATCTTTCTGATGGTGTGCTATCATATTAAGTAGTTGTGCTAAGCTTGTACCAATAATAATCAATTGGTGGACTTTTTTTGACTGGTCACTTTATGATAGTTTGGTTCATATAAGAAAAACATGCGATACGTAGGCCTTAGGCCATGCACAATGTAGTGGTGCATCGGCGAGCAGCATGTGGACAATAGTGTAGCATGCTGTGAGAACTAGCTGCGATGAGCTGTGAGATATACTGCCTCGGTTTCATATGGTAAGACTAAATTTATCAATCGATGAATGTACGTATATAATTTTTATATATGTCTGTCTAGATTCATTATCATCCATATGAATCTAGACAAGACTAGAAAATCTTACATTTTAAAACGGAGGGAGTAGCATATCAACAAGTAATATATAATCATCCTGCCCTAGGTGATTTAGCCTGTATTTGGTTGACGGTATTGGGATGTTAGGCTTTGAGACTTGAGATTTCGGTCGTACAATCAAGACTGTTGTATCACTTGTTAGAGTGTAGAGTTCATATCACCACGTGTTGGTCATATTGGGTTGATCCATCATAGGCCCAAAGGCCGGAGACACTAATTTTGATCGTGAGCTTACACAACCAAAACATTAGCTTATGGATAAAGACTACTCCTAACTTTTATATGTTGTGTTAATTTTTTTTAGGAATAAATCTAATAATTTCAACGTAGGGCCTATTTGCTAACTGGGTTGGGTTAGAGAAGTGATTTCCCACCCACCAAAGGGTGTCTTCAAATCTTAACCAACCATTCATTTCCATCAATCATCACACCCTTCGTAACAGATTATCCAAATATCCCATAGTGCAAGTGTATGCCCTTTTATTGTCTTTTGAGGGGCATACATGTAAGTCCTTTCCAATAGTAAAGTTGACAACATTATGGAGGTGTTCTGTACACTACTGTTTATATGAACCATTGTGCATGGACATATTATTGTTAATTCCCAACTTGGTACGTACGTACATGCATGTAGATATGCATATGCATGCACATGAATCGGATGAACCCATACTCGACTAGCTGTGTGATCACTGAGCCCACTATTCCATGCACACACACAGTGGATGGATGCATGCAGCTGATCATCATCAACTTGTAACTGCTAACTACCAGCTGTTTGTGTAGGCACACAAGCACAGTGTACGTACAAACGAGGAACAGAGGAGCCGATATATTTGTTGGCGATGATTAATTAGTTAACTCAAGGTAGGATGTGTTAGATGTGGACACATATATATCAATATATGATATCTGCATCATACAATGCAAATTAAGTTGGAGATGCTGGCAATGCTAAGATCACTCTACCTAGTATGATATAACCGTAGCGGCTTAATACGGCCGGTTACTGGTAAATTACACGGTAACGGGCCGTAACAAAACCCGCTTATGTATTCAACATGTCATCGTTGAAAAGAATGTAAAGGGAAAACCGAGCCTAGCTCGGGTGGTTAGCTGCGCGGGCATGCCAGCAACCCGCGTGAGTTCGATTCCTGAGATTGCAACTCGTGTGTCTCATCCGGGGATTTTGCCCTCACACGCGTGCGCATCCCAAAATCCTAAGCGTGTAGTAGGGACGTGCACGTACGTTGTGGTGTGTGTCCCGAGTTGTACTCTTGCAAAAAAGGAAAAGATGTAAGGGCTTTTTAGATCACCAGTCTGGTAATGGAAGTTAAAAAAAAAATGTTTGCCAGACAATTCTTATGGACGACCAGTAATCAGATAGCAGTAGTATTTTATTAAGTTTAACAAAAAAGAAAGATATTTTCTTGCCAGTTTGAAGTTAATTAATAAATTGGTTTCATGCTATGGACAAGTAACTGCCAATATTTGGAACATGATTGCAATAACGCCCACAGGATTTAATAGTCTCAGTTTTACACATAGGAATTGAAGAGGTTAACGAAAAAAAAGGAATCAGTGTTTGGATTCAGGGATTTTTTTCCTTGTCACATCGGATGTTTATACGTTAATTAAGAGTATTGAATATAAACTGATAACAAAACTAATTACATAAATAAAGGCTATTTTATTAGACAAATTTTTTAAGCCCAACTAATTCACGATTAACAAATGTTTACTATAGCATAACATTCGCTAATCATAAACTAATTAGGCTCAATAGATTCTTCTCGCGAAATAGTCCAGAGGATTGGGTGTGTTTTATTAATAGTCTATATTTAATACTTGTAATTAGTATCAAAATATTCGATGTGACATGGACTTAGGGGTTGTTTAGATGGGGCTAAACTTTTTAGCCTATGTCACATCGGATGTTTGGACACTAATTTGAAGTATTAAATATAGACTAATCAAAAAACTAATTTCATAAATGAGAGCTAATCCACTAGACGAATTTTAAGTCTAATTAATCTATAATTAGCAAATGTTTACTGTAGCATTATATAGGCTAATCATAGATTAATTAGGCTCATTAAATTCGTCTCGCAAATTAGTCCAAGATTATGCATGGGTTTTATTTATAGACTATGTTTACTATTTATAATAAGTGTCCAAATATCTGATGTGACTAGGGGCTAAAGTTTAGCACCTAGAATCAAACACCACCTTAAAAAAACAAGTTGGAGCGAAACGAACACCTCCCTCATTCATTCAATGACATCAAATGCAGGCAACCTGCAGACGTAACGTGGTGGTTGCAGTGTTCATGCATGCTGGCCATCCATCGATCCGATGTCTAGGCCGGCGGCCATTGATCTCTGATGAGCTAGAGCTAGCTAGCCATAGCTGTTCGTTTGTGTGCATGGACAAGTGCGCGGATCAGATATTTCAGAGAGAGAACAGTTAATGCAGACAAGCACTAGCACATGTACATATTGACATGTCAATTGGGCATTCTATCTTCGATCGGCATTCATATCTACGAGTACATGTTTTGTTTTACAACTGGCAACCGAAACTAGTTCTGCATTGCCTCCATTGGACAAAGGTAAATGTATCTTTGAATACTGAACTAGCACCTAGAATTGCAGATGATGCATTACACAGGGACAAATAGTTCAAGCTGAATACGTCCTCGCCGGGGTGAATTACACTACCTCCATTTTTTATTGAACATCAATCACTTTTAGGTGATCGTTCGTCTTATTTAAATTTTTTGCGCAAATATATAAAATTTATACTTAAAGTATCTTTAAATCAAATCACAATAAATTAAAGTATCTTTAAATCAAATCACAATAAAATAATTAATAGTCATGTCCATTTTTTGATTAAGACATACTAATGGTTAAACGGAAACTCAAAATTTAACGGCATGAAATAAAAAAAAGGCAGAGGGATAGTATTGGATACGTTACAAAAATGAATGAAATCATAACGATTTAACTTTTAAAGCACGTGTAACGTTTAATTTGGCTCAAAAGTAATAAGTAACCCTCTTATTTAATAGGGTGAACATAGTATTTGCAAATAAAAAATAATTTATAAATATAAATTTTATGTACATTTCTTAGCAATCTAAAAGAAAAGCTGAAAAATAAATTATGAGGAAAAACTCAAAAATTAACTCTAAATTTATGGTTAAAAATTTAAATTTTAGCTTACAAGCTATAGATAAAACATCTATAGATGTGTTCTTAGTGATCTAAAATTAAAACTAAAGGTTAAATAAACCGTGACAAGAAAACCCTAAAGTCCTTTTAAAATGCAAATTTGGCGTATAAGCCTAAGCATAATTGAAAAAAAAACTATAAACACATACGCTGAATGGACCCGATAGGTAGTTGCGCTTAAGTTTGCTCTAGGGTCAGGTCACCTAGACCATTTGGTCAAATGGGTTATGGATGGTGCGAAGACATGGATCCCACTCTGTATAAACATTGGAAATCTTATAATCGGAAACAATTTCCTATTTGCTAAAAAAACTGGACCTAACCAATGCCCATCGTTTATCAGACAGCAGCAGTACATGGTCTTAAGGCACTGTCTGTTTGTTTGGAACTCCTGTACATGTCCAGTCTGCATTCCTGCCTGCATGCATGCCTGCCCTACTCGGAGGGGTGATTGTTTGGGTGATTAATGTAAAAAGCCAAACGGTAAATCTATAAATGAAAAAAACTTGTGAATAAAAATTTCATATACGTATTAAAGCTCAAGTCTGGCGCGCGACTCGTTCCTCCAGATTTGTGTGTCTGTTCTAAAATATAATTATAGTTTGTTTAGTTCAGACTAAGGAGATGTTAAAAGGCTTTTTTTAGTCAATTTTGAATTGGTTAGATTATCTTTCTAATATGATTGGCTCAGTAGTTATTTAAATGATTGAAATTATAAGAATTAATCTAGAAATCCTTATATTGTGGTATAAAATATAAATCATACGAACACTTAATTTTATAACAGAGTGACTAAACTTCCACTAATTTTAAATCAGACAAGAGTTTGTTGAAGCGGGCGCCATAAACAGATTCAAGCATTTAACTCCACAGATCAGCTGAGCAGTATGCAAATAGTATTTTGGTGGATGGCATATTGGTCAATTCACCTTGGGTCATGCACTAATTTTGACTTTTCAAATGGTGCCTCCCTGGTTCTTAATTTCTGATGGAGGACGTACGTGAACTATGTCAGCAGAATATTTTATGGCCTGATCTACGATATTTGTTCTGTTTCCAAGAAAGAAGAAGGATATTTGTTCTTCTGGATTAGGGCTTCAAACATGACACAATGCATGAGCAAGATTGTCTGTGCCATATCCTTAATATCTTTAAAAGACTCAAAATTAAGTATATATGCATAGTTTGTCTCTATATTTTGCTTGTATCTTGTGTGCTGATCCGAAGCGCTCATCTTTCTCTCTCCTCCCTTATTGATTACCACCGTTTTATATCATAAGATTTTTAGTCTTGTCTAAATTCATCAATTAATGAATATATATAATTTATATATATGTCTAGATTCATTAGTATCTATATAAATCTAAACGAGACTAAAAAGTCTTACATTGTGAAACGGAGGAGTAACAAACACTACTATAGAACCAGTTATCTGTGACGGGCCTAAACCTATATTTGTGACGGACAATGGTCTGGTCAGTGATGAGTGGTCACTGATGAGAAAAATCTATCATTGACGGACCAAAGTCCGTCACCGATGGGCATCATCTTTAACGGGCCAAAATTAAAGTCCGTCACCGAGATGCTCATAGCCCGTCACGGATGACTCATCTTTGATGAGTTAAAATTATGGCATGTCACAGATGAGTCATCTGTGACGGGCCACGAGATACGGCCCATCACGAATCATCCGTGACGGGCACTTATTATGGTCCTTCACGGATAGTGAAATACATACAAAAGAATAATTTGATTTATTTTATAGCCTCATGATGTACGTAGCGATGCCCTCAAAAAATGAATGAAGCAATATATATACACACACATATATATCCATCCATACATTATTTTAATTTCAACACTAAAATAAAAACTACAACATGTAGAAATTTTTCAGATCAATAGTGCACTAAAATAAAAACTACAATCAAGTAAATTAGTAGTGTGCTAAAACTACATCGCCCGCCGCCATCGTCGTCGCCAAGGTTGTTGTCGCCGCGCCCGAGATGGATCCGCTGTGCCGCCCCCGCTCCCACCGCCCACTCCCGCCTACGGATCCGGGCAGGACGAGGCTCGCGTCGCTGCCCACTCATCGTTGTCGTCGGGGTCGCCACCACCCGTGTTGTCGTCGTCGCCTATTCGTTGTCGTTGCCACCCATCGTCAGGGTCAGCATCACCACGGAGGGTCAGCCTGAGTGATGGGGCGACGTGCCGGCCGCCACGCGCACGCCACCCACACGAGCTCGGCGCCAAGAGAGGAAGAGAAAGAGAGAGAGGAGAGAAAGAGTGAGAGAGGAAGAGAAAGAGTGAGGAGAAGGGAAAAATATCAGGGGAGCACAGAGAGATGAGGAGAAACGATAAAAATTTTGAAGTGATGAGTAGGGAAAATTTTCACAGAAAGTTTTTCATGTCATCTTTGACGGGCATAATTATGGCCCCTCATGGATGATTCATCCATCACGAGCACTAATTTTGGCCCTTCACGGATGACTCATTTCATCTTTGATGGGCCATAACTGTGGCCTGTCACGGATGACTCATCCGTGACGGGCCTTTATTTTGGCCCTTGATGGATGAGTGTCATCGGTGATGGGCGCTGATTTTGCCCCTTCACGGATAAGTCATGTCGGGCGTAAATTTTAGCCCGACACAGATAATATGTCATCGGTGACGGGCCAAACCGAAGAGAGTCATCTACAACGGGCTTTATTTTGGCCCTTCACGGATAAGTCGTGTCGGGCGTAAATTTTAGCCTGACACAGATAATATGTCATCGGTGACGGGCCAAACCGAATAGAGTCATCTACAACGGGCTTTATTTTGGCCGGTCACAGATGTGTGTGGGTGTGACAGGCTGCTAGGTTCTGTCACGGATGACCCGTCAAATTTGCTAGGTTCTGTAGTAGTGAAACATAAGGTGATATATGGGACGCCTCGTTATTTGGCATCATGCAATAAAAAAAGTTTTGAGTTGATGTGTATTTATCTCATATTTTAATATTGTAAGAGTCAAAACCTAGAAATAAAATATATGCCTTTAAAAGACTTGGGCCATATTCGTTTGGGTGAGATTTGGGGTAAGTTATCAGGTGCAGAAAATGTTGTAATAGATTAGTATATGATTAATTAAATATTAATTATAAAAAAATAAAATTAGATTAATATGATTATTTAAAGCAACTTTTCTATAAATTTTTTTGTAAAAAATACACCGTGGCATGTGTACAGAAAATGAGGGAACGTGGCTAAGCCGTAGGAATTGCCGAACGCAGCCTTACTATCTATCATCTTATCTATCATCTTATCTATCATCTTTGTAGGTTTTTACCTAATACCCAAAAAACTTTTTAAGATTAAGATTATGTAATAACTAAGTCTAAATGGATAACACCATATTACACATCTAATTAAATAAAGCTTAGCATTATCTATACCAAAAAGATGAGTAATATTTAACTGGGAGGGCGTGGGTTAGTTCACGAGTAATTCATAGCCGCCTCTATAGCTCAGTTTTATTTTTACAATCTCAAAAATAAAAATATAGTTATTAGTTAAATTAAAGTCGAGTACTGATTTAACATCCCTAATATTTGATCAGGAATATTTTTTATTTATTTTAGTTAACATCACGATATGTTTTTATTTTATTGGTAGCAAGACCGACATTTAGCTAGCTGCCTAGCTAGTGCCCACTGGCATAATAAACCTTAGAAAAGACTACGTACCAAGAAATATTAAATGATCAAACGAACCCACCGCACGCACCTTCTTGTTAATGGTTGAAAGCATTTAATATTTTGAGAAAAATCTAAAATATGTCATTGACAAACATCTAAGTGTAATAAATGCCATTGACGAATGCGAGTTTTAAAAAATATCATCATACAAAAGAATTTATTTGAGAAATGCCATTGCCGTTAGTTTTCCGTCTATTTTTTGCTGTTAAATATACTATTCATACTCTATCACATAATGGAAAAAGTTGACGGGACCCCAGCGACGGGGCATTTTTTAAATAAATTTGTTTATATGATGGTATTTTGTGGAGCTAACATTCATCGATGCATTTTTTAAAATTAAGTGTTTGTCAATGTTATTTGTCAGATTTTCTCTAATATTAGTCAAACCGAAGTTTCCCTGACGCATATAAATCCAACAAGCTCACACGTATCAGCAGATCGACACACACGTAATCTCACTCTCGAAAACGCTGCATCCGCAGTACCAATCATACGCGTGCCAACGCTCCCATGGTGACCTTCACTGCGCGCCGGAGCGAGCCCGCGCTGCTCCTGCCGGCGCGGCCGACGCCGCGCGAGACGAAGGCGCTCTCTGACCTCGACGACCAGCGCACGCTGCGGTACTACGAGACGGTGGTCGGCTTCTTCCGCCGCCGCGGCGGCGACGTCAGGGCGCCGGCCGACCCGGCCAAGGCCATCCGAGCGGTGCTCGCGGAGGCGCTGGTGTACTACTACCCTGTCGCCGGCCGGCTGAGGGAAGAGCGCGACGAGGCGGCCGCCGGTGGCGGCACGGGGAGGCTGGTGGTGGACTGCACCGCAGAAGGGGTGGTGTTCGTCGAGGCCGACGCCGACGTGCGGCTGGAGGAGTTCGGCCAGCCGCTGCTGCCGCCGTACCCGTGCGTCGGGGAGCTCCTCTGCGACGCCGGCGACACCAGAGCTGTTGTTGGCAAGCCATTGCTCCTCATGCAGGTACGTTAGTACGTTACCACTAAAGAGCGTTTCTTTATAGGGTTTGCCTCACAAAAACGTCGCAATTTGTTTTTGCAAAAACTTTTGAAAGTATCTTATGTATAATTATAGTTTATTCTTAACGTAACCAAGATATAACTTTGTTGGGGTCGAGGGTGCAGAACTCCACTCACCGGTGTTCAAATCTTAGTGCTTATAAATATTACACACACAAGTGGATTTTCAATAAAAATTTAATAAGATCAGAGATGTACCTCTGGTTTTTGTCCTTTTATTATGTGTTAGGGTGCTCATGTCTGGGTATGTTACGTGTTTAGTGGTGTGTGCGTGTGTTCGCGTACGCGTTGCATGTGAAAAAAATCAACTACTCCGGAGGTGATTGTTTGGACAACATATTTACAAATAAAAATAATTTATAAATTAAAATTTTATATATCTATTTTTAGCGATATAAAAGTCAATGTTAAAACATGAACTTTTGTAAAAAAAATTCTTAAAATTGGCTTTAAATTTAAGTCTAAAAATTTAAATTTTGCTTTATAAGAATATACAGAATAAAAAATGGATGCGGGTGAATGTTCACTAGTTAAGTAGGAGTAGCTGGCTAGCTAATTAACGTTACACGTGTCGATTATCGGTTGTCCCTGGAATTTTAACTACTTTGGATGGGTGGTAGACATGCATTGAGATTGGTGAATTCGACAACAGGATTAATTTGGTTTGGTGACCAGGTCACCAGGGACCGTGATCTTAATTAGGTTTCGTAAGGATGGCACGTACGTACAGTCATGCGTACGAGTACAGTGATGGTAGCTTCGTTCAGGGTTGGTAGGGATTCAAGTGTGAGGCGACTACCTATTCAGGCAACCCACGCTGATCTGATCTAGTCCATTTACGGTTTCAAATAATTCAATGCAAGATTTATAAATCTGTTTACAAATTAGTTGGAATAACTAACCATTAATTGTATAAGGTGGGTTAGTAGGCTTGGTTTTGAAATGAAGATAGATGATAACAATCTCGTTTGGTTGGTATTGACTTATGAGTAATTTTATTGTTGTTGAAAAATTGCTATAGTGTAAAAATTTGCTATGCTTATTTTATATTTCGAGGTATCAAAATTTTGTAGGTAAATTTTGGTACTAAAATAACTTTTTAAAGGACGATAAAATTAGCCTTAATTTATATTTCCCTAGATATTAAAAAAATAGTATAACACATCAACAAGAAATTGATCCTTAATTAGGCTGATCTAATTAAATCACTTGCTAGGGATGGAGGGGATCGGCTACGGGAGATTTGGATGTGATATTATAGTCATTGACATGTGGGTTCCACGTAGACCTGCATTGAGATTCGTGCACTCGACAACAGGATTAATTTGGTTTGGTGACCAGGTTCACTAGGGACCGGTGACGGCAATTAAAAGGGAGTTATGAAGGGGAAAGTGTTTTAATCCTCCAGGGGACCTGGTAAACAAAAAAAACCTCAAGAGGAAATATACCTCACGTGTTCTTCATATCATATAAAAAATTATGAAAAAGTTAAAAAAAAATAGATTAGATAGATCAATATATTTTGAATATATAGCTCTAATCAATATATCAGCCATATATACATCCTAGTTAACATTCGATCTTTACAAGTTGTGATATATCTTACTCTATACAAATATGCCTATGCTATATATGTTGCAATTTGGGAGTGGTTAAGTTTAGGAAATCAAAATGAGGCGAAACCATGTACTTAATTTTATTAAAGTTTCTGTAGAACTCTTCCAGTGCTTCAAATTAAACGATTCAATCCCAAAATATAAATGAAAAAAAAACAAGACCTTTAAATAAGCTTGTATTTTTAATTGGCACTGCCTGGCAAGCTGGGCTAGTACGTTTAATTATTAATTACTAAATATGAAGTCGTTTACTTTTAGTTTACGTTCGATTATTTGTCTTATTAAATTATATAATTAGTAATTATTTTATTATAATATGATTTATTATAATAGAAATTTTAAGTATGTCTTATAATTTTACATATTTGATATAAATTTTGAATAAAACAAATATTTAAAAGTAAATAATATTATGTAAAATATATGGAGAAAGTACTAATTTACATGCGCCGGTTGGAATAGGTGACGCGACTTAAATGCGGAGGATTCGTGCTGGGCTTCCACATCTGTCACAACATCGCTGACGGCTTCGGCATGGCGCAGCTGATCATGGCCATCGCCGACCTCGCACGTGGAGCGCCTGCCCCAACCATTCTGCCCGTATGGAGGCGGGACCTACTCACGGCGCGCTGCCTAGATGTCCCGGTGACGCGCACGCCGTCGTCCTCGTCGTCGGTGGTGACGAGCCCGGCGCACGAGCCGGCGCTGCACGGTGGCGGCGCCGCTGCCCGTCCTCGGCCGGCGGCGGACGCGATGCGGTCTACCCCGCCGGACCGAATGGTGGTCGAGTACTTTCTGTTCGGCCCACGGGAGGTGTCCACCCTGCGTGGCCAGCTCCCGGCGCACCTGGCCGAGTCGACGACGGCGTTCGAGCTGCTCACCGCCGTCATGTGGCAGTGCCGCACGGCGGCGCTCGGGTACGGCCCCGACCAGCTGGTCCGGCTCATGATCACCATGAACGCGCGCGGGAGGTGGAACGCCCACACGCCGCTCCCGCTCGGCTACTACGGCAACGCGCACGTCTCCCCCGTCGCCGAGGCCGCCGCCGGCGACCTCCTCGCGCGGCCGCTCGCCGACACGGTGGAGCTCGTGCGGAGGACCAAGCGAGGGATGACGAGGGAGGGGATGAGCGCCATGGTGGAGACGGTGGCGCGGCTGCGGGAGTGGCCGCCGTCGACCATGGACAGGGTGTACGAGGTCTCCGACATCAAGTGGACCGCGGTGAACGTGCTCAGGTTCGGGTGGGCTGAGCTGGCCGGCGGCGGCATACCTCTCGCCGGTGATCTCACGTCGAAGCTTGGTAGCGACCACATGAGGTGCAAGAACGCGGCCGGCGAGGTGTCCACCGTGGTGTCGATGCTGCTGCCGAGGGTGGCCATGGCGAGGTTCAAGAAAGAGATGGCCGTTTGGTTGAACAAAGACGATGACAAAAGCTTAACTATTATGAGTTCACTGTAGTTGCCAAGCATTTCAAGCAAGGTTCTTAAATACTAATGGTCCATATGGCATCAAAGAGCATTAATTTTTATCAACATCACCTCATTATTTCTGATAGATTGGTTGTGCATTTTTAATTTAGTGGTAAATTTAGTAGGAAAAATCTGTTTAGACAGTACAATATATATTCAATTATGTTCCGTTACGGTGTGTCAACCTGTTCATCTGCATATGCTATTTTTTTTGGTTTCAAACGATTTATTAATTGTAAAATATACAGTAACTTCTACGTATCCCGCGTGCTTTATTATAATATGTAATGTAAACTCTTTGTAATTTTTTCTCTCCATGTTTTGATGGAAACATTTGAAAAAAAATCTAATGCCCCTTTTGTAAATATAAGAGTATTACAAATGTTTTGTTGTTAGAATAGAGATATATATGCTTCCATAGTTTATATTTAGATAGAATGCAATGTAAACCTATCAGGTCATGTAATATTTAAAAAGGTTCGTGTCCTAGAATAAACTCGAATGCTTCTTCAAAGCCAGGTTGTACAACCGATATGGTTTGAGTACAACCTGTGCACACCTTGATGAAGCTTTCTCTCGTGGCCCAATTTTCTGGTGAGGGGGTAACTCTCGCTTTGATCGAGTGCGACGTTTGCGATATGGCTACCAACCAGAACAAGTCTAGGACGCCGTGCAATCGCTACACCACAAACGATGTCGTGCCAACCGTGACGCGCGGTTGATGATCCATGCAATGCACAAGACAAGATGCAATCTAAATATTGCAAATAGGTAATTAAGTATAAAGGAATAGTTCCGATTGAAGTGGTAGATCTAATTGACCCGGCAAATCAACACACCAACTATTGGGGGCTCTGAATCTATAGTCGCCGACTAAACGACCGAGGATTAGAGACAAGATGAATAGCACTTGACAAAATTCAACAAAACAAAACCCAAATGTTTTTGAGGGTATACAAAGATATTTATGGCGGAAAATAAATCTAGGGTTAAATTCTAATTCGTGGAGGTGAAGGGAGAAACTTCCGAGATGGACCTAGTCTATTACAGGACTCAAGGCCCAAGTTTGGTTTTAGTAATAACAATGTCTTGTTTTGATGATTCCCATTGACTCGAGAGGAATTTGGACATGAGACCAGATGTGTTTGAAAGGTGACGAGATAAGCTTTCCATCAAGTCCAAGATCACCCTAATCGGAGTTGGCATAAAAGAGTTAGGTCCGTTTGAAGTCAGTGCTGTCTCTGGAGGCCGAACTGGTCTTGGACTTGGAATTGCCATTGCAAAATAGGTAGAGCCATGGACATATCAGATGAAGTGATGTCCTCACACACCTAAGACTGGTTTTTTACCCTTTCACTAATCATAGGATCATATGTGCCGAGTATATATTAATTGGAACCGTCACAGATAGAGAGATGAGAAATGAATCTTGTTTTACATAATGCAACTTTTGTATCTTATTATCACATGACCCACTTGTCTCTCACAGTCAGTCTTGTTTTACGTGAAGACATTGGGTCTTAATTTAGAACCAATTTCTTCATGTGCGTCTCTCTCTTCAATAAATAACCTGTCACATCAACGAATTATTTACATGGCATAGCAATAAATATAGATATAAACTATCCTTGGGTCTGCACTGGTTGTGTCCTTACTAGCCCAGATTCTCTCATTTTTCACATGCATGTTTCCTGAATTAGTAAACGGTGCATTTTTTGTGAAAATTTTCTGTAGGAAAGTGATTTTAAAAAAATCATATTAATCTATTTTCTATTATTTTATAAATAATAATTAATAAATCATGTACTAGTCTATTAAGCTTTTTTTATGCCGGACAGGTAATCCTCAGAACGTGGCTTAGGATGTGTGGTACTTTTTGCGATGGTTATCTACAAGTTTACATTCAGTTAAGTTATGTCAACCTAACCATCTGCATATGCTAATTTTGTTTTGGACGATTTTTTAATTGTAAAATTGAGAGTACCTTCTATGTATGCCCGCATACGTATCACATGTAATGTTTTGATTATTGTTCTGTGATGTGAACTTTTTGTAATTTCTTTCTCCATCTTTTCATGAAAAACTGAAAAAATAATCTAATGGCTCTTTGTAAATATAAGAATTTTACAAATATTTTTTTGTTAGATTAGAGATATATGGATGCTTCCATATAAATAAGCTTCTATTTAGATAGAATGTCTGCTCAATAAATCAGATTTCAATCGCCTCAATCATAACTAATCATGTCGTGCAAACTTGCAGACTTTACTAGGCCTATAATATTCAAAAAGGTTCGTGTCTTAGCATAAACGCAAGTATGTTTCTTCAACATATGGAGCTGATTGTTAAAAGGCAAGCCGGTATATTTACAAACGAAAAATAGTTTATAAAAAACTTTTATATATTATTTTATTAATTTAAAAGCAAATGCTAAAAATAAACTACGATGAAAATATCCTAAAATTAACTCTAATTTAAGGTTAAAAAATTAAATTTTGGTTTATAAGTATAAATATAAGCGAAATGGTTGGGCTAATACACATCGAAAATATTGTTTGGTTGATTTCTTTCCTTTGTTATTAGCTTCTTCTCGAGTTTGTGTGGTTGCTCCACAAGTTATGTTTTCCTGACATTTGGTATTTGACCACAAGCAGTATCGTAATATCGTCTGCCTAACGCTCACCCACACAAACTACCGCGGCTGGGCCCTGGTAGAGTCGTAACGCCGGTGAATCTACCAACGCAAGCCCCATGCTAGCTAACTTAATTAGGCCTTGCGTTTTCTTAGTCCCTGCTACGTCGCTCAATCCCTATGGGGTTCGTATCCTTTACGTTTTCTTAATCCCTTCCTTGAAACTCTATGTTTGGTTTTGGCCAGGATTTGTTGTAGCAAGTATAATGCAGGGAAGCAGTACAGTATATATTTGCATGGTTAGATGACACATGACATGAAATACTTCACGTGTTCATAGAGGTAAAAGCATCACTCATATTTCTAAAATACCCGCAACAGATTTCAGAAATATTTAGAAGACATGGAGCAAATCAAGATTTTGCTTCTATAAACAACACTCATATTTATGAGATAAAATAAATTCAAGCAGGTATTGCTAAATCAAAATACTCCCAATCGATCGAGATTTGTCTTTATGACCAAATGCAGCCGGCAATCGCTCGTGTCCTACACAGTTAGTTGGACTGAAGTTCAAGTAAAGTTTTGTTTACAAAGGTGCCCTCATAGCATTCCAAAGTTCAGTTGGGTGGATTTCATGCTAATAAATAAGGAACTACAAGCCACACACAGCAATGTATATCTATTCAAAGGTTCACATATCAACATTTGTTGCTGCTGCACAAAACCAATATGACTTCCTTCTTGTGAAAGTCTGCAAAGAAGAAAGAAGTTTCCTTTAGTTTACAGTTGTAAATCAATGATATATTTTACCTAAAGAACATACAAGGAGAAATCTCTAAAGAAGAGTCGATCAATAAATAGATTTTTAAAAGTATCTTTGGTAGCTACAGGGTTAACTTTTATTGACCAAATAAATAGGTGAAGTAGCAGCAGCTGCTGGATGCTGAGCTACTCCCAACTTCAAATGTGAAGATTCAGAACCTTGCATTCTGGATTTTTATTTAGATGCTAAAATGCTAAGATTTGCATATTGTTCTGCAGCATGATGAAAAATTATTCTGTAGCAGAATATAAAATTTAGTTTTAATGAGAATCATGACCTACACCTTCAGAACTATTAGCTAGCTAATTTTTAAGGTACAGGATGACAGTCATAAATTAGAGAATCTAAAGAAACAAGAGTAAGTAAAGTTCCAATTGTGAATACTAACGGAACTTCTTTCAGAAACTCCCAACTTAATCATTCCACAAACTAAAATGCCTATTTCTGGTCCGTGTCATTGAAGCGCAACAGAAGATGGCAAATATTGTATAAATACAACACTAAGTAGTTCTTTTAAGTTTGACCAACAACCATGACATTTCCAGATAAGAGTGCCAAGTTGTTGATGAACAAGGCATTTATAATCCTCGAGAGTCCAGGCCAAGAGGACACCAAATATAATTCATAATTGAGATGGGGTCTAGTAGTAAACAGTAAGCAGAGTTTTCCGAACAACCTGCTGCAACTTAGTTTTGAAAACGAAAGACAATTGAAAAACAGCTAGTGGTGCTACCTAAATTCTACACTCGTCAGATATTTGCTACTCTGTGCTACTCCATGCAGCTGCTAAACAAAATGAACATATATGTAGCTAACATCAAAACTTTGAGCACACAAGATTACACTTCAAATTCTATCAATTTGCCGTCTAATCTTGATGTGCCCTTTCCAAGCCCATCTTTCTTGAGATCGATTGCATCCAACAGACTTATGTCTGCAAAGTGCTACTCAAAGCGCACATGCACCCTCGCATCACACACACTCCAGTAAACAGAACCTACTGCTATCGGCCATGTACACCACCACGCACTCCATATTGCAAAGCAACGCCAGATCCATCACTAAGCAAATCCAAACGAAGCATCAAGGGACCAGCAAAGCAAGTAGCCATGTGCGCTAACGGCAGTGGCGAGACACTCTCAGGAAAGACCCAAGAACCCTAATCCTAGGTACCAACTAGAAGGTGTCCACCGGAGAGGATGACCGCCGAAGGGGCGAACCCTTTGTCCCTGCTGCCTTCGTCGTCATTGGCAGCTCTAAGTCGCGTGCGCCGCCCTGCGTCGTGCTCAGCTATACCAAAGCCTCCGTGCAGTGGATATTTTCCATACCTATGCCCAAGCTGATTTTTTCCTGGGTTGGCATGAGTGGGAAAGGCCGGGATGGGCAGGGAAAGAATCCTGACTAGCTTAACCGAACACGCTTCCTTCCATGGGCTGGGATTCAATCTGCGTTGGGCTGGTCCACGGGGATTGTGGCCCAATCCCGGCCTTTCCCGGGCCAACAGAACAAGGCCTTAAGAAATTTTCTTTGCAGGAAAAAAATAGAGTTCAGATTCAAATTGGTTTGGATTTTTCTAATTTCTAGATTGGAGGGAAGTTAAGAATTTCAATTCCAACATTACTTCAGGTTAATAATTTTTCTAATTTTTAAATTGGAAGTGTGGAATACATGTACTAGGGGTATCCATATACTATACATATACGTATGGTAGGGGGTTACTGAATAGGAAAGCAATTATATCTGTATGATATCAACCAGAGTTTGGTAATCGTAGGGTTGGCCGCATATACCGGATCCGAGTTCTAATCAAATTAGGATAGATCTTAGTCTTATCAGATTACGACTCTACCTTATCTGTAAGACCTATCCCCCAATATATAAGGGGGACAGGGGCACTCCTCATGGGGGCGGCATATTCAGATCGGCTATCTTCTAGTTGATCTGTCCACAATCGAATAGAATCGCCAAGCAGGAGTAGTGTATCATCTCGCTAGCCAAGTGCCTGAACCTGGGTAACCCTTTGTCTTCACCCGTACCATCGATCTTTGTGCCTCACTAGCTACCTCATATATATTGCCGACATCCAAATCGTCGACAGTTGGCGCGCCAGGTAGAGGAAGCTACTCTGAGGTCTTTGACGAGATCAGTGGACCCAAACTCGAAGATGATAAAGATAAAGTTTGTCCTAGGACAAACCTTTAAGTTCGGCATCATCAGTTTCCTCGCCGATTAGGGTGGTGCGCTCTCCTACACGTATTTAGATTCATCTGAGCCCAAGGAGGAGGTGTGCTGCTTTGGACCAGACAACTTGGTGACGTTTCAAGACGAGATTCAATCTAGATCTCACCAGACCAAGCTGTAGTCTCCTAATTCGTCACTTCTGTCACTCCCCTAGGGAGGTCTACATTGTCACTAGGGCAGCAACGGATGAGGCCAGGAAGAAGCCGCAAGAGAAACAAGCAGCCAAGCTTAAAACATTGTCAGGGTGTAGTGCCCTAAATCACCCTAAGTTTAAAATGTTGTTTAATCTGAATTTTAAGAAATTTTAAAAGATGAAAAGAGCCTCCAACAAATAAAAATGACCAAGATTGAATTCAATGGGCTTGTGGGTATTTTTAATAAGCTCCCCATACCTCAAAATATGTAAGTAACTTTTACTGGAATTTTCATAGCATTCTAGCTAATTTTAATGCAACAAAAACCATTAAAATAATTTGCTAGAAAGAAAAATCAATTTAAAACTCTCTCCCTCAACTTGGGCTGAAGGTCACCCAAGTCCTCCTACCTCTCCCATCCACGGGCCCTCTCCTAGCCGATGGCCCATCTCTCCCTTCCCCTTCTTCTCTCCGTCTCCGTCTCCCTCTTGGGCCTTCTTTTTCCTGGCCCACTCCGTGTCCTCCCACTGCCGCCTGGGGTCATCCTCCTCCCAACCGGCGTCGTCGTTCTCTCTCCCCCGTGAACCCTTACCGGCGCCATCGCCTGATTCACCTCCTTCCCAACGGTTTCTCTCCAAATTAAGCTGAAAAACGGAATCCCCATCTCTCCCTCTTAATTTCCCTCTTTATTCCTCACTCAATCATGACTTCAATCATCAGTTTTCGTCGTCCATTATCTCACTGACCATTCATAGACACAGCGAAGAATCTGCCGGTGTTTCACCTCGCCCGCGACCTTTCACCTCCCGGGACCCTATAAAATGGAACCCCTCGCCCTCCTCTTCCATTTGCTAGCCCTGGCCCGAGCTCTCGAGTTCTCCTCTGCCCTCCCCACCAACTTCCTCCCTCGTCTTCTCGGTGAACTTCGGTGAGGTTATGACGCTGGTCTGGACGGCTTCGGACGATGCCGTCTGCACGCTGAATTCATGCGATCGAGGAGAACACCGGCCAACCCTCTGTTCACTGGAACGATAATTTTTCCTGGGAACCCGTCAAGCCACATATCTTCGTCGCTTTCGTGGTAAGCCAACGATTTATCACCTATCATGGTCACTGTTGCAGCGACCATTCCTTTTCTCTCATTATCAATTATTTCTTGTCCAAAAGGAAACATCTAACTTGACCAATTCGCAAATTGTCCACTCGAACAACATATACAATTCAAATAGTCTTTTCTTGCCTGTTTGAACTTCTAATAGGATCTGTTCAAATCACTAATCACCTCCAACAAATTAAAGCACCTATTTTTGAATTGTTTGGTTCTTAATTTTATTGTTGTCTTAGCCATTTTCGCTTCCTTTTGACGTTGGTCGTGTAGATTCCACTGTTCCAGAAGACCCTCTCTTCGTAGCTGTGGAAGTGGAAGAATTCTGGAGCAATCACGGCAAGTCAATCATCCCTTGAACATTTTGATCCGAATATTGTGAAAATCCACGTTGTTTTAATCCTTGTGCATTGCTTTCTAAAATTATATAACGTTCACTGTTTTATTTAGTTATTATTCCTATGATCTTTGCTTTATGGCCAGTTTGATATTGTTTATCCATACCTAGTGAGCTTTAGTAAAATTAGAAAAAAAAACTAGTTTGACTCCCTATATGATAGGGTCATTAGTTGCTTTAGGTTAGGCTTATCCATGCTTAGATTCAACATAGAATCACTCTTTTATATTTAGAATGCGGTAACAACTAAAATGTGGTTTAGATAATAAGATTATGGCTGGTATAGCCATAACTTTATGGATCCCTATTCAAAATTCTAAAAACTCTTTTTGGGTGGGGCACGAGGTGCATGGTTGTGTTAGAAGCACCTCAGCCGATATAAGGACTTGTCATTGGGCCTCTGTTGCGAAGCATATCAGTACAACCACATGTCTAATGGGTAAGGCCTGACCGGAAGGGTAGATCATCTCAAAACATAGGCCATTGGTACGATGAGTCTGGGGTCAGGGTCGGTTGATTCTGACTCGGCGCAAGAGGGGGCATGTCTTGTCCCAGGGATCCGGCAATGGTTAAATTTTTGGGAACCGGTGGGCTGCGAAACCTTAGCGGGTCTTTTGTTTTGGGATGATATGCTTGAAAGGTCTTGTCACAACTTCTATCCAAGCACTGTGGTGGTGTTTGGGATGTGGTAACATGTGTTGAATGTTGTGTCTTGTGGGTAAATATATACACCTCTGATCAGAGTTAAAAACTATTTGAATAGCCACGCCCGCGGTCATGGGCAAGCGTAGCAATGTACCCAAGTTAGATTTCTCTCTCTAAATCAAATGAACGGATGGAATTCTTGGTAAGGTAATCAAGTGGTTTTACCTGGGACAAGTGGTTTAACCTAAGATTTAAGGCCGACAATGCGTGGTTTAGCGCAACCATTGTAAAATTGCTTAGACATTAGTATGGTTTTATAAATGGCTTTAAAATATTAGAATATTATAAACTTAGCTTTATGCAAAACGTAGACTATACTATGCCTTTCCTTTGCTCCCCTATGCATTATATCATTTTCTGATTGACATGTTGAGTATGGTGGTTTGTACTCACCCTTGCTCCATAAATCCCCATAAGGTGGACCAGAAGAAGGTGAAGGCTTTGGTTTCTAGTTCGCTCCACCGTCAAGTGCATGTGGCTGCCGTTGTTTAGTCTTCTGTTGTTTTATTTGTTTATCTTTGGTTGTAAGGGCCTAAGGTCGCCCATTTTAAGTATTCTATTTATGCTTCTGCAAAGTTTGGCTTGTAATAATCAACTATGTATTTGTGAACCTTGCCTTTCCTGGGACGAGGATTAATGCACTAAGCATTCTTGAAAATGGTACATTTCCAGGCGTGACAAGTTGGTATCAGAGACACCTTGACCGTACGACGAGCCGAATGGTTAAGCCTTAGGGTTGTATTTTAAAAACAAAAATTTTGCTACTTGTGAAAATTTTGTTCTCTCTTCCCTTGCCCATTCATTACAAATTGATTACTAACTTCCTTTATGTGAAAATTTTGTGTAGATGGCCATGCCAATCAACCGCTGAGGTCTACGTTTGGCTGGATTTGTCATGGAATTGCATTACTTGCATGTGTGTTAACGCCAGATTTTGGGAAATTGCTGTTATGGATTGAAACACAGCTAAAGACTGAATTGGATGAGAAAGGGCAAATCGACTGGGGATAGGAGATTGGACGTGACATGAATACAACCGTTGAAGTCCGAATCGGACAGGAATTGGACTCCGATTGGGCCTAAAGATTAGGGATAGATTCGGGGTTAGTTGTGGGTCCGTGTAGATTAATTAGGCTTTATCTTAGATTTTGTTTAGGATTATTGTATTTAATTAAGTCCAAACACTACAAATTAGTTAGTAACGGGTTCTTATCCGGTTCGGTTAGTTAACACCCGGGGGTATAAATATGTGTGCCTGGGGTCATTGTAAATCATCTTCAGATCAATCAAACTTGGCGCATCGCCTCCAAAACCTTCGACTTGCTTGGGCTTTCGGCCCGGGGTTTGTCAGCTTCTGTCACACCCGGAGTTTCGTCCTAAGCCTAAAATCGTAAAAAGAAATCCGTAAATAAGAATTGGCTTAATTAACTCAGGAAGAATCCCTCTAAAAGAACCTAATTTAATTAAATCGAGGTTCGCAAATCGACTAACTGGATTTAAATTCAAATTGCAAAAGTATAAAATTTGGCCAAACAAATTAATTTAAAACTCGGCAAAAGTGGGGTTTTCCTTTTTCCCTCCTTTTTCCTTTCTTTTTCCCTTCCTTCTCAAATTGGGCCGAAGTCCAATTTTCCTCCCTCCTTTTTCTTTTTCTTTTTCTTCTTTCCCGGGCCGGCCCAGCCGAGCCGGCCCATTCCCCCTCGGCCGGCCCAGCCGACCGGCTCCGGCCTCCTCTCCGCGCGCGCCTCTGCCTGGGCCGCTGCCTGGGCCCAGCTCGCTCGCCCGCGAGTCCGCGCCGCCTCCCTCCTCCCTCGCGCCACTGACAGGTGGGGCCCACCTGTCAGTGACCGCGTCCCCGCCAGCGCCCGCGCCGCGTCGCGCTGCGCTGGGTCCGAGTCCACGTCGTGCCCGACACGGTCTCCAACCTCCGCCTGCCCTAGCCGGGGCCGCCACCCTATAAATCCCAAGCCGCCGCGCGCCGTCGCCCACTTTCCACCGCCGCCCGAGTCGCCGCCGCGCTGTCGTCGTTCGCCGCCGCCGGTTGATCCCGCCGCCAGCCGCCGGTCGTCGCCGTCCAGCTGCGTCACCGCCTCCGCGCCGCCGTCGCTGTCGGGCTGCCGCCCTCGTCGTCGCCGGTGGACATCCCAAGCGCCGCGCATTCCTTCGCCGCCCGGTCGCCGCCGCGTCCGACCTCCTCACCGTCGCCAACCGATCTCCGCCGCCACTGCCAATCTCCCGCTCCTACCCGCGTCGCCACCTCCGCCTCGGTCTCGCCGACTCGTCCGCACAGTCGCCGCCGCCGGTGAGAGCCTCCGTCCTCCTCCCCTCTCTCTCTTCCTCCCCGACCGACCGCCGAGCCGCACGCCGTCGCCGAACGCGTGCGGAGCTCGTCCTCGCCGCCGCCCGCTGCTGTCGTCGTCACCTTCGCGATGGCGTCGCCAAGCCGCCGCTGCCCGCGCCCATCCGCGTCCGCGCTCGTCGCCTGGTCGTCGTCGTCGCGACAGTCCGCTGCCGCCGCCTTGCTCGGTTGCGCCGCCATCTCGGTTGTCCGCCGCCGCCGTCGCCGGTCGCCGGTCGTCGCCGTCACGCCGTCGTCGCCGTGCCGTGCGCCGCCGCCGCCCGCTCCCGCCGTCGGCCGCGCTCTCCGCTCCCCTCCTCTCTGTTCCAGTCTCGCTGACGAGCGGGCCCCACTCGTCAGTCAGCACCGCGCCCTCCCTTCCTCTCTCTCCTCCCCGGGCCCGCGTGTCAGTCTCTCCCTCCCCCTCTCTCTCACCGACAGGTGGTCCCCACCTATCAGCCGTCAGCCTCCTCTCTCCTCGCTGACGTGGGCAGCCCCATTAATTGCGCAATAATTGATTTAGGACTTTTCTGTTTATCTAAAAAACCAGAAAACTTCTAAAATTCATAAGTAATTCCTCTAGTCTCCGTTTAGGTCCATTCAAATTTCATTAAATTCATAAAATTGTCAAGAATCCATTAAAAATAGTTTCTTTTGCTGTTTCAGTAGAGTTTGTGCCTGTTTTCTTTATTTTTGTGCTTTGTCGCTTAGATTCAGACCCCGCTGAAGAGCCGGTTTACTTCGAGATCGTCGCCGAAGTTCCCCAGGGGCCAGAGCAAGGCAAGTGACACTCATCTTTGATCATATTGAACCCATTATTGCAAATTCCCCGCTTTATTAATTCAAATATGCATTGTTTTAATTAAAGTATTTACTGTAAGTTATTTTCGGGTAAACCTTATTATTATGCCGTTGTTTATCCAACTTTATTCATTGGTGGATCAGGGATAACTTGATTAGAGTTAGGCTTAGGTTAATGTTTAGCCGTGCTTAGAACAAATAGCTCATGGGATCACATTTAATCATGCTTAGTTCTGTATAGCTGAGATATTGGTTCATTACCCGGTTCGGGATATTGTCAACTAAAATATGGATAATGGTGGGCTGTGGGTGCATGGTTTTGAGAGTCGCGCCCATGGAAATTAAGGACCGGTTCAAGGGAAACCCTGGAAGTAATTAAGTGCTAACCACATGCCGAAATGGGTAAGGTGGGATTTGAAGCATGACTTCGAACTATTTGACGTACCGTTGCAAGGGTAGGCGTGATGGACTATGGACGGGCAATCGTAGTGTAACGAAAGACTCTGCTGCTTCCGGATCTGCCAAGGCACAAGAGGGGACTGCCCGACTTGGTGTAAAGGAGAGGGTGAAACCTGAAGTGTGGTACGATTAAATTGGGAGGGTTATGTGACTGCTTTTTGTGTACCCTGGCTGGTCCTGGACAGGGATTTAATACACAATTAAGTTCAAAAATTCGTGTGAGGAATTTCTGGGCGTGACAAGTTGGTATCAGAGCCTCCTTTGACCGTAGGATCAGCCCAATGGAAACCCTAAGAGTCCTCTGCTTTTCATGTTTGTGCATAGTTTGCGAAAGTTAGAGTGTTTTGAAAATGGGTTAGTGCTTCTCAAAAGCGTGAGTGGTTTAAAAAGATAAAACCCCTTTGGTTGAAAAGCGTGAGTAAATCGATTTACGGGTAAAACTTTATTTACTTTGTTTCTTTTATGATTTATTTATCTTGAAATAAAATTTTGCATCTATTGATTCCAAATCCTTGTGTTCTTTAGATGGCTGACCACCCCTTGTACCATCGTGGAAACGGAATGGCTGGATTCGTGGCAGAATTGGCAAGAGTCTCGTTCACGGCAGGATACCCCTATGAGCCAGAGTACACCACGATCCACCCTCTTGAAGGCGAGTTTCCCCACCGAGTCAGATTGGAGCTACATGGAATCCCCGGTTTCCTCCCTAACTTGGAAGTAGAAGGAGCTGGAGGCTCGCATGAGCATGCTTGCTAGGAAGCTGCTTACAGTCTGATGACAACGCTCAGGGCCAGGCACGACCTGACGTTTCGGCATTCGGCTTACCGGTATCACCCTGGTCATGGACCCAATTCCATGGTCAGTAGGTTTCGGTCTGCCCGGAGTGAGCAAGACCCTAACTTCGGTAGGATGTGCATAGTGCTGCAGGGCCTCGACCAGATGCATCACGATCTCCACGAAGCGTCCAAGGTTTTGAACGACGCCAAGCTCACTTAGATCGTCCGTCTGCAGGATGAGATCGATCGGTTGAAGAAGGAGAACGCTAGGCTCAAAGGACTCCCAGAGCCCGGAGGTGCAAGGCTTCGCACAACGGCAAGGAAGCGAACCCGTGGGCCGCCAAGAGTTCAGTCTTACCCCGGTGCCCCGGACGAACCAAGACCCTTGATGCAGATGGTGCCAACCTCTCCGACCCCAGTGCCCGAGGAAGGTGTCTCCCCTTTCAACGCTGCAAGGAACCGCAACAGGATCGTCTCAGTCTCTAGCAGTAGCGAGTCCGCTTCTGGTGAAGATGAAGATGGTCTCCCCAGCAACTCCAGGAGCCGCTCTGAAGACGAGGAAGAAGGTCCGTCTCCCGTCGTCGATCGTCGCTCTCCTTCCGTGCCCTAGACGTCGCCTTTAGCTTCGTTCTTAGTCGTTGTGTGCTAGCTTTGGTGTGTTAGGTTTGCTTCGCTTGGGGCTAGTGGTGAAGCATAGCAGTAGTGGGGTTATGGTTGTACCGCCAGGAGTTGTGTGGTTTTTAAGTATGTTTCTTAAGCAAGACAATTACAGTTCACTAATCAAGTAAAGCCCTGTTTGCTTAGCCGTTTCTTTTTCTTCTTTCTCTTTCTGTCCCCCGCTCCTGCAGATGGTGAACACCCGCCACGACAACCGCGACACCGACCAGTCCAGCACCGGAGGACCGCCCCCACCGCCTCCACCAGAGAACCCGTCACTCGCTCAGATTCTTGCTAGCCAGGCACAGATGCTCTCTTGGATGATGCAGCAGATGCAACAACAGCAGCAGCAACACCAACAAGTGCTCCAGCAGCTTTTAAACCAGAATCAGAATAACCAGCAACAGCATGGACCACCCCCTGTGCAGTCCAAGTTGCCAGAGTTTCTCCGTGTTCGTCCCCCGACCTTCTCAAGCACTACCAACCCCATGGAGGCAAGTGATTGGCTCCATGCCATGCTATCGAGAAGAAGCTCAACCTACTGCAGTGCACTGACCAAGAGAAAGTCTCCTTCGCCGCACATCAACTGATGGGTCCCACCTCTGCTTGGTGGGATAATTTCCTGGTTACCCGCACCGCTACCACGGAAGTGACTTGGGCGGAATTCTGTCTTAACTTCCGCAAGGCCCATATCCCCGATGGGATAGTCACCCAGAAGAAGCGTGAGTTCCGCGCTCTGCAGCAGGGTACCAAGACAGTGACAGAGTACCTCCATGAGTTCAATCGCCTAGCGCGATACGCTCCCGAGGATGTTCGCACTGACGCCGAAAGACAAGAAAAATTCCTCAGAGGTTTGGATGACGAGCTGAAGAAGCAGTTGCTTTCGGGCGACTATGCTGACTTTGAAAAACTAGTGGACAAGGCCATCCGTCAAGAAGACCAGCACCTTCAGATGGACAGGAAAAGGAAGGCTTCACAGTTCAGGTCTAACCAGCTGTCACGCCCAGAAATTCCTCACACGAATTTCTGAACTTAATTGTGTATTAAATCCCTGTCCAGGACCAGCCAGGGTACACAAAAAGACAATGTTGATTACATAACCATCGTTCTTAGAAACAACTGAAAATTACACTTATTCTAGCGGAAATGCAGCGGAAGGAAAAACAAAGGTAGACTAGCTCCAGCGGGTACGGCTCCAGTCCACAGGCAACGCTTCGACGGCGGAACAGCTCACTCCTGAGAATCACCTCCATCGGACTCGACTTCTAGCTCTGGGGTGGGAAAATTAAGCAAGGCTGAGTACAAACCACCGTACTCAACAAGTAACACGGACAAGGGGGAAATAAATGAGGCATAGGGATTAACAAGGACAGGCTGGGGTTAGTTGCAATAAAGCAGCAGTTAAACAAATAACAGAGATTCAAAGAACGAAGATAATTAAATACAGTAAAGCACGAGTAAATAACAGTTGTAAAATACCACAACACTGTCCAACGTTACACCACGTTGCAACAGGCCCAACGACTACTCAACGTTACACCACGTTGCAGTAGTCCCAAGTGACAAACCAATTACTCAAGTTATTAAGGGTTCACTAATCACAGTGAGGCTGGGAGCTCGCCCGTAACCGTGGGCACGGCTATTCGAATAGTTTATACTCTGATCAGAGGTGTACTACTGTACCCACAAGACACGACTCCACTACACTTGAACGTGCGCCGACATACCACCATGGTATACCGGAAAGGAGACCGTGATAGGACCCGTACCACACTTCAGGTTTCACCCCCTCCTTTACACCAAGTCGGGCAGTCCCCTCTTGTGCCTTGGCAGATCCGAAAGCAGCAAAGGCTTTCGTTACACCACGATTGCCCGTCCATACTCCATCACGCCTACCCTTGCCACGGTACGTCAAATAGTTTGAAGTCATGCTTCAAATCCCACCTTACCCATTTCGGCATGTGGTTAGCACTTAATCACTTCCAGGGTTTCCCGTGAACCGGTCCTTAATTACCATGGGTGCGACTCTCAAAGCCATGCACCCACAGTCCACCATTATCAATATTTTAGTTGACAATAACCCGAACCGGGTAATGAATCAATAACTCAGCTATTCAGAACTAAACATGATGGGTGTGTAAATAATGTTCAAGGATGAGTGTCACTTGCCTTGCTCTGGCCCCTAGAGAACTTCGGCGACGATCTCGAAGTAGACCGGCTCTTCGGCGGGGTCCGAATCTAAGCGACAAAGCACAAAAATAAATAAAACAGGCACAAACTCTACTGAAACAGCAAAAGAAACTATTTTTAATGGATTCTTGACAATTTTATGAATTTAATGAAATTTGAATGGACCTAAACGGAGACTAGATGAATTACTTATGAATTTTAGAAGTTTTCTGGGTTTTTTAGCTAAACAGAAAAGTCCTAAATCAATTATTGCGCAATTAATGAGGCTGCTGACGTCAGCGAGGAGAGAGGAAGCTGACGGCTGACAGGTGGGGACCACCTGTCGGTGAGAGAGAGGGGGAGGGAGAGACTGACACACGGGTCCCACGGGAGGAGAGAGGGAGGAGGGACGCGGTGGCGGCTGACGGGTGGGTCCCGCTCGTCAGCGAGAGGGGGAACACAGAGGAGGGGAGCAGAGCACGCGGCTCGGGCGGACGGCGGGAGCGGCGGGCGACGCGGCGGCGGCGGCGCACGGCGACGGCGACGGCGGCGCGACGGCGACGGTGCGACGACGACGACCGGCGTTCGGCGACGGCGACGACGGCCGAGGCGGCGACACACGCGGTGCAACCCGGCAGAGCAGCGGCGACGGGTGGCACGGCGACAACTGGCGAGCGGCGAGCGCGGGCTCGCGCGAGCGCAGGTGACGGCGGCTAGACGACGGCATCGCGAAGGCAACGACGACCGCAGCGGCCAGCGGTGAGGACGAGCTCCACACCCGTCCGGCGACGGCGTGCGGCTCGGCGGCGGTCGGCCGGGAAGGGGGAGGGAGAGGGGAGGAGGATGGAGACGCTCACCGGCGGTGGCGAGAGCACGGGCGGGTCGGCGAGATGGAGGCGGAGGTGGCGACGCGGGTTGGAGCGGGAGATCGGCAACGGCGGCGGAGATCGACGGGCGACGGCGAGGGGGCGAGGCGCTGTGACGGAGAGGTCAGAGGAGCTGCGACGGGCGCGAGGCGTCCACCAGCGACGACGAGTGCAAGGGAAAGGTTGGCGACACCGAGGCGGAGGCGATGACGCGACTGGCGGCGACGACCGGCGACTGGCGGCGAGATTGAGCGGTGGCGGCGAACGGCGACAGCGCGGCGGCGACTCGAGCGAAGACGGAAAGTGGGCGACGACGCGCGGCGGCTCGGGATTTAAAGGGCGGCGGCACCGGCTAGGGCGGGCGGAGGTTGGAGACCGTGTCGGGCACGACGCGGTCTCGACGGCGGCGGTTGCGGCGGTGGCGCGGAGTCGGACTCGGCGCGGAGGCGGCGCGGCTCGGGCTGGCGCGGAGGCGGGGAAATGGTCACTGACAGGTGGGCCCCACCTGTCAGTGGCGCGAGAGAGGAGGGAGGCGGCGCGGACTCGCGGCGCCGGCGCGGGAGCTGGGCCGAAGCAGCGGCCCAGGCGGGGGCGCGCGCGGGCGGAGGGAAAGCAGCCGGTCGGCTGGGCCGGCCGAGAGGAAGTGGGCCGGCTCGGCTGGGCCGGCCCGGGAAGGAGGAAAAAGAAAAAGAAAAAGGGAGGGAGGAAAATTGGACTTCGGCCCAATTTGAGAAGGAAGGGAAAAAGAAAGGAAAAAGGAGGAAAAAAGGAAAACCCTACTTTTGCCGAGTTTTAAATTAATTTGTTTGGCCAAATTTTATACTTCTGCAATTTGAATTTAAATCCAGTTAGTCGATTTGCGAGCCTCGATTTAAATGAATTAATTCCTTTTTAGAGGGATTCTTCCTGAGTTAATTAAGCCAATTGTTATTTACGGATTTATTTTCACGGTTTAGGCTTAGGACTAAACTCCGGGGGTGACACTAGCCGCCTCCTCAGAAGCCCCGGTTCCACACCAGCCCCCATCCTCAGAATCAGCAACACGGGCAATCAACCTTTATTGTCCGCCAACATCGTCCATACAACCCCAACAACTTCTACAGTGGTGGCTCGTCCCAACGTGCTCCACCTCAGCGTGCTCTCCCTGCACCAGCTCCCCGGCAACAGAACGCTCCTCCACCAATAGCTCAACCTCCTCCAGCCAGGAAGGATGCAGGTGCAAAGCCTGGGGTGTGCTACAACTGTGGCGACCCAGGTCACTTTGCCGACAAGTGCCCGAAGCCGAAGCGCAGCGGGGAGAGATTTGTGCAGGCTCGTGTGAATCATGTCACCGCAGAAGAAGCACAGGCTACGCCAGAAGTAATACTGGGTACGTTTCCTGTCAACTCCGTACCTGCTACAGTACTTTTTGATTCTGGTGCTACACACTCTCTTATTTCAAGAAAGTTTGTGGGATTGCTTGGGTTAAGAAGGGAAAAGTTAAGAAACCCGATGCGGGTTAGTACTCCAGGGCATAGTATGTTTTCGGACCTTTATAGCCCTAATGTGCCCATAGAAATCCAAGGGACACCCTTTCTAGCCAATCTCATCCTTCTCGAATCTAAAGACCTAGATGTCATTTTGGGAATGGACTGGCTTACCAAGCATCAAGGAGTGATTGATTGTGCCAAGCGTACAGTCACCTTGACCAGTGAAGGTGGTGAAGTGGTGACTTATCAGTCGCCGGAGTTAGTGACAATCAGTACTTGTTTGAATCAGATGGAAGCAGAAGAGCAACCCTCGAAAACAGTCAAAGATCCGAAGAAGTTGGAAGACATACCAGTGGTTTGTGAGTATCCGGAGGTGTTTGCAGATGATCTCACAACAATGCCGCCAGAAAGGGAGATCGAGTTCCGTATCGATTTGGTACCAGGGACTACACCGATCTATAAGAGACCCTACAGGATGGCAGCTAATGAGATGGCAGAAGTGAAGAAACAAGTGGATGAACAGCTCCAGAAAGGTTACATCGGACCGAGTACCTCGCCTTGGGGTACCTCGGTTATTTTTGTTGAGAAGAAGGACAAAACTAAGAGAATGTGTGTGGACTATCGTGCTTTGAACGATGTTACCATCAAGAATAAGTACCCTCTGCCAAGGATTGATGATCTGTTTGATTAGTTGAAGGGAGCCAAAGTTTTCTCCAAGATCGATTTGAGATCTATCACCAGTTGAGAATTCGGGAAGAAGATATCCCTAAGACGGCATTCACTACTCGCTATGGCTTGTATGAATGTACGGTAATGTCGTTTGGACTTACTAATGCCCCGGCGTTTTTCATGAATCTCATGAATAAGGTATTCATGGAATACCTGGATAAGTTTGTGGTTGTCTTCATCGATGACATTCTTATCTTCTCCAAGTCAGAAGAAGAGCACGAGCAACATTTGCGGATTGTGCTAGAGAAGCTAAGAGAACACCAGCTGTATGCTAAGTTCAGCAAGTGTGATTTCTGGCTACACGAAGTGAAGTTCCTTGGTCATGTGATCAATGCGCAAGGTGTAGCAGTGGACCCCAGCAATGTGGAGTCAGTAACAAAGTGGACCCCGCCTAAGACGGTTTCCCAAATCAGGAGTTTCTTAGGACTTGCGGGCTATTACCGCCGGTTCATTGAGAATTTTTTAAAGATAGCCAAGCCTATGACACAGTTGTTGAAAAAGGAAGAGAAGTTCAAGTGGTCAAGTGAGTGCAATAAGTGTTTTGAAGAGCTCAAGCAAAGGTTGGTTTCTGCACCCGTGTTGATTTTGCCAGATCAAATGAAAGACTTTCAGGTTTACTGTGATGCATCCAGATCAGGACTTGGATGTGTGCTAATGCAAGAAGGAAAGGTGGTTGCTTACGCCTCTCGTCAGTTGAGACCACATGAAGGTAACTACCCGACTCATGATTTGGAACTAGCAGCTGTGGTGCAGGGCCTAAAGATTTGGCGACACTACTTAATTGGTAACAAGTGTGAAGTATATACGGATCATAAGAGTTTAAAGTATATCTTTACACAACCGGATTTGAACCTCCGCCAGCGAAGATGGTTGGAATTGATCAAGGATTATGATTTAAGTATCCATTACCATCCAGGCAAAGCAAATGTAGTTGCAGATGCTTTGAGCCGGAAGAATTACTGCAATGCTACGGTGTCAATGGAAGTTTGTGAGCAGTTACAACAGGAGTTTGAACGACTAAATTTGGGTTTAGTCGAAGAAGGTTTTGTGGCAGCCCTAGAAGCGCAACCCACTTTGGTGGATCAAGTTCGCCAATCCCAAGCAAATGATCCGGAGATAGCCGAGCTAAAGAAAAATATGCGAGTCGGTAAAGCTCGAGATTTTTCAGAAGATAAAGATGGAACAATCTGGATGGGAAATAGGTTGTGTGTACCAGATAACATGGAGTTAAAGGAGTTGATACTCCAAGAAGCTCATGAAACCCAGTACTCTATTCACCCCGGGAGTACCAAGATGTATCAAGACCTCAAAGAAAAGTTTTGGTGGGTTTGTATGAAGAGGGAAATTGCAGAATATGTCGCCTTGTGCGATGTTTGTCAACGAGTCAAAGCAGAACACCAAAGGCCAGCAGGGCTGTTGCAACCTCTCCAGATTCCAGAATGGAAATGGGAAGAAATCGGGATGGATTTCATCACGGGTTTACCAAGGACCGCTGCCGGTCATGACTCGATTTGGGTAATTGTTGATCGACTGTCAAAGGTCGCTCATTTCATACCAGTTCACACTACCTACTCGGGGAAAAGATTAGCTGAGATTTACTTGGCTAGGATCATGTGTCTACATGGAGTACTGAAGAAGATCGTTTCTGACCGAGGAAGTCAGTTTACTTCAAAGTTTTGGCAGAAGCTACAGGAAGAATTGGGAACCCGACTGAATTTCAGTACGGCTTATCATCCACAGATAGATGGTCAGACGAAAAGGGTAAATCAGATTCTTGAAGACATGCTCAGAGCTTGCGCTCTCGACTTTGGTGGAACTTGGGACAAGAATCTACCGTATGCAGAGTTTTCATACAACAACAGTTATCAAGCCAGTCTGCAGATGGCACCTTTTGAAGCATTGTATGGGCAAAAGTGTCGTACACCCCTCTTCTGGGATCAAACGGGAGAACGTTAGGTTTTTGGGACTGAAGTTTTAAGCCAGGCGGAAGAAAAAGTCAGAATAATCCGTGAAAGGTTGAAAACGGCCCAATCCAGATAGAAGAGTTATGAAGATAATCGTCGAAGGGACTTAGCCTTCGAAGACTATGTGTACCTCCACGTCACACCTTTGCGAGGAGTACACCAGTTTCAGACCAAATGAAAGTTGGCACCACGTTTTCTGGGACCATTCCGGATAGTGGAACGTAGGGGAGAAGTTGCGTATCAGTTAGAACTCCCTGCTAACATGGCCGGAATCCATGACGTGTTCCATGTGTCGCAGCTCAAGAAGTGTCTCCGCGTGCCTGAAGAACAGACCAACTCCGAGCACATCGATCTACAGGAAGATCTAACTTATGTGGAGAAACCAGCACGGATTCTAGAAACCAGTGAAAGGAAGACTCGGAACTGTGTGATCAGATTCTGCAGAGTTCAGTGGAGTCACCACTCAGAAGAAGAAGCAACATGGGAAAGAGAAGATGAGCTGAAGGCCGCCCATCCGCACCTCTTCGCCAGTGCCTCCGAATCTCGGGGTCGAGATTCCGTTTAAGGGGGGTAGGTTTGTCACACCCAGAGTTTCGTCCTAAGCCTAAAATCGTAAAAAGAAATCCGTAAATAACAATTGGCTTAATTAACTCGGGAAGAATACCTCTAAAAGAACCTAATTTAATTAAATCGAGGTTCGCAAATCGACTAACTGGATTTAAATTCAAATTGCAGAAATATAATATTTGGCCAAACAAATTACTTTAAAACTCGGCAAAAGTGGGGTTTTCCTTTTTCCCTCCTTTTTCCTTTCTTTTTCCCTTCCTTCTCAAATTGGGCCGAAGTCCAATTTTCCTCCCTCCTTTTTCTTTTTCTTTTTCCCTTTTCTTTTTCTTCTTTCCCGGGCCGGCCCAGCCGAGCCGGCCCATTCCCCCTCGGCCGGCCCAGCCGACCGGCTCCGGCCTCCTCTCCGCGCGCGCCTCCGCCTGGGCCGCTGCCTCGGCCCAGCTCGCTCGCCCGCGCTCGCCCGCGAGTCCGCGCCGCCTCCCTCCTCCCTCGCGCCACTAACAGGTGGGGCCCACCTGTCAGCGACCGCATCCCCGCCAGTGCCCGCGCCGCTCCGCGCCGCGCCGAGTCCAAGTCCGTGCCGCCGCCGCAACGGCCGCCGCCGAGACCGCGTCGTGCTCGACTCGGTCTCCAACCTCCGCCCGCCCTAGCCGGCGCCGCCACCCTATAAATCCCGAGCCGCCGCGCGCCGTCGCCCACTTTCCGCCTCCGCCCGAGTCGCCGCCGCGCTGTCATCGTTCGCCGCCGCCGGTTGATCCCACCGCCAGCCGCCGGTCGTCGCTGTCCAGCTGCGTCACCGCCTCCGCGCCGCCATCTCCGTCGGGCTGCCGCCCTCGTCGTCGCCGGTGGACATCCCCAGCGCCGCGCATTCCTTCGCCCCCGGTTGCCGCCGCGTCCGACCTCCTCGCCGTCGCCAACTGATCTCCGCCGCCACTGCCAATCTCCCGCTCCTACCCGCGTCGCCACCTCCGCCTCGGTCTCGCCGACTCGTCTGCACGGTCGCCGCCGCCGGTGAGAGCCTCCGTCCTCCTCCCCTCTCTCTCTTCCTCCCCGGCCAACCGCCGCCGAGCCGCACACCGTCGCCGGACGCGTGCGGAGCTCGTCCTCGCCGCCGCCCGCTGCTGTCGTCGTCGCCTTCGCGACGCCGTCGCCAAGCCGCCGCTGCCCGCGCCCGTCCACGTCCGCGCTCGTCGCCTGGTCGTCGTCATCGCGCTAGTCCGCTGCCACCGCCTTGCTCGGTTGTGCCGCCATCTCGGTTGTCCGGACGCCGGTCGTCGCCGTCGCATCGTCGCCGCCGTCGCGCCGTCGTCGCCGTGCCGTGCGCCGCCGCCGTGTGACGCCGCTCCCGCTGCCGCCCGCTCCCGCCGCCGGCCGCGCTCTCCGCTCCCCTCCTCTCTGTTCTAGTCTCGCTGACGAGCGGGCCCCACTCGTCAGTCGCCACCGCGCCCTCCCTTCCTCTCTCTCCTCCCCGGGCCCGCGTGTCAGTCTCTCCCTCCCCCTCTCTCTCACCGACAGGTGGTCCCCACCTGTCAGCCGTCAGCCTCCTCTCTCCTCGCTGACGTGAGCAGCCCCATTAATTGCGCAATAATTGATTTAGGACTTTTCTGTTTAGCTAAAAAACCCAGAAAACTTGTAAAATTCATAAGTAATTCATCTAGTCTCCGTTTAGGTCCATTCAAATTTCATTAAATTCATAAAATTGTCAAGAATCCATTAAAAATAGTTTCTTTTGCTGTTTCAGTAGAGTTTGTGCCTGTTTTTTTTATTTTTGTGCTTTATCGCTTAGATTCAGACCCCGCTGAAGAGCCGGTTTAGTTCGAGATCGTCGTCGAAGTTCCCCAGGGGCCAGAGCAAGGCAAGTGACACTTATCTTTGATCATATTGAACCCATTATTGCAAATTCCCCGCTTTATTAATTCAAATATGCATTGTTTTAATTAAAGTATTTACTGTAAGTTATTTTCGGGTAAACCTTATTATTATGCCGTTGTTTATCCAACTTTATTCATTGGTGGACCAGGGATAACTTGATTAGAGTTAGGCTTAGGTTAATGCTTAGCCGTGCTTAGAACAAATAGCTCATGGGATCACATTTAATCATGCTTAGTTCTGTATAGCTGAGATATTGGTTCATTACCCGGTTCGGGATATTGTCAACTAAAATATGGATAATGGTGGGCTGTGGGTGCATGGTTTTGAGAGTCGCGCCCATGGAAATTAAGGACCGGTTCACGGGAAACCCTGGAAGTAATTAAGTGCTAACCACATGCCGAAATGGGTAAGGTGGGATTTGAAGCATGACTTCGAACTATTTGACGTACCGTGGCAAGGGTAGGCGTGATGGACTATGGACGGGCAATCGTAGTGTAACGAAAGACTCTGCTGCTTCCGGATCTGCCAAGGCACAAGAGGGGACTGCCCGACTTGGTGTAAAGGAGGGGGTGAAACCTGAAGTGTGGTACGATTAAATAGGGAGGGTTATGTGACGGGTCCTATCACGGTCTCCTTTCCGGTATGCCGCGGTGGTATGTCGGCGCACGTTCAAGTGTAGTGGTGTCGTGTCTTGTGGGTACAGTAGTACACCTCTGATCAGAGTATAAACTATTCGAATAGCCGTGCCCACGGTTACAGGCGAGCTCCCAGCCTCACTGTGATTAGTGAACCTTTAATAACTTGAGTAATTGGTTTCTCACTCGGGACTACTGCAACGTGGTGTAACGTTGAGTAGTGGTTGGGCCTGTTGCAACGTGGTATAACGTTGGACAGTGTTGTGGTATTTTACAACTGTTTTTACTTATCCTTTAATGTATTCAATTACCTTTATTCTTTTTAATCTCTTTATTTGTTTAACTGCTGCTTTATTGCAACTAACCTTAGCCTGTCCTTGTTAATCCCTATGCATCATTTATTTCCCCCTTTTCCGTGTTAGTTGTTGAGTACGGTGGTTTGTACTCAGCCTTGCTTAACTTTCCCACCCCAGAGCTAGAAGTTGAGTCCGATGGAGGTGCCTCTCAGGAGTGAGCTGATCTGCCGTCGAAGCTTCGCCTGTGGACTGGAGCCGTACTCGCTGGAGCTAGTCTACCTTTTTCTTTCCGCTGCATTTCCGCTAGAATAAGTGTAATTTTTAGTTGTTTCTAAGAACGATGGTTGTGTAATGAACATTGTCTTTTTGTGTACCCTGGCTGGTCCTGGACAGGGATTTAATACACAATTAAGTTCAGAAATTCGTGTGAGGAATTTCTGGGCGTGACAGCTTCATAATGCAAGTTCTTGTTTGTCAAAACCCGTTGATCAACTAGAACAGGACTGTCTCGGTTAAGTCCGATCTCCTGCCTGGTTCATCGATGGGTTGAGTTCTATTATTGCTTTAATCTGTTTTAGCTTGAAGTAATTGCTTTAATCTGTTTTAGTTTGATCTACTAGCATGATTCTAGTCGACTTGATTCTGTCTCGGTTCGGTCTGATCAATCTGGTTGGCTGGGTTTGTGTTATCAGATTAGATTGAGTGCTAGTGAAGGTTTATCGCTGGAGTTCTAGCCAGCATTATCTTGAGTAATCTGCTGATTCATATACTAAGTTCGTTGTTCTTCATTGTTTGGTACGATATCGTACTGGATTGCATACTGTCTCGGTTAGGTCTAATCTATGTATATTTGGTATGATATGCTTATAGAACTCTGTCCAATCGACTAGGATTAACAAGTGAGTTGATAGATTACGCCGGCTTGCTATCTTGTTGCTCGCATGCTACAATGATTAGTTGATCTCATGCATGGTTATATTTAGATCTGTACTGTCTCGATTAGATTCGATCTTCTAGGTCTGGTATGAGCATGTATGTTGTTGATTATTATTGTTTTATGCTAGTAACTAGTATGACATTCAGGTTTACATTTAATTCCGCACCTAGTTCCTATCAGTTCTCAATTTTACACGCGATAAGTACTGAATTGGTCCGATCGGCTGATTAATCTTAAGACTGTCTCAGTTGGGTCTGATCTTTTAAGATTAATTAGCTGGTTAGTCCATTTGGCGTTTATCTTGCTTCTGGTTCAGCCGATTAAGCACATGTACACACACTATTATGAAATTCTTATGAAGCCGATCGTCTAGTTCATTGGCTAGGGTCTTTGGACGGTATCGGCTATCTAACCGATAGCGGTTTCAGGGTTAACCATTTTGCATGTTATATCTTGTCAGTTATAGGATCAAACTGACTGGCACGCACAACATTTCTAAGAATTAGGTCCTGTAGTGGAGTAGTCTAAGATTGATTCCCAGGCCTAGATGTGTGATTGTTGAATGTAATTTTCAGCGTCAACACATTTTTGGCATGCCCAATGGGACAGTGCTAAGAAGAACCCAATCCAACCACGAGTCAGTCCAGCGTTCACCGAGTCAAGATAGGAACAATGGCCACAAAGGAAGTTAGTGCAGAGAACATCCTCCTCGTCACTTGGGAGAACCTCACCGAAGAGCAGCGGGCCCTAGTGCAGTGGCACATGGATAAATTCCAGAAGATATGCCTCGAGTCGTTCAGCATGACTCGGGGTGGCCCGGTGCAAAAGTCTCGGCTTCCCACACCCAACTTTGAGCCAGGAAAAGGCAGCGAACCCCCTCCGGAGAATCAGCCGAATCTACGGGACATGGTAGATTCGGCAGTCCATCATGCACTCATCAAGCAATTGGGGGCTTCTGGTAAACACTCTGTCAGGGCTGATTCTGCAGGTAGCCGATGGCGCTCCTGATGGGGAGTCACGCCAAAGAGGGCTGATATACTTCCTGGATGGGGAGAGGCCTAGATATCGGCTGCACAGAGACGGAAGAGATCCCTCAAGAGATGAGGAGCCGATACAACCGCATCCTCACATTCAACCCGAGGGGTCTCCAGAGAGGCCTAGGCAGCCGTACCAAGAAAGGACTCCACCTAGGTTTGCTCGGTACGCTGACCCATACCACAACGAGAATCAACAGAACCAACCACCTCCAGCATGGCCACATCGGTAGGAGCTGGTGTATAAAAAGCAGTTCTGTCAGCCAGATGTCAGCCAGATCCAGTGCCCCGGGGGCAATTCAGAGATGAAGACTGGACAGACCGCATAGCCGAGGTTATGCAGGAGCGTTTTGGCCTAAGGCCGAGAGAGCAAACGATGATGTATCGATGCTCGTACCCAGAGTAGTTTGAAAGGGTGCCGTTACCTCACCAGTACTGGGTGCCCGACTTCTCCAAATTCTCTGAGCAGCATGGTACATCGACCATCGAGCATGTGGAGCCGATTCCTAGCCCAGTGTGGCGAAGCATCGGCTGAAGACGCACTCAACGTGTGTTTCTTTCCGTTGTCACTCTCCGAGTCGACCTTCGCCTGGTTCTCATCACTACCTCCTAATTCGGTGAGGAATTGGGCCGACCTCGAAAAGCAGTTCCACAAATACTTCTTTGTAGGAGTGCAAGAAATGAGCTTGACCGATCTCACCACCGTGAGGCAGAGGGTGGATGAATCGGTCCACGATTACGTGCAGCGGCTCCGAAAAGTAAGTAGCTGTTGCGACCGTTTGAATTTGTGCGACCAACAGTTGGCCGAGTTGGCATTCCAAGGCTTACTTGGCTAGATCAGGGAAAAGTTCTCGGCCCAAGAGTTCGAGAGCTTGGCACACCTTGTGCAGAAGGTATCGACCCATGAAGTCCGATACCAAGAAGCCAGGAAAGACAAATTCCAACACCGAGTCACGTACCTGGCTGAAGAATCATCAGACTCTGAGCTTGACAAATCAGACATAAGTCTGGCAGAATGGACCAGGAATAAGAAGCTAGTCAATTGTCTCTGGGTAAAAGGAGCAAAGGAGACAAAGAGATTTGACTTCGATGTCAACAAAGCCGATAAGATCTTTGACCTCCTGCTGCAAGAAAAATATATACAATTGCCTGGAGGACATGCCATACCATCGGCTAAAGAATTGAAAAAGAAGAAGTACTGAAGAATTGGCATATTTAAGCTGAAAGGAAGGGCAAAAATATAAAAGTAGTGCTTAAAGGAATTGCAATAAGTTAACCCAATCCAAAAGTACGGAAAGGTATAGGCACTTAAGACCAAGTATTTAAGCACTAATTTAACTTTGATAACAACAAATCATCAGTTAGAATTTCTGGACAGCAAGCATGGATACTCGAAAATGGTTCATAAATGCGCTTATTATGCGCCATTCATTCCATTAAAGGTTTCATACAAAAGAGCTTACATAAATAGCCACCAAAACACGTTTACAAAACGCGTGCACATCCAAAATGTGGCTAAGGGGAATACATCAGAGGTCATCATACATCTCATGCTAATGAAACTATCTAAGTCACCTAGCTAGAACAAGCCTAGGTGCTGTCAGAAGGTCTGGGAGAACCTGAAGAGCTAGAAGTCATCTCCACACCATCATCAAGTGGTGGAGGTGTCTGCATCACCAAACGGTAACAGCTCCCGCGGTGATATCGGATGTGGTTTGGCCCCTCAACAAGGAGGCCGGAAGGGGGTGGAAGATCAGCAACAACCCGGTGACTACCACCATGCCCTTTGACCATAGGGGACGGTGTAATCAACTGGTAGTATCCTGATGGAGGGGGCAACTCCTCCTCAGCTAGTAGCATGGCGTCTTCACCGTACACGACCTTGGGTGGGATGCCCCAAATTCCAGCTCGGGGTTCCATCTCACGGTCGAGAATAGCGATGCGCCGCCTCGCTCGATGGAGCTCATGCATCAAATCCTTGATGATCCTCTCCTGGACCTAACGAAGTAGCCCAAACGGAGGTGAGGGGAGGGCGGTTCACCTTGAAGAGATTCTAGACCAGGGTAGGTGACAAAGCGACCAGCACCCGGCCTAGAGGGAACAAAGCGGTAATCCATGGAGCATTCCGGGCTCGTGTCACGGAGAAAGCCGGTAGCAGTGTAGGCAGCATCATTCATGGCTCCCACAGCAGTCGACCCAGTGCCGTACACCATAGTGTGGTGTCTGTCATTGTCCCTCGATGGAAGGACTAGCTCAACCTGATAGCTCCTTTGAGAGGCGCTATAGTTTCACGTGAAGACAGTGTACTGGGGTCGCCGAGAATAGCCGGCGTGCTGCATTATTTCCCAGAGTGTTTGCTGCATGGTGCCTGCCATGAAGCCTCCGGAGTAGTAAGAGGGTTCCAAGTAGGCCATCTACAAGGTTAGGATATGATTATCTAGATTAGAAACCATAAGTGAAAGGAAGGATCAGGAAAACTTAGTTTTTAGGTTCTGGACTGGAGCAAACCATAGCAACAATAGGGGAAAAAGCCTATTTAGGTGGCTGATAAAAAGGATTTTTTTTGGCACAACTAAGTTTCTGTACAGGTTATCTACCCCCCTCAAAATTTTAGGAATTTTTGAACAAGTTTTAAGACCTACAAGAAATTTAAGCTAAAGGGTGCAGTTCTGTTTTTCCTCGGGTTCAATGGGTGGCTCGAATTTTTAGACCATGCAAAACTGAAGATAAAATCACACAAAAATTCAAGCAACATCCTACAAGGGTCTCCTAACAACTGGCCAAGATTCATAATTTTCCCCACCTACGGTCTATCCTGTACAAAAAGATTAAGACTGCTAACTCCAACTCCTGACACATAATCCTTAGTTGCTAAACAATTCACTAAGTCATGTTTTAGTTGCCCAAAAATTAAGAAAATTTTTCTACATGAAGCTAAGTTGATACTAAGCTAATCTGGTTCAGGGGTGAGTACTGTTGAAAGCTACAGAAAGCAAACAAAATCCTAGATAGCCGTCCTGCCCCATTCTACCCATGCTAGGCCAAGATGGTTTTTTTTTGTGAGGGTTCATTGCTGAACCTGAGATGACCAACCCAGCGTCTCATCCTAGAAGTTCTAGCAAAATTTTATTTGCTCATGTCATTCAAAAACCTAGGCTAAATTAATCAACCTAAGCATTTTTGGTAAAAACAAACGTCTCTCATGGGAGGGCTTTGCATAAGCTTTTCGTTTCAGTTTCTAATTTAGTTGGCACTCGTTTTATGTAGATTATATTGAATGAGAGCTATATTTGCATATGGAAGCATCTATATGAGATTTCGGTAGCCTATAGAATCAAGAGGAGAGAAAACCGTTTTTCAAAATAAGATATTACCTAGAAGGAGTAGGAATTCTAGAAATAAGGTTTTCACAAATATATTTTTTTCCAAGATAGTTTTGAGAATACCATTCTACGACTATTCTTTCCAGGGATTCCCTACAATCGGTCATGGCTCTGATACCAGAAAGCTGTGAGGACGTCCCAAAGCCTAGGTGGTGCAATGCTCCGAGACATGTCAGCGCGAAATATCTGGATGGATGGGGCCTCAAATTAAACCCAAATAATTACGATAACCATCCAACCTCATCGCAGACCCCAACGTGTCTTGAAGAGGGCACTACAAAGGCTCTAAGCCATCGGATATGAAATAGAAGACATAACCATTGGAATAGCCACGCCAGTCATCTACGTCATACGCCCGTCAACCACTCGATGGTGGCAACCAAAAGCGTACCCCAGAGACTCGATCTCAACAAAGACATATTCTCCGATTATCTCAACCATTTCAAACCCATCCTCATGTGGGACTAGTCGCCCAGGAATGCAACATAGCCTCACATAAATCATCTCAAGCATGATATCCGAATCATAAGTGGTTCTATACATAACGCATAAATAGTCTTAATAAGTTCTAAGTAGTACTTGGCGACAAGCCATACATATTGGTTCATGCGGTAAGCGTGCTACCCAAAAGCCCATAGGCAAACCGGCTAGGGTAAATCCCTAGTTAGAACCATCCTGGAAATCACAAGCTGCATCAAACTCCTCATCCAAACAGTCAATACCTGCAGCAGGGTCTGAACCAAAAACAAGTAAAAGAAAGCAAGAAATCAGTACATTAATCAAATTAATGTACTGGCAAGTCGGTGACAACCCTAGCATGCTACATGTTAATTTGCATAAATGCCAGTTTTAGTTCACAACATTTTCTCAACGGAATTTTTTTTTAACAATAGTATAGAGTTAGTAAAACTTGTAATGTAAATGAATAAATAACACGCGTCTACCCCTCAAGGTAGATCATCACCACTTACCATCATATCATCACCATTCACCGAACTTTACCCAAGTTCACCAATAAAACATTCCAACCATTTTCCAAATTCACAAGAGTTTATCAAAATCACAAACTATACTCATGACACTTCACCATGCCGCTCATGACCGTGAGCACGGCTAACCGATTAGTTTTAGACTCTGCAGAGTTTGTACAACTTTTAAGCCCACATGATATGGTTCGCTCTAGTTTGTCTGATACCCGTCGGTATCATCACATTCTACACATTGAGTGTGATCTAGAGGTCATAACAAAACCGTTACATTGTTTATTGTCTAGCCTTGCACCAGCACGATGTGTGTTTTACCCACGCTACTAGCAAAGTAGCGCCACTAGGTAGCGGACCCACGCTTTAACCTAGCGCCGTAAGGAACCCTACCCGAAATCCCTCACGAGGCACGGCACCGTTGTATTGGACAGACTGCCCGCTCAAATCATCACATACCACATGTCGTTAATCAATTTCAACAAATCACAATCCATAGGAAGTTCCGATAAGGTACCAAAACCCGGTAACTCATACTCTTCGGCCTACCAAGATGCAAGGCTAAACTCTAAACAACTTAATAGGTTAAGGCCAGCCCATACTTAGCACATGTGGTTTGTACTGTTTTCATTAGTTGGTGACATAGAGTGAGGTCCTTAATCGACCTGGGCGAACGCTCCCCCTATCGGTGCACATCTACTACCATATGTACACCACTCGCCGCCCAAGTCTAAAAACAAGTTTTCTCCATTTTCTATTCACAATACTCACACATTTAAAATTCTGTCCAGCAGCATCAAAATAACCTTTTTCACATATAACATTTATCAAAATGAGTAATTTGTAAGGCGGTAACTAAATATATAAGCATATAGCGGCAATATAAGCATAGCATAATCCCAAATAACACAATAATTGTATCCAAAAGCACCCTATGGTTACAACCAGCAAGGATTCAATATTTCAAGGTAGGTTATGCAGCAATTTGGTCATATCTACCATTCCCATATTTATAAAATTTCTTTTTCTAAAATTAATACTAGCTAACGTATGCATGTTTGCAATAGAATCATTTAGCCCATTAAAACATAGGATCAAAGTGGTCAAAGGAGGGGCTGACTTGCCTTCGTCCGCAAACACCTGAACCTGGTCTTCAACAAACTCACCCTCTTCTTCTTCGACGTATTCTTCCTCTATTCAAAATACGCGTATACGATAAATACAAAAATGCATAAAAACCAAAAATGCATGAAAATGCATGAGACTTATGCAGTGAGTGTGTGCTGGTCTCAGGTGGCCTCTAGTAAAGGAATTTTTATTTTATCACTTTGTTTTACAGAGATATGCATTTAATAATTAAAAAGGTTTAAAAAGGGGCTAAGGTTTATTAAGCAACATTTTTGTACAGAAGTGAAGAAAATTACTTTTACAAAGTTACAGAGCAGGATTTTAGAAAATTAACAGAAATGGTTTTACAATTTTTAGAGCTATTTTCAATTTGTTATGGATTTAACAAGCTCTAGGAGACATTTAGGGAAAAACAAAAATAAAGGAAAAGTTTGTACAAAAAGTACCAAGTTTTATATTTTTCTAAAATAGTTCACAGTTCCACGGATGTAACAAAACTGGTTTCACAATTTTCGGAGTTAAAATGAATTTTCTACAAAATTTTGAATTTCTGCTCATTCTCAGCAAAAAAAAAAATAGAAATCAGTTTTCAAAATTTAATTTCAGCCGGGCCCACATGTCAGTGAATGGCGTTTTCTGAAGTGAGGGGCGTTTTGCTGAAAGGCCCTCGTAAGATAGGAAATCAACCCGCACTCCCTTGCTACAGTAATATGTGTGTAGGCACTTTTCGAATAGAACCCTAGGTTTAGTCGAATTCTCCGAAGGATGTCCCTGGTCGGGCTCACAGGAGGGGCAGCCATGCCTGGCTCGATCTAGGGGTCACCGGCGACGAACCGAAGCTCGGATGGGGTCGTGATCAACAGAGAAAATGGAGAGGAGGTCAAGGCGAATCTAATGGTGGTCGTGGCGACGACGACGGTGGCCTGTGCAGCGACGACGACGGTGGCCTGTGCAGCACCGACGACGACGGCGAGCGGCGGCCTTCGGTTGCGCGATGGTGCATGTTGCTATTCTTGATTGATCCGGCTAGAATGAGGCATGAAATGAGTACCTAGAGGTTCCTGGGAGCTTACAACACGGCCAGACGGGTTGGAAAAGCGTCGACAATGGTAAGGGCAGCGGCGACGGTGTTGTGCTCGACGCGAAGGACGTCGGAGAGGCGGCGTTGCTCGGTGGTGTTTCGTCTGAGCACAAGGGTAAAATGGGTTCACTGAGGGATGCTAAGAAGGATGACGCGGACGGTTTCTCGTGAGACTCACCAGGGAGAGATTAATGGCGACGTGGGCTCACTGGCGCCGACATGGGCGCTCGCGTTCCGGCCATCCCAAGGGGTTTTCTTCCCGGAGTTTGCTTGGAACGTGAAGAGGCGAGGTAGGAGAGCCTGCTGGCGCGAGGGCTGGTTTAAAGGTGGAGTTTGGACGCGGTGCCCGTGAGCTCGGTCCATGGCCTAAGCTCTGTCCCTGCGTTCTCGAGCCGTGCGACGATGGAACAGGGCGGCTGGGCGCGTCAGGACGTGTGCAGCGTGCCGTGGAAGAGTAGTGGAGGAGGAGATTTGGTCTGGGCGCGGTGATTTGGTCGGAACGGCCTCGTCTACCTTCAATGGAGTCGTACCCGGGTGGTGATTGGGGAGAATGGCGCGAGGTGGACGATGGGTATGGAGACACGGTGTCTAGACCCATCAACAGCGTCGGCTAACATTTTAGCTTCGTGGAGAAGGCCCGACATGGCATGGTGGGAAGCTAGGGGTGCTGTTTTCTCCACTCCAAGGAAGACGCCCGCCAGGTGTTCGACGAAATGCTTACAAAGACTGAGAGAGGGAGAGAAGGTGGCTGGTGCTATGATGGGATTTCTTGGGCTTCCATTGGCCATGGGGGGCGGTGGAGGCTGTGAGGAGAGAGTGGGAGGCTGCCATGTGGGTCCTAGGGGTGTAGAGCCCACTTGTCATTGAAAGAAATTTGAAATCTGGCTTGGAGGCTAAGTCAAGTAGAGTTGGCTGCAAAGGATTTTTGGAGGGTGAGAATAAATGGTTAGATAGCGATCCAGCGTGTGCCACTCCTCTTGCTGTTAGCAGAATGTTAGTAGAAGACTTTAGCTGAAACAAAACTTTTAAAAGTGGTTTTTAAATAAATTTTTCGAAGAGAGCAAGTTTGAATCTACTAACAGTTTTTCAGGTTTTTGGAGAGATTAAAATAAATCAAAGAGTTATCAAACCTTAATTAAAAATTTTGAAAATTTGTGGGTTGGTTTCTGACATATCAAGGTATTTTTTAGAATTTTTGCAGAATTTTTGGATGCACATAAATACCAAATTAATTATTTTTGTGACTCTAGGTCTATTATTGCATGTGATGATGAGATGATTAAGATCCAAAAACAATTAAAATCACTCCCAACCACATGATGCATTTAAGTTAAATTTAGTTCTCGGGTTTACGGGCTTGGGTATGTTACAGTAAATAACAATTGGCTTAATTAACTCAGGAAAAATCCCTCTAAAAGGAATTAATTCAATTAAACCGAGGCTCGCAAATCGACTAACTGGATTTAAATTCACATTGCACAAGTATAAAATTTGGCAAAACAAATTAACTTAAAACTCAGCAAAAGTGGGGTTTTCCTTTTCCGCTCCTTTTTTCCTTTCTTTTTCCCTTCCTTCTCAAATTGGGCCAAAGTCCAATTTTCCTCCCTCACCTTTTTTTTTCCTTTTTTCTTTTTCTTCTTCTTCCCGGGCCGGCCCAGCCGAGCCGGCTAACCACTTCCTCTCGGCCGGCCCAGCCGACCGACTCCAGCCGCTTCCCTCCGCCCGCGCGCGCCCCGCCTGGGCCGCCGCTCGGCCCAGCTCGCCGCATCGCCCGCGCCGGCGAGTCCGCGCCGCCTCCCTCCTCCTCGAGCCACAGACAGGTGGGGCCCAACTGTCAGTGACCGTTCCCCCGCCAGCGCCCGCACCCGCGCCCGCGCCGCGCCGACCGAATCTGACTCCGGCGCCGCCGCCGCAACGGCCGCCGCCGTAACGGCCACCGCCGAGACCACGTCGTGCCCGACTCGGTCTCCAACCTCCGCCCGCCCTAGCCGGTGCCGCCGCCCTTTAAATCCCGAGACGCCGCACGCCCGAGTTGCCGCCGCGCTGTCGTCGTTCGCCGCCGCCGGTTGATCTCGCCGCCAGCCGCCGATCGTCGTCGCCCAGCTGCGTCACCACCTCCGCCTCGCTGTCGCCGACTTGCTGCCGCCCTCGTCGCCGCCAGGGAGCTTCCCCAGCGCCGCGCGCCCCCTATCCGCCCGGTCGCCGTAGCGCCTCGTCGCCTCACCGTCGTTCGCTGATCTCCGTCGCCACCGCCGATCTCCTGCTCCTTCGCGCGTCACCACCTTCGCCTCGATCTCGCCGACCCGCCCGCGCTCTCGCCACCGCCGGTGAGCGTCCCCATCCTCCTCCCCTCTCTCTCCCCCTTTCCAGCCGACCGCCGCCGAGCCGCGTGCCGTCGCCGGACGGGTGCGAAGCTCCTCCTCGCCGTCGCCTGCTGCGGTCGTCGTCGCCCTCGCGAGGCCGTCGTCAAGCCGCCGCCACCCACGCCCGTCCGTGCCCGTCCTCGCCGCTCGCCAGTCGTCGCCGCGCCAGCCATGGCCGCTGCTTTGCCGGGTTGCGCCGCGTGCGTCGCCGCCTCGGCCGTCGTCGTCGCGCCGTGGCCGTCGCGCCGTCGTCGCCGTCGCCGTGCGCCGCCGCCGCCGCGCCACCCGCAGCTCCCGTCGCCGGCCGCGCTCGCTGCTCCCCTCTCTGCTCCCCTCTCGCTGACCGACGGGCCCACCCGTCAGTCACCCCGCGCCCTCCCTTCCTCTCTCTCCTCCCCGGGCCCGCGTGTCAGTCTCTCCCTCCCCCTCTCTCACACCGACAGGTGGTCCCCACCTGTCAGCCGTCAGCCTCCTCTCTCCTCGCTGACGTCAGCAGCCCCATTAATTGCGCAATAATTGATTTAGGACTTTTCTGTTTAGCTAAAAAACCCAAAAAACTTCTAAAATTCATAAGTAATTCATCTAGTCTCCGTTTAGGTCCAATCAAATTTCATTAAATTCATAAAATTGTCAAGAATCCATTAAAAATACTTTCTTTTGCTGTTTCAGTAGAGTTTGTGCCTGTTTTATTTATTTTTGTGCTTTGTCGCTTAGATTCGGACCCTGCCAAAGAGCCAGTTTACTTCGAGATCATCGCCGAAGTTCCCCAAGGGCCAGAGCAAGGCAAGTGACACTCATCCTTGAACATATTGAACCCATTATTGCAAATTCCCCGCTTTATTATTTCAAATGTGCATTGTTTTAATCAAAGTATTTACTGTATTTATCTTTCGGGTAAACCTTATTATTATGTCGTTGTTTATCCAACTTTATTCACTGCTAGACCAGGGGTAAATTGATTAGAGTTAGGCCTAGGGTAATGCTTAGCCATGCTTAGAACAAATAGCTCATGGGATTACATTTAATCGTGCTTAGTTCTGAATAGCTGAGATATTGATTCATTACCCGGTTCGGGTTAATGTCAACTAAAATATTGATAATGGTGGACTGTGGGTGCATGGTTTTGAGAGTCGCACCCATGGTAATTAAGGACCGGTTCACGGGAAACCCTGGAAGTAATTAAGTGCTAACCACATGCCGAAATGGGTAAGGTGGGATTTGAAGCATGACTTCGAACTATTTGACGTACCGTGGCAAGGGTAGGCGTGATGGAGTATGGACGGGCAATCGTGGTGTAACGAAAGCGTCTGCTGCTTCCGGATCTGCCAAGGCACAAGAGGGGACTGCCCGACTTGGTGTAAAGGAGGTGGTGAAACCTGAAGTGTGGTACGATTAAATAGGGAGGGTTGTGTAACGGGTCCTATCACGGTCTCCTTTCCGGTATACCATGGTGGTATGTCGGCGCACGTTCAAGTGTAGTGGAGTCGTGTCTTGTGGGTACAGTAGTACACCTCTGTATTACTTGTTGAGTACGGTTAATCCCTATGCATCATCTATTTCCCCCTTATCCGTGTTACTTGTTGAGTACGGTGGTTTGTACTCAGCCTGGCTTACTTTTCCCACCCCAGAGCTAGAAGTCGAGTCCGATGGAGGTGTCTCTCAGGAGTGAGCTGTTCCGCCGTCAAAACTTTGCCTGTGGACTGGAGCCGTACCCGCTAGAGCTAGTCTACCTTTTCTTTCCGCTGCATTTCCGCTAGAATAAGTGTAATTTTCAGTTGTTTCTAAGAACGATGGTTATGTAATCAACATTGTCTTTTTGTGTACCCTGGCTGGTCCTAGACAGGGATTTAATACACAATTAAGTTCAGAAATTCATGTGAGGAATTTTTGGGCGTGACAAGTTGGTATTAGAGCCACCTTTGACTGTAGGATCAGCCTAATGGAAACCCTAAGAGCCCTCTGCTTTTCATGTTTGTGCATCGTTTGCGAAAGTTAGAGTGTTTTGAAAATGGGTTAGTGTTTTTCAAAAGCGTGAGTGATTTAAAAAGACAAAACCCCTTTGGTTGAAAAGTGTGAGTAAATCGATTTACGGGTAAAAGTTTATTTACTTTGTTTCTTTTATGATTTATTTATCTTGAAACAAAATTTTGCATCTATTGATTCCAAATCATTGTGTTCTTTAGATGGCTGACCACCCCTTGTATCATCGTGGAAACGGAATGGCTGGATTCGTGGCAGAGTTGGCAAGAGTCTCGTTCATGGCAGGATACCCCTATGAGCCAGAGTACACTACGATCCACCCCCTTGAAGGCGAGTTTCCCTACCGAGTCAGATTGGAGCTACATGGAATCCCCGGTTTCCTCCCTAACTTGGAAGCAGGAGCCAGAGGCACGCATGAGCACGCCTGCCAGGAAGCTGCTTATAGTCTGATGACAACGCTCAGGGCCAGGCACGACCTGACGTTTCGGCATTCGGCTTACCGCTATCACCCTGGTCGTGGACCCAATTCCATGGTCAGTAGGTTTCGGTCTGCCCGGAGTGAGCAAGACCCTACCTTCGGTAGGATGTGCACGGTGCTGCAAGGCCTCGACCAGATGCATCACGATCTCCACGAAGCGTCCAAGGCCTTGAACGACGCCAAGCTTACTCAGATCGTCCGTCTGCATGATGAGATCGATCGGTTGAAGAAGGAGAACGTCAGGCTCAAAGCACTCCCAGAGCCCGGTGGTGCAAGGCTTCGCACTACGGAAAGGAAACGAGCCCGTGGGCCGCCAAGAGTTCAGTCTTACCCCGGTGCCCCGGATGAACCAAGACCACTGATGCAGATGGTGCCAACCTCTCCGACCCCAGTGCCTGAGGAAGGTGTCTCCCCTTTCAACGCGGCGAGGAACCGCAACAAGATCGTCGTAGTCTCTAGCAGCAGCGAGTCCGCTTCTGGTGAAGATGAAGATGGTCTCCCCAGCAACTCTAGGAGCCGCTCTGAAGACGAGGAAGAAGATCCGTCTCCCGTCGTCGATCGTCGCTCTCCTTCCGTGCCCTAGACGTCGCCTTTAGCTTCGTTTTTAGTCGTTATGTGCTAGTTTTGGTGTGTTAGGTTTGCTTCGGTTGGGGCTAGTGGTGAACCATAGCAGTAGTGGTGTTATGGTTGTGCCGCCAGGAGTTGTGTGGTTTTTAAGTGTGTTTCTTAAGCAAGACAATTACAGTTCACTAATTAAATAAAGCCCCTGTTTGCTTAGCCGTTTCTTTTTCTTCTTTCTCTTTCTGTTCCTCCCGCTCCCGCAGATGGTGAACACCCGCCACGGCAACCGCGACACCGACCAGTCCAGCACCGGAGGACCGCCCCCACCGCCCCCACCAGAGAACCCGTCGCTTGCTCAGATTCTTGCTAGCCAGACTCAGATGCTCTCTTGGATGATGCAGCAGATGCAACAGCACCAGCAGCAACACCAACAAGTGCTACAGCAGCTTTTAAACCAGAATCAGAACAACCAGCAACAGCATGGACCGCCCCCAGTGCAGTCCAAGTTGCCAGAGTTTCTCCGTGTTCGTCCCCCGACCTTTTCAAGCACTACAAACCCCATGGAGGCAAGTGATTGGCTCCATGCTCTCGAGAAGAAGCTCAACCTACTGCAGTGCACTGACCAAGAGAAAGTCTCCTTCGCCGCACATCAACTGATGGGTCCCGCCTCTGCTTGGTGGGATAATTTCCTGGTTACCCGCACCGCTACCACGGAAGTGACTTGGGTGGAATTTTGTCTTAACTTTCGCATGGCCCATATCCCTGACGGGATAGTCACACAGAAGAAGCGTGAGTTCCACGCTCTGCAGCAAGGTACCAAGACGGTGACAGAGTACCTTTATGAGTTCAACTGCCTAGCGCGATATGCCCCCGAGGATGTTCGCACTGATGTCGAGAGACAAGAGAAATTTCTCGGAGGTTTGGATGACGAGTTGAAGAAGCAGTTGCTTTCGGGCGACTATGCCGATTTTGAAAAACTAGTGGATAAAGCCATCTGTCAAGAGGACCAGCACCTCCAGATGGACAGGAAAAGGAAGGCTTCCCAGTTCAGGTCTAACCAGCCGCCTCCTCAGAAGCCCCGATTCCACACCGGCCCCTATCCTCAGAATCAGCAACACGGGCAATCGACCTTTATTGTCCGCCAACATCGTCCCTACAATCCCAACAACTTCTCCAGTGGCTCGTCTCAACGTGCCCCACCTCAACGCGCTCTCCCTGCACCAGCTGCCCGGGAACAGAACGCTCCTGCACCAACAGCTCAACCTCCTCCAGCCAGGAAGGATGCAGGTGCAAAGCCTGGGGTGTGCTACAACTGTGGCGACCCGGGTCACTTTGCCGACAAGTGCCCGAAGCCGAAGCGCAGCGGGCAGAGATTCGTGCAAGCTCGTGTGAATCATGTCACCGCCGAAGAAGCACAGGCCGCGCCAGAAGTAATACTGGGTACGTTTCCTGTCAATTCCGTACCTGCTACAGTACTTTTTGATTCTGGTGCTACACACTTTTATTTCAAGAAAGTTTGTGGGATTGCTTGGGTTAAGAAGGGAAAAGTTAAGAAACCCGATGCGGGTTAGTACTCCAGGGCATAGTATATTTTTGGACCTTTATAGCCCTAATGTGCCCACTGAAATCCAAGGAACACCCTTTCTAGCCAATCTCATCCTTCTCGAATCTAAAGACCTAGATGTCATTTTGGGAATGGACTGGCTTACCAAGCATCAAGGAATGATTGATTGTGCTAAGCGTACAGTCACCTTGACCAGTGAAGGTGGTAAAGTGGTGACTTAGCAGTCGTCGGAGTCAGTGTCAATCAGTACTTGTTTGAATCAGATGGAAGCCGAAGAGCAACCCTCGGAAACAGCCAAAGATCCGAAGAAGTTGGAAGACATACCAGTGGTTCGTGAGTATCCGGAGGTGTTTCCAGATGATCTCACAACGATGCCGCCCGAAAGAGAGATCGAGTTCCGTATCGATTTGGTACCAGGAACTGCACTAATCTATAAGAGACCCTACAGGATGGCAGCTAATGAGATGGCGGAAGTGAAGAAGCAAGTGGATGAACAACTTCAGAAAGGTTATATCCGACCGAGTACCTCGCCTTGAGGTGCCCCGGTTATTTTTTTTGAGAAGAAGGACAAAACTAAGAGATTGTGTGTGGACTATCGTGCTTTGAACGATGTCACCATCAAGAATAAGTACACTCTGCCAAGGATTGATGATCTGTTTGATCAGTTGAAGGGAGCCAAAGTTTTCTCCAAGATCGATTTGAGATCAGGGTATCATCAGTTGAGAATTCGGGAAGAAGATATTCCCAAGACGGCATTCACTACTCGCTACGGCTTGTATGAGTGTACGGTAATGTCGTTTGGACTTACCAATGCCCCGGCGTTTTTCATGAATCTCATGAATAAGGTGTTCATGGAATACCTGGATAAGTTTGTAGTTGTCTTCATCGATGACATTCTTATCTACTCCCAGTCAGAAGAACACGAGCAACATTTGCGGATTGTGCTAGAGAAGCTAAGAGAACACCAGTTGTATGCCAAGTTCAGCAAGTGTGATTTTTGGCTACACCAAGTGAAGTTCCTTGGCCATGTGATCAATGCACAAGGTGTAGCAGTGGACCCCAGTAATGTGGAGTCAGTGATCAAGTGGACCCCGCCTAAGACGGTTTCCCAAATCAAGAGTTTCTTAGGACATGCCCGCTATTACCGCCGGTTCATTGAGAATTTTTCAAAGATAGCCAAGCCAATGACACAGTTGTTGAAAAAGGAAGAGAAGTTCAAATGGTCAAAAGAGTGCGATAGGAGTTTTGAAGAGCTCAAGCAAAAATTGGTTTCGACACCCGTGTTGGTTTTGCCAGATCAGATGAAAGACTTCCAGGTTTACAGTGATGCATCCAGATCAGGACTTGGATGTGTGCTAATGCAAGAACACCAAAGGCCAGCAGGATTGTTGCAACCTCTCCAGATTCAAGAAATGGAAATGGCAAGAAATCGGGATGGATTTCATCACTGGTTTACCAAGGACTGCTGCCGGTCATGACTCGATTTGGGTGATCGTTCATCGATTGATGAAGGTCGCTCATTTCATACCAGTTCACACTACCTACTTGGGGAAAGATTAGCTGAGATTTACTTGGCTAGGATCATGTGTCTACATGGAGTACCTAAAAAGATCGTTTCTGACCGAGGAAGTCAGTTTACCTGAAAATTTTGGCAGAAGCTGCAGGAAGAATTGGGAACCCGACTGAATTTCAGTACGGCTTATCATCCACAGAGATATGGTCAGACCGAGAGGGTAAATCAGATTCTTGAAGATATGCTCAGAGCTTGCGCTCTCGACTTTGCTAGAACATGGGATAAGAATTTGCCGTATGCAGAGTTCTCATATAACAACAGTTATCAAGCCAGTTTGCAGATGGCACCTTTTGAAGCATTGTATGGGCGAAAGTGTCGTACACCCCTCTTCTGGGATCAAACAGGAGAACGTCAAGTTTTTTGGACTGAAGTTCTAAGTCAGGCAAAAGAAAAAGTCAGAATAATCCGTGAAAGGTTGAAAACGGCTCAAACCAGACAGAAGAGTTATGCAGATAATCGTCGAAGGGACTTAGCCTTTGAAGCAGGAGACTATGTGTACCTCCGCGTCACACCTTTGCGAGGAGTACACCGGTTTCAGACCAAAGGAAAGTTAGCGCCACGTTTCGTGGGACCATACCGGATAGTGGAACGAAGGGGAGAAGTTGCGTATCAGTTAGAACTCCCTGCTAACATGGCCGGAATCCATGACGTGTTCCACGTGTCGCAGCTCAAAAAGTGTCTCTGTGTGCCTGAAGAACAGACCAACTCTGCACATATCGATCTACAAGAAGATCTGACTTATGTGGAGAAGCCAGCACGGATTCTAGAAACCAGTGAAAGGAAGACTCGGAACCGTGTGATCAGATTCTGCAGAGTTCAGTGGAGTCACCACTCAGAAGAAGAAGCGACATGGGAAAGAGAAGATGAGCTCAAGGCCGCCCATCCGCACCTCTTCGCCTGTGCCTCCGAATCTCGGGGTCGAGATTCCGTTTAAGGGGGTAGGTTTGTCACACCCGGAGTTTCGTCCTAAGCCTAAAATCGTAAAAAGAAATCCGTAAATAACAATTGGCTTAATTAACTCAGGAAAAATCCCTCTAAAAGGAATTAATTCAACTAAACCGAGGCTCGCAAATCGACTAACTGGATTTAAATTCAAATTGCAGAAGTATAAAATTTGGCCAAACAAATTAATTTAAAACTCGGCAAAAGTGGGGTTTTCCTTTTTCCCTCCGTTTTTCCTTTCTTTTTCCCTTGCTTCTCAAATTGGGCCGAAGTCCAATTTTCCTCCCTCTCCTTTTTTTTTCTTTTTTTCTTTTTCTTCTTCTCCTTCCCGGGCCGGCCCAGCCGAGCCGGCCCACCACTTCCTCTCGGCCGGCCCAGCCGACCGGCTCCGGCCGCTTCCCTCCGCCTGCGCGTGCCCCGCCTGGGCCGCCGCTCGGCCCAGCTCGCCGCATTGCCCGCGCACACGAGTCCGCGCCGCCTCCCTCCTCCCTCGCGCCACTGACAGGTGGGGCCCACCTGTCAGTGCCCGTTACCCCGCCAGCGCCCGCGCCCGCGCCCGCGCCGCGCCGGCCGAATCTGAATCCGCGCCGCCGCCGCCGCAACGGCCGCCGCCGACACCGCGTCGTGCCCGACTCGGTCTCCAACCTCCGCCCGCCCTAGCCGGTGCCGCCGCCCTTTAAATCCCGAGCCGCCGTGCGCCGTCCCCCACTTTCCGCCTCCGCCCGAGTTGCCGCCGCGCTGTCGTCGTTCGCCGCCACCGGTTGATCTCGCCGCCAGCCGTCGGTCGTCGTCGCCCAGCTGCGTCACCACCTCCGCCTCGCTGTCACTGACTTGCTGTCGCCCTCGTCGCCGCCAGGGAGCTTCCCCAGCGTCACTTGCCCCCTCTCCGCCCGGTCACCGCCGCGCCTCGTCGCCTCGCCGTCGTTCGCCAATCTCCGTTGCCACCGCCGATCTCCCGCTCCTTCGCGCGTCACCACTTTCGCCTCGATCTCGCCGACCCACCCGCGCTCTTGCCGCCGCCGGTGAGCGTCCCCATCCTCCTCTCCTCCCTCTCCCCCTTTCCAGCCGACAGCCGGACGGGTGCCAAGCTCCTCCTCGCCGTCGCCTGCTGCGGTCGTCGTCGCCCTCACGAGGCCGTCGTCAAGCCGCCGCTACCCAAGCCCGTCCGTGCCCGTGCTCGCCGCTCGCCGGTCGTCGCCGCGCCATCCGTCGCCGCTGCTTTGCCGGGTTGCGCCGCGTGCGTCGCCGCCTCGGCCGTCGTCACCATCGCGCCGTCGACGAACGCCGGTCGTCGTCGTCGCGCCGTCGCCGTCGCGCCGTCGTCGCTGTCGCCATACGCCGCCGCTGCCGCGTCGCCCGCAGCTCCCGCCTGCTGTCGCCGTCCGCCCGAGCCGCGCGCTCTGCTCCCTTCCTCTCTGTTCCTTCTCTCGCTGACGAGCGGGACTCACCCGTCAGCCGCCACCGCGTCCCTCCTCCCTCTCTCCTCCCGTGGGACCCGTGTGTTAGTCTCTCCCTCCCCCTCTCTCTCACCGACAGGTGGTCCCCACCTGTCAGCCGTCAGCTTCCTCTCTCCTCGCCGACGTCAGCAGCCCCATTAATTGCGCAATAATTGATTTAAGACTTTTCTGTTTAGCTAAAAAACCCAGAAAACTTCTAAAATTCATAAGTAATTCATCTAGTCTCCGTTTAGGTCCATTCAAATTTCATTAAATTCATAAAATTGTCTAGAATCCATTAAAAATACTTTCTTTTGCTATTTCAGTAGAGTTTGTGCCTGTTTTATTTATATTTGTGCTTTGTCGCTTAGATTCGGACCCCGCCGAAGAGCCAGTTTACTTCGAGATCGTCGCCGAAGTTCCCCAAGGGCCAGAGCAAGGCAAGTGACACTCATTCTTGAACATATTGAACCCATTATTGCAAATTCCCCGCTTTATTATTTCAAATGTGCTTTGTTTTAATCAAAGTATTTACTGTATTTATTTTTCGGGTAAACCTTATTATTATGCCGTTGTTTATCCAACTTTATTCACTGCTGGACCAGGGGTAAATTGATTAGAGTTAGGCCTAGGGTAATGCTTAGCCATGCTTAGAACAAATAGCTCATGGGATCACATTTAATCATGCTTAGTTCTGAATAGCTGAGATATTGATTCATTACCCGGTTTGGGTTAATGTCAACTAAAATATTGATAATGGTGGACTGTGGGTGCATGGTTTTGAGAGTCACACCCATGGTAATTAAGGACCGGTTCACGGGAAACCCTGGAAGTAATTAAGTGCTAACCACATGCCGAAATGGGAAAGGTGGGATTTGAAGCATGACTTCGAACTATTTGACGTACCGTGGCACGGGTAGGCGTGATGGAGTATGGACGGGCAATCGTGGTGTAACGAAAGCGTCTGCTGCTTCCGGATCTGCCAAGGCACAAGAGGGGACTGCCCGACTTGGTGTAAAGGAGGGGGTGAAACCTGAAGTGTGGTGCGATTAAATAGGGAGGGTTATGTGACGGGTCCTATCACGGTCTCCTTTCCGGTATACCATGGTGGTATGTCGGCGCACGTTCAAGTGTAGTGGAGTCGTGTCTTGTGGGTACAGTAGTAAACCTCTGATCAGAGTATAAACTATTCGAATATCCGTGCCCACGGTTACGGGCGAGCTCCCAGCTTCACTGTAATTAGTGAACCCTTAATAACTTGAGTAATTGGTTTGTCACTCGGAACTACTGCAACGTGGTGTAACGTTGAGTAGTGGTTGGGCCTGTGGCAACGTGGTGTAACGTTGGACAGTGTTGTGGTATTTTACAACTGTTATTTTACTTGTGCCTTACTGTATTCAATTACCTTTATTCTTTTAATCTCTGTTATTTGTTTAACTGCCGCTTTATTGCAACTAACCTTAGCCTGTCCTTGTTAATCCCTATGCATCATCTATTTCCCCCTTGTCCGTGTTACTTGTTGAGTACGGTGGTTTGTACTCAGCCTTGCTTAATTTTCCCAGCCCAGAGCTAGAAGTCGAGTCCGATGGAGGTGTCTCTCAGGAGTGAGCTGTTCCGCCGTCGAAGCTTTGCCTGTGGACTGGAGCCGTACCCGCTGGAGCTTGTCTACCTTTTCTTTCCGCTGCATTTCCGCTAGAATAAGTGTAATTTTCAGTTGTTTCTAAGAACGATGGTTATGTAATCAACATTGTCTTTTTGTGGACCCTGGCTGGTCCTGGACAGGGATTTAATACACAATTAAGTTCAGAAATTCGTGTGAGGAATTTCTGGGCGTGACAAGGTACCATCGGCACTACGAAAGGAACCAAAGGCGTGACGAGCGCGCTGGATACGACGATCATTGGGATTGTCCTTTCTTCTAGTACCGCTGGGAAAAAAAGAATCTAGGTGCCGTCTAGGAAAGACTACCCCGAATGCAATCTCGAAGAGCGGGATCACACCAGCCGGTGCTCGCACCCCAGTAGGTCAAGGACGTCACCAAGAGAGACAAGACGCCACGTCCTGGTGCACGATAGGCTAGTCCCGCGGGAGCAAGAATATGACGAAGAAGAACTCGAGCAATACTATGAAGACCAGGAGTAGTAGCAGCTGATGAGACCCGAGCAATGGTGCCCCAAGGGTTTGTTCACCAAGAATGAGAAGAGACGGTTACAGCAGCAGCAAGCCAAAGAACAGCCATCGGCACCCAAGAGGACACACAAAGAATGACGTGTCAATTCTGAGGTCCACAAACCATCGGCTGATGTAAGCATGGTCGTCACACTACCGGCGGAATACCGAGCCGACTGGTCTGACGACGAAACACAAGAGGCGACTGCCCAGCTGGTATTGCCGCCACAGCCGGTCATCTTTGAAAATTCGATAGAAAAGGACCATAGGCACCATTGGCCGCTATACATCCATGGGCATGTTGACGGAAAGCCGATGTTCAAGATGCTAGTCGATGGTAATGCAGCAGTCAATTTGATGCCATACATCACCTATAAGAAGCTAGGCAAGACCTCCGGAGATCTCATCAAGACCAACATGATGCTGAAAGACATCAGGGGCAACTCATCGGAAGCAAAGGGGTGCCTCAACACCAAACTCACAGTCGGAGGCAAGACGCTGCCGACCACTTTCTTCATCATCGACGGCAAGGGATCTTACAGTTTGCTCCTTGGGAGAGATTGGATACACGCCAACTGCTGCATACCCTCCACCATGCACCAGAACCTGATACAATGGCATGGGGATCAGGTGGAGATAGTCGCAGCAGACGAGTCGGTGAACGTGGCCACCACGGACCTCCCCACGTGGGAATCGGAAGGCTACGAATGCATTTCGAGGAAACCTGGTCAGGGGAATTCCTGAGAGTATCGGACACTGGGATTCAGCCGATGCGTGATCAAGAGTCCCAGTAAACACCCTCACCAGGGTAGTCGATGACTTAGACGGAAAGCTAGGCCAGGGGTTTAGAAGAGTAGGTTGACTGCTTTGCGTGGGAATATCATGAGATGCCCGGACTAAGCCGATCGATCATTGAACATCAGCTGCCGATTAAGCCAGGCTATCGGCCCTTCAAGAAACCACCACAGAGATTCAAGCTCGACATGTACGAGCCGATCAAAGCAGAAATCACCAGGCTGTGTGACACCAAGTTAATTCGGCCTTGTCGGTACGCAGAGTGGTTCTCCAACATTGTTGCTGTGTTCAAGAAAAACGGCAAGCTTCGGGCATGCGTGGATTTCAGAGATTTGAACAAAGCAACGCCAAAAGACGAGTACCCGATGCTAGTAGCCGATCTGTTGGTGGATGCAGCCTCGGAGCACAAGATAATCAGCTTCATGGATCGCAATGCCGGCTATAACTAGATATTCATGGCAGAGAAAGACATCCAGAAAACAGCTTTGAGGTGCCCGAGGGCAATCGGCCTGTTCGAGTGGGCTGTTATGACATTCTGACTCAAAAGTGCCGGAGCCATCTGTCAGAGGGCCATGAATTACATCTTTCACGACCTGATCGGCTCTCTAGTGAAGTCCGGTATAGTTGAAGAACACCTCGGCAACCTTCAGCACGTGCTGGAAAGAACAAGGCAATACGGGTTGAAGATGAATCCAACAAAATGTGCCTTTGCCGTGTCAGCCGGAGAGTTCTTGGGGTTCATGGTGCATGAAAAAGGGATTGAGATAACCCAAGGATGTCTTCAAGGGATAAATGATAGCAAACCGCTAGAAGACAATACAAAATTACAATCCTTGAATGGCAAGATTAATTTCATTCGGAGATTTATATCAAATCGGTTTGGAAGGATCGAACCTTTTTCTCCTTTGCTGAAATTAAAAGCCAATAAAAAATTCTCGTGGGGGAGTGTCACCAGAAGGCCTTCGACAGGATCAAGGAGTACCTAAAGAAACCCCAGTCATAATGCCACCCAAAAAAGGGGTACCCTTCGTGCTTTACCTATCAGCCGATGAAAGGACATTCGGCTTGGTGCTGATACAAGAAGTGGACGGCAAGGAGAGGGTGGTGTACTATTTAAGCAGAAAGCCGTTGGATGTTGAAACCAGGTACCCGGAAGTTGAAAGGTTATGTTTGTGCTTATACTTCTCCTGCACTAAATTAAGACATTACCTGCTGGCGACCAAATGCACGGTGGTGTGCAAAGCCGATGTAATCAAGTAATCCTATCGGCCCCAGTTTTAAAGGGAAGGATGGGTAAATGGATTCTGGCACTAACAGAATATGATCTAAAGTATTAGTCGGCCAAAGCGGTGAAAGGACAAGTAATGGCCGACTTCATAGAAGAACACCACAAGGAGGCCAAGTATGTCGAGGTCATGTCATGGACTGTTTTCTTCAATGGGTCCGTCTGCAGGCATGGATGCGGCATTGGCCTGATGATAATCTCTTCTCGGGGGGCATGTTTTGAGTTTGCATACACAATCAAGCCGTATCGGACCAACAATCAGGCTAAATAGGAAGCGCTAATCAAGGGGCTTGAACTGCTAAGAGAAATAAGCGCCGAGGTAATCAAAGTCATGGGAGATTCCCAGTTGGTGATCAAGCAGCTTTCTGGGGAAAACGAATGCAAAGATGGCATCCTCAGGACCTACTATGAAGCAGCCAAAGAGCTAACAGAAGATTTCAAGCAGGTTGCGCTGACTCACATCCCCAGAGAGCAAAATGCTGAAGCAAACTCCCTTGCCCAAGGAGGGTCAGGTTACAGGCTTGGGGAAAACAGATGAAGCAAGCGCTAGCATAGATTGTGCAGAAGCCGATGATTGGCGACAGGAGATCATTGAATATCTAAAAGACCCGTCGTCATCGGCTAATAGAAAGGATAAGTATAAACCGCTTAAGTACGTGCTACTCGAAGATGTGTTGTATTACATGACGATTGATGGCGTATTGCTGAGATGCCTGGACAAAGAAGAAGCCAAAGTGGCGATGTGTGAGGTCCACGATGGCATATGCAGTACTCATCAATCGGCCTACAAGATGAAGTGGCTGCTACGGAGGGTAGGGTATTATTGGCTGACCATGTTGGAAGACTGCTCACATATTATAAGAGCTATCAAGATTGCCAAAGATTTGAAAACGTGCAGAGATTGCCAACGTCGGCTATGAATCCGATCATCAAGCCATGGCCATTCAAAGGTTGGGGCATCGACATGATCAGGTAGATATACCCTCCATCAAGCATAGGACATAGATTCATACTAGCAGCTACGGATTACTTCACAAAGTGGGTCGAAGTCATCCCACTGAAAAAGGTGACTTCGGCCGATGTCCTCAATTTCATCAAAGAACACATCATATAGTGATCTGGAATCCCGTAGACAATAACTCCCGATTAGGGATCAGTCTTCATCTCGGAAGAGTTCCAATAGTTTGTTACCGATATGGGAATCAAGCTCCACAATTCGTCTCCTTACTACGCTCAGGCTAATGGGCAGGCAGAACCATCGAACAAAAGTTTGATCAAGCTGATAAAGAGAAAGATAGCCGAGCAGCCAAGGAGATGGCACACTTCGTTGGCTGATTCGCTCTAGGCTTATTGGATGGCATGTCACGGGTCAATATAGGTCCTTCCCTACCAAGTGGTATATGGGCATGAAGCAGTGCTACCGTGGGAAAATAACATCGACTCCAGAAGATTAACTTTGCAAGATTAGCTGACAACTAATGAATACTACAACCTCATGGTGGATGAGTTAGAAGATCTTGCTCAATCTAGGTTAAGGGCGCATGAAAAGATAAAAGAAAACAAAGCTCGAGTATCAAGGCACTACAACAAGAAAGTTAAGCCCAAGACATTTGAGAAAGGTGAATTGGTATGAAAGCTGGTCTTGCTGATAGGGTCCTGAGATAATGTTTTCGGCAAGTGGTCACCTAATTGGGAAGGACCTTTTCGGATTCACAAGTGAGCACCCGGGAATGCCTATATGTTGGAGGGGATGGATGGAGCAGTGTTCGGAAGAGCGTTGAACAGAAAATACCTAAAGAAGTACTATCCAAGCGTGTGGATAAATGCGTGATTGGCTAAGCCGACTAACGTAAAAGCCGATACAACCAAGTATCGCCTCAAGATGGCCGTTGTTGACACATCGCCCTTAGACCAAGACTTTATTACAAACCAAGATGGAGACAATAGTCATGGCAGAAAGAGAAGGGCAATATCATTAGCCAAGAGCCGCCAAAAGTGTTGGGCCATACAACGAGCAAAAGTACCAAGTTGTATTACATGCTGATAACAGAAACAAAGTTGCAATAGTTACAAGCCCAGATGTTTCTTCAAGGCCGCTATTGCACGCTGGCGAACATCATTAGCATCTCGAATGATCTTCAAGTCATCGGCATTAGTACCGAAGATGGCCTTCAGGGATCGGCGGTTGTGAATGGCGGCCTAAATAGCCGACTTTAGGGTCTGCTCCTGAGCGGTGCTAGCCGATGGCAGGTCATCCAATTTTTCTTCTTCGATGACAAGGCTCTCCACGACCTTGGCCAGCTGTGCCTCTAAGTTGGCTTTCTTCGCATTCAAACCAGTAATAACGGCCGATATGCCCAGCGCAACTGACTGGAGTTCATCCAGCCTGGCCTTCTTGACAACGGCCCTTTCCCGATCAGCTTGTATCTTCATCTGGGTTGAAGCTTGGGACGCACGGCTGGCAATCTGCTGGTGAGCTCGAAGTACGGGAAGCCTGTGACATTCAATGTAACCGGCTGGAGCTATCGCATCCATCAGGTCGTTAGGTAGCCGATCTTGTATCTCTTCAATCCTTGATCTAATTGGGCCAGCATCGTTGATGAGCGTGTCGACAGGGTAGTCCAGCCTTGCCAGGATATCAGTGAGCTGTCCTCTGAGGTTGGTTGTCAAGACAGTGGAGGTATCGACATCGGCCTCGGATGGATCTTGGTAACAACCGACGTCGAAAGGGAAGAAATTGCTCAAGTCCTGGGATAAAGACGTCGGGTAAGGCGAAACACGGGGAAAGCAAGAAGGCAGGCTGAGGCAAAGTTACCTGTGCCACAAGAACAACATCGGTCGGCTGAACAAACGTGCTTGTAGGCAGGGTGGTCTCTTCTGTGGCAGTTGTTGGCACTGGATTTATATCAGCTGATGGAGTTGGTGTGTTAGGGGTATCAGGGAGCTGAGATAGTAAAAGGAACAAGGTGTTAGCCACAGATACAAGCCCAAGTGATTGAAAAGCCATCGAAAACTTACCTTTGTCGAGGATGCTGCTCGCCGGGAGGGCCGATGGACTACCATCTTTCTCATTGTGCCAGACCTCAAACATGAGGCAACCGCCGTGGGCGCAGGAGCTGGGCTTGCTGGCGCAAGCACCGCATCGGCAGCAGGAATCAAGTCGGCGACGTCGGTCGCCATGAAGGCGGTATCGGCCAATGGCCGGGTAGGCGGTTGTATAAAGAAACCGGGAAGGTAAAATGATGGATCGGTTGAAGGAAAAATTGCATGCCGGAAAGTGGTGGTCACCCATTGCTTGGCCTCAGCGTCAGGGTCTTCATCAACCGCGGCGTCGATAGCTACGTCAAGGTTGGCCGATGTAGTTTCCAAGGGTATGGCCTCTGCAGTTATCTTGGTTTTTTTCTTGGTGACTTTGCTGGTCCTCTTCTTTCTTTTCAACGTCCTCAGAGGGGGAAGGAGCGCCATGGCCAGCTTGTTGATCCTGTCATATTCTAGAGCTGAGATGGCCGATCCTCTCATTTCTATCTTGCCGATGAAGAACAGATCGGCTAGCACCTATCCGCATCCAAATTGTCTTGCTGCCAGTGCCAGGTGATAAAATTCATATGAAGGCTTGGCCAATCTACCCATGTGAAAGCTCACTAGGAGTAAGCAAGGTGTGACGACAGTTATGATGGTTTCCCAGGAGCATTTATCTGAGAAGACTTATCCAAGAACCAGAGTGCTAGGGATCTCAAACTCGCCGGAGCCATTATAGGCGAACCAAGTATAGGCATTCCGGTCTGGGCCCAGGTAACGGATGCCAAAGATGTGGGCCAGTCGGATGAGATACATTCGGTGGCTTGGGAAGGAAGAGAGAGCTTCTCCGAATGACATACATCTTTGGGTGATAGGTGGCTCTGATTCTTTGTAGTCCGATGGGAAGCTGCATTTGGTGAAAGCTGATAGTTCTAAGACTTTTGAGAAATACAACCACAGCTAGTGTCGAGGAAACCACCAGGGACCTGCTATATGCCCTACGGGTTGGACAGCTGATAGCTTACTTGGTGCAGCATCTGGTATACCGCACCCGGTGAAAATCGGCCTAAGGGGCGGACATTGCCATCGGCTATGTATTCCATGTTGATGGCAGGTCCAAGGGTCTGCCCACACAATACGGATCTTTTGAGCCACAGGTTAAGGAAAGTGCTGTGCTCTCGGTGATCGACCGGGCCATCTGACTTCCGATGGCTGTCTATATATTTGGTCCACCCACCAGCTCCCTTCGTTTGCAGCCGATGTTGGAAGGTGTTCCTGAGTTTGTAGGGGTTAGTGGTAGCGGTAATATTGAAGCCAGTGATCATCACCACGTCCATTAGTGTGGGGGTCATCGGCCCGTGCCCAAAGAGGAATGCGTTGAGCGCATCGGACCAAAAGTAGGAAGCACCGGCTAAGAGAGCCTCGTCTTTCTCCATTTCCGATAAAGAGAGGCCGATGTAGTGTCTTATCTCCATTTCTTACCATTGGGTTCCATTGGCTTTGTACACCCTATTAAGCCAGTTCCTCCATCTTGATAGAGAAGTTGGAAATGACCTAAATTATTGGGTCCAGTCTGAGGTGTTGAGTTGGGCATTTTTGAAGGGGATTCTGAGGACCTCAGAACAAATTATCTCTATGGGATCAGGATTCCCTACTGGACCAGTTAAGAAAAAGGGGGCATTGGGGCACGAAATGAGAATCTGAGAAAATGAAAAGCTTTCATGTGTACGTTAAGTGAAAGAAGTCGATATGAATACAAAAGTGATCAGCTAACGATTGAAAGATGACCGAATGCAAAGGGAGAACAGTAAACCCTAGGTTGAAAAAACAGAGCGCCCAACGGCGGAGAGCAGAAAAGGGGGCCAGAGCAAGAGCTTACCTAGGGGATCTCATACGGAGTGTCTGGTGATGAGCTCGTTGAAGCCATTGCTGTTAGCGGAGGCCTGGCGCCACGTGATGAGTAGTGTCTGGAAGCGGCGGGATTGTTCGGTGCATGGCAGCAATGTGCCTGGCGGTCTCGTGTAGGGAACACGAGCGAGGGAGATGGAATGCGAATGTTGGATGCAGTGGTAGGGATCGCCGAAGCTCAAAGGGGAAGAAGAGCGCAATGGTGAAGATGGCTAAGTCTGGAAGTGGGAAGGCTTATAACGCAAGCGATGGAAAACTAACTGTTAGCACAGTGCGCCAAAATAGGGGGGTCGTTAGACTGTACCATTGCAACAGAGTGAGCCAATAGCGGAAATCAGTTACACAAGAGGAAATTTCAGAACAATGAATTATTCCAAAATTGGGGGGCATGTGTTAACGCTAGATTTTGGCAAATTGCCGTTATAGATTGGACCGAATCAGACGAGAACGGGCAAATCTGCTAGGGACAGGAGATTGGACGTGGCATGGATACTGCCGATGGAGTCTGAATCGGATAGGAATTGGAGTCTGATTGGGCCTGAAGGTTAGGGATATATTCTGTGTTAGTTATGGGTCCGTGTAGATTAATTAGGCTTTATCTTAAAGTTTGTTTAGGATTATTGTATTTAATTAGAGTCCAAACACTGCAAGTTAGTTAATAACAGGTTCTTATCCGGTTGGGTTAGTTAACACCCGGGGGTATAAATATGTGTGCCCGGGGTCATTGTAAATCATCTTCAGATCAATCAAACTTGGTGCATCGCCTCCAAAACCTTTGACTTCTTGGGCTTTCGGCACGGGGTTTGTCAGCTTCACAATGTAAGTTCTTGTTTGTCAAAACACGTCGATCAACTAGAACAGGACTGTCTCGGTTAAGTCCGATCTCCTGCCTACTTGATGGGTGGGCTCAATTCTATTATTGCTTTAATTTGTTTTAGCTTGAAGTAATAGTAGCTCTCGATCAAATCTTCGCAAGTCCTTCTGTTTGATCTGCTCGCATGATTCTAGTCGACTTGATTCTGTCTCGGTTTGGTCCAATCAATCTGGTTGGCTGGGTTTGTGTTATCAGATTAGATCAAGTGCTAGTGAAGGTTTATCGCTGGAGTTCTAGCCAACATTATCTTAAGTAATCTGCTGATTCATTTACTAAGTTTGTCATTCTTCATATTTCTATGATTATAACATACTGGATTGCATACTGTCTCGGTTAAGTCTGATCTATGTATATTTGGTGCGATATGCTTATAGAACTCTGCCCGATCGACTGGGATTAATGAGTGAGTTGATAGATTACGCCGACTTGTTGTCTTGTTGCTCGCATGCTACAATGATTAGTTGATCTCATGCATGGTTATATTTAGATCTGTACTGTCTCGATTAGATTCGATCTTCTAGGCCTGGTATGAGCATGTATGCTGTTGATTATTATTGTTTTATGCTAGTAACTAGTATGACATCCCGGTTTATATTTAATTCCGCACCTAGTTTCCTATTGGCTGCCAATTTTACGCGTGATAAGTACTGAATTGGTCTGATCAGCTTATTAATCTTAAGACTGTCTCGGTAGGGTCCGATCTTTTAAGATTAATTCATTGGTTAGTCCGTTTGGCGTTTATCGCGCTGCTGGTTCAGCCGATTGAGCACACTTACACACACTATTATGAAATTCCTGTGAAGTCGATCATCTAGTTCATCGACTAGGGTCCTGAAACGGTGTCAGCTATCTGAGCGATAGCGGTTTCAGGGTTAACCGTTTTCCATGTTATATTTTGTCAGTTACAGGATCAAACTGACCGGCACGCCCAACATTTCTAAGAATTAGGTCCTGCAGTGGAGTGGTCTAGGATTGATTCTCAGGCCTACGTGTGTGACTGTTGATTGTCATTTTCAGCGTTAGCCCTCGGCCATGGCGTTCCTTTCCCCTCCGAGGACGTTGAAGAGAAAGAAGAGGACCAGCAAAGCCACCAAGAAGAAAACTAAGATAACTGCAGAGGCCATACCCATGGAAACTACATCGGTCGACCTTGACGCAGCTATCGTCGTCACGGCCGATGAAGACTCTCACACCGAGGCCAAGCAGCAGGTGACCACCCCTTTTCTTTCCTTTCCGGCATGCAATTTTTCCTTCAACCGATCCATCATTTTACCTTCCCGGTTTCTTTATACAGCCGCCTACCCGGCTATCGACCGATACTGCCTTCATGCCGACCGACGTCGCCGACTCGATTCCTGTTACCGATGCGGTGCCTACCCCAGCAAGCCTGGCTCCTGCGTCCACTGCAGTTGCCCCAAGTTTGAGGTCTGGCACAAAGAGAAAGCTTGTTGTAACATTCTGATTTTCGCGAGTCCAAAAATTCCGTTAATCAAAAATCCCAATCTCAAAAATCCTGATTATCGTACCAACTCCCAAGCTCAATTGTTCCTGAGGAATAATAAATCATCTATTCTTTCTCTCGGCATCCCTGACTCCCCAAAAATCCGAGCGACTAAAATTCTTTTCGGAGAATTTAACCACGCAAATAAAATCTCCGGTCATCGAAAATTATTTATTTGAGTCCTTGATCGCCTGATGAATTTTACTCGTCCTATCTAATATCCGTTTAGAATATTTTATTCCGAATTTCTACCGTCAAATTAAATATCTTCCGAGGCCCTGTTATTCCGGCGAAAATTAATTATTCATCATATCTAAATATTTTTCCGAGAGACAAATAAACCTCATTCATCTCTATTTCATTGATTCAATATACGACTAATATTTTCCATGGGCATCGTATACATTTAGTTGCACCTTGACAAGGGAGCATGCATGCACCTCCCCCTTTGCCACCTTGCCACCACACCCTGCCACCATGCTTGCATGCATGCTGCCACCACCTTGCCACCACCATGCAGCTTGCCAGCATTGCCACCCCATGCCGCCACCACACTGGCAAGCATGGACGCTGCCACCACCTCACCTCGCCTTGCCTATAAAAGGGGAGAGCGACTCCTCCCCTGGCTGCTCCCGCATCCTTCCCGTTGCCTCCCTGCCTGTGAACAGAAAAGATCAAACAAAGAAGAGAGAGAGGAAAGAAAGAGAGGAGACAGAGAGTAACATGAGGGAAAAGAAAAGAAAGTGAGGGGACAGAGAGGTGGCCTGAGGGACAGAGGGAGAAGAGAAAGAGAAGAAAGAAAGGAGACAAGAGATGGAGTGAGGGAGAAGAGAAAGGAAAGATAGAAAGAAGAGGCTGAGAGGATGCCGGAGAGACAGAGAAAAGAGAGAAAGAGGAGAAGAAAGAAGCAAAGGGGAGAGAATGTATGGGGAGGATCCCACTGGACCCCACCACTTGCTGCCTCCCGTGACCAACAATAGAAAAAGAAGAAAGAAAATAAGCAGAGGGGACTAGGCCCATTAGTCTACTTCGCCATCTTCCAGAGTTCATATCTGTCACGCCCAAAAATTTACACCAAAAATTTTTGAACAATAGCATGTATTAAATCTCGGTCCAGGCATCAGCCCGAGTACACACTCTGATAAATCAATATACAGTTCCACGACTTAAAAACAAATAAAAAAAATTATCTATCGAAATGCAGCGGAAAAGAAAAACAAGACTAGACCATCTAATCTTCAGCTTCAGCTGGCGATGACGGCTCCACACCACAGGCATTCTTGACGGCGGACTGAACCTCACTTCAACCTTTGGAACAACCTTCTGACTGGAACTCTGGCACTTTCTCTGGTGGGGAAAAAATTAAGCAAGACTGAGTACAAACCACCGTACTCAACAAGTAACACCCAAGAGAGGAGAATAATGAATGCAATAGGGTATCAAGGGATAGGCTAAGGTTAAATTGCACAAAGCTGCAGTAATTTAACAAAACAGTAGATAAAATAGACTGAAATAAAAGTAAAGTAAGCATTTAAAATAAACATCCACTGTCTAACGTTACCCCACGTTGCAACAGGCCCAAACCACCGTCGAACGTTACACCACGTAGCGACAGGGTCAACCTTCTGCCCAATGTTAAACCACGTTGCGATAGACCCAAACCACCGCCAACGTTACACCACATTGCGCAGGGTCAAACCAGTTCCAAGATTAATTAGGTTATTAAAGGGGTTCAACTAATCCCAGTGAGTCTGTCAGTTCGCCCAATAACCGCGGGCACGGCTATTCGAATAGTTTTACTCTGCAGAGGTGTACAACTTTACCCATAAGACATGGCTCCCAAGCATGTTACCATGCCCCAACGTATCACCACGATACCTCAGTACGGAAACCATGATAAGACCTTTCACCTAACCCTCCCTAGACAATCGCACCGCACTTCAGGTTTTACCCCCTCCTTTATACCAAGTTGGGCAATCCCCTCTTGTGCCTTGGTAGATCCGGAAGCAGCAGAGGCTTTCGTTACACCACGATTGCCCGTCCATACTCCATCACGCCTACCCTTGCCTCGGTACGTCAAATAGGGACAAGCTAGATTACGAGTCTCACCGTTGCCCATTTTAGCTTGTGGTTAGTACGTGTAAGACTTTCAGGGTTTCCTGAGAACCGGTCCTTAATTGCCATGTGTGCGACTCTCAAAACCATGCACCCACAACCCACCATAAGCAATATTTTAGTTATATTAATCCACATCGGGAGATTAATAATGATTACAACCATTAAAGGTCTATTAAAGTTTAATAGATAATTAAATGATAATTAGTAAGCTAGTTGAACTAAGCATGGCTAAGCATTGCCTAACCCTAAGTCTAGTCAAATTAACCCCGGGATGACAGTAATAATAAATGGGGATCAACGGGTATATTGCTAATTGCCCAATAGATAAATACAATAAATAGATTTGCATAAAACAATGCATGTTTGAATGTAAAAGCGGGGGATTTTATAATCATAGGTTCAATATGATCAAAGAAGGGTGCCACTTGCCTTGCTTAGACCCACGAGGAACTTCGGCGACGACTTCGAGAACGAACGGCGCTGCGACGGGGTCAAAACCTACGATAAACAAGGCAAAACAAGAAAAACAGGCTATAAAACTACTGAAACGGAGAAAGAAACTATTTTTAATGGATTCTTGGCATTTTTCTGGATTTAATGAAACTTGAATGGACCTAAATGGAGACTAGATGAATTACTTATGAATTTTAGAAGATTAACTGTGTTTTTAAACTAAACAGAAAACCTTAATGAATTATTGCGCAATTAATGGGGCTGCTGACGTTAGCGAGGAGAGAGGAGCTGACGGCTGACAGGTGGGGGCCACTTGTCGGTGGGAGAGAGGGGAAGTGGGCGGCTGACAGCTGGGCCCCACTGGAGGAGAGAGAGGGAGAGAGGGGAGGAGAGGCTGACACGCGGGCCCGACCGAGAGGGAGGGGCTGGCGGGTGGGAAAGCGGGGGCGGCAAAACGACGGCGTGACGGCGACGACGTCGGGCGACGACCCGTCGGCGGCGGTACGTGGCTCCTGGCGCTTGCCAACGGCACGGGGGGGTCGGCAGCGGCGGCGAAGAGGAAACAAAGAGGGAGATAGGAGAGGAGAGCTCACCAGCGGCGACGGAGAGCGGCAGCAAGTCGGCGAGGATGAGGCGGAGGTGGAGACGCGGACGAGCGGCGGCTTGCGACGTTCGGTGGCGAGATCGGCCGACGTTGGCGGAGCGACGGGACGCGGCGGTGGAGAGGATTTATAGTGTGGCGGCGCCGGCTAGGGCGGGACGGAGGTTGGAGACCGAGTCGGCGACGCGGCGGACTCGGCGGCGGCCGTTGCGGCTGCGGCGCGGCGTCCGGAGGAGTCGGGGCGGAGGCGGACTCGGCCGGTGCCCGGGTTCGGTCGCTGACAAGCGGGGCCCGCCTGTCAGTGGCGCAAGGGAGGAGGGAGGCGAGGTGGACTTCGCTGCGGCGCGGGCACGGACTGGCGAAGCTGGGCTAGCGGCTCGGGGCAGCTGGGCCGAGCGGCGGCCCGGGAGGGAGGTGGCGCGTGCGGGAGAGGTCGGCTCGGCTGGGCCGGCCCGGGAAGGAGGAGGGCAAAAAGAAAAAGGAAAAAGAAAAGAGAGGGGAGGAAAATTGGACTTCGGCCCAATTTGAGAAGGGAGGGAAAAGAAAGGAAAAAGGAGGGAAAAAGGAAAACCCCACTTTTGCCGAGTTTTAAATTAATTTGTTTGGCAAAATTTTATACTTCTGCAATTTGAATTTAAATCCAGTTAGTCGATTGGTGAGCCTCAATTTAATTAAATTAGGTTCTTTTAGAGGGATTCTTCCTGAGTTAATTAAGCCAATTGTTATTTACGAATTTCTTTTACATATTTAGGCTTGGGATAAAACTCCGAGCGTGACAAAATCGTATCCCGTTCTATTCGGAATCTAATCCAGTCAGGTATAATCTTTTCCAATGTTTCCATATTAATTCCGTCCTAATCCATTGAGCGATCAATAGTAATACCAGACTATACTTGTTCTATTTGTTTCTAAAAATATTTATTTACCTTTATTATTTATTTAATCCTAAAATATTTATTTCAAACTAACTATTCAAAACTATTTAAATATAATTTAGTAACTTGTTTATTTTGAAAACCTTTAGGCTATTAAAAATATGTGTCTATTTTCCAAATAAAATAAATGTATCTATTTATTCCAAACCCATATATTGTCTATAAATATTTTATTAGCAAAGAACTCTGTTTTATAACAAACTCTTTCTAGCCACCATCCTCTATTTTAATTAGTTTATTTGTTTCCTTTTTAAAGAAATTTAGTTTATTTCAAAAACCTTTAGTTGCTTCCAAAACCTTTATTTGATTTCAACCCTTTTTATTTGTTTCTAAAATAAAAGTGTGTTTCCAAAATATTTATAAAAGCCCTCGCCTTTTTCCCGATCATTTATAGAAGTCGTGTCGAGTCCTTTTATTTGCTAACGATCTCACGTTTGTGCCAACCGTTTGATTTATTAGTTCGAGATGCTTAATTAGTTCGGGAGTTGCAGCGAGTCGTACGAGGACCTGGGTATAGCAAGCGAGTCATGTGAGGAACTATCTTCGCAGGACTTCAAACCAGGCAAGTCACCACACCTTTTGACCATGTTGAACCTATGTTTCGAAAATGCATTCTTTTACATTAAATTGCATGCAGAACAATTAGAGACCCACTGTAGTTAGTTATACCTGTCATATGTTTGATTACCCTGAAACCCTTGTAGCCTCATTACTCAACTATAACTTAGTTAATCTATGACATTGCTTATGAAAGTGCATCTAGCCCCTAAACGAAGTTTTGGATGATTAATGACAATACTAGTCAAGCATGTGTGTGCTAATGAGTTGTGATTGTAGAGAAGTTTAAGGGATCAATTCGATTGAAGAAATATGCGACTGACTTGATGCATGTGTGACCTGGAGTGACGGTTCTACAAAGATGAAGGAGCTTGAAGAAGAATCCATTTTTTTGTTTATGAGTCGTAGAAACTCCATACTATAAAGAGGGGTCACCAGAAGCTAAGCTTGCATCCAAGAGTGGTTAGGGTTGAGTCGAAGTCGAGCGGAGGCTCGCTGCTGTTTTTCACAAGCAGCAGAGACCGGACGGTCTGAGCTCCTGGCCGGATAGTCCGGTGGCAGGACGGTCCAGACCTTGGTCTGGCCCCTGCTCGGAGTAAGTGAGTTAAGTGTTGGCCAGACGGTCTGGCCACCTAGCCGGGCAGTCCGGTTAGGTTTCTTTTCCAACGGCTAAGTGACGTCTGCCAGCCTATATAAGGCCCCCTTGAGATCTAGCCGTTGGTGAGGCTTTTTGTTCGAGTTCACTGGTTTCTAGAGCTAATCTAGCACCTCTTAAGCCTCCCCACTAACCCAAAACACTTCCTAGAGAGATTAATCGGTGGATCATATCCTAGAGAGAGTGTTTAGGCTAGTGAGTGATTGAGTGATTGTTCTTAGGTGTTGATGGATGCATTCGGAGTCAAGGTGGTATATTACTCTTGCAGATTGATCTCCTAGACGGATAGGCGTCGTCCGCGAGCCTCCGATTCGTGTGGATCGCTCGGGAGAAAGTTTGTGAAGCTTGTTGCCTAACCTCCGCAAGGAAATAGGTAAGATTGATAGTGGATTCTTGTACTTTCTCATAAAAGGTTGCAGGGTAGAGCAGATTGCAACCTAGGGCTGGTCAAGCCGCCTTAATCTTGACCTTGGTGGTCGATTGAAGGGGTTGCTAGTCCTTAAGTGTGAAATCGGAGAACCGTGTTGACCTTGTGGGAGGAAGCCAAGAGAGGGAAAGGATCGAGAGAGATCCCGCTCGTAGGAGCGCCTCATCGGAGAGTAGGATCGAAAGATCCAAACTTCAGGATAAATCTCTCGTGCCTTCATTTTTGTGCTTTCTGTGTTCTGTTTGTTCCTGCGATCTTTCTGCTTTTATATTCCACACACGATCACGTCACGTTCTCAGGAACATCACCGAAAAAGCAGATTATCAAGTTTGCATTTTTCACTGACCGAATGGTCCTGTGTTCTAACTAGGACGGTCTGGCCAGAGCTCTCGGCCCAACCTGAGAGTGCGGACCAGACTATCCGGCCCTAGGCCCGGACGATCTGGTCCTTACTAACCGCCGTGATTTGGAAGATTTTTCAAGACACCTATTCACCCCCTCTAGGCTGTCTCTCTGAGACTTCAATTGGTATCAGAGCCTATTCTTCTGAAAAGGCTTAAAGCTTGAAGTGATCCAGGATGGGAGACAAGACTAGCGACGTTTCCAACAATAACCATAAAGATGGAGATGGTGGAGAAGGCTCTACCAAAAAGGGAGCCTCTATTGAGTTTGATTACTCTAAAATCAATACTTCCTCTTCTAACATTTCTTGCTTCCAGTCGAGCACCTTCCTTTGATGGTACTCACTATGGGGCATGGAAGCACAAAATGAGACTTCATCTAATCTCTTTGCATCCAAGTGTTTGGAAAGTTGTGTGCACAGGTGTGAAGGACATGCCGGATGATGAAGAAGATCTCACTCCGGCACAAGAGCTTCTCATCCACCGCAATGCTCAAGCGGAAAGTGTGATCCTCAACTCCTTGAGCCCGAAGGAATTCAACAAGGTTGATCAACTTGATGAAGCCAAGGAGATTTGGGACACACTCCGCATTGCCCATGAAGGATCAAGAGGGGTTCGAGAATCCAAGATCGAACTTCTTGAAGGGAAGCTTGGGAGGTTCGTGATGGAGGATGACGAAACACCTCAAGAGATGTATGACCGAATGATGGTCATTGTGAACAAGATCCGTGGCCTTGGAAGTGCAGACATGACGGATCATGTGGTGGTGAAGCGCTTGCTCCGGGCTATCTCACCATGGAACCCTACCTTGGTGACTTTGATCCGTGAGTCAAGCGGTTTTAAGAGAATGACTCCAAGTGACGTGCTCTCAAGGATCATCTTGCATGAACTCTTGGAGGAAGAAACCAAGGTAGTCAAGAAATACGCCACCAATGTCACCCAAGCCAAGAACAAGGAGGTTGCATTCAAGGCAAAGAAGACTAGCTCCAAGCTTCAAGAAGAGAGCTCAAGTGACTCAGAGAGTGAGGATGAAGAATTCGCTCTCTTGGTCCACAAAAATCAAGAAATTCGTCCGCAAGAAGAACTATGGGAGAAAGGATGAGGATCGATACAAGAGGCAATCCAAGAAAGCATGCTATGAGTGCAAGGAGTTTGGGCACTTTATAGCAGATTGCCCCAAGGTCGCTAAGAACAAGGAGGGCAAGGGCAAGACAAAGTACTTCAAGAGAAGGCTCGGGAGAGCTCACATTGGTGAAGAGTGGTTCTCAAGCGACAATGAGAGCGACAAAGAAGAGGAGTCCAAGTCAAGCGACTCCAAGAGCAAAGGCATCGCTACCGTGGCTATATCGTCATCAAGCACGGAGCTGCTCTTCTCCAACTTGAGCGACGACGACAACGATCATACGCCGTTGTGCCTCACAGTGCAATGGTGCAAGGTATATCTCGCTCCTAAGCATCATGTTGACTCTAGCGATGATGATGATATAGACCATGATAATGATGATGCTATGCTTAGAAATTTAGCAAGCCCGCTCTCAATCATATTGCTAAATTCATGAAAGTACTAGAAGAGAAGGAAGGCTCTCTTGAGAGGCAAGAGGATCTCCTTATTCAAGAAAGGATGAAAAATGACTCTCTTGAAAAGGTCCTTGCTGAAAAAGATGAGAAGTTGTTTGATTTGTCTAAGGAACTCATGCTAGCAAATCAAACCGTAACCAATCTTAAGGATGTCAATGAAATTCTTGAGAAAATTATTGTGTCCATGAATATGAGGCAAAATGGTCGTGAGAATGAAATTGACAATCTTAAGCACAACCTCTCCAACTCTAAGGACAACACTATAGTCAATACCATTCTTGATTGTGAGAAATGCAAAACTATTGACTTAAGTGCTGTCGAGACTAACAATGCAGCTCTCAAGGAGTTGAAGAAGGAGAACGAGAGGTTGGAGACCTTGGTAAAGTTTGGATGCATTCGAACTTACCAATCCAAGGATGCCCTCTTCAAGACAATCACCTCTTATAACAACAAGGATAAGAGGGGTCTTGGCTATTCCCCTGACTCAAATGCAATCCCAAAAAGAGTAATGGTTAATGGTAAACCATGTGTTGCATTTGTGAAGGAAGGGGAGTCAACTGCTGAAGAGGACGCAATAATCAGCCCTAAGGACAGACAGTCCGAACAGGGCCGAACAGCCCTTCCTGAGCCCTCTGTTCAACAGAGAAGGCAGGCCGGACAGTCCGGTCCGGCCCCTCTGTTGGTTTACTCCTCCCTTGGGAACGCCAGAACTCCCCCTCACTGCTAGTAAAGGATGTCTAGAGTGTAGTGGGGACTAAAGTTCATGGAGCGGGCACTGCCAAAGTAAGGTTATCGAAAAGCTTTGCCACGATCGTCTCATGTGTTGGGTAGTTGTGGAGCACGGAGAAAGTGTACAACCACTGCAGTGTGTTTAAATCTTTTCGAATAGCTGCGCTCTCGGATATGAGCACCGGGACATGGCGAACACTTGGCTAGACTCATAAAACCCAACAGATGAGTATGGGATGAGAATGAAACTGTTATATGTGTGTCTAGGTGATTCCCTCCTTGAGATGCAAGGGGTTGAATATTCTAGAAGTAGGCATGGATGCCAGGAAGGGAAACCATCAGTGGATGACTGATAGAACCTTCATGGCTATTTAATGACACACATGGTATAGAATTTGCTTCTAGAAAATAGATCTTGTGAAAATAGGTCTTTATGCAAAAGAACCCTATAGCCTTCCTTGATACAGCCTTGCACGAGCATATTTCCGTGGTGATTGGCTGAGTACCCCGTACTCACCCTTGCTAAATACAAACCTCCAGTGCTCAAGAGGATCTGGCGCCTCCAGATCCATTGTAGAGCTGCGGAGTTGTCCAAGTTCAAGCGGTCATCTAGCGATTCTTGTCTTCCAGTCGCCGCCTATGTCGTGTGAGATGTGCCCTCCTGTTTCCTTTCGCTTCCGCTGTAGCTGTTATAAAGGTTTTGATTTAACGAAAGGTTCATAATTAAACCCTTTCACCCTTATCTTTCTGTCGTGATATGTGATAATCCAACTATGTATGTGTGTACCAACTACTGATATAGGGATTGGTACTGATAAACACAGAAGGTTACCGATTAGCAAAATAGGGGGACGACAATGGTAGTCCATCGGCCCTCCCAGCGAGCAACATCCTCGACACAGGTAAGTTTCCGATGGCTTTTCAATCACTTGGGCTTGCATCTGTGGCTAACACCTTGTTCCTTTTACTATGTCAGCTCCTTGATACCCTGTCACACCCAGAATTTCCTCACACGAATTTCTGAACTAATTGTGTATTAAAATTCCCTGTCCAAGACCAGCCATGGTACACAAAACGACAATGTTGATTACATAACCATTCGTTTGTAGAAACAACTGAAAATACCATTTAATCTAACAAAAATACAACGTAAAAGATAACGTAGACTAGCTCCAGCAGGCACGGCTCTAGTCCACAGGCAACACTTCGACAGCGGAACAGCTCACTACTGAGAGTCACCTCATTCAGATTCAACTTCTAGCTCTGAAGGGGGAAATTATGCAAGCCTGAGTAAAAATCACCGTACTCAACAAGTAGCACGGAAAAGAGGGTAATAAATGATGCAAGGGATTAGCAAGGGTAGGCTAAGGTTGGTTGCAACAAAGCAGCATTTAATAAATGATAGAGATTAAACTGAATGAAGGTAAATAAGTACACAAAAGATTAAATACATAAATAAAAGTTGTAAAGTATCACATCACTGTACAACGTTACACCACGCTGCGGCAGGCCCAGCCACTACTCAACGCTACACCACGTTGCAGTAGCCCCAAGTGAAAGCTAGTTTACTCAGATCATTAAAGGTTCAACTAATCATAGTGAATCTTGGAGTCTACACTTGACCGTGGGCACGACTATTGGAATAAATTATACTATGATCAAAGGTGTACTAATGATCAGAGGTGTACTCGGAAGGAGTGTGACGACCAGCGGTAGGAGCAGGTTCTTCCTCATCTTCAGAGCAGCTCCTGGAGTTGTTGGGGAGGCCAGGCTCATCCTTGCCAGAGACGGACCCATTGCTGCTTGCAACAGACTTAGTGCCACTCGGGTCTCCGATAGCGCCGCTGGGAAAGACGGTATACTCTAGGGCTAGGGTTGGTGAAGTCGACACCAGCTGCATCAGGGGTCGCGGTTGAGACAAGCTGCCAAGGAAGGACATGACTCTTAGGGGCGCACGTGTCCACTTCCTTGCCGTGGTGCGAACCTTTGTACCTCTGGCTCTGGGAGTCCTTGAAGTCTAGCGTTTTCTTTCTTCAAGTGGTCAACCTCATTCTGCCGGCGGGCGATCTTCATGAGTTTGGGGTCGTTCAAGGACTTGGCAGCTTCATGAAGGTCACAGTGCATATTGTCAAGAACTTTCAACACTATGCACATCCTACCAAAGGTAGGGTCTTGCTCCCTCCGGGCAGATCGGAATACGACGACCATGGAGTTGGGTCCACGACCAAGTTGATACCGATAGGCCAAGTGGCAGAACGTCAGGTCATGCCTATCCCTGAGCGTTGCCATCATGCTGTAGGCAGCCTCCTGACAGGCATGATCGTGCGAGCCTCCAGCTCCTTCCACTTTCAGGTTAGGAAGGCAGCCGGGAATCCCATGCAGCTCCAACCTGACGCGGTGGGGAAACTCGGTGCTAAGTGGGTGGACCATGTTGTATTTCGGTTCGTAAGGGTAGCATACTGTGAAGGACACCCTTGTCAGCTCTACCACAAATCCATCCATTCCATGTGCATGGTGAATTGCGGGGTGATCGGCGATCTAAAGAACAGCAAGGATAAAGAATCAACGGATGCTAAATTTTGTTTAAGACAAATAAACCATAAGAGAAAGAAAATAAATAAATTTTTACCCGTAAATTAATTTACTCATGCTTTTCAATTGAATAGCTTGACTTTTAAACAACACACACGTTTAAAAGGCACAACCCTGTTTTCGAAACAACTCTAACTTTTAAAACAGATGCACAATCATGAAAGCAGAGGGCTCTTAGAGTTTCCATTGGGCTGATCCTATGGTCAAAGTGGCTTCGGTACCAACTTGTCACGCCCAGAAATTCCTCACACAAATTTCTGAACTTAATTATGTATTAAAATTACCTGTCCAGGACTAGGCAGGGTACACAAAAAGACAATGTTGATTACATAACCATTCGTTCTTAGGAAAAGCTTAAAATACCATTTAATCTAACAAAAATGCAGCGGAAAAGATAACGTAGACTAGCTCCAGCGGGCATGGCTCCAGTGCACAGGCAACACTTCGACGACGGAACAGCTCACTGCTGAGAGTCACCTCCATCGGATTTAACTTCTAGCTCTGAAGGGGAAATTATGCAAGGCTGAGTATAAACCACCATACTCAACAAGTAGCATGGAAAAGAGGGTAATAAATGTTGCAAGGGATTAGCAAGGGTAGGCTAAGGTTAGTTGCAACAAGGCAGCATTTAATAAATGATAGGGATTAAACTGAATGAAGGTAAATAAGTAGACAAAAGATTAAATACATAAATAAATGTTGTAAAGTACGACATCACTACACAACGTTACACCACGCTGCGGCAGGCCCAGCCACTACTCAATGCTACACCACGTTGCAGTAGCGTCAAGTGAAAGCCAGTTTACTCAGGTCATTAAAGTTTCAACTAATCAAAGTGAATCTGGGAGACCGCTCTTGACCGTGGGCATATCTATTCGAATAGATTATACTCTGATCAGAGGTATACTACTGTACCCACAAGGCACGACTCCACTATACTTGAACATGCGTCGACATGCCACTATGACATACCGAAAAGGAGACCATGATAGGAACCATCACATAACCCTCCCTATTTAATTGCACGCACTTCAGGTTTCACCCACTCCTTTACAGCAAGTCGGGTAGTCCCCTCTTGTGCCTTCGTGAATCCGAAAGCAGCAGAGGCCATCGTTACACCACGATGTCCCATCCATACTCCATCACGCTCACCCTTGCCTTGGTACGTCAAATAGATCGAAGTCATGCTTCAAATCCCACCTTACCCATTTCGGCATGTAGTTAGCACTGAATTACTTCTAGGGTTTCCCATGAACTGGTCCTTAATTGTCATGGGCACGACTCTCAAAACGATGCACCCACAGCCCACCATTATCAATATTTTATTTGGCATTGACCCGAACCGGGCAACGAATCATAATTAATAGTTATTTAGAACTAATAATTATTGAAGAGTGATCCCATGGACTACTTGTTCTAAGCACGGCTAAGCATTAACCTTGTCCTAACTCTACTCAAGTTACCCCTGGTATAGCATGAAATAAGCTGGATAAACAACGACATAATAATAGGTTACCGGTGGGCCTAGGGGGAGGAGAGAGGAAGGGAGGGGCTGCCAGCTGGTAGGTGGGCGCCCTTAGGGAGGTGAGAGAGAGGGGAGGAAGAGGGAGGCCGATGGGTGGGGTCCACCCGGCGGTGAGAGGAAAACAAAGGACGGGGGAGGAGACGGTGCCAGCCGTAGAGGGAGCGCAATTGATTTCGACACCGAATGTCTATGTTAAATGTTGCATGACACTGAAGACATAGATGACAACACAAAGACTTTGAGAAGTTTAGTAAGTTGGTGGAAGATTGTCAGATGACCTTGTATGATGGATGTAAGTCGAAGCACAACAAGTTGTCCTGCATGTTGGAACTCATGAAGCTTAAGGCAAGTAATGGATGGTCCGATAAGATTTTTACAGAACTTCTTGAGCTATTAAAGGACATGTTGCCAGAGGGGAACAAATAACCACAGCTGACATACGAAGCTAAGCAAGTGTTATGTCCGTTGGGTCTGGAAGTTAGAAGAATTCATGCTTATCCGAACGACTATATTTTGTATTACAAGCAATATGCTGACTTGGATGCTTGCCCTGTATGTGGGGCTTGTAGATACAAACGAGCAAAAAGTGCAGGTGAAGGAAGTAAGTCAAAGAGGGGAAGACCTCCAAAGGTTGTGTGGTATCTCCCAATTGCGGAGTGGATGAAGAGATCATTTGTGAATAAGGAACAAGGAAAGCTAGTGCGTTGGCATGCCGAAGAACGAAAAGTCGATGGAAAGCTAAGACACCCAGCAGATTCAGTACAGTGGCAGAGAATCGATAGGATTTTCCAGGAATTCTCAGAGGACCCAAGAAGCATGCTTTTTGCCCTGTGTACAGATGACATTAATCCATTTGGTGATTTGAGCAGCTGTCATAGTACATGATCAGTTCTTCTTGTGAACTATAACCTTTCTCCCTGGTTTTGCTTCAAAAGAAGGTATATTATGCTTGTCATGCTCATTCAAGAACCGAGATAACCTGGCATTGATATTGATGTGTTTCTTGAACCAATGATCGATGACTTCGCGATGCTTTGGAATGAGGACACACGTACATGGGACACATATGCACAGGTGTATTTCAACCTCTATGCGATGACGTTTAATACCATCAACGATTATCCAGCCCTTGGCAATCTTTCTGGCCAAATGGTCAAAGGGAAATGGGAGTGTTTGGAGTGTATGGAGGAGACAAGAAGCAAATGGTTAAAGCGTTCACACAAGATGGTCTACATCGGTCACAGGAGATTACACCCACGGTATCGCCCTTATGGGAATATGATAAAAAAATTCAACAATCACAGAAATACACCTAGAGTCCCACAACAGCTAACAGGGATAGATGTGCACAACTTAGTGATGGAAATAACCATGGAGTTCGGAAAAAAGAGAAAAGATAGTAAAGGGAAAAGAAAAGAGCATGTGAAAGAAAAAGTCAATATTTTGGGGACTACCATACCGGAAGGATCTTGAGGTTCGCCACTGCATAGATCTGATGCATGTCGAGAAGAATGTATGTGAGAATTTAATGGAGTTACTGCTTAACCCTGGTAGTACAAAGGATGGTCTCAACGCCCGACGAGACCTGCAAGACATGGGTGTTCGTCCGGAGCTCCATCCCGTTACCATGTAGTTCGGTAGGGTGTACCTCGAAAGATCAGAAGATTAATTTGTTGACATGTTTTAGTGGTATAAAGGTTCCACGTGGTTACTCATCAAGAATTAGTAGGTTCGTTTCACTGCAAGACCTTAAGCTAGTAGGAATGAAGTCGCATGATTGTCACATTCTTATCACATAGCTGTTGTCTGTTGCAATAAGGAGTATTTTGCCTTCAAAGGTGCGACACATGATAATGTGGATGTGCTCCTTTTTCTATGCTATCAGCCCGAAGATCATTGACCCTGAGGGACTAGATAATCTATAGGCAAAAGTTGTAACATCCCAGCCCAAAGTTTCATAGGATATGATAGAATACTTATACCAACAAGTTGGAAATTCTTTTCTGGAAGCTTATCCCAATAGAACCCCGAGGTTAAGCGTGCTTTGGCTGGAGCAATCTTGGGATGGGTGACCGACCAGAAAGTTATTCCTGGGTGCGCATAAGTGAGGACAAATTGCGCATAAGTGAGGACAAATTGCGTAGAAAATACGTGTGTTGGTTGTGTGAGGGAATTCTTGATGTCCTAGAGCACGGGCCCGGCTAGGGTGGGTTCCTACGGTTAGGACGTGACTGAATGGTATCAGAGTCAACCCTCGCGGTTTCACGGGCGCGTGTGTGCATAGGGGTGCGAGCATGTTGCGCATGGCACGTGGGCCCTGCGCGGACATGGAATGGCACATGGGCCGGACCTGGACACACGGACGTGCCAAGAGGTGACAAAATGGTATCAGAGCCGACCCTCGTGGTTTCACGAGCGCGTGTGGGCAAAGGGGCGTGGGCTTGTTGCTCATGGCGCGTTGTCACACCCGGAGTTTAATCCCAAGCCTAAATTCGTAAAAGAAATTCGTAAAAATAATAATCGCCTTAATTAACTCACAAAAATCCCTCTAAAGGAATTAATTTAATTAAATCGAAGCCTGCAAATTTATTAACTTGATTTAAACTCAAATTGAAGAGTATAAAATTTTGCCCAAAAATTTAATTTAAAATTCGGCAAAGGTGGGGCCTTTCCTTTTTCACTCCTTTTTCTATCTTTTTCCCTCCTCAAATTGGGCCGAAGTCCAATTTTCCTCCTTTCTTTTTCTTTTTCCTTTCCTCTTTCCCAGGCCGGCCCAGCCGAGCCGGCCCATCTCCCCTTCTTCCAGGCCGACCCAGCCGAGCCGGCCCATCTTCCTTCTCACAAGCCTCCCTCTCCTCCTGCTGGGCCGCCGGCCCAGCGCGCCTTGCCCGCTCCCGCGAAGTCTGCCACCACCTCCCTCCTCCCTTGCGCTGCTGATAGGCGGGCCCTGCTCGTCAGCGACCGCGCCTCGCCCGCGCCAGCCAAACCCGCCTCCGCCCCGGTATCCTCACGTCGTCGACCGCCGTGGCCAAAACCACCGCCGCCGAATCCGCCTCGTCGCCGACTCGGTCTCCAGCTACCTTCCCGCCCTAGCCGCGCCACCCCGCGCCATAAATACCCCGCCGCCTCGCGCCGCCACCCACCCTTTTTCTCCACCAATCTGAGCCGCCGCCGCGCCCAACGTCGTCGCCGCCGATCGATCTCGCGAACCGCCACCGTTCTCGCTCGCCGACGGCCTTCACCACCTGTCCCACTAGTGAGCCTCTCCCTTCCCCTCTCCCTCTCTTTTTGCCACTTCGCCCGCCGCCCACAGCCGGTGTGCCGCCGTCACGCGCGCGCGCCGTTGGCCTTCGCCGATGGGCCGTCGTCGTCGCCGTTCACCGCTGGTGCGTCGCCGTGCCCATAGCGTTCCGTCACCGTTGCCCTCCCCGAGCCGACGCCGCCCTCCTCTCAGTGCGGCCGCCATCTCCGTCACCGCCGTCGCCGTCGACCGCCGAGTCACGCCGCTGAGTCGCCTCGCCGTCGCCGCCCTCCGCCGACGCCGCCCGTTCGGCCGGTCGCCGTCTTCCTGCTCTCCTGGTCGAAGCCATCTTCACCGCCTCTGTTCCGTGTGGTCAACCGGTAGGGCCACGCATCAGCCAGCCACCTCCCTCTCCCTCTCACACGGGCGGATGGGCCTGGCCCGTCAGCCGGTCGGCGCCCCTCCTCTCTCTCCTCCCTGGGCCCGCATGACATCCTCCCCTCACCCCTTTCTCCCACCGACAGGTGGCCCCCACCTATCGGCGCCACCCCTCCTCTCTCCTCGCTGACGTCAGCGCACCGCTTAATTGCGCAATAAATGATTTAGGACTTTTCTGTTTAGCTAAAAACCCAGAAAACTTCTAAAATTCATAACTAATTCATCTAGCCTCCGTTTAAGTCCATTCAAATTTCATTAAATTCATAAAATTGTCAAGAATCCATTAAAATACTTTCTTTTACCATTTCAGTAGATTTGTGCCTGTTTTATTTATTTTTATGCTTTGTCACTTAGATTCGGACCCCTTCGAAGCGTCGTTTTATTTCGAGATCGTCGCCGAAGTTCAAATATACATTGTTTTTATTAAAGTATTTAGTGTATTTATTTTACGAGTGACCTACTTTTATCATGCCATTGTTATCCAACTTTATTCATGCTAGACAAGAGGTAACATGACTAGAACAAGGCCCAGGTTAATGCTTAGCCGTGCTTAGATCAAGTAGCTCATGCGATCATTCATTAATCATGATTAGTTCTGAATAGCTGTTAATAATGATTCATTACCCGGTTCGGGTTAATGCCAACTAAAATATTGCTTATGGTGGGTTGTGGGTGCTTGGTTTTGAGAGTCGCACCCATGACAATTAAGGACCGGTTCGCAGGAAACCCTGTAAGGTATTTCCGTGCTAACCACAAGCCAGAATGGGCAACGGTGGGATTTGGACTGTTATTGCGAATTATTCGACGTACCCAGGCAAGGGTGGGTGTGATGGAGTATGGATGGGAGTCGTGGTGTAACGATGGCCTATGCTGCTTCCAGATTCTCATAGGCATAAGAGGGGGCTGCCTGACTTGTTTTAAAGGAGGGGGCAAAACATGGAGTGTGGTGTGATTAAATAGGTAGGCTTATGCGATGGGTCGTATCATAGTTCCATTTCTGGTATGCCATAGTGGTATGTCGGCGCACGTTCAAGTGTAGTGGGACTATGTCTTGTGGGTACAGTAGTACACCTCTGATCATAGTAAATCTATTCGAATAGCCATGGCCACGGTTAAGGGCGAGCTGCCAGCTTCACTGTGATTAGTCGAACCTTTAATGAATTGGTTAAACTGGCTTTCACTTAGGACTACTACAACGTGGTATAACGTTGAGTAGTGGTTGGGCCTGTCGCAACGTGGTTTAACGTTGGACAGTGTTGTGATATTTTACAACTGTTATACTCAATCTTTTATTTGGTTAATTAATTTATTTAATTTAATCTCTGTTATTTATTTAAATGCTGCTTTATTGCAACTAACCCTAGCCTGTCCTTGATAATCCTTATGCATCATTTATTACCTTCTTTTCCGTGCTGCTTGCTGAGTACGGTGGTTTGTACTCAGACTTGCTCAATTTCCCCCTTCAGAGTTAGAAGTTGAGTCCAATGGAGGTCTGAGCTGATTCGCCGTCGAAGCGTTGCCTGTGGACTGGAGCCGTTCCAGCTGGAGCTAGTCTACGTTATCTTTCCGCTGCATTTTCGTTAGAATAAGTGTTATTTTCAGTTGTTTCTAAGAACGATGGTTGTGTAATCAACATTGTCTTTTTGTGTACCATTGCTGGTCCTGGACATAGATTTCAATACACAATTAGGTTCAAAAATTCGTGTGAGGAATTTCTGGGTGTGCCACGCGTGGGCCCTACGGGGACACGACATGCCACATGGGCCGGACCTGGACACACGGACGTGGCTAAGAGGGGAACGTTCCATCTTATTTGCCCAAGTGTGGGTATGCTGGACCGACAGGGATGTCGGGTCCTTTGAGGATGGGTGTATGTAACATCCTAGCCCAAGGCTTAATAAGATTTGATAGAATACTCATACCAAAAGTTGTAACTTCTTTTCTGGAAGCTTATCTTAAGAGAACCCCGAGGTTAAGCGTGCTTGACCTGGAGCAATCTTGGGATGGATGACCGACCGGGAAGTTATTCCCGAGTGCAAATCCTAAAGAGTTTTGTCCCACCATGAGGGAAGCATCATTGATGTCGACTACCTGTCGGAAACCTCTTCAATTGGATTACCATGATCTCATCACGAGGGGAGGGTTGATGGTATGGGTACTGTTGGATGGATAATAGTTAGGATGGATCGAAAGCACGGTACTCACGCATATGACTGAGGTAGTTGTCATATGTTGATGAACACTTGGGATTTCTCCGACATGACAACCCAGGTCGATCAGATAGTTGCTTTAGAAACAAGCACATGTCTTCCTTCAACGAGTGGTTAGTTATTCCCTAGTGCGAATCCTAAAGGGTTTTCTCCGACCCTGAGGGAAGCATCATTGATGTGGACTACCTGTCGGAAACCTCTTCAATTGGATTACCATGATCTCATCATGAGGGGAGGGTTGATGGTATGGGTACTATTGGATGGATAATAGTTAGCATGGATCGAAAGCACGGTACTCACGCATATGACTGAGGTAGTTGTCATATGTTGATGAACACTTGGGATTTCTCCAACATGACAACCCAGGCCGATCAGATAGTTGCTTTAGAAACAAGCGCATGTCTTTCTTCAATGAGTGGTTAGTTATTCCCGAGCGCGAATCCTAAAGGGTTTTGTCCCACCCTGAGGGAAGCATCATTGATGTGGACCACCTGTTGGAAACCTCTTAAATTGGATTACCATGATCTCATCACGAGGGGAGGGTTGATGGTATGGGTACTGTTGGATGGATAATAGTAAGGATGGATCGAAAGCACGGTACTCACGCATATGACTGAGGTAGTGTCATATATTGATGAACACTTGGGATTTCTCCGGCATGGCAACCCAGGCCGATCAGAAGGGGAGGATACTGAAGTGGTTGTCCTGAATAGTTGCGTTAGAAACAAGCACATGTCTTCCTTCAACAAGTGGTTTAAGAACAGAATTGCGATCAAGCAGAACTTATCCAGTGAAACACTGAAGTGGTTGTCCTAGGGTCCTGAATGGAGTGTCACAACCTGGCAAGGATATGACAACCTTTCACACGATCAAGCAAGATAGTAAATGCACAGTGCAGAATAGTGGGTTGCGCATTGAGGCCGGTAGCGACGATGGTGGTTGGCGTGATCAGTACTACGGTAGAGTAGACAAATATTGGAGCTAGACTACTTGAAGTTCAAAGTCCCATTGTTTCTTTGTCGATGGGTCAATCTTCACAATGTAAAAGTTGATACGGAAGGTTTCACCACTGTCAATCTGGCTAACAACGCCTACAGGGATGAACCTTTCGTTCTCGCCAAACAAGTTGTTCGTGTCTTCTATATACTTGATCCGTGTAACAAGAAACTACATGTTGTTCGTGATGGCAAAAGAAGAATTGTTGGAATTGACAATATCACATACGAAGATGACTACAACCAGCACGTGCATGGCATAGGTCAAGAAATACCTCTAGAACGGGAGGAAGAAGAAGATGATGTTCAACATGCCCGCGTTGACCATGAGGAAGGATTATTTTTGTAATTTATGTCCACATGCATGCATATGAATGTAATATGTTCACAAAGCTTCTACGATGATTCTGATGCAGTGGATGAATTTATGATTATTTTGATGCAGTGAATTTTGAATTAATGTGATGAAGGGGATGAATTTTTCGATGAATTTTGAATTATTATGATGAAGTGCATGAATTTTGGATAAATTTAGGATTATTTTGGTGCAGTGGATGAATTTTTCATTGAATTTTGGATTATTTCGATGCAGTGGATGAATTTTTGTTGAATTTTGAATTATAATGATGAAGTGGATTAATTGTGGATGAATTTAGGATTATTTTGATGCAGTGCATGAATTTTTCGATGTATTTAGAACTAATTTGATGAAGTGAATGAATTTTTTTGATGAATTTAGGATTATTTTGATGCAGCAGATGAATTTTTCGATGAATTTTGAATTATTATGATGAAGTGGATGAATTTATGATTATTTTGATGTAGTGGATGTTTTTATTTTACTAATTAATTAAAAAATAATGCACTGCTCGGGCAACATGGTAAAATAAAAACATGGGTCAACCTTACCTCTGACGGGCGCCGACTATGGGCTCGTCATAGGTAAACATACGTATGACGGGTTGTGACACAAGAGCCTTCAAAGGTCACAGATATCTTTGACCCCTGTTGACCTAGGGTTCGGGCTCTTGAAGGTTAACCCGAGCACTCTCTCTTTAACTCTCCACATCACTCCCCGCCATTGCCGCTACCTCCCAAACTTCCCCGCCGCCTCCCCACGCTCGCTGACTGTGCCATCACCGCCGCCGCCAGACCTCGCCCTAACATCGTCGTCGGCGCGCCTCCTCGACCTCGCCAACGGCTCTGCCTTCCCAGCCTGCGCCCTCGGCCCCGCCGGCCGAAGGCCCGTACGCGACCAGTGTGCCGGCTCCCCGACCTCGCCATCGGCGCCGCCTTCCCAGCCTGAGGCCTCACCCCCGCCGCCCTACCTCCCTGACCTCGTCGTCGGCGCCGCTTCCCCCCTCCCCCTCCCTCTCACTACAATGCACTAGATCAATCTTTGGATGAATTTACTGTAATTTTCATGCAGTGGATAGAATTTTGGATGAATTTATGATGGTTTTGATGCAGTGGATGAATTTTAGGATGGATTTAGAATTTTTTTGATGCAGAGGATGATTTTTGGATGATTTTAGAATTATTTTGATGCAGTGGATGAATTTTTCGATGAATTTTGAATTATTATGATGAAGTGGATGAATTTAGGATTATTTTGATGCAATGGATGATTTTTGGATGAATTTAGGATTAATTTGATGAAATGGGTGATTTTTTCGATGAAGTTTGAATTATTATGATGAAGTGGATAAATTGTGGATAAATTTAGGATTATTTTGATGCAGTGGATGAATTTTTCGATGAATCTAGAATTAATTTGATGCAGTGGATGAATTTTTCGATGAATTTTGAATTATTATGATGAAGTGGATGAATTTAGGACTATTTTGATGGAGTGGAGGAATTATGGATGAATTTAGGATTATTTTGATGCAGTGCATGAATTTTTCGATGAATTTAGGATTGTTACATTCTAGTGGATGATTGGTCAGTGATGAATGCTCACGAACAGATTATTTGCACTGATTCTTTTTTTCGTGCTTAAAAGTTGCCTGCTTTACGGTCAAAAATAGATTATCTGCACTTGTTCTTTTTTTCGTGGTTAAAAGCTGGCTGCTTTACGGTCAAGAATAGATTATTTACACTTGTTCTTTTTTCATGGTTAAAAGTTAGTTGCTTTATGGTCAACAACAAATTATTCTTATTTTCTAGGTTAAAAGTTGGTTGCTTTACGGTCAAGAACAGATTATCTACACTTGTTCTTTTTTCGTGGTTAAAAGTTGGCTGTTTTATTCTCAAGAATAGATTATCTACACTTGTTCTTTTGTTTGTTTAAAAGCTGGTTGTTTCATGCTCAAAAACAGATTATCTACACTTTTTGTTTGTTTAAAAGTTGGTTGTTTTATGCTTAAGAAAAGATTATGTACGCTTGTTCTTTTTTTTTAAAAAAAGTTGGTTGTTTTAACGTCGCATAATTTCTAAGCAAGTCTAAGGCCATACCTTGTTCTTAAAAATATGAAATTACATGTTCCAAAAATGATAGAAGGCTTGTAAGCATATTCAGATAAATAGACCATGACAACGCCCGCCGCATCCCCGTCCGCTGCGGTGCCACCGAGGCAATAGGCAGAACCCGACCAAGCCACAGAGGCAGTTAGGGCAATTGAACGCACGACGATGACATCAGTGCTCCAGGCACAAGAGGACCCAACTGTAGAGTCGGTCCCAGCTGGTCATCCATCGACGACGGCGGCGGCCGGACAACTCGAACCTCAAGGTAAATGATAGGACAAATTTTCAATACATGACAATTTCGCCACACCAACCTCCTGTCTATGTTATAGCTGCGCCGCATAAACAACAGACCTCGATGTTGGCGGGATTAGTGCAAGTAGGTCGAGTAGAAACCCTTGGACACAAAACAAATGGCCAACCAAGGTGCAGGTCACAAGAGAGGTAGATGCTAGTGGTAGGCCCATAGCGCTGAGACGTGTCATAGAAAGATGGTCTAACTGTTGCGGGGTGGCGACACGTGACAATTTTGGCATCCTAAACAAGGACATAGGGAAGGTCTCAGAAGCCGAGAAGGAGCGAGCTTGCACGGCTATGGAGAAATTGTTCACATTTCTGGATGAAACAAAAGACTGGCTTAAGCGGAAGGCAATCCAGAAGATGGGTAAAGCTTGGAAGAATTGAAAGTCCAAGCTCCTAAACGAGTATGTCATCCCGCCTGGCAATCGGACGCTGTTCGCTGAGTAACCTCAAATTACGAATACAGTGTGGGAGCAGTTCCACCAGCTGAAGAACACCGACGAGTTTAGGGACAAGTGAGGCACATCGCCGATTATAACAGCGGAATGAGCACTTGCATCATTTAGGCACGATCGGGTAAATCGGCAAGAAGCACATATGGGCACAATAGGATGCAGCCGCTGCAGCTGCGAATCTCCTCGCCCCATTCTCGGACATTCAGAACTAAGAGCTCGCAACTGGGCAAGGGCAAGCGTTAAGGTCAACCCGGACGGCTCCATCACATTTGAGAACAAAAGTGATGTCATCGTCTGTCAGGACCTGGTAAGATCGGACCTTAGCATAAACAATTCCCGTTTGTACGAGGTGAATGATTATTAAAACATTTCTTGCTTTTTTATAGATGAATTTGGTTGCTCAACAAGCCTCAGAGGGCGAGGTGGAGCCCGTGCCGAAGATGCGCGAGGATGACATCTAACGAAGGTGCTTGGAACCAAAGAAAATCCTGGCCGGGCGCGGGGAATCAGTGTCGATGTGCCCTAGAAACATGGCCTGCCACAGTAGAGCTCCTAGTACAGGAAACGGAAAGTCTCCAAAGAAGAGAAGGACGCTCGTTTGAAGGATGAGTTTAAGGTGGAGGTCATTCAAGAGCTACAGGCAAGCATGGATGCCAAGGTGGAAGAAAGGGTTAACAAGGTCCTGCCCGACATGAACATATCCCGATGCACACCACAAGTTGTTCATCCAACTCCTCGAGCACATCATGACGTGAGCTCTATCCATGGTAGGAGCAGTTGTGCATCCACAGAGGTGCCGGCCCCTGGTTTCCCTATCGCACCACAAGCGGTAGTGGACATAGAGGTAATTGATGTTTTACTATTCAAATATACTCCAACACTTTTGCACATTCAAATATTAATTCGGAAATTTACAAATGCAGAACGTAGCGCAATGTGCCCTATTGGAGAGGGTCCACCCAACATTCACTTAGGAAGTCGTCGAGGGCATGGCTTTCAAACCCTCGGTGACAGAAAAGGTCCATGGTGCAGCCCTGCTATCTGGGTACGCCAAGGTGTCCGTCGATTTAGTAAAAGATAACTAGTCGGCCTATCCACTGCCTGTGGCCCCCAATGATGAGATCATGACTTTGGATGATGCGTGCAAGACATTCATACAGTGGCCTAAGGAAGACAATTGTCAAGATGACTCCTCGTTGAAGTCGACAGACAGAGCTCACACCTCCCAAGTCCCCCAAGTCAAAGTTTTCTATTAAGGCTCCGCGTGGATCGGAAATCTCGTTACCGCATCCACCGGATACACCTGATATGGACTTGGCAGATGTTACTCAAACCTTAACTCCAATCAAGACCATAAGAAAGGCCGATAGCTCCCCACCAATTGTCAGGGGACCACAGAAATATGACCGCGGGGGCGGTAAAGTCAAGGGGAAGGTCGAGGAGTCAACGCCGACACCCAAAAGGAGGAGGCTACAACTTCATGGCCGGACACCAAATTGAGGAAAGTCCAAAAGACATCGGCCCAATTTGAATTAGGCAAGCCATTGGTGGACGACAATCTGTTAGTCCTGATGGGCATTGCCAAACGGAATATGAGGGACTCATCAACAATAGGACATCACGACCACCAGCCTTTCCTGTCGGTGTCCGCCTATATAACTATTGGCTTTGATGACCTCTTCGACCTGTTCAGGATTCGGAAGTTGGACACATGTCTTCTAAAATGCTACTCCTTGTAAGTGCAAACCTTACTCCTTCCGATATTAATGAATTATGTCCTACTTAAATTAGTGCTAATACGTACATGATTTAAGGTTGTGTTGGATCGAGAGTCGTCGCCTTGGTAACCAGGTTGGGTTCCTTGATCCATCGATGATCAACGAGGTTAATTTACGGCAAAGCTTCGACAACGTAGTTGAATATGTCAACCGGTGTTTATGGGCCCACCAAGACAAGGAGTACATCATGTGCGCACACAACCAACAGTAAGTACCTAATACCCTTCGTGTATATCAATTCTGGTGTTACAGTTCTTAGTACTAACGCTAGAATAACCACCCTGCAGGCAACATTGGGTTCTCTTAGTCATCATACCTAAATGGAGTAGGGTCGCCTATCTTAACTCCAATAAGACCAAGGAGTATGATTTCACTAGAATCATCAGGGCCTTAAATTTAGCTTGGGGCCCATATGTGGCAAAGGGTGGTTGGCACAAGAACGGCAAGAACAAACTTTATCATGACACCAAGTTCGCATGTGCACAATAGATCGAAGGCCAATATGGTTCCACGTGTGCCAAAATATGTCAACACTTCTAAGAGCGGTGAAAGATTTCGACCCTGAGGTTGTTGCTAATGGCAAAGCTCATTTCAACATCAATTTTATTCTTCTAAACATTTTAACCCGTGATTTATTTAACAGAAAGGTAAAGCTGGCACGAAGATGTACATATGAGGACAATACAGCTTGTCCTTGTTTTTATGTTTCTATGGTATGGAATGCAATGTAACTTACTCTCATTTGTACAATATTACGACAGTATGCTAAATTTTTGTCAGTTTTAATAAATTACTAATTACGTTGGGCTATTCAATTGGTTTCTCAATTTTAAATACGACAACCATACATGGAGGTTCACAACGACATGATATATGCAAGGTATGAATGTTTGGCTTTCATACTTTTTGCTGGGCAAATTGTTGCCATTTCAATCGTATATTTTGGGCAATATGTTGATATGGGTGTGTAATTTGTACTGCCGTATGTGAAGTTGGGCAATATGTCAACTTGGAGAGAACGTGTGAATTTAGGCAATATGTGACTTAATTACATGTGATTTTTACTGCCATGTATCTATGTTTTTTTCAGAGGGCATGGCTAACGAATCCTGAGGCTAGCCAATTTTTAGCATTTATTTTTCTAAATTTAACTCATCACTGATGGGTCGATAGTAAAATCCATCATAGGTAGTTACTCCTCTAGCGTGTTCTCACCCATGAACCGTCACTAGTGTGTTACCTATGACGCGTACTACCTTTGAGCCCGTCACAGATGTGTTACCTGTGACGAGCCGTAACCGGTCTAAGGGTACCGGTGATCAACACCTTTGATGGGCCGACAAATATAAACCCATCAGAGGTGGGAGTTACCTTTGACGGCGCCGTCAGAGGTGACTCCACTCACCAGTGACCACTGATCATTGACCATGGCCAAAACCGTCACAGGTGAGGATTTGGGCCCATCCCACGTAATAGTAATATAAATATGACATATATACATTGACTACTCATGGATGAATGGAGATAATCTAACTGGCAAAGCTCCATAGAAATTGAAATAAGAACTGGCTCATCACTATGGGACTCCTTTAGATCAACAGTCATACCATTACAACTGTGATAACTGTTGGTTTTTCTTGCGAACTGGTACTATTGTGTTGTTGATTATTCTTGATATAATCGGGAAACGATAGAAACTGAGCATCTCTGTGGTTATGAACTGGCACTAATACTTGACAGACCTTATAGTTCGTACCATCGAACCAGCAGTGGTACTTTAATGATAGTTTTTTAGGCTTTATTAACGTTTGGTATGTAGTCAAATGAAGATAGAGTCTAAATCAAAGGTGTCACGCCCGGAGTTTCATCCCAAGCCTAAATATGCAAAAGAAATTCGTAAATAACAATTGGCTTAATTAACTCAGGAAAAATCCCTCTAAAGGAATTAATTTAATTAAATCGAGATTCGCAAATCGATTAACTGGATTTAAACTCAAATTGCAGAAGTATAAATTTGGCCAAACAAATTAATTTAAAACTCGGCAAAAGTGGGGCTTTCATTTTTCCCTCCTTTTTCCTTTCTTTTTCCCTTCCTTCTCAAATTGGGCCGAAGTCCAATTTTCCTCCCTTTCCTTTTCTCTTCCCTTTTTCTTTTTCCTCTCCTCCTTCCCGGGCCGGCCCAGCCGAGCCGGCCCATCTCCCCGCTCGGCCGGCCCAGCCGAGCCAGGCCTCCCGCCCTCCCGCGCGCGCTCCCCTCCACCTGGGCTGCCAGCCGCTTGGCCCAGCTGGCCCACGCCCGCGCCGCGGCGAAGTCCGCCTCGCCTCCCTCCTCCCTTGCGCCACTGACAGGCGGGCCCCGCCTGTCAGCGACCGAACCCGGGCGCCGGCCGAGTCCGCCTCCGACCCGACTCCTCCGGACGTCGCGCCGCCGCCGCAACGGCCGCCACCGAGTCCGCCGCGTCGTCGACTCGGTCTCCACTGGCCATCTCGCCCTAGCCGGCGCCGCCACCCTATAAAGCCCCCACCTCTCCGCCCCACCGCCACTTTTCGCCTCCTCCGTACACCGCCGCTTCCTTGCCGCCGTCGATCGTTTCCGCTCGCCGGACGCCGTTCGTTGCCGCGGGACCGCATCGCCACCGCTGCCTCGCCTTCGCCGACCTTCCGCCGGCTTTCGTCGCTGCCGGTGTGCACCCGAGCTTCCTCGCCGCCTCCTCGCCCTTTTCGCCGTCGTGCCCGACTTCGTCGTCCGCGCGTCGCCGTCCGCGCTCGCGACGTCGCCGCCCCGCTCCGTTCGCCATCGCCCGTCCCTCCTCCTCGCCAACGTGCTGCCGCCTTCCATTGCCGCTGGTGAGCTCTCCTCTCCTCTCTCCCTCTTTCTTTCCTCTTCGCCGCCGCTGTCAACCTCCCTGTGCCGTCGGCAAGCGCCAGGAGCCACGCACCGCCGCCGCCGGGTCGCCGCCCGACGTCGTCGCCGTCACGCCGTCGTTGCCGTGCCGTTCGCCGTCACCGCCGTGCACCACTACTACGGTTGCGCCGTCGTCGTGCGCCGCCGCTCCGGTCGCGTCTGCCGCTCGGCCACCAAGCTGCGTCGCTGCTTGGCCGACGCCACCTCACTCCTCCCTCGTGCTCCCGTCTAGCTCCTCTGGCCGCACCAACTCACGCCACCGCCCCGCCGCCTGCTGCCTAGCCACGCCACAGCCACGCCACCTCCTCCCGCGCGCAACCATCGCTCCGCTTTCCCCGGTCGCGCCGTCGCTCGCCACGGTCGCCGCCAATCCCGCCGCCCCACTGCATCCCCCTCCTCTTCCTCCGTGCGCGCGCCGCCCAGCCGTCGCCGCCTCCCCGGCCGAACGCCGCATCCCATCCCCCTCTCCCTCTTTTTCCTCTCCGTGAGCCATCGCCAGGGATGCCGCCGCCGCCGCGCGCCTGTGCGCCTTGGTCGTCGTCTCTCCCTCCCGCGCGCCGTCGCCGTCGCCCGTCGCCTCGCGCCGGTGGTCGCTGACACCGTCGTCGCCCTCCGGTCGCCGGTCGATGCTGCCGACGTCATCGCCCTCGCGCCACCGGTCATCGCCGTCGCCACCCTCCGCCGCCGGCGCCGTCTTCTCCTTCTGGTCGGGACCGCCTCCCCCTCCTCCTCTGCTCTGGGCCACTGACGAGTGGGCCCTCGTCAGCCGTCCGCCGCCCCCCCTTCCTCTCTCTCCTCCCCGGGTCCCACCTGTCAGCCTCTCCTCTCCCCTCTCTCCCACCGACAGGTGGTCCCCACCCGTCAGCGCCTCCTCTCTCCTCCGCTGACGTCAGCAGCCCCATTAATTGCGCAATAAATCAATAAGGTTTTCTGTTTAGTTTAAAAACATAGTTAAACTTCAAAAATTCATAAGTAATTCATCTAGTCTCTGTTTAGGTCCATTCAAGTTTCATTAAATCCAGAAAAATGCCAAGAATCCATTAAAAATAGTTTCTTTCTCTGTTTCAGTAGTTTTTAGCCTGTTTTTCTTGTTTTGCCTTGTTTGTCGTAGGTTTTGACATCGTCGCAGCGCCGTTCGTTCCCGAAGTCGTCGCCGAAGTTCCTCGTGGGTCTAAGCAAGGCAAGTGGCACCCTTCTTTGATCATATTGAACCTATGTTTATAATATTTCTCGCTTTACATTCAAACATGCATTGCTTTATGCAAATGTATTTAGTTTATTTATCTATTGGGCAATTACCAATATATCCATTGATTCCCATTCATTATTATTGTCATTCCAGGGTTAATTTGACTAGACTTAGGGTTAGGCAATGCTTAGCCATGCTTAGTTCAACTAGCACACCAATTATCATTTAATCACTGTTACACATTGATAGACCATTAATAATTTCCCGATGTGGATTAATATAACTAAAATATTGCTTATGGTGGGCTGTGGGTGCATGGTTTTGAGAGTCGTGCCCATGGCAATTAAGGACCAGTTCTCAGGAAACCCTGAAGGTCTTACACGTACTAACCACAAGCCAGAATGGGCAACGGTGAGACTCGTAATCTAGCTTGTCCCTATTTGACGTACCGAGGCAAGGGTAGGCGTGATGGAGTATGGACGGGCAATCGTGGTGTAACGAAAGCCTCTGCTGCTTCCGGATCTACCAAGGCACAAGAGGGGACTGCTCGACTTGGTGTAAAGGAGGGGGTGAAACCTGAAGTGCGGTGCGATTGTCTAAGGAGGGTTAGGTGAAAGGTCTTATCATGGTTTCCGTACTGAGGTATCGTGGTGATACGTTGGGCCATGGTAACATGCTTGGCAGCCATGTCTTGTGGGTATAGTTGTACACCTCTGCAGAGTAAAACTATTCGAATAGCCGTGCCCGCGGTTATTGGGCGAACCGACAGATTCACTGGGATTAGTTGAACCATTAATAACCTGATTAATCTTGGAACTGGTTTGACCCTGCGCAATGTGGTGTAACGTTGGCAGTGGTTTGGGTCTGTCGCAACGTGGTTTAACGTTGGGCAGAGGGTTGACCCTATCGCTACGTGGTGTAACGTTCGACAGTGGTTTGGGCCTGTTGCAACGTGGGGTAACGTTGGACAGTGGATGTTTATTTTAAATGCTTACTTTACTTTTATTTCAGTCTATTTTATCTACTGTTTTGCTAAATTACTGCAGCTTTGTGCAATTTAACCTTAGCCTATCCCTTGATACCCTATTGCATTCATTATTCTCCTCTCTTGGGTGTTACTTGTTGAGTACGGTGGTTTGTAATCAGCCTTGCTTAATTTTTTCCCCAACAGAGAAAGTTCCAGAGTTCCAGTCAGAAGGTTGTTCCAAAGGTTGAAGTGAGGTTCAGTCCGCCATCGAGAATGCCTGTGGTGTGGAGCCGTCATCGCCAGCTGAAGCTGAAGATTAGATGATCTAGTCTTGTTTTTCTTTTCCGCTGCATTTCGATAGATAATTGTTTTTATTTGTTTTTAAGTCGTGGAACTGTGTATTGATTTGTCATAGTGTATACTCGGGCTGATGCCTGGACCGAAATTTAATACATGCTATTGTTCAGAAATTTGGTGTAAATTTCTGGGCGTGACAAATGGTCCCTACAAACTAGTTTGCAGCCGGCAACCTTTTTATTTGACATAGTTTACATGCATGTCCTAATGCATATTAGATTTTTTTTTTGCCAACACTAAATACTCAGTGCAGCATACTACCTCCATCTTTTAAACGAATGCTGTTCTGACTTTTACTCGCATTTGACAATTAATCTTGTTCAAAAGTAGCACAAATATTAGAAATCATATCTTGCTCTTAAAATCCCTTTAGGAATAAAATCAGGTCTCACAACAAACTAAACAAATCGTCATATTTGATATCAACCAGTCAAAGCGTCATATGTTTAAAAATGGAGGGAGTACTATTTTCAGATAACGAATGTCCCAACTAGCACAACATTTAAATTACCACAAACAATGGATAGATGTCCATAACCACAATACATAGTATTCCTTACAACAATATATAACTACATTCACTTTTTATTGTCCATGGATGTTGATCCAGATTCACAAAACGTCAAACAGTAACTGCGGCAGCGACATAACTAATTAACATTCTGCCGTGTCCACGACATTGTTACGTGCATATGTCTGATATACATGCTCGTACAAATTCCCATCCAAGTCTCAGGGAAAATTACATGCATTTGAGTGTGATCGCGACTACTTCGCCGCAGCGTACGTCGAGCGTGAGGAAGGGCCACTGGCCGTTGAAGTTACCCGGGGGGTCGTAGTTGCTCGTGATGGACACGCCGCGGTTGGCGGCGCACACGACGCGGGCGCCGCCGATGCGCACCGACTTGCGCCACACCACCTGGGTGTAGTGGCCGCACACCTTGCCGGCGTCGCAGGTGTTGGTGCTGTAGTGGTAGTTCTTCTTCTCCCCCACCCACGACGCCACCGCGTCGGCCGCGCTCCACGCCCGCGCATATTTAGACGAGAAAGGTCCTCTTTTTGACATATTTTTGGTTAAAATACCAAAATAATTTTGCACAAGTCGGATACAAAAGGCTCTAACGAGCCTTCAAGGCGTCTTGGCTACTTACAAATAATCTAATTGTCTAAGAGTAACCTGTTATCACGCCCAGAAATTTACACCAAATTTCTAAACAATAGCATGTATTAAATCTTGGTCCAGACATCAGCCCGAGTACACACTATGGCAAATTAATACACAGTTCCACGACTTAAAAACAAATAAAAACAATTATCTATCAAAATGCAGTGGAAAAGGAAAATAAACTAAACCATCTAATGTTCAGCTTCAGCTGGCGAAGACGACTCCACGCCACAGGCATTCTCGACGGCGGAGTGAACCTCACTTCAACCTTGAGAACAACCTTCTTCTGACTTCTGACTCAAGCTCTGGCACTTGCTCTGGTGGGGGAAAAATTAAGTAAAGCTGAGTACAAACCACCATACTCAACAAGTAACACCCAAGAGAGGGAAATAATGAATGCAATAGGGTATCAAGGAATAGGCTAAGGTTAAATTGCTCAAAGCTGCGGTAATTTAGTAAAACAGTAGATAAAATAGACTGAAATAAAAGTAAAGTAAACATTTAAAATAATCATCCACTGTCCAACGTTACACCACGTTGCAACATGCCCAGACCGCTGTCAAACGTTACACCACGTAGCGACAGGGTCAACCCTCTATCCAACGTTAAACCACGTTGCGACAGACCCAAACCACTGCCAACATTACACCACGTTGCGCAGGGTCAAAGCAGTTCCAAGATTAATTATGTTATTAAAGTGGTTCAACTAACCCAGAGAATCTGTCAGTTCGGCCAATAACTGCGGACACGGCTATTCGAATAGTTTTACTCTGCAGAGGTGTACAACTTTACCCACAAGACATGGCTCCCAAGCATGTTACCATGCCCCAACGTATCACCACGATACTTCAGTACGGAAACCATGATAAGACCTTTCACCTAACCCTCCCTAGACAATCGCACCGCACTTCAGGTTTCACCCCCTCCTTTACACCAAGTCGGGCAGTCCCCTCTTGTGCCTTGGTGAATCCGGAAGCAGCAGAGGCTTTCGTTACACCACGATTGCCCGTCCATACTCCATCACGCTCACCCTTGCCTTGGTACGTCGAATAGGGACAAGCTAGATTACGAGTCTCACCGTTGCCCATTCTGGCTTGTGGTTAGTACGTGTAAGACTTCTAGGGTTTCCTAAGAACCGGTCCTTATGCCATGGGCACGACTCTCAAAACCATGCACCCATAGCCCACCATAAGCAATATTTTAGTTATTATTAATCCACATCGGGAGATTAATAATGATTACAACCATTAAAGGTGTATCAAAGTGCAACAGATGATTAAATAATAATTGGTGAGCTAGTTGAACTAACCATGGCTAAGCATTGACTAACCCTAATTCTAGTGAAATTAACCCTGGGATGACAATAATATTAAATTGGAATCAACGGGTATATTGGTAATTGCCCAATAGGTAAATAAAGTAAATAAATTTGCATAAAGCAATGCATGTTTGAATGTAAAGCGGGGAATTTTATAAACATGGGATCAATATGATCAAAGAAGGGTGCCACTTGCCTTGCTTAAACCCACGAGGAACTTCGGCGACGACTTCGGGAACGGACGGCGCTGCGACGGGGAAAAACCTACGACAAACAAGGCAAAACAAGAAAAATAGGCTATAAAACTACTGAAACAGAGGAAGAAACTATTTTTAATGGATTCTTGGCATTTTTCTGGATTTACTGAAACTTGAATGGACCTAAATGGAGACTAGATGAATTACTTCTGACTTTTAGAAGTTTTCTGGGTTTTTTAACTAAACAGAAAAGTCCTAAATCAATTATTGCGCAATTAATGGGGCTGCTGACGTCAGCGGAGGGGAGGTGGAGCGCCGACGGGTGGGGGCTGCTTGTCAGCAGGTGAAAGAGGAAAAGGAGCTGACAGGCGGGCCCGGGAGGAGAGAGGAAGGAGGCCGGCTGACGAGCGGGGCCGCGTGAGAGAGAGAAGAGGGGTGGGAGGCTGACGGGTGGGGCCCATTGGTCAGAGGGAGAGAGTAGGGGAGCGGGAGATCAGCTCAGCCGGGAGAGGAGGGAGGCGACGGCCGGCGGAGCGGGCGACGGAGGGCGACGACGGTGGGGCGGGCGGCGCCGGTAGAGAGTCGGCGACGACGACGGCGTCGACCGGCAGTGTGAGGACGACGACACGCAGCGGCGAGGGCAACGCCGGGCGCAAGACGACGTGCAACGGCGCACGGCGTCGAGGACGACGGCGACGGCGCGCGGGAAGACGGGCCAATCGCGCAGGAAGATGCGCGCGTCACCACTACGGCGTGGCGGCGGCGACGTCGGGCGGCACTCCGGCGACGACGTCCGGCGGTCCACGGCGCCCGACGACGGTGCGGGTAGCCCGGCGGCGGCGTTGGGACGAGGGAGACGGGGACGCTCACCGGCGGAGGCGAAGTTGGCAGAGGGTAGGCGACGTGGGGGGACAGGGGATGATGGCTGACGACGCGGACGGTGGCGACCGGGCGGAGGGATCGTGTGCGGTGGCGGTGAGGTCGAGCGCAGTGGCAACCGGGTGGCGAGAGGAAGCGCGGGCGCTGGGGATGCCCGCCAGCGACGACGAAGGCGTGGTTGCGACGGTGGCGCAACGGGACGCGCGATGACGACCAGCGGTGACCGAAGGCGGCAGCGGCGGCGCAGATCGATCGCCGGCGGTGAGGGTGGTCGGGCGCGGCGGTGGCTCGAGCGGATGGAGAAAAACGGCGGCGGCACACGAGAGAGGAGGATTTATAGGGGAAGGTGGCGCCGGCTAGGGCGGGGCGGTCGTTGGAGACCGAGTCGCACACGCGGGCACGGCGGCGGCTACCGTTGCGGGCGTGGTGGTTGCGGCGGTGGTGGCGGGGAGGCGACACAAACTTCGGCACGGGGCACGGCGCTGGGCTGAGGCGAGGCGAACGGGTTGGGCCGGCGGCTGGCGGCCTAGGCGGGAGGGAGGAGGACGCGCGGGCAGGCGCAGCGTGCGGGAAGGCCGACTCGGCTGGGCCGGCCGAGCGGGGGAGGTAGACCGGCTCGGCTGGGCCGGCCCGGGAAGGAAGTGGGGAAAAAGAAAAAGGAAAAAGAAAAATAGAGAGGAGGAAAATTGGACTTCGGCCCAATTTGAGAAGGAAGGGAAAAAGAAAGAAAAAGGTGGGGGAAAAAGGAAAGCTCCAGTTTTGTCGAATTTTAAATTAATTTATTTGGCCAAATTTTATAGTCTGCAATTGAAGTTTAAATCCAGTTAATCGTTTTGCGAATCTCGATTTAATTAAATTAATTTCTTTAGAGGGATTTTTCCTGAGTTAATTAAGCCAATTATTATTTACAAATTTCTTTTACGAATTTAGGTTTGGGATAAAACTCTGGGCATGACACCTGTGGCACCAAGAAAACCACACGGGTTCTTTTAGAGCTAACTACACGTCGATGACCAGAAAACCCTTCGAAAGAAAAGTTCTCGGGTCGGCAAGCGCACTAAACTCCAAACTCCTTAAACTCTACTGCAAACAACTTAATTTCGTACCATTGGTTTACCTGCAGTACACAACACATCTATGGAGCTAGACACAACACGCAGTTTTGACACAACTAAAAGTCAAAATTTTGAAATCGACTCATGATGCATGCCTAACAAAGAGGGAAAACACAACTAAAAGATAGTATTTCTGATGATTTTTGCAAATCTTTCGATTAGTTTTGAAAATATTAGTTGTAAATCTGATTCTTAACGATTTCCAACCTAAACTTATAGGGTCACAACCTATGGTCAAGCCAGGCTCTGATACCACTTCTGTGGGGATATACCTGAAATAAACAGGGATCCCACACGCACAACTGTCCAGGATTCAGTTGCGCACAGAAATGGTATAAAAGCACAAGCTCAGCGAGGAAAACTTACTTAGCAGCGGAGATATGGCACATCGGCCTAGCTTTTGAAAAGACCACCCAAGCAGCAAGCAGAAGACCCAACAACATCACAGGCGAGCCTGAGCGAAGGAAGCGACCCTAAAACGAGCAACCTTGACGAAGTCCTGCTTTTCTGAACCACATTTTATGCAAGAGGTGAGTACAAACGTACCCAGCAATCCACGATCCAATAATACAAGTAGAACACATGTAAGTAGTACAAGGATATAGGGTTCATCAAGATGGATTGATAACAAGCCTATTATAAATTGTTTTTCCCTACTTTGGTAAAACAGTTTATTTATAAACATTTATAAATCGACAGTTTAAAAACATAGCAATATTAATCATCATCATTCTCATCTTATTCCAATCCAGATTTTAATTATAAAATCTACTCAAACCATAAGAAATAGGATTCACCCAATGACACATCTCCATTAACCGGGAAAACGGCGTATTCGAATACAATACGACTCTGCAGCGTCTGCCCAGCTTTACCCACATGATACCACGACTGGATCAGAGTCGAGATAACAGAACCGTTCGTTAGTCCCACTTACTACTAGCACCGCCCAGTGGGATATCCTTCGTCCTAGCAGTCGGGCACTTGCTCGGCCACAAGCAAGGCATAGTAGATCGCTGCTTTCACGAGTGCCACTGTTGTGAGATCATGTCAACTTGGCCTGCGGCCTCTTACACATGTCCACTCCTATATGCTCCTAGAGCCTCTAACAGTCGTTTATATAGTCGGACCACGTACTAGGTTAAGTCCGATTACTTGGTCTTGTGGATGGGCACAAACTATATCACTTTCCATGGCATAAGAGGGTTTATCCTTATATCCGAGGAAACAAATAAATTAACATAACATATGGATATAATAAACACAGTAGTAATACATGTTATAATATCCAGAACATCAACCTTCATCTGGAGTCACCTTCCATATCACTCAAGGCGAGTGATTTATATCAAAACAATATTTTATGTAGCCCGATAGCGTCATCATGTGACGACGGGCATAACAGATGTATGTGTATAGAAGTTTGCTGGTATTATTCACTATGGTATTAATCTGATGAGGTGTACAACCTATACTTAGGTTATCAGGGAACATGATATGGTAGTTTATGGTATTGGCAAAATAGTGAATTAAGTACAGGGCAATAACTAATATAACATGATTATTTGAAAGAATTAATACGCCAAAATAACTTTGCAAATAATTAATGCATAAAATAACTAAGTGATTCTCTACTTAGGTTCTCAAGATGATCAAAGGATGGTTTCGTGGCTTGCCTTGCAATATGTGGTTTTTTGGGAGCTTCAACGTAGTCATCTGGATCCACGTCAGCTCCTGCAATGGCTTGATAGGCTTTCTTCCATACGATCTAGTGCACGCACACAAGAACAAGCAATAAACAAAACCATAAAAATAAAAGCTATAAATAAATAAATAATGAAATAACAACAGCTAGAGCTAGAGAGAGAATAGCTGAATAGGTGATTAGAGAGATTTGGAAAGCTTTTAGATTGATCTAGGATTAAGATCAAGATTATCTATCTAGACGGTTATGATCTGGAAATAGAGTTGTGTATGATAGATATTGGAACTAAGAGAGACCGTAGGTCTATGATATTATTTTATGTGGCTTCTCATAATACGAGATTGATTTATGTACCACATAAATGAAGATTGAGTATAACTCAGAGAAAGGTTGATTAGAATAGAAAGGGAACACATATAGGTAACAACTAGTTGGAGGTTAGGGCTTGCTAAGCTATTGGATAGGAATAAGAGTTTAAACGAGGCTATGTGGTAGTGTGTCGAAAGAGAAACGATAAGTCTGGTGAGGTTATTTTGGGATAAACGATGCAAGCTTGGATTCATGAAAATGTCGATGGCTAGGTTAATGTATGAGCTGTGAGGTTATAGTCGTATGACAGATCAAAGCAGTGGTTCGAAAGAATATTGTGGCAAATTAAAGGATAGATGAATTTGAATAAGCAATAGTTGTTTCGAAGAATAAGATTAGAGCTGAAAGTCTCGGTAGTTATGGTTTAGGGCTTATAGTGCAAGACAATAACGGTGAAAACTAGAACTGAGAGGTGGGATGGTTGTGGCATGATCATGTATGGCCTTATAAGATGAGTGGGTGATTTCATGTGTTAAACATGAGCAGACTAGTGTTTAACCCAAAATATTATCATAGATATGGAAATTGATACAGATAAAGGAATATAAATGTGTTTATAGTCGGTGAATGGTTACAGATGATTAAATTGGAAACAAGATTAACTGTGTGTATTGCATACGCATTTAAAATTAAAATGCGTATTGAAAGAAAATAATTGGATCAGGTATGGTTGGCTCGAATCAAAAGAATGGTTAAACAATGTAGGTAGTCTACGGAGCTATTGAATTAAATCAATAGTTTGAATTATATGTGATTTGATGTATAAGAACAAAAGAATTTAAGAATCAAACGGTATCGGGTCAAAATGGATGATATGAACTCGACACTCTGAATGCGCATCGATATTTTGGGATGAGCTCTAGATCTGGGTAATATAATTTAGATAGATAAGGACAGTTAGCCAAAAGAGTTTCTCGGATTAAGGGTTAGACTGAAATTTGAATAGATTTAAAGTACTAAATGAATAGTAAACCCTATGATCAAAATTAGGGTTTTGATTTCGAAGTCTTGGATGGCGATGAAATCGACGCCATTGGATCCGGAATAATTCAAGAAGTTAATTTTTTTTAATATTTGGATGAATAATAACCCTAAATAGAATTTAGGGCTATGTCTTCAAAATTTTAGATGGCAAAAAAACTATCGCCGTTAAATTTGGAATGACTATGATTCGGACGACCCGATGGTTTCGGACTTTAAATCTGAACTTTAAAGTTCGAAGAATTATTTGGATAGGAGAGAATAATTTTGAATTTATTTTGAATAGAAAAAGAAATTAGGATGGACTTCAATTATTTTATTTTCTCCTTCTCCTCATATTATTATTTTTTTTCTTTTTTTCTTTCTTTTCTTTTCTTTTCTTTTCTTTTCTCTGTTTTTATTCTTCTCCTCCTCCTTTCTCTCTCTTCCTTCCTTCTTCCTTCGTTCTTTCTTTCTCGTTCTTCTTCCTTCGTTCTCCTGTGCAGGCGACAGAGGAGGGGCTGGTGGCTAGGAGGGCAGTGGGGAGGCCAAGGAGATGAGCGCTGGGGTCAGGGAGCCGAGGGGGTTCCATTCCCCTCGGTGGTGATGCCCAGGACGGCGCCGGGAGGGCCGGCGGCGGCGACCGATCCAGTCCGGCGGCGGCTGCCATGGAGGCGCCGGCTCCGGCGAGCTCCGGTGAGGGCTGCGGCCGGGGACACCCGTGGGTTCCGGCGGCGATTTGGCTCGGGAAAGTGAGGGAAAAGAGTAACACAAGCATGGCGAAGGTGATGGATACCTTGGTTTGGAAGAAGAGACAACGAGGTCGATGAATTTCCCAAGAACGGCGCCGGTGGCCGCACTGTGACCGACGGCGCGTCCTCGCGCCGGTGGTACTTGCTGGTTCAGGGAGAGGATGAGGGGATGCAAGACTTTGCTTTCTCTATGGTTGGCGGCTGGATAAGATGGACGGAGAGGAAGTAGAGGCGGCAGTGGTGAGAGGCGGTGGCGAGAAGATGATGATGAGCTCGGCTTGGAGTCGGTTCGAGATGGGGCTGCGTATCCGACAGCGACGCGTGGGCACTGGCGTGGCGAGCGGCACCGACGGCAGCACCTGCGTGGCGAGGTCGGCAAAATGGCGACGGCGTCGTCGCCCCCGGGAGGAAGTGAGAGAAACAGAGAGATGGCTGGGTGGATGGATAGATTTCATCTCAAATAAATTACACAATGTTTTAGAAACGTGGGAGGGATATAGATGGTGACCGGATTGACGGTTCGTATAATATTGATAGAGACTCTAAAATGTATGATGTCGGTATTTTAGTTTGATATGGGTTGAAATACTTGAGATATTTGGATAGAATAGGAATATACAAGATTTAAAGTTGGGCTATTTTGGCAGAGGGTGTACAGTTCGATATTTTGGTGGTGAGTAGAATGAGAGCAGTGATCAACTTCCTCTCTTGCGTGCGAGGCGGTGGCTGGGTGATACGGCGGCTGGCGCGCACGTGTGAGGACGACACATCAATGAGGACGTGGCTCCGAGCAGCCAGGTGGCTGGCCAAACGGTGGGTGCAACGTTGGCTACGTGCTCACGCGAGACAGCTGGCGAAATAGAGAAAAGAAAGAGATGGCAGATGGATGGCTGCTAGGATAGATGGTTCGGATGGATGGATAAACGAACCAAACAACGATTCGCGCGAGATCGATGGTAAATCAAAGTAAACGAATTTATGGGTATTTGATGTTAGAGATAGATTTGATATATTTGAGATATTCGGATAAAATATGAATATGAGAGATTTTGGTTTGGGCTATTTTGAGTAGATGTGTGTGGTTCAAAATTTTGGTGGCGACAATTGGATATTGAACGTTTGCGGAAAAATTTGGATTTGATGGTAGATGTTTGAGTAGACGGTGATGGCAAAAGGATAAAAGATAGAAGGAAAATAGATGCTCCAACTCAGCCAAACAATGAAGGAAACTTTAAAACATTTTCGTAAAAATTTTACCCTAAAATTTCTAGTATGTTACACTAGTGATTTTCTGAATTTCGACGCTCTGATCGACGGCACAAGAGTGGCGCAATCAAGTTAATCTTAGGAGCGGCAAAACCAGATTGGTGGCATAGAAGCGACGTAACTAGAGGTAATATCAGAAGCGGCTTAATCACAGGTAATCTTTTATTTCCGCTAAAAGATTTTTGGATTTTTTGGTTCTACCTACCATTCTTCAGGTCTATTTAAATCTGTTTCGATCCTACAAGTGGTATCAGAGCCTCGTTTGCATCTTTTTGGATTTTATTTGATCTTCGATTGCCATGGCCAATAGATTTTCAACTAAGCCACATGTTTTTGATGGTACTGATTTTTCCTATTGGTGTGATAAGATGCAATCTTATATTATGGCTGAGGATTATGATATTTGGTTAAAAGTTGTCACGCCCGGAGTTTTATCCCAAGCCTAAATCGTAAAAAGAAATCCGTAAATAACAATTGGTTTAATTAACTCAGGAAAAATCCCTCTAAAAGGAATTAAATCAATTAAATCGAGGCTCGCAAATCGACTAACAGGATTTGAATTTAAATTGCAGAAGTATAAAATTTGGCCAAACAAATTAATTTAAAACTCGGCAAAAGTGGGGTTTTCCTTTTTCCCTCCTTTTTCCTTTCTTTTTCCCTTCCTTCTCAAATTGGGCCGAAGTCCAATTTTCCTCCCTTCCTTTTCTTTTTCCTTTTTCTTTTTCCTCTCCTCCTTCCCGGGCCGGCCCAGCCGAGCCGGCCCACCTCTCCCCGCCCGGCCGGCCCAGCCGAGCCGGCCTTTCGCTCCGTCCCCGCGCGCGCGCGCTCCTCCCGCCTGGGCCGCCTCAGCCCAGCTCGCCCGCTCGTCCGCCCGCGCCGCGGCGAAGTCCGTCTCGCCTCCCTCCTCCCCTCGCGCCACTGACAGGTGGGGCCCACCTGTCAGCGACCAGGTTTCGCCAGCGCCCCCGCCTCCGCGTCGCGCCAGCCGAGTCCGCCGCCGCCCCAAGTCCTCCGCCGCGCCGCCGCTGCAACCACCGCCGCAACCGCCGCCGCCGAGTTCGCCGCGTCGTCGACTCGGTCTCCACCGGCCGCTCCGCCCTAGCCGGCGCCACCACCTATAAAATCCTCACGCCGCCGCCCCGCCGCCACTTTCCCCTCTCCGCCCGAAGCTCCCCTCCGTCGCCGTCAGCCGCCGATCTTCTTGTCGGCCGTCGGACGTCGCCGCCCACCCGCGTCACCACCGCCGCCTCGTCTTCGCTGATCTCCCGCCGGCCTCCGTCGCTGCCGGTGTGCACCCGAGCGTCGTCGCCGCCCCTTCGTCCCTCCCGCCGCCGTGCTCGTCGTCTCGACGCCGTCGGCCGATCTCGTCACCGCGCGTCGTCAGCCGCCGCGCGTCTGCGTCATCACCGCCGCCTCGCCCTCGCCGACGCGCCGCCTTCTTTGTCGCCGCCGGTGAGCGTTTCTCCTCTCCCTCTCCCGTTTCCCTCATCATCACCCCTGAGCTCACCCCCGCGCCGTCGTCGTTGGACTCCGCCGGTCGCCAGCGGCCCCTGCCAGACCGTCGCCCAGCTCCGCCGTCGTCACGCTGTCCTCGCGCCACCCACGCCTTCCCGCATGGCCGCTTCCCGCGCCCGCCCGCCGTCGCCGTGCCGCTCTGCCGTCGTCCCCGTGCGCCGCGCTCGGTCGCGCGCCACGCGCTGTCGTGGGACGCCGGTCGTCGTCGTCGCGCCGTCGTCGTCGTCGCGCCGTCGTCGCCGTCGCCGCCCGCTTGTCGCCGCCCGACGTCGTCGCCGACGCCGTCGTTGCTGCGCCGTCGCCGCCTCCCCGGCTGAACGCCGCATCTCATCCCCCTCTCCCTCGCGACGCCGTCGCTGAGCTCCCTCCTCCGCTCTGCTCCGCTGCCACCCGATCCCTCGCGCCGTCACTGGGTGTCGTGCGCTGCCGGCGCTCGTCGTCGCCCCTCCACCTGCCGTCTTCGTCCGCGCCGACTCGTCGTCGCCGTTCTCGTCACCACCTTCGCCTCCACCGACCACCAACCGCCGCTCTGCTGTCGAGCCGTCGCCGGCCGTCACTGTCCCCGCGCCGCCGTCGAGGCCGTCTCTCCTCTCCTCTCTCGCTGCCACTTGGCCGCTCCGCTCCGCCGCCGCTCAGCCACCCTCTCCCTCCGCTCTGCTCCGCCGCCGCTCCGAGCCGCGCCACCCCGCCGCGGTCTCTGCCTCCTCCTCGCCGACGCCGTCGTCGCCCTTCGGTCGCCGGTCGGTGTCGCCGACGTCGACGCCCTCGTGCCGCCGGTCATCGCCATCGCCACCTCCCCTTTCCTCCTCAGCCGTCGCCGTGCCGCCGTGCCGTCGTCGTCGTGCGCCGCGCTCGGGCGCCGCTGCTCGCGCCGCCGACGTCCTCGCTTCCCGGCCGCCGTCGCCAATCGCCGCCGTCCGCCGCATACCCGCCGGTCCGCGCCGCCGTCCGCCGGTCGTCGCCCGCCGCGCCGTCGCGCCGCGAGCCGCGAGCCGCGCGCTCTGCTCGCTCCTCTCTGTCCTCTCTCGCTGACGAGTGGGACCCACCCGTCAGTCGTTCCCCGCCAGCCCCTTCCTCTCTCTCCTCCCCGGGCCCTCGTGTCAGCCGCCCATTTCCCCTCTCTCCCACTGACAGGTGGTCCCCACCTGTCAGCCGTCAGTTCCTCTCTCCTCGCTGACGTCAGCAGCCCCATTAATTGCGCAATAATTGATTTAGGACTTTTCTGTTTAGCTAAAAAACCCAGAAAACTTCTAAAATTCATAAGTAATTCATCTAGTCTCCGTTTAGGTCCAGTCAAGTTTCATTAAATCCAGAAAAATGCCAAGAATCCATTAAAAATAGTTTCTTTCTCTGTTTCAGTAGTTTTTTAGCCTGTTTTGTTTGTTTTGCCTTGTTTGTCGTAGGTTTTGACCCCGTCGCAGCGCCGTTCGTTCCCGAAGTCGTCGCCGAAGTTCCTCGTGGGTCTAAGCAAGGCAAGTGGCACCCTTCTTTGATCATATTGAACCCATGATTATAAAATCCCCCACTTTTACATTCAAACATGCATTGTTTTATGCAAATCTATTTATTGTATTTATCTATTGGGCATTTACCTTTATATCCGTTGATTCCCATTTATTATTGTCATCCCAGGGTTAATTTGACTAGAATTAGGGTTAGTCAATGCTTAGCCACGCTTAGTTCAACTAGCTCACCAATTATTATTTAATTATTGTTGCACTTTGGTACACCTTCAATGGTTGTTATCATTATTCATTTCCCGATGTGGTTTAATACAACTAAAATATTGCTTATGGTTGGCTGTGGGTGCATGGTTTTGAGAGTCGTGCCCATGGCAATTAAGGACCGGTTCTCAGGAAACCCTGAAGGTCTTACACGTACTAACCACAAGCCAGAATGGGCAACGGTGAGACTCGTAATCTAGCTTGTCCCTATTCGACGTACCCAGGCAAGGGTAGGCGTGATGGAGTATGGACGGGCAATCGTGGTGTAACGAAAGCTTCTCCTGCTTCCGGATCTACCAAGGCACAAGAGGGGACTACCCGACTTGGTGTAAAGGAGGGGGTGAAACCTGAAGTGTGGTGCGATTGTCTAGGGAGGGCTGGGTGAAAGGTCTTATCATGGTTTCCGTACTGAGGTATCGTGGTGATACGTTGGGGCATGGTAACATGCTTGGGAGCCATGTCTTGTGGGTAAAGTTGTACACCTCTGCAGAGTAAAACTATTCGAATAGCCGTGCCCGCGGTTATTGGGCGAACCGACAGACTCACTGGGATTAGTTGAACCCCTTTAATAATTTTATTAATCTTGGAACTGGTTTGACCCTGCGCAATGTGGTGTAACGTTGGCAGTGGTTTGGGTCTGTCGCAACGTGGTTTAACGTTGGACAGAGGGTTGACCCTGTCGCTACGTGGTGTAACGTTCGACAGCGGTCTGGGCCTGTTGCAACGTGGTGTAACGTTGGACAGTGGATGATTATTTTAAATGTTTACTTCACTTTTATTTCAGTCTATTTTATTTACTGTTTTGCTAAATTACTGCAGCTTTTGTGCAATTTAACCTTAGCCTATCCTTGTTACCCTATTGCATTCATTATTCTCCCTCTCTTGGGTGTTACTTGTTGAGTACGGTGGTTTGTACTCAGCCTTGCTTACTTTTTCCCCCACCAGAGCAAGTGCCAGAGCCTGTGTCAGAAGAAGGTTGTTCCGAAGGTTGAGGTAAGGTTCAGTCCGCCGTCGAGAGTGCCTGTGGTGTGGAGCCGTCTTCGCCAGCTGAAGCTGAAGATTAGATGGTCTAGTTTTGTCTTCCTCTTTCCGCTGCATTTCGATAGATACTTGTTTTTATTTGTTTTTAAGACATGGAACCGTGTATTAATTTGTCATAGTGTGTACTCGGGCTGATGCCTGGACCGAGATTTAATACATGCTATTGTTCAGAAATTTGGTGTAAATTTCTGGGCGTGACAAGTTGGTATCAGAGCCAATCTTGACCGTAGGATGAGCCAAATGGAAACCCTAGGAGCCTTCTGTCATATGCATTAGGATTTGCAAAATTTGAGTCGTTTGCAAAAAAAAAAAAAAGAGTCGAGTCTTTTGGTTTTGAAAATTTAGCGAGCATTCTTGCTTCTCAAACCTTGATCTCTATAGATGTGTGTCATCCCACCGACGAGCCCGTGCCTTCGTCGCAGCAGTCATCAGCAACTTCAGCCGATCAAGTGTCAAGACCGAAGATTCAAGTTCTTCCCGAAGTGAAGAGTCAGGTCTGCGCTACTCCAAGCGTCGCTCTCAAGTTGAAGACAAGTCGTTCAAGAGTCAAGCTTTGCTTCTTCAGTCGTCGCAGCCGTTTCGAGCCGTAGACGTTACCCTAGCATCGTCTTTTAGTCGTTGCTTGGTAGTTTTTGTGTGTGTAGGTTTGTTTTGGGGTTAGCGGTTCACCATAGCAAGTAGTGGCGTTATGGTTGTACCACCAGGAGTTGAGTGCTCTTTTAAGTGTTTTAATCCAGATCAGAAAATTTCACTCGAGTAATTCAAGAAAAGCCCCTTTGATTTTCTCCTCTGCCTTTGTTCTCTCCTTCTGCTCTGAAGATGGTGAACACAAGGAACAGTAACCGCAACAACAATGGAGCAACTGGAAGTCAAGAAAACCATGAAGGTTCGCGCAATGGACCGCCACCGCCGCAACAAGAGGACCCGACGATTGCCCAAGTTCTAGCCAACCAGGCTCAGATGATGACCATGATGATGCAACAGATGCAACAACAACACCAACAGGTGATGCAGCTTTGGATGAATCAGCAGCAGAATCAACACCAAGGACCACCACCAGCACAGTCAAGGTTATCAGAGTTTCTTCGAGTTCGACCACCGACGTTTGCGAGCACAACCAACCCGATGGAAGCAAATGACTGGCTACATGCAATCGAAAAGAAGCTGAATCTTTTGGAGTGCAGTGATCAAGAGAAGGTCGCTTTCGCGACTCACCAACTGATGGGACCCGCCTCCGTTTGGTGGGATAACCTTCTGGCTACTCGGACTGCCACTACAGATATCACTTGGGACGGGTTCTGCAACAGTTTTCGGAAAGCTCATGTGCCGGATGGAATAGTGGCACAGAAGAAGCGAGAGTTTTGTGATCTACAACAAGGGGATATGACAGTTACAGAGTATCTCCATGAGTTCAACCGCCTAGCACGTTATGCCCCGGAAGATGTGCGCACCGATGCTGAAAGACAAGAGAAGTTTCTTGAAGGATTGAATGATGACCTGACCAAACAACTGATCTCAAAGGATTTTGCGGACTTTGAGAAGTTAGTGGACAAAGCAATCTGCCAGGAGGACCAGTGCAACCAGATGGATCGCAAGAGAAAAGCGGAACAAGTCAACACAGGAAAGAACCAGAAGCCACGTTTGCACTTTGGACAACAGCAGGGGTCTTCGACACCGATTGTTCGTCAACACCGACCTTTCAACCCAAGCAACTACAACCCCCATGACAACGACAGCAATGGAGGACCACTGCAGCCCTTATCAGCACTGCCACCGCCAAGCCAGGCAACACCAGCTCAGAAGCCAGGGGTTTGTTTCAACTGCAACAGACCGGGTCACTTCGCCAAGGAGTGTCCACAGCCAAGACGCAACAAACGAGGATTCGTGCAAGCCCAAGTCAATCAAGTCTCAGCCAAGGAAGCTCAAGCCGCACCCGAGTTTGTTCCAGGTAAGTTCTGCCAACTCTAGGCTGCTTGTCTGCACCTCTTTAACAGCTCCTCCGAATCTCGGGGACGAGATTCTGTTAAGGGGGGTGGATTTGTCACGCCCGGAGTTTTATCCCAAGCCCAAATCGTAAAAAGAAATCCGTAAATAACAATTGGTTTAATTAACTCAGGAAAAATCCCTCTAAAAGGAATTAAATCAATTAAATCGAGGCTCGCAAATCGACTAACAGGATTTGAATTTAAATTGCAGAAGTATAAAATTTGGCCAAACAAATTAATTTAAAACTCGGCAAAAGTGGGGTTTTCCTTTTTCCCTCCTTTTTCCTTTCTTTTTCCCTTCCTTCTCAAATTGGGCCGAAGTCCAATTTTCCTCCCTTCCTTTTCTTTTTCCTTTTTCTTTTTCCTCTCCTCCTTCCCGGGCCGGCCCAGCCGAGCCGGCCCACCTCTCCCCGCCCGGCCGGCCCAGCCGAGCCGGCCTTCCGCTCCGTCCCCGCGCGCGCGCGCTCCTCCCGCCTGGGCCGCCTCGGCCCAGCTCGCCCGCTCGTCCGCCCGCGCCGCGGCGAAGTCCGTCTCGCCTCCCTCCTCCCCACGCGCCACTGACAGGTGGGGCCCACCTGTCAGCGACCAGGTTTCGCCAGCGCCCCCGCCTCCGCGTCGCGCCAGCCGAGTCCGCCGCCGCCCCGAGTCCTCCGCCGCGCCGCCGCTGCAACCACCGCCGCAACCGCCGCCGCCGAGTTCGCCGCGTCGTCGACTCGGTCTCCACCGGCCGCTCCGCCCTAGCCGGCGCCACCACCTATAAAATCCTCACGCCGCCGCCCCGCCGCCACTTTCCCCTCTCCGCCCGAAGCTCCCCTCCGTCGCCGTCAGCCGCCGATCTTCTTGTCGGCCGTCGGACGTCGCCGCCCACCCGCGTCACCACCGCCGCCTCGTCTTCGCTGATCTCCCGCCGGCCTCCGTCGCTGCCGGTGTGCACCCGAGCGTCGTCGCCGCCCCTTCGTCCCTCCCGCCGCCGTGCTCGTCGTCTCGACGCCGTCGGCCGATCTCGTCACCGCGCGTCGTCAACCGCCGCGCGTCTGCGTCATCACCGCCGCCTCGCCCTCGCCGACGCGCCGCCTTCTTTGTCGCCGCCGGTGAGCGTTTCTCCTCTCCCTCTCCCGTTTCCCTCATCATCACCCCTGAGCTCACCCCCGCGCCGTCGTCGTTGGACTCCGCCGGTCGCCAGCGGCCCCTGCCAGACCGTCGCCCAGCTCCGCCGTCGTCACGCTGTCCTCGCGCCACCCACGCCTTCCCGCATGGCCGCTTCCCGCGCCCGCCCGCCGTCGCCGTGCCGCTCTGCCGTCGTCCCCGTGCGCCGCGCTCGGTCGCGCGCCACGCGCTGTCGTCGGACGCCGGTCGTCGTCGTCGCGCCGTCGTCGTCGTCGCGCCGTCGTCGCCGTCGCCGCCCGCTTGTCGCCGCCCGACGTCGTCGCCGACGCCGTCGTTGCTGCGCCGTCGCCGCCTCCCCGGCTGAACGCCGCATCTCATCCCCCTCTCCCTCGCGACGCCGTCGCTGAGCTCCCTCCTCCGCTCTGCTCCGCTGCCACCCGATCCCTCGCGCCGTCACTGGGTGTCGTGCGCTGCCGGCGCTCGTCGTCGCCCCTCCACCTGCCGTCTTCGTCCGCGCCGACTCGTCGTCGCCGTTCTCGTCACCACCTTCGCCTCCACCGACCACCAACCGCCGCTCTGCTGTCGAGCCGTCGCCGGCCGTCACTGTCCCCGCGCCGCCGTCGAGGCCGTCTCTCCTCTCCTCTCACGCTGCCACTTGGCCGCTCCGCTCCGCCGCCGCTCAGCCACCCTCTCCCTCCGCTCTGCTCCGCCGCCGCTCCGAGCCGCGCCACCCCGCCGCGGTCTCTGCCTCCTCCTCGCCGACGCCGTCGTCGCCCTTCGGTCGCCGGTCGGTGTCGCCGACGTCGACGCCCTCGTGCCGCCGGTCATCGCCATCGCCACCTCCCCTTTCCTCCTCAGCCGTCGCCGTGCCGCCGTGCCGTCGTCGTCGTGCGCCGCGCTCGGGCGCCGCTGCTCGCGCCGCCGACGTCCTCGCTTCCCGGCCGCCGTCGCCAATCGCCGCCGTCCGCCGCATACCCGCCGGTCCGCGCCGCCGTCCGCCGGTCGCCGCCCGCCGCGCCGTCGCGCCGCGAGCCGCGAGCCGCGCGCTCTGCTCGCTCCTCTCTGTCCTCTCTCGCTGACGAGTGGGACCCACCCGTCAGTCGTTCCCCGCCAGCCCCTTCCTCTCTCTCCTCCCCGGGCCCTCGTGTCAGCCGCCCATTTCCCCTCTCTCCCACTGACAGGTGGTCCCCACCTGTCAGCCGTCAGTTCCTCTCTCCTCGCTGACGTCAGCAGCCCCATTAATTGCGCAATAATTGATTTAGGACTTTTCTGTTTAGCTAAAAAACCCAGAAAACTTCTAAAATTCATAAGTAATTCATCTAGTCTCCGTTTAGGTCCAGTCAAGTTTCATTAAATCCAGAAAAATGCCAAGAATCCATTAAAAATAGTTTCTTTCTCTGTTTCAGTAGTTTTTTAGCCTGTTTTGTTTGTTTTGCCTTGTTTGTCGTAGGTTTTGACCCCGTCGCAGCGCCGTTCGTTCCCGAAGTCGTCGCCGAAGTTCCTCGTGGGTCTAAGCAAGGCAAGTGGCACCCTTCTTTGATCATATTGAACCCATGATTATAAAATCCCCCGCTTTTACATTCAAACATGCATTGTTTTATGCAAATCTATTTATTGTATTTATCTATTGGGCATTTACCTTTATATCCGTTGATTCCCATTTATTATTGTCATCCCAGGGTTAATTTGACTAGAATTAGGGTTAGTCAATGCTTAGCCACGCTTAGTTCAACTAGCTCACCAATTATTATTTAATTATTGTTGCACTTTGGTACACCTTCAATGGTTGTTATCATTATTCATTTCCCGATGTGGTTTAATACAACTAAAATATTGCTTATGGTTGGCTGTGGGTGCATGGTTTTGAGAGTCGTGCCCATGGCAATTAAGGACCGGTTCTCAGGAAACCCTGAAGGTCTTACACGTACTAACCACAAGCCAGAATGGGCAACGGTGAGACTCGTAATCTAGCTTGTCCCTATTCGACGTACCCAGGCAAGGGTAGGCGTGATGGAGTATGGACGGGCAATCGTGGTGTAACGAAAGCTTCTCCTGCTTCCGGATCTACCAAGGCACAAGAGGGGACTACCCGACTTGGTGTAAAGGAGGGGGTGAAACCTGAAGTGTGGTGCGATTGTCTAGGGAGGGCTGGGTGAAAGGTCTTATCATGGTTTCCGTACTGAGGTATCGTGGTGATACGTTGGGGCATGGTAACATGCTTGGGAGCCATGTCTTGTGGGTAAAGTTGTACACCTCTGCAGAGTAAAACTATTCGAATAGCCGTGCCCGCGGTTATTGGGCGAACCGACAGACTCACTGGGATTAGTTGAACCCCTTTAATAATTTTATTAATCTTGGAACTGGTTTGACCCTGCGCAATGTGGTGTAACGTTGGCAGTGGTTTGGGTCTGTCGCAACGTGGTTTAACGTTGGACAGAGGGTTGACCCTGTCGCTACGTGGTGTAACGTTCGACAGCGGTCTGGGCCTGTTGCAACGTGGTGTAACGTTGGACAGTGGATGATTATTTTAAATGTTTACTTCACTTTTATTTCAGTCTATTTTATTTACTGTTTTGCTAAATTACTGCAGCTTTTGTGCAATTTAACCTTAGCCTATCCTTGTTACCCTATTGCATTCATTATTCTCCCTCTCTTGGGTGTTACTTGTTGAGTACGGTGGTTTGTACTCAGCCTTGCTTACTTTTTCCCCCACCAGAGCAAGTGCCAGAGCCTGTGTCAGAAGAAGGTTGTTCCGAAGGTTGAGGTAAGGTTCAGTCCGCCGTCGAGAGTGCCTGTGGTGTGGAGCCGTCTTCGCCAGCTGAAGCTGAAGATTAGATGGTCTAGTTTTGTCTTCCTCTTTCCGCTGCATTTCGATAGATACTTGTTTTTATTTGTTTTTAAGACGTGGAACCGTGTATTAATTTGTCATAGTGTGTACTCGGGCTGATGCCTGGACCGAGATTTAATACATGCTATTGTTCAGAAATTTGGTGTAAATTTCTGGGCGTGACAAAAGTACAAAAATATCTATGAAATTCCTGGTCAGATTAATACCGGTGCTCAAAAAATTCAATTTGAAAACAATTGTAAAGCTCGTAATATTTTGTTGAATGGAATTTCTCGTTCGGATTTTGATCGAGTCTCGCATCTTAAAACTGCCCATGAGATTTGGAATGCTTTGAAAAATTTTCAACAAGGAACTACAAACATAAAAGAACTTCATCGAGATCTTTTCAAAAAGTATTATATCAAATTTGAAATGAAACCTGAAGAAGCTTTGGTTGATTATCTTGCTAGGTTTAACAAAATTTTGAGTAATCTTAGATGTGTCGATTCTGCTTATGATGTTAATTACTCACAATCTGAGATTTCTCGCCACTTTTTGAATGGTCTTGACATGTCTATTTGGGAGATGAAAGTTACAGCTATTCAAGAATTCGCTGATATCTCCTCTTTAACTTTAGATTAACTTTATACAAAACTCAAAACACATGAGATGAATATTCTTTCTCGTAAAGTTGATTCTAAATCTAGTGCTTTCGTTTCTCCCTCAACTTCATTGCAAGTTGGTGCTTCTTCGTCGAATCCTACCGTTCTTGATTTGATTAATGGCATGTCCGATGAGCAACTCGAACAATTCGAAGAGGAGGATTTGTCTTTGGCTGCTAACAAAATTTCTCGAGCTATGAATAATGTTAGATATAGGAAAAGAGGAGGTCCAACTCGTTGCTCCAAGTGTGGAGCACTTGATCACATTCATTGCGTTGTCCTAAGCTTGGGAGAGACAAGAAGGAAAACAATGGTGAAGACAAGACCAAGGACGACAAGCCTAAGTTCAAGAGCACGTTCAAGGGAAGTAAAAATAAGGAGGACCTCAAGAAGATGTTGGATCAAGTATGTGCTGCCTTTGAACCACTAAGCGATGTAGATGGAGAGAGTGAAGAAGATGAAAATAAAGGAAGGCACATCTCCGGTGTTTGTCTCATGTCGCGTGATGAATCAGATTTAGAGAGGACAATGAGGTAAGTTCTCTTGAACAAGCTATTCTCATTTTAAGTGTAAAAAATAAAAAATGTGAGAAAATGTATAAGAAACAAGAGTTTGTAATTGAATCCCTTAATGCTGAAATTGCTAGGTTAAAATCTCTTATTTCTAATGATGATGATTGTAAAAATTGTGAGGTTTTGATGCATGAAATTTCAAAAATTAGAGATGTCAATGTTTCACATGATTTGAAAACTAGATCTTCTCTTGCTCTTGGTTTTTCATTGCTTACACACACTTGTGATGAGTTGTTTTTAACTAGAAAGATGTTGAAAATATATCAAATTGCTTTTTATGCTAGTTCAATGTTTAACGTGTTTTGTGCTAAAAAAATTAAAATAACACCATGATGTTTTGGATTGCTCGACATGCACATCAAACAAGATGAAGCTAAAATATGCTTTAGCTCGTGTTGAGTACATGGAAGAAATTGTGAAAACTAATGAAGTGTTTTCTTGCCCCAAATCTCGTAATAGCAAAAGTATCAAGGTTGATTGCAAAAATTATGCTAATCTTGAAAAAGAGGTTTCTTATTTGAAAAATTCTTTGAAAAGATTTTTACTTAACATGATTTTGGATCAATCTAAAGTGACTAGTTGCAATAGGGACGTTGGTTTCAAAACTTTGACAAAACCAAGTAATGAAAAAACAGTTTTTAAGTATGCTGGATTTATGCACTCTCCTACTACAACACTAAAAGAAACAAAAACAAATATTTCAAAATCATCTATTTCTAAAGAAAAGTATAATTGCTCCTTTTGTGATAAAGATGGACCTGGTTGGTTTTTGTGTTAGACTTGCTTGAAAACAGAAAAAAGAAAGAGAAATTGCTTTTGCAAAATCAAAGTGGCAAAAATCGAATTTTCTTCTCGAAGGACGTCAGACCGACGTTGTACCAACGATCAGACCGACTACCGGTTAGACCGAATGTACACCCACAGTTAGACTGACTTCAGGCAGTTTCTTCCAACCAAAAACATGTTGAATTTTCTACTGGTTTTGCTTCTGATGATTCTTGTCGTGTGTCACAGTACTGGGTTTCTAAGTTTTTATTGTCTAACCCAAATACTTAGGCTTTGACCTCTGCTTTTGTTGTAGGTTTTTCAATTGCCTATTTTCATGGAGAATTTAGAGTTATTTGTTCTTTTGGCATCAATTGAGGGGGGTTTTTTTTTGGTTTTTGTAGTGTTTATTTCTATTTTCTCTTTTTGTTTTCATATATGGTGAAATTCTTGCATTGTGTGATATACAAAACAAAAAAAATTAAAAAATTAAAAAGAGAGCTTTGTTCTATGCTTTAAGTATATTCTTGTGCATGCTAGCAATATTTGTTAGGTTTTGTGGCTACTAGTTTCGCTTGTATGTATTTTAGTTTTGATATGAGTTATTGCTTTTACATTTAAGTGATATGATACATAACATATAATTCTTTTACTTGAATTAAATAAATATGCAATGTTGCTACTAGCACTAATTTGGATGATTGACGTTCATATATATGCTTGAGGATTTTTGCATTCATCATATGCTCTTTTAAAGTCTCAAGTGGTGAAAAAAAGAAAAAAAGAAAAAGAAAAAATGGATACCGAATCCTTAAACAGTCTTGACGACAAGGACGTATTCAATGTGAGAAAAATAATGGGTGTCGTGTAACATACCAAAGCCCGTAAACCCGAGAACTAAATTTAACTTAAATGCATCATGTGGTTAGGAGTGATTTTAATTGTTTTTGGATTTTAATCATCTCATCATCACATGCAATAATAGGCCTAGTCACAAAAAAAATTAATTTGGTATTTATATGCATCCAAAAATTCTACAAAAATTCTGAAAAATACCATGATATGTCATAAATCAACCCCCAAAGTTTCAAAATTATTTATTAAGGTTTGCTATCTCTTTGATCTATTTTAATCTCTCCAAAATCCTGAAAAACTGCTTAGTAGATTCAAACTTGCTCTCTCGGTAAAATTTATTTCAAAACCTCTTTTTGAAGTTTGGCTTCATCCAAAGTATTCTACTAACTTTCCTCTAACACCACGAGGAGTGGCACACCGTAGATCACTCTTTAACCCTTTCTTCTCTCCCTCCAAAAATCCTTTGCAGCCAACTCTACTTGACTTGGCCTCCAAGCCAGATTTCAAATTTCTTTCAATGACAAGTGGGATCCACACCCCCTAAGACCTAGATGGCAGCCTCTCAATCTCTCCTCACAGCCTCCACGCCCCCCATGGCCAATGAAAGTCCAGGAAAAACCATGATTGCACCGGCCACCTTCTCTCCCTCTCTCAGTCCTTGTAAGCATTTCGTCAAACACCTGGTGGACGTCTTCCTTGGAGTGGAGAACTGCAGCCCCTAGCTTCCCACCATGCCAAGCCGAGCCTTGTCCGCGAAGCAATGTCGTTTGTAGTCGCTGCAGGAGGATCTAGGCACCGTGTCTCCGTACCCATCGCCCACCTCGTGCCATTCTCCCCAATCACCACCCGTGTACCCCTCCATTGAAGGTAGATGAAGCCATTCCAACCAAATCTCTGCACCTAGACCAAATCTCCTCCTCCATTACTCTTCCACGGCACGCTGCACAGGTCCTGATGTCACGCCCAGAAATTTACACCAAATTTCTGAACAATAGCATGTATTAAATCTCGGTCCAGGCATCAGCCCAAGTACACACTATGACAATTAATACACAGTTCCACGTCTTAAGAACCAATAAAAACAATTATCTATCAAAATGCAGCGGAAAAAGAAAACAAACTAAACCATCTAATCTTCAGCTTCAGCTGGCGATGACGGCTCCACACCACAGGCATTCTCGACGGCGGACTGAACCTCACTTCAACCTTCGGAACAACCTTCTTCTGACACAGGCTCTGGCACTTGCTCTGGTGGGGGAAAATTAAGCAAGGCTGAGTACAAACCACCGTACTCAACAAGTAACACCCAAGAGAGGGAGAATAATGAATGCAATAGGGTAACAAGGATAGGCTAAGGTTAAATTGCACAAAGCTGTAGTAATTTAGCAAAACAGTAGATAAAATAGACTGAAATAAAAGTAAAGTAAACATTTAAAATAAACATCCACTGTCCAACGTTACACCACGTTGCAACAGGCCCAAACCACTGTCGAATGTTACACCACGTAGCGACAGGGTCAACCCTCTGTCCAACGTTAAACCATGTTGCGACAGACCCAAACCACTGCCAACGTTACACCACATTGCGCAGGGTCAAACCAGTTCCAAGATTAATAAAATTATTAAAGGGCGTTCAACTAATCTCAGTGAGTCTGTCAGTTCGCCCAATAACCGCGGGCACGGCTATTCGAATAGTTTTACTCTGCAGAGGTGTACAACTTTACCCACAAGACATGGCTCCCAAGCATGTTACCATGCCCCAACGTATCACCACGATACCTAAGTACGGAAACCATGATAAGACCTTTCACCTAACCCTCCCTAGACAATCGCACCACACTTCAGGTTTCACACCCTCCTTTACACCAAGTCGGGCAGTGACCTCTTGTGCCTTGGTAGATCCGGAAGCAGCAGAGGCTTTCGTTACACCACGATTGCCCGTCCATACTCCATCACGCCTACCCTTGCCTCGGTACGTCGAATAGGGACAAGCTAGATTACGAGTCTCACCGTTGCCCATTCTGGCTTGTGGTTAGTACGTGTAAGACCTTCAGGGTTTCCTGAGAACCGGTCCTTAATTGCCATGGGTGCGACTCTCAAAACCATGCACCCACAGCCCACCATAAGCAATATTTTAGTTGCATTTAATCCACAACGGGAGATTAACCATGATCAAAACCATTAAAGGTCTATCAAAGTCCAAGAAATAATTAAACAATATTTGGTGAGCTAGTTGAACTAAGCATGGCAAAGCTTTGCCTAAGCCTATTTCTAGTCAAATTAACCCTGGGATGACAATAATAAATGAGAATCAATGGATATATTGGTAAATGCCCAATAGATAAATAAAGTAAATACATTTGAATACAATGCATGTTTGAATGTAAAGCGAGGAATTTTATAAACATAGGTTCAATATGATCAAAGAAGGGTGCCACTTGCCTTGCTTAGACCCACGAGGAACTTCGGCGACGACTTCGAGAACAAACGGCGCTGCGACGTGGTCAAAACCTACGACAAACAAGGCAAAACAAGCAAAACAGGCTATAAAACTACTGAAACAGAGAAAAACTATTTTTAATGGATTCTTGGCATTTTTCTGGATTTAATGAAACTTGAATGGACCTAAACGGAGACTAGATGAATTACTTATGAATTTTAGAAGTTTTCTGGGTTTTTTAACTAAACAGAAAAGTCCTAAATCAATTATTGCGCAATTAATGGGGCTGCTGACGTCAGCGAGGAGAGAGGAGGCTGACGGCTGACAGGTGGGGACCACCTGTCAGTGGGAGAGAGGGGAAGTGGGCGGCTGACACGCGGGCCCGACCGAGAGGGAGGGGCTGGCGGGTGGGACCAGCTGGCCAGTCAGAGGGAAACAGAGAGGGGAGGAGAGCGCGGCCGGCTGGCGGCGAGCGGCGCGACGGCGCGGCGGAGACGGCGAGGGCCGAGGAGAAGGGGGAGGTGGCGATGGCGATGACCAGCGGCGCGAGGGCGTCGACGTCGGCGACATCGACCGGCGACTGGAGGGCGACGACGGCGTCGGCGAGCACTGGCGCGAGGCGACGGGCGGTGGCGCACGGCGAGGCAGGGGTCACGGTGAGCGGAGGGGTGGCGGCGACTGAGAAGGTGGCGATGGCGAAGGTGGTGACGAGAACGGCGACGACGAGTCGGCGCGGAGGAGGTGGAGACTGCGACGGGGTGGCGCGGCTCGGAGCGGCGATGAGTGGCGGGAGGGAAAGACGGTGACGGACGCCGGCAACGGGGCTTGGCGACCGTGCGACGATGGTGACGAAGGGCGGAGATGCGACGACGAGCGCCGACAGCGCACAACACCCAGCAACGGCGAGCGGGATCAGGTGGCGGCGGAGCGGAGCGGAGGAGGGAGAGGGCGGCTGAGCGGCGGCGGAGTCGAGCGGAGCGGCCAAGTGGCAGCGACAGAGGAGAGGAGAGGCGGCCTCGACGGCGGCGCGGGGGCAGCGACGGCCGGCGACGGCTAGGCAACAGGGCGGTGGCAGCTCGGGGAGAGCGACGGCAGTGACGCGACGAGCGCGGCGGTGCTTTGACGGTGGCGGGCGCGGGAAGCGGCCAAGCGGGAAGGCGCGGGTGGCGCGAGGGTAGCGTGACGACGGCGGAGCGGGGCAACGGTCTGGCAGGGGCTGCCGGCGACCGGCGGAGTCCGACGACGACGGCGCGGGAGAGAGCTCAGCGGCGATGATGGAGGGAACGGGAGAGGGAGAGGGGAAACGCTCACCGACGGCGACAGAGAAGGCGGCGTGTCGGCGAGGGCGGGGCGGAGGTGATGACGCAGACGCGCGGCGGCTGGCGACGCGCGGTGACGAGATCGGCCGACGGCGACAAGACGATGGGCACAGCGGCGGGAAGGACGAAGGGCGGCGACGACGCTCGGGTGCACACCGGCCGCGACGGAGGCCGGCGGGAGGTCAGCGAGGTAGCAGCGGCGGTGGTGACGCGGGCGGGCGGCGACGTCCGACAGCCGACGAGGAGATCGGCGGCTGACGGCGACGGAGGGGAGCTTCGGGCGGAGAGGGGGAAAGTGGCGGCGGGGTGGAGGCACGCGGATTTTATAGCGGGTGGCGCCGGCTAGGACGGAGCGGCCGGTGGAGACCGAGTCGACGACGCGGCGAACTCGGCGGCGGCGGTTGCGGAGCGGCGCGGCGTCCGGAGGTGTCGGGGCGGAGGCGGACTCGGTCGGCGCGGCGCTGCGCGGGCGGGGCGCGGGCGCTGGCGAAGCCTGGTCGCTGACAGGTGGGCCCCACCTGTCAGTGGCGCAAGGAAGGAGGGAGGCGAGGCGGACTTCGCGGCGGCGCGGGCGCGAGAGCGGCGAGCTGTGCCGGGGCAGCGGCCCAGGCGGAGCGCGCGCGCGGGAGGAGCGGGAGGCCGGCGGGGGGTTGGGCCGGCTCGGCTGGGCCGGCCGAACGGGGAAAGTGGTGGTGGGCCGGCTCGGCTGGGCCGGCCCGGGAAGGAGGAGAGGAAAAACAAAAAAGAAAAAAAGAAGAGGGAGGAAAATTGGACTTCGGCCCAATTTGAGAAGGAAGGGAAAAAGAAAGGAAAAAGGAGGAAAAAAAGGAAAACCTCATTTTTGCCGAGTTTTAAATTAATTTGTTTAGCTAAATTTTATTCTTCTGCAATTTGAATTTAAATCCAGTTAGTTGATTTGGAACCCGGATTTAGTTAAATTAATTCCTTTTAGAAGGATTCTTCCTGAGTTAATTAAGCCAATTGTTATTTACGGTTTTCTTTTACGATTTTAGGCCGAAACGCAAGCGCCCATGTCGGTGCCAGCGAGCCCACGTCGCCATTAATCTCTCTCTGGTGAGTCTCGCAAGAAACCGTCCGCGTCATCCTTCTTAGCATCCCTCACTGAACCCATTTTACACTTGTGCTCAGACGAAACACCACCGAGCAACGCCGCTTCTCCAACGTCCTTCACGTCAAGCACAACACCGTCGCCGCTGCCCTCACCATCATCGACGCTTTTCCTCATCGGTCGGCCGTGTTGTAAGCTCCCTGGAACCTCTAGGTACTCATTTCATGCCTCATTCTAGTCGAATCAATCAAGAATAGCAACATGCACCGTCGCCCAATCGAAGGCCGCCGCTCGCCGTCGTCGTCGGTGCTGCACATGCCATCGTCGCCGTCGCCACGACCACCATTAGATTCGCCTTGACCTCCTCTACATTTTCTCTGTTGATCACGACCCCATCCGAGCTTCGGTTCGCCAGCGGCGACCCATAGATCGAGCCAGGCATGGCTACCCCTCCTGTGAGCCCGACCAGGAACATCTTTCGGAGAATTCGACTAAAGGTAGGGGCCTATCCGAAAACTGCATAGACACATATTACTGTTGGAAGGGTGTGCGGGATGATTTCCCTATCTTCCGAGGGCCTTTTTGCAAAACGCCCCTTACTTCAGAAAACGCCATTCACTGACATGTGGGCCCGGCTGGAATTAAATTTTGAAAATTGATTTCTATTTTTTTAGCTGAGAATGAGCCGAAATTCAAAAATTTGTAGAAAATTCATTTTAACTCGGAAAATTGTGAAACCAGTTTTGTTAGATCCGTGAAACCGTGAACTATTTTAGAAAAATAGAAAACTTGGTTTTTTGTACAAACTTTTCCTTTATTTTTGTTTTGCCCTAAATGTCTCCTAGAGCTTGTTAAATCCATAACAAATTGAAAATAGCTCTAAAAATTGTGAAACCCCTTCTTTTAGTTTTCTAAAATCATGCTCTGTAACTTTGTAAAAGTAATTTTCTTCACTTATGTACAAAAATGTTGCTTAATAAAATTTAGCCCTTTTTAAACCTTTTTCATTATTAAATGCATATCTCTGTAAAACAAAGTGATAAAATAAAAATTCCTTCACTAGAGACCACCTGAGACCAGCACACACTCATTGCATAAGTCTCATGCATTTTCATGCATTTTTGTATTTATCGTATACGTGTACTTTGACTAGAGAAAAAATACGTCGAAGAAGAAGAGGGTGAGTTTGTTGAAGACCACTTTGATCCTATGTTTTATTGGGCTAAATGATTCTATTACAAACATACATACGTTAGCTAGTATTAATTTTGGTAAAAGAAATTATATAAATGTAGGAATGGTTGATATGACCTAATTGCTGCATAATCCACCTTGAAATATTGAATCCTTGTTGGTTGTAACCAAAGGGTGCTCTTGGATACAATTATTGTGTTATTTGGGATTATGCTATGCTTATATTGCCGCTATATGCTTATATTCGGTTACTGCCTTACAAATTACTCATTTTGATAAAAGTTATATGTGAAAAATGTTATTTTGATGCTGCTGGACAGAATTTTAAATGTGTGAGTATTGTAAACTGAAAATGGAGATAACTTGTTTTTAGACTTGGGCGGCGAGTGGTGTACATATGGTGGTAGTTGTGCACCGATAGGGGGAGCGTTCGCCCAGGTCAATTAAGGACCTCACTCTGTGTCACCAACTAATGAAAACAATACAAACCACATGTGTTATGTATGGACAGGCCTTAACCTATTAAGTTGTTTAGAGTTTAACCTTGCATTTTGGTAGGCTGAAGAGTATGGGCTAACGTGTTTTGGTAACTTATCGGAACTTTCTATGGTTTGTGATTTGTTGAAATTGATTAATGACATGTGGTATGTGATGATTTGAGCGGGCAGTCTGTCCAATACAACGTGCCGTGCCTCGTGAGGGATTCCGGGTAGGGTTTCTTACGGCGCTAGGTCAAAGCGTGGGCCCGCTACCTAGTGGCGCTACTTTGCTAGTAGCGTGGGTAAAACACACATCGTGCTGGTGCAAGGCTAGACAATAAACAATGTAACGGTTTCGTTATGACCTCTAGATCACACTCAGTGTGTAGAGTGTGGTGATACCGATGGGTATCGGATAAACTAGAGCAATCCATATCATGTGAGCTTAAAAGTTGTACAAACTCTACAGCGTCTAAAACTAATCGATTAGTCGTGCCCATGGTCATGAGCGGCATGGTGAAGTGTCATGAGTATAGTTTGTGATTTTGATAAACTCTTGTGAACTTAAAAAATGATTGCAATGTTTTGTTGGTGAACTTGGGTAAAGTTCGGTGAATGGTGATGATATGATGGTAAGTGGTGATGATCTCCCTTGAGGGGTAGATGTGTGTTATTTATTCATTTACATTACAAGCTTTACTTACTCTATACTATTGTTATAAAATTTTCATTGCGAAACATGTTGTGAACTAAAATTGGCATTTATGCAAAAATTTACCTATACACAGCTTATCCTTGAATATGGCCAACATGTAACATGCTAGGGTTGTCACCGACTTACCAGTACATTAATTTGATTAATGTACTGATTTCTTGCTTTCTTTTACTTGTTTTTGGCTTAGACCCTGCTGCAGGTAATGACTGTTTGCGTGAGGAGTTTGATGCAGCTTATGATTTCCAGGATGGTTCTAACTAGGGATTTACCCTAGCCGGTTTGTCTATGGACTTTTGGGTAGCACGCTTACCGCATGAACCAATATGTATGGGTAGTCGCCAAGTACTACTTAGAACTTATTAAGACTATTTATGCTTTATGCTTAGAACCACTTATGATTCGGATATCATGCTTGAGATGATTTATGTGAGACTATGTTATATTCCTGCGCGACTAGTCCCACATGAGGATGGGTTTGAAATGGTTGAGATAACCGGGGAATATGTCTTTGTTGAGATCGAATCTCTGGGGTACGCTTTTGGTTGCCACCATCGAGTGGTTGACAGGCGTATGACGTAGATCACTGGCGTAACTATTCCAATGGTTATGTCTTCTATTTCATATCCGATGGCTTAGAGCCTTTGTAGTGCCCTCTTCAAGACATGTCGGGGTCTGCGATGAGGTTGGATGGTTACCATAATTATTTGGGTTTAATTTGAGACCCTATCCATCCAGATATTTCGCGCTGGCATGTCTCGGAGCGTTGCACCACCAAAGCTTTGGGACGTCCTCACATGACGAATCCTTGGAAACAGTTTTTACGACAAGGACGTACCCGAAATATGTTTATCTTGAGAATAAGCACGTTATTTTGAGAAAGAATGTTTTAATCTTCTTGTCTATATGTGATTGTCATTCTTCTTTATTAGTCTAGGAGACATGTTGTATTATAAATCATTGAAATCATGAAACTTTAGTGTTGGTTTGATCATAATTATAATAGATATGGTTCATGTTTAAACTTGAATGCATGTTTGTTAGCTAGCTAGTCATTTTATGTACCTTGTTATTGCAACGCATGCTCTTGAATTACTTTTGGTATATTGTGCTCTCAGAAAAAAATCAAGTTAATTTTTAACAAGTTTTTTTTAATGTTGCATGGCATATACACTATCATGTTTAATATTTTTCCTTTTAAAATTCTTGATGAATCATTGTCAAAGGGGAGAAATATACAAAATGCATATTGAAAAGGGAGAAACAAACATTTTCTTCGATTTTTAAAATAGTCGATTTTGTGTTTTTGACATATTTATTTGTTTTTATTTTTCAAAAACAAATTTGCACATTGGAGTTGCATTTTGGAGTTGTTGCCAATGTGTTCATCAAGGGGAAGATCGTAAGATCCTAGTCCTTATCAATATTTTGTGATGAACAATTGGCTTGTAAATTGATATAATTTGGTTTGGAAATGATTATGGTGTTGGTGTGAGCGTGTGTGACTAATGTAGGTCAGGTTGCAATATCTGTGCCCGAAAGCGCTTGGTTTGTCTCTATGTGTGCAAGTGACTTGAGGTCAGCTGTGGTCAATGGCGAGAACCATGATTAGGTTCAGAGAGAAACTGAGGTCTAGATGGTCGGTATGTGGACCATGACTAAGTTCAGAGAGGAACCGAGGTCTGAATGGTCGGAATGTCATCTGTCATGGTTAGACTAGAGTTGTGATTCTCGAAGGTCCATATCGGTCAACGACGGTGGAATCATGACTAGGCTCAGGGAGGAGCTGAGGTCCGTACGATCAAGGGTGGCACATGGTGGAGAAACACTTTGTGGGATAGAATTATAACGGGCTTCACATGTTGTATGCGTGAGCGTCAGGAAAATCGTGGAGTAAATCCGATAAAAATCGGATAAGAAAAGAAAAGATATTTGTGATGCTACGGTGGCACGTACTGTAGACGTAGTTGGTGCTACAGTGTCGTTGGTTACTGTAGCAAGAAGAGACATATGTATGGCTGGCCGATGGCTGTAAGTATGGACTTTGCATGCGTATGTGTGTCACGCATGTGCGTGGTTGGCACGCCGGTTGAGCCCAACTCCGACACGTCTGGACGTCGTCGCGTGGATGCTTCGAATACGTGGATTTCGAGTCCGTACTGCGGCTGCGTGGGTCCCTGATGGAGTTGAATTAGGAGTAAATTTTTTAATATAAATAGGTACCGATAAGTATGTTGGGTGTGTTTTTATGAGATTTAGTTGTTCATTCTACATCGACGATTTTGAAATGAGTGTTGTTAGTGTATTTTGTAAATATCAATTGAACAATAAAGTTAAGAGAGCATTCAATCTACGTCTTCTGCTTTTATCTTCTGGTGATTTTCTGGATTTCGACGATCTGATCGGCAGCACAATAGCGACGCTATCAAGTTAATCTCAGGAGCGGCGTAACTAGATTGGCGGCATCGAAGCGGCGTAACTAGAGATAATATCAGGAGCGCCTTAATCACAGGTAATCTTTTATTTTCGCTAAAATATCTTTGGGTTTTGGTTCTACCAACTATTCACCTCCTCTATTTAACTATATTTCAATCCTACAAATACCAGTTCAATATTGTCTCATTCTGCACTTTGATCGCCATTAGACTTGAGCATAATACTTTATTTCATAATGTGGCAATGTAAGGGACTTAGGCCGCGTTCGTTTCCTACAGTACCTTACCCTCTCGTTTTTCGTGCGTATGCTTCTCGAATGGCTAAGCCGTGCACTTTTTACAAAAATTTTCCATAGAAAAGTTATTTTAAAAAATCATATTAATTTATTTTATATATTTTTAATAATTAATAATTAATTATGTACTAATTTATTATGTTTTCCGTGCAAGATAAGTTAACTTAACACACCTCTAAACGAACGCGGCCTAGGTGGGCATTTTTAGTGAGCAATTAGTATGAACACTGATTGTTTTCTTAGTTATTCAGTTGCTGGTGCCAAGGGAGAAGGTCTGGTGGCTATCTGGTACTTCAGAATTGTTGCTGCCTAGGGAATTCCATCATCTCTCAAAAATTGGAGGCAGAAATTTTTTAATCCTTTATCATGCTCAATGGTCCGTGGTTGTACCAGTGACTAGATATTTTAGTTTAGTACAGACAATCTTCGATTTCTGCCAGTATTCTTCGTCGCGTAGCTCTGGGCGAACCTGGCCACCGTGGGGTCCCAGCTCAGCGGGCCGACGCGGTGGGCGGCGCGGGCGCGGTTGTGCAGATCCGCCGTTCTGGGCGGAGGTCGCCGCCGCCGCCATGGAAATGGACACGGCGAAGACGGCGAGACCGATCTGGGAAGTCGCCATGACTGGAGTGTGTGTGTGTCGTGAAATCGACGATGCTGCGAACCATTTTATAATATGTTTCTGTGGAACGAGTCCATGGTTAGGTGATAGCAAGGAAGGTCGAAAGATAATGCGAAAATTAATTAAAATCTGTGAGTTGCTTGCTACATTTCAGTAGCTTTGCCTGCATTTTCTAGCCCGTGTGTGTAAGTTCGAATTAAGATGTAGATTGCATAATCCAAGTTCCACAAATTAACTTTTTTTTTTTGAGAACCAAGTTCCACAAATTTAATTGGTTAATGCCGAGTGATTGAAGTTGGAAGCCATTGACTTGAATTTCAGTCTATGCATGTGGATCAGCGCGAGACTTGATTGGATGGAATAGTTGAAAGCCTCAGCCACTTCCACAGGAATGGAGGCAACCACCTAATTAACAAGAGCAATTTTACCTTGAGAAGGTAAAAATTTGGTAAATCTTGGTTGGTACCTTGAGTACCAGAAGGTAGTAAATTTTATATGGAAAACAGTGGTAACTTATGGTACCTCCTGAAGGATGAGAAAAAAGCTCAATTAACAAATACTACCTCTGTTTCATAACGTAACATGTTTGACTTTTTAGTTGCAATGTTTGACCATTCGTCTTATTCAAAAATTTAGTACAAGTATAAAAAATGATAAGACATGCTTAAAGTTTTTTTATAATGAAATAAGTCACACGCAAAATAAATGATATTTGCATAATTTTTTGAATAAGAGAAATGATCAAATAATACAAACGAAAAAGTCAAATATATTACATTATAAAACGGAGGAAGTAATATATACCACTATATGGGAATATCTTTATAGCCTTCTGCCCAGACTATTGCACACTTGTCTCTTAATTATGGGTTCGTTCAGTTGACGAGAATTTACGAGGGTATATGCTCTAATTCTAAACCTTTAATCAAATTCCTCGTGAGTTGCATCATCCAATTTCAATTGGTTAGCGGTGATTTTAATAGTGACAATATTACCTATCTATCCCTATCTACTTTCTACGAGCTCTAACGTTAATTGGAAAGATCTGACCACTTATTAGAACATGGCCAATGTATATAGATTATATAATCTGTATACATGGGACTTATCACAGGTGTTATTAATTGTGCCAAACTACACAGTGTATAATGACTACTTCTAGAGAACACTGTGGAAGCCCTTGGATGTGTTGTCGTATCTCAAGCCTAGATTACACAATTTCAATCTAAAATAATACCATGGGACCGTTTTAAAGCACATCCTCAAGTTAACACGCTTCCGAATAAACCTAATTCAAGATGTCTTTTGCTTACCGTATAGTCCGTCTAATTTATTTTTGACGTCATTGACTTTTTTATTTAAGTTTGATCATTTGTCTTATTCAAAAAATTTATATAATTATTGACTATTTTATTATGATTTAATTTATTACTATTTTAAATGTGATTTATAATTTTGTATATTTAAAAAAAAATTTAAATAAAACGAAGAGTCAAATGTAAATCAAAACATAAATGACTAAAAAAACGGACGGATTATAAACCCGGCCAACAAGCTCACACATACTACGTACATACCAGCAGATCGACGCACACAACACATTAGCCTCGGTCAAAAGGGCTACCCAACGACGCCCATGGTGACCTTCACTGCGCGCCGGAGCGAGCCCGCGCTGCTCCGGCCGGCGCGGCCGACGCCGCGCGAGACGAAGGCGCTCTCCGACCTCGACGACGAGCTCACGCTGCGGTACTACGAGACGGTGGTCGGCTTCTTCCGCTGCCGCAGCGGCGACGTCAGGAGGCCGGCCGACCCGGCCAAGGCCATCAGAGCGGCGCTCGCGGAGGCGCTGGTGTACTACTACCCCGTCGCCGGCCGGCTGAGGGAAGAGATCGAAGAGGCGGCCGGCGGCGGCGGGGGAGCGGGGAGGATGGTGGTGGACTGCACCGCGGAAGGGGTGGTGTTCGTCGAGGCCGACGCCGACGTGCGGCTGGAGGAGTTCGGCCAGCCGTTGCTGCCGCCGTACCCGTGCGTCGAGGAGCTCCTCTGCGACGCGGGCGACACCAAAGCTGTCGTTGGCAAGCCATTGCTCCTCATGCAGGTACGTCCCACTAAGCCTGCCAGCGGATTGTAATCCAATTCAAATGCACTACGATCTATTTCTTTGCTAATTAGTCTAGCAAACCAACCCGTAGCAATTATTTTTTATTATGATCTAATTCAAATCAATCTAACTTTGATTTTAGCCCAACCAGCACCGACCCATTTAGTTAAAATGGATTCAACACACTAAAACAAAATAGATGCACCATTTGATATGTATAAACTCGGACTAAAATTTTAAAACCCGTGTTCACACTATAAAAGTTTATTAAATTTCACTGAAATTTAGTGGGATGATCTGTTATGTATAAAAGCAACTTTGTGCAAATTTTGGTCGATTTCTACATGTAGGCCCCACGTATGTCTATTATGTTATCCATTAGCTATCCAATTAAAGGATCCATTTACCCTCCACGGGTTAAATCCATTTAGAATCTAAAATAACCTAACCAAATTCAGTCCATACCAATCCATTTGTCTCTATAAACTAATCCAGACCATTTGAAGTTGCAATCCATTTGCACCCAACCAAACACAATCCAAATTAAAACCAACCCATTTCCATCCAACCCATTAGCAGGCCTACGTACCACTAAAGACCGTTTCTTTTGGAATTTTTTTGAGAATTAATATTGTTTTAATGATAAATCACAAAATTAGAGGTTATTGGTGAAAAATTGCAAATTAGACCCAATCGAACGGCCAGCAGTCGACTGGAGAGGATATCGGACTAGATCGCCAGTGTTGCAGTTCGACAGGGCCTGTCGAACTACCCTTGTTCGGCAGGGGGCTGTCTAACTACCGCAATTAGACATGGGGTCCTGTCTAACTTTGGCAGTTTGACAGGCCTCAGTTCGACGGGGCCGGCTGGCTCAGCAGTGAAACAGGTAGGCCTGTGGAACTACCTCGTTTGATAGGCCCTAGTCCAACTCCACCATTTGATATACCCTTAAATTTGCAATTTTCTCTGGATAACCTCTACTTTTACGATTTTCTATTAAAATAATATTAATTCTCAAAAATTCCCATTTTGAGGGATTGCCTTGAAAATCCGTCTCGGTTTATTTTAACGGGACCAAACTATAACTTATAATATAAGCAGGATGTAACTACACTTAAAATAAAGAAAAAATTTGCTACACGACATCTAACTTTGTAAAATTAGCTGAGGACACCACCAAAATCAAGTTTTGGTGGAAGAGATTACCAAAAGGTGGAAATTAGCTATAGGACACTGCCTGTCTTTTTTAATTTTTAATGTATCCGTTCCATAGGGAGATAGAAAGTAAAATTCCGATGTGAATGGACCAAAATGCCCTTGCTTGATTTAGTTCCACAACTCACTTAGCTACATCAGGCTAGAGTATTTTCGTCCATTCACATCAAATTTTCCCTACTCTCTCCACATCAACAGGCAATGCTGAACAATTAATTTTCAGTTTTTGGTAATGTGTTGCATGAAAACTTTATTTTTACCGTGTCCGCCGACTAATTTTGTCAAGCCAGATGTCCCGAAGCAGAATTTCTCTGAAATAAAATACCAGTTGTCAAATCGTTAACGTGAACATACACATTACATCGATGCACATTATTTTCCTATTTCCCACCGCCTGTACCAATCGCAACGTGGATCTGACGACCATGAACTCAGATGTTTTATCCTCAAGTTTTGTTGCGACAGTTTAGCAATTCTGTCCATTCAATCCTTTTAGAATCCATAAAACAATCTTTTAATTAGTGATATAAAAGGCAAAGAGTGAAAAATAAACTATGATGAAAAAACACTTTAAATTTAAGGTAAAAAAATTAAAATTTGATCTACAATCATTGACATAAGTAAAAAGATAAGATCTATGATGCAGTACCGAAGTAATTGGTGCAAGCTAAATGTAGTGAGATCAAGGATGTACCCATGGTTTTCGCCTACTTGAGTATGATGTTTGGCCTATTAGGGGTCGCATTCACGGTTACGTTAGGTCTCTGTAGTGTGTGTCTTGCGTATGAAAATACAAGAAAATATACTAAACAGTGAATGTTCACTACCTAAATTATTATTGCCCAACCAAATTTTAAATTTGGCCGGGCCGTAGACCTACACTGAGATTCGTGCATTCGACAACCGGATTAATTTGGTTTGGTGTCCAGGTTTACTAGGGACTAGTGACCGCAATAAAATGCAAGTTATGAAGGGAAAGTGTTTTAATCCTCTAGAGGAAGTATATCCTCACGTTTTGTTTCATATCATCAAAAATTTATGAAAAAGTTACAAAAATCGATTAGATAGATCAATATATTTTGAATATATAGCTCTAATCAATATATCAGCCCATATATACATGTGAGTTCACTTTCAATCTTTACAAGTTGTGATATATATATCTCACTCCATGCAAATATGCCTATGATATATATGTTGCAATTTGGGACGGGCCAGTGGATAAGGTTGGCAAATCAAAATGAGGCGAAAGCATTAAGCATGTACTTAATTTCATTAAAATTTCTGTAGAACTCTTCAGGTGATTCAAATTAAGCGATTCAATCCCAAAATGTAAATGAAAAAACAAGACATTTAAATGCGCTTGTATTTTTATTTGGAGTTGGCAATTTGGCACCGCCTGGCCAGCGGGTACGTAGTTAGTTACGACGTTTAATTATTAATTACTACTCTCTACGAATTTTTTACGTATTTTTTATATGACATCATTGACTTTTAAACCTATATTTGATCGTTCATCTTTTTCAAAACTTATATACAAATAAAAAAATTATAAGACATACTTAAATTTTGAATATTAATAAATCATATTATAAATAAATAATAATTATAAAATTTTTAATTAAAACCAGTAATCAATTATGGACCTATATATCAATAAAATTATATAAAAAATACGGAGAAAGTACTAATTTACATGGGGGCGGTTTGATAGGTGACGCGACTTAAATGCGGAGGATTCGTTCTCGGCCTCCACTTCTGTCACAACATCGCTGACGGCTTCGGCATGGCGCAGCTGATCATGGCCATCGCTGACCTCGCACGTGGAGCACCTGCCCCGAGCATTCTGCCCGTATGGAGGAGGGACCTACTCACAGCGCGCTGCCTACCTGTCCCGGCGACGCGCACGCCGTCGTCGTCGTTGGTGGTGGCGATGAGCCCGGCGCACGAGCCGGCGCCGCACGGTGGCGGCGCCGTTGCCCGCCCTCCCCCGGCGGCGAACCCGATGCTTTCAACCCCGCCGGACCGAATGGTTGTCGAGTACTTTCTGTTCGGACCACGGGAGGTGTCCACCCTGCGTGGCCAGCTTCCGGCGCACCTGGCTGAGTTGACGACGACGTTCGAGCTGCTCACCGCCGTCACGTGGCGCTGCCGCACGGCGGCGCTCGGGTACGGCCCCAACCAGCTGGTTCGGCTCATAATCACCATGAACGCGCGCGGGAGGTGGAACGCCCACACGCCGCTCCCGCTCGGTTACTACGGAAACGCGCACGTCTCCGCCCTCGCCGAGGCCCCCGCCGGCGACCTCCTCGTGCGGCCTCTCGCCGACACGGTGGAGCTCGTGCGGAGGACCAAGCGCGGGATGACGAGGGAGCGGATGAGCGCCATGGTGGAGACGGTGGCACGGCTGCGGGAGTGGCCGCCACCGACCATGGAGAGGGTGTACGAGGTATCCGACAGCAAGTGGATAGCGGTGGACATGCTCAAGTTCGGGTGGGCTTTTCTGGCCGGCGGCGGCATACCTCTCGCCGGTGATCTCACGTCGAAGCTTGGAAGCGACCACATGAGGTGCAGGAACGCGGCCGGTGAGCTGTCCACCGTGGTGTCAATGCTGCTGCCGAGGGTGGCCATGGCGAGGTTCAAGAAAGAGATGGCCGTTTGGTTGAACAAAGACGATGACAAGAGCTTAACCATTATGAGTTCACTGTAGTTGCCAAGCATTTCAAGCAAGGTTCACTAATGGTCCATATGGCATCAAAGAGCATTAATTTTTATCAGCATCGCCTCATCATTTCTGATAGATTGGTTGTGCATTTTTAATTTAGTGGTAAATTTAGTAGGAAAAAAATCTGTTTAGACAGTACAATATATATTCAATTATGTTCGGTTGCATACGCTATTTTTTGTTTCAAACGATTTGTTAATTGTAAAATATACAGTAACTTATACGTATCCCGCGTACTTTATTATAATATGTAATGTAAACTCTTTGTAATTTTGTTTCTCCATGTTTTGATGGAAACATTGAAAAAAAAATCTAATGCCCCTTTTGTAAATGTAAGAGTATTACAAATGTTTTGTTGTTAGAATAGAGATATATATATGCTTCCATATATTATATGTAGATAGAATGCAATGTAAACCTATCAGGCTTTAGTTAGCATGTAATATTTAAAAAGGTTCGTGTCCTAGAATAAACTCGAATGCTTCTTCAACCTAACAAAGGTCGGATAAACCGATGCACACCAGGATGCCATTTGGTTGACTACTTTCCTTGGCTATTAGCATCCCTGTTTTAAAATATACTAAAACAAAAATCGCTGCCAAATGTCACTACTACGCAACCATCCTTTTTGCCATATACCATATATTTGTGGCAGGTAGGGATTAGCAATTAATCCCTCGTAATACTGACGGTATGTCATCAAAGCCAGGTCGTACAACCGATATGGTTTGAGTACAACATGTGCACACCTACGAGGCTACGACTGGTCTATTACCCTTCACTAATGATAGGATCGTCACAGATAGAGAGATGGGAAATGATTATCGCATAACGGTTTAGGGTGTCTCCACGGTAAATGAAATCCTGGAATGGATAGGGGGCAGAGAGGGTTTTCTATCGCCGGCCAATTCTTTAAAATATTTCTTGCCGGAGGTCACTGTCTATCAGGACCCACCGACGGACTCGCGTAATTTTAGAAATTTGGTTCTGAAATTTTAGTAGAGTCATCATGATTCGAGACTCTCGGTTAAGCAATTTTAAGTTAGGACATGTTTAGCTCCAAAAATTTTTATCAAAAAAATCACATCGAATCTTTAGACACCAGCATTATGAAGTCCCAGAGAGAGCCTAGATGGGAGTGAATAGGTGTCTTAAAAATTCTTTCAAATCGCAGCGGTCAGTAAGGGCCGGACCGTCCGGACGGTGCTCTTGGGTTGGGCCGAGAGCTCTGGCTGGACCGTCCTGGTTAGAACACCGGACCGTTCGGTAAGTGAAAAATGCAGACTTGACAGTCTGCTTTTTCGGTGATGATCCTAGGAACATGATGTGATGGTGTGTTGAAAATAAAAGCAGAAAGATCGCAGGAACAAATAGAACACGGAAATCACAAGAACAAAGGCACGAGAGATTTATCCCGAAGTTCGGATCTTTCGACCCTACTCTGCATTGAGGCGCTCCTACAAGCGGGATCTCTCTCGATCCTTTCCCTCTCTTTGCTTACTTTCACAAGGCCAACACGGGTCTCCGAATTCACACCTAGGGACTAGCAACCCCTTCGATCGACCACTAAGGTAAAGATCAAGGCGGCTTGCCCAGCCCTAGGTTGTAATTCGCTCTACCCTGCAGCCTTCTATAAGAAAGCACAAGTGTCCACTATTAATCTTACCTATTTCCTTGCGGAGGTTAGGTAACAATCTTCACAACTTGCTCCCGGGCGATCCACACGAATTGGAGGCTCGCGGGCAACACCTATCCGTCTAGGAGATTAATCTCCAAGAGTAATAGACCACCTTGACTCCACATGCATCCATCAATGCCCGAGAATGAACACTCTATCACTCACTAACCTAAACACTCTTCCTAAGACATGATCCAGCGATTAATCTCTATAGTAATTGTTTTGGGTTAGTGGGAAAGCTTGAGAGGTGCTAAACTTGCCCTAGCAACCAGAGAACTCAAACAAAAAGCCTCACCAACGGCTAGATCTCAAGAGCCCCTTTTATAGGCTGGCAGATGACACTTAGCCGTTGGAAAAGTAACCTAACCGGACTGTTCGGCTAAGGGGGCGGACTGTCCGGCTAAGGGGGCGGACTGTTCGGCCGACACTTAACTCACTCACTCCGAGTAGGGGCCAGACAAGATCCGGACTGTCTTGCCACCGCACTGTCCAGCCGGGAGCCCGGACCATCCGGTCCCTGCTGCTTGCGAAAAACAGTAGCGAGCCTCTGCTCGACTTAGACTCAATCCTAACCACTCTTGGATGCATGCTTAGCTTCTGGTGACGCCTTTTAATATTACGGAGTTCCTATGACTCAAAAAACGGAAAATAAAATCTTCTTCGAGCCCCTTTGTCTTCGTACAACCGTCGCTCCGGGTCACACAAGCATCAAGTTAGTCGCATATTTCTTCAATCGAATTGATCCCTTAAACTTCTCTGCAATCACAACTCATCAGTGCACACATGTTTGTCTAGTATTACCATTAATCATCCAAAACTTCGTTTAGGGGCTAGATGCACTTTCACATTAAACATAGATGAAACGAAAAACTAATTGCCTGATTAGTCGATGATTAGCCATAAGTGCTACAGTAACCTACATATACTAATGACGGATTAATTAGGCTCGAAAAGTTCGTCTGGCTGTTTCTAAGCGAGCCGTGAAATTTTTTTTTTCATTCGTGTCTGAAAACCTCTTCCGACGTCTGGTCAAACGTCTGATATAACACTTAAAAATTTCCATTTTCCCAATTAAACACCCCCTCGTTACTTCTACAATTGAAAAATTTTCAGAACAAACTGTTTTCAACTGCAAAGTCATCTATTCAGTAAGATGAGTTGAGGCAAGGAAAAAAAAAGACCTGACGAATACACCGTCCTCATGCACAGGTGTGAGCAGCCGACGACGAGTCCAGAAGCCCGGCCGTTGTGTTCCTCTCTGTTAGCAACTAACAGCAAGAAGGAGAAGAAAATATCCCAGGAAGAAGGAGAAACAGTCAAGAACACAAGAACACGAGAGAAAATAAGAGATCACAGACAATTCCACCGAATTGCCACAGCCAGCCTTCCGATTATTTCCAAGCCAAGTTCAACTTGTGTTCTGCCAGCACATACATAGCTCACCAACCCTGCGACGCCAGCTGGCGCGTGCACACACGCGACCCTTACACGGCCCAGTTTGGCCCACACACGCGAGGGTTCGCCGTCCGAGTCCTCTTGCCACGGCCCAGCTGCTCTCTTGGTGCTGAGGCACTGTCCCCATCATTTGTCGGGTTCTTGCCGGGGCTAACAATACCCTCCCCTTGACAAGCGGCTTGCCCCCAAGCCGGTGCTGCAGGAAAACGAGCGCGCAGATCGACGGCATCCTCCCAGGTTGTTTCAGTAGTATCACCAGAAGACCAAGATACCAAAATTTGCTTGGGAACCTGATCATTCTTGCGCATCAATCTGGAGTCCATGACACGCACTGGGAAAATCAGTTTAGAAGAGTCTGACCGCAAGGTTGCTGTAGCCGATCCCTTGCACGATGTGGCCGCACGAAGAAGCGAAACATGGAACACCGGGTGAATTAAACTGTTAGGAGAGAGGTCCAAACGATAAGCCACCGACCCAACCTTGGCCAAAATCTGGAAAGGACCAAAGAACTTGAAGGCTAATTTGTGATTAGCTCTATTGGCTACCATGGATTGAACATACGGTTGGAGTTTTAGATAAACCCAATCATTCAGAGCAAACTGGCGAAAACTGCGCTTTTTATCGGCCAATTTCTTCATGTACTGCTGAGCACGATTGAGATGTTTCTTGAGTAATTGATTCATTAGAGAACGATCATGTAGCCAGTCATTCACCTCTGGAATGGCACAATCACGATCCAGAATGCCCAGGTGCCGCGGAGGATAGCCATAGAGTACCTCACAAGGAGTCTTATCCAGTGTGGAATGATAGCAACAGTTATACCAATATTATGCTAAATGAAGCCACTTGAGCCATATAGAAGGACAGGCATGTACAAAACAGCGAAGGTACGACTCCACGAATTGATTAACACGTTCGGTCTGGCCATCCAACTGAGGGTGATATGCAGTACTCATTTGCAATTTAGTGCCAGATATTTCAAACAGGTGAGTCCAAAATGAACTAGTAAAGATCTTATCCCGATCAGACACAATTGCCTGAGGCATTCCATGCAATTTGAAAACGAATTCCATGTATTTAGTGGCCACATCCTTAGCAGTATAGGGGTGAGACAAAGGAATAAAATGGGCATACCGCGAGAACTTATCAACCACCACAAAAATGCAATTGGAATGCCCAGAACGTGGTAATCCCTCGATAAAATCCATAGTCACCGTCTGCTAGGCACCATCAGGGACAGGCAAGGGTTGAAGCAATCCAGGATAGGGTGCCCGATCTGGTTTAGCTTGAAGACAGATTTGACATTCCTTCACATACTTAGCCACACATGGCTTCATTCTAGGCCAACTGAAAATTCCCTTCAGTCAGCGATAAGTAACAGGGAAGCCGGAATGACCTCCCATTGGGCTATTATGCAGGGCTTCCAGAATTTTCAGTTGCAATGGTTCATTCTGACCAATCCAAATTCGTCCCTTATGCCGAAGCAAACCATCCTTGAGAGAAAAATGTTCCCAAGTGGTGGGATGTTAGGTCAATTCAGCTAACAGTTGAGAGGTCCACTGATCTGTAGTATAACCTTGAACCACTTCCTCCAGCCACACAGGTTGACAGACTGACACAGTGAGCAACTTGACATCTCGGTCATGTTCCTTGCGAGATAAAGCATCTGCTGCCTTGTTAGTACTGCCTTTCTGATAACAAATTTTATATTGCAAACCAAGCAACTTAGTGAATGCCTTCTGTTGCCAAGGAGTGTGAATTCTTTGATCACTCAAATGCATGAGACTCCTGTGATCTGTCAGAATCACAAATTCAGCATGCTGTAAGATCTCCAATGTTCCACTGCCAACAGTAATGCCATGCATTCCTTTTCATAAACTGATAGCCCTTTGTTTCTGGGACCCAATGCCTTGCTTAAATAGGCAATTGGATGCTTGTCCTGCACTAATACCGCCCCAATGCCATCATCACTGGCATCAGTTTCGACATAAAAAGTTTTGGAAAAATCAGGCAGAGCCAGAACTGGCGTAGAGCTGAGAGCATGTTTCAATTGAGAAAAGGCAGCTTGTGCTTGGGCTGACCAGATAAAGGGAACATCTTTCCGGAGTAGGTTAGTCAAAGGTTTGCTAATAATACCAAAATGTTTAACAAATTTCCTATAATACCCTACTATTCCTAGAAATCCTCTAAGTTTCTTGATAGTTGTTGGGACTGGCCAATTCAGAATTTCTTGGACCTTCTCTGGATTGGTAGTAAGTCCATCACTACCAATCACATGACCTAAATAACACAATTGTGGTTGAGCAAAAGAACACTTACTCAACTTGACCTTCCAATCATGATTTTGTAATAGTTGCAACACATGCCTGACATGCAGAAGATGTTCCTCAAAAGTTGGGCAATATATCAGGATATCATCAAAGAAAATAAGCGCATATTTCCTTAGCACACTTTGCAAGGTATCATTCATAGCATTCTGAAAAAAAGCTGGAGCACCAGTTAGGCCAAAGGACATTACCTTGTACTCATAATGCTCTGTGTGAGTCTGGAATGCAGTTTTATGCTCCTCACCAGCCACCATTCTGATTTGATGATATCCAGCCCTAAGGTCCAACTTGGAAAACCACTTAGCAGCAGCCAACTCGTCCAAGAGCTCATCAATAATAGGCATTGGATATTTTCCCTTAACTGTAATGTCATTCAACTGCCTGTAGTCAATGCACAATCTCCAGCTGCCATCTTTTTTTCTTAACTAAAATTGCTGGTGAAGAAAAAACACTTCTACTTGGTTGAATGATTATAGAAGTTAACATTTCCGAGACTTGTTTCTCTATCTCATCCTTTTGGGCAGGGTTGTATCGATAAGGTCTGATATTAACTGGTTTAGCCCCAGGAACCAAAGGAATACTATGATCAAACTTCCTCCTTGGGGGAAGTTCCTTAGGTTCTTGGAAAATGGACTGAAATTCCTGTAACAACTGCTGAATTTCAGGTTGCATCTGTTCTTTCGGCGCATCAACAATAGAATTGACTTGAATTAAATGCATCAGGGCTCCCTTTCTATGCATACTCAACAATTGCCCTTCCTTGATAATTTCACAAGAATTAGTTTTAGCTTGGATACCTTGAATTCTGACAGGTTTAGTGTCCCTTTCAAAGTCTAACACCTTGTTGACCCAATCAACCTTCATTGGACTCCATTGCTCCAACCAATCCATACCCAAGATAGCATCATAACTGCCAAGTGGTAGAACTCTAAAAGTCGTTTTATAATTCTGACCTTGGAGCCACCACTGACAAATTGGAATTAAAGCATTGCAGGATAGGAATTTCCCATCAGCAAGTTTCACCTTGGACTGATATGAGTGAACTTGAAGATCCTTCATATTAGAGACTGCTTGCTCATCCAGAAAGGAATGGGTACTTCCAGAATCTACCAACATAAGAAGCTCAAATTCTTGCACCCATCCTTGGAGTCGAATGGACTGAATTGATTTTGTTCCTGCTATTGCCTGGGCTGAAATCATCATGAGATTTTCATCCACTTCTGCTGGTTCAGTCGGGTCCACAGGGCCCCACACATCCTCTGGTGATAGGAACTCCAACAATTCTTCCACCACATGCAGTTGGACTGTACTAGAACACTTATGGTCTCTACCCCATTTCTCACCACAAGTAAAACACAGTCCCTTAGCCTTCCTGTACGCCTTAAGTGAGGATAATTTGTCATCTCTGCTCCTCCTATCTTTAGAGAATCCAGAGTTTTGAGCTCGACGGGGAGAAAAATTATGGTTCAACAGATTTCGGTTTATTCCTTTCTGATAAGTTCCTGAATCTGTTTTTTTTACTCACCACAGCTTCCATAGCTTCTTCCTGTAACAAGGCCAGTGAGCATGCCGAATCCAAATCAATTGGATTCTGAACCATAACCACAGTTTTGATTGCTTCCTTCAAACCTTCCACAAATTGAGTAACAAAGTACACAGGAGCAGCAGTACTATGAAATGCCAGCAGTTGATGCATGATTCCATGAATATCTCCACATATTCAGATACACTTCCGGTCTGCTGGGTGTGAATCATCTGCCTAATCAGTGCTCGCTGTCTATCCTTGGTGAACCGGGAACAAACCAATTCAGTTCAATGAACCCAACTAATATTTCCCACCTTGCCCCTCACTAACTGCCACCAAAATGCTGCATTACCAGAAAAGTTCAAGGTAGCCACCTTCACCCAATTCTGCGGGTGAACACCATATACATCAAAGTATGATTCACAATTACTTCTCCAAATCTGAGGGTTAGAACCATCAAAACCCAGACAAGTCATCGGTGGAACAGCTCCCAGTATAATCAATGAACTCCCTCCCCCAAATGAGTTGTGACCCGGAGTCTCAAACGTAGGAGAATTGACGATCCTCTTCAAACTTATGCACCACGGATTGCTGCGTCTCCAACTCCTTCTGCAACCAATCCACGCGAGTCACCAATTCCCCAGTAGATGTACTGAGAGATTCCACCTTCAGCTCCACCTTCGACACCCGATCCTCCACCACCCCCTTGATATCTTGCAGTTCCTTGCTAAACCGCTCTTCCGCTCCGATTCGCCTCTTCTCAGCTTCCTCCATCTTCCGAAGCAGCAGGTCCAATTTGTCCTCCTGCTCCATGATCTTAGCAGCTTGCCTTGTCATGTAAACCGGCCTCTCCAGTTTGATCAACCCCGATCACTCTCTTCCCGAGTTCAGCCAACCACCGCGAGGGAGCTTGCGCTTTTGCAAAAATTTCCGTGAGGAATTTTCCCACCTCTTAGTGTAATTCTACAGCCAAACCAAGGAGAAATCGAGAGGATCTGGGCTCTGATATCAGATTGTTAGCAACTAACAGCAAGAAGGAGAAGAAAATATCCCAGGAAGAAGGAGAAACAAGCAAGAACACAAGAACACGAGAGAAAATAAGAGAACGCGGCTAATTCCACTGAATTGCCACAGCCAGCCTTCCGATTATTTCCAAGCCAAGTTCAACTTGTGTTCTGCCAGCACATACATAGCTCACCAACCCTGCGACGCCAGCTGGCGCACGCACACACGCGACCCTTACACGGCCCAGTTTGGCCTACACACGCGAGGGTTCGCCGTCCGAGTCCTCTTGCCGCGGCCCTGCTGCTCTCTTGGTGCTGAGGCACTGTCCCCATCATTTGCCGGGTTCTTGCGGGGCTAACACTCTCTTGGAGCCATTTCCGATCGTCTGATTCCACGATGCATGCGAGCCGAGAAAACAGAGCCGTGGCCCGTTCAGCATCGTGTGCTCGCGCCTGCAGCCGTTTGATTTCGCCTTCATCCGCGCGTCGACCATCTATGCCGGGGTTGCACAGCCTTCGGTTTGCACACAGCCGGTATGCACCATTTTTTTTTCTCGCATAGCTGCAGCACTACGCATCTAAACTATTTTTTTCGAATGGTATAACTCGAAACACACACGAACCCACACCACAACGCACGCGCACACACGCGTGCACGTCCCTGCTACACACTTAGAATTTTAGGGTGCGCACGCGTGTGAGGTGAAAATCCCCGGGTGAGACGCACGAGTTGTGATCCCAGAAATCGAACTTGCGCGAGTTGCCCGCACAATGGCTAACCACCCGAGCAAACTCTCGGTTCTCGCAACTAAATAAGTTGGACCAATCGATAAAAATCTTAGGGGCATTCATAATATTAACCAAAAATGATTCTTAGCTTTATATAGCCTATTTTACTATTGTGACGAGATATTAGCCTTTTTTACTATTGTGAACGAGATATTAGGGAATAAAATATGAGATGAGTTATTTTTAGCTATAAGAACTACCATATAAATTAAAATACATTATCTCTCTTCTCTCTTTTCGATCTCTTGTGTGAGAGGTACGACTATCGGATATGCATGATTTGTATGTATTATCTTATATCCATATCTACTTTTATACATTGTAAAAATTAAAATAACGAAAAACCATCTACATATGTTACATTTATATGGATACCCTTATCAACCTATTCTCATGCGGCACTGGGCGCGACCACACGCCGAGACCTGCACGCAAAAGGAACCGGAGGGAATGGCAGTGATCATCGCTTCGGCTTCTACGCCTGATTCAACTCCAGCTTCGACCATAACATCATAAAAATCTCTAGAGAAATCAATTATGCACCACAAATCTGGAAAGAGAGAATACTGCAGACCATGCATGGTTAGTCATATTTATTAGTCACTTAAACCCTTTTCAATTTATCTTCCGATCAGACACGCCAGCATCCATCTAGGATCCGGGTTCATGCTGACATATTAGGTATTAGCTAACACATATTAGAGCAAGTTTTATAGTATAACCAACTACTAGTTCCAATTCATATTTAGCCAACTTAATAGCTAATTCATACAACAGTTACCTAATAGTATTAATACGTGGTCCCACCTGTCATATACATATTGTGTCTTGGAGTCTATGCTACAGCTGGTTCTAAATCTGTAATCTACTGCTATTCTCTCCCTTCTTTTATCTTATTAAAATATGTTTACAGCTAACTTATAGCTTGCTATTGTACCTCTTAAGAGCAAGTACTAACTCTAATTCATATATAGTCAATTTAATAACTAATTCATACAATAGTTACCTACAAAGCATTAATATATGACCTCACATATTATACATACGCTACGTCTTGAAGCACGTGCTATAGCTAGCTATAAATTAATAGCTTACTAATCTTCTTTCTCTTCTCTTATCTGCTTATAGCCGCTATTGTACCTGCTCTAATCCAAATGAGGAGACAGGTATAACTAACCTATTCTGCTTGTGAGAAATGTTTATTTGGCAGCACTTTCCATGGTGACTGGTGAGTGCCAAGGGTAAATAAATGGCCAAGGCGCACTGCATCACTAGGTTGCCCAACTCCCACGGTCCCACCCGCGATTCACCCGGCGACCCATGCCGTAGTAGCAGCGAAACCTCACGCGTTGTGCTCTACCGCTGGGCCACTCTCCTGTGTAACGCTTTTCACCCGTTGAAAAATCTATTTATTTAAAAATCTTATTTCAAAAATCTTAATTGTTTGTTTGTATATTAGGTTTATTGTGACAAATTTCTCAGACTTCGATCGTTTCGAAGAAACGACTAATCCTATGTCCAACGCTAAATCGTTCGCTCTCTAAAATCTATATGATTAAAATTCAATTCAGAGGATTTCGTCCTACAGATAAATTCCTCACTTTCATTCGGTATTTATTTATTTCAGACTTTAATCGCATCGGTAAATACTATTCATCTTATCTATTATTCATTTAAAAAAATTCAACTATTTCTGAATTTCATTCATCCCAAAAAGAATTACTCGTTCGTCTTATCTAATATTTCTCGAGACCAATAGATCAACTCCTCTCCAATTTCCTTTTTAACCCTATTCATTAAATACTCATTTCTGCGAGATAAGTACTTCATCATTTTTACATATCATCTGCTAAAACCACCTCACCATCCTCATTTACCCGCCAAACAACATTTTCTTTCTTGTCTTTGTACTAAAGCCGTCATTTCTTTAAATATTTGATGCTCACCTGCTGCACGCATCCTCTGCACGCACCGTCGAATCGTTTTATTAACAGTCTATGTTTAATACTTCAAATTAATGTCTACACATCCGATATGACGTGGGGCTAAAACAATTTAGCCCATCTAAACAATCCCTTAGCAAACTTCTGCTCGCCATGTCCCTTTCACTCTCTCTGTGTACACGGTGCACACAGACACTGTCTTCATTCATGGCTGCGTGAGCTATCCTATCACAATTAGGTGGTGTTTAGATTGAGAAAATTTTTGGTAGAAGTGTTACGTCAAATGTTTAACCGGATTTTGGAAGGAGTTTTTGGACACGAATGAAAAAACGAATTTCACGGCTAGCCTAGAAACCGCGAGACGAATCTTTTGAGCCTAATTAATTTGTCATTAACACATGTTGGTTACTATCGTACTTATGGCTAATCATGAACTAATTAGGCTCAAAAGATTCGTCTCAAGATTTCTTTCATAACTGTACAATTAGGTTTTTAGTTCATCTATATTTAATGTTTTATTTAGGTGTTCAAAATTTCAATATGATGTTTTTGAAAAAAAATTGAGAACTGAACAAGCCCTTAGAGTGATTCGTCGTCGTCGCTGTGCGCCCGTGGCTGAGCGCCCGCATGCACTGACATCGCATACATGCGTGACTTGTCTTCTTCGTCGTCGTGTTTGTAGGATCGTAACAGAGTTAAACAGACCTACCATAGGGGGTGAATAGTAGAGAAAACCAAAACCCAAAAATCTTTCGCGGAATAAAAGATTACATCTGGTGAGCCGCTCCTACGATTACTTCTGGTAACGCCGTCCTATGCCGCCAATCTGGTTATGCCGCTCCTGAAATTAACTTGATCGCGTTGCTCTTGTGCCATCAATCAGATCGTCGAGATCCAGAGAAATACCGGTAGATGAAAGCAGAATCTGTAGATTGAATGCTCTCAACTTTATTGCTTCAACTAGTATTTACAAAGTGCAACAACAGCACTCGTCTCAAAATTGTTGATCTAGAATCAACAACTATTCAACTCTAATTTTCTAATTCTAAATCTCCAAAAGCATACCGAAGACATATCCTCCGGTACCTATTTATAAAAAAATAATATATCTCTATATTATATTTGACTCAGTCCCGAGCGCTTGCAGTCGCACCGCCGAAACCAACTCCTTAACTTTCCAGCTATCAAAAAGGACTCCATCCGATACTGACCATGTACGTACGTTGCATGTACAGACTCCATGCATGAACCAATCGATCTCTCGTACACGTACCGGACACAACCGATCAAGCCACCCAGCCACGTGACACGTGCACGCCTAGCCTCCAAACCAAAGCCACGTACTGCACACCACAGCACGGTCACGTATATACATGCTACAGTACCTCGCTGTACTGTAGCGATCATATATATATATATATATATATATATTTATATATATATATATATATATACACCTCTCCAAATTTCTTCCGTCGCGAACAGGAAGACTCCACGCACAACTTGTGAACCCCGTTACACATCCATCCCCACACAGTATCCCTTCACCATGTGTCATCTCGTATTCAACATCGTCACCCAGCATCCTCGATTGTCCGGACCTCAGCTCCTCCCTGAGCTTAGTCACGATCCCACTGCCATTGACCGGTATTGACCTCCGAGAATCACGACTCTACTCCAACCATGTCACATGGCATTTCGACCATCCAGACCTCGGCTCCTCCCTGAACTTAGTCATGGTCCGCATCCCGACCATCCAGACCTCAGTTCTTCCCTGAACCTAGTCATGGTTCTTACCAGCCATTGACCATAGTTGACCTTAAGTCACTTGCACACACAGAGAGAAACAAACCGTTTCTGGGCACAGATATCGCAACCTGACCCACATTACTCACACACACACCAACACAATAACTGTTTACAAACTAAATCTATCAATTTACAAGCCAATTGTTCATCACAAAATATAGATCATGACTATGATCTTACAGTGTTGTGCATGTCGGGAGCTTCAACTTCAAGAGCCTCTATAAAAGCTCTCTCTCTGGTGCTCACTTCGCATGGCCGTCGTCCAGAGCCGCAGCCTTCTCCCCGGCGTCCTCCTCCACCGCACCAACCTGGACGGCCCCACCTCCCCTCCACCGCGCACCTCGGAGAGCACGCCCGCTCCCAGCCGTGCCCTGCGCCGGCGCGCCTCGGTCCGGCCACCACCCGAACCGGCCGTGCCCCGACGCTGCCCGCCACCGCCAGTGCCATCCCCGGCCGCTCCTCCGACCTCACCGCCACCGCCTCGGTCGCGCTGCTTGTTCCAGCTGCCGTACCGCCCCGCGCCGCTTCTTCCCGGCCGCACCCTGCCCTGCCGCCGGCGCTGACCGCTTCTACCGTGCGCCCGGCCTCGGCGTCCAGAGCGCCGACCGCTTCCACCGTGCGCCCGGCCTCGGCGTCCAGAGCGCCCCCCATCTGCTCGCCGCTGACGTCCTCCCCTTCACGGCCGGCCACTCCCCCCTGTCGCCTCCTTGAGACGAAGAAGAAAGAAGAGAAGAGAAAAGAAAGAAAGGGAGGAGACCATGAGAGCGCGTGAGGAACAGAAGAGAAAGAGAGGAGAAAAAAAAAAGAAGAGAAAGAGAGAAGAAAAAAAAAGAAGAGAAAGAAAGGAGAAAAAAAAGAAAGAAAGAAAGAGAGACACGAAAAAGAAACAAGAAGAGGGCGCACCTGTGGGACCCATTTCGGCCCCACCATCTCTTTCATCTATCTAGTAAAGTCTAATATTAGTCCTCCATACCTTTATTCAGGTCAATGCCTATGAAGTTATCATTTTTCCTCCCAAAAAGTTTAACATAGCCCTCCAGTTTTCTTTGGGCCAAAACCCATTAACCACCATCATTTCCCCCACCAAAAGTTTATTCTACATTCCTTCTATCTTCTCGGGCTGCATCTGAAGCCTACTAAATAAAGTTCATTTTATATCCTCCAATGACATTAGACCAAAGCCCATCAATAATCATTCTCTATAAGTCTGTCATACCTCCCTTGACTAGACTTGTGAACCAAGCCTCCATGTATAAATTCCAAAGTCTGTTTGCACCCCTCCAGAATTATTACTTTTTTAATAATTCTTTTTCCTAAGATGAGAAATTCCGTAAATCTTCTGAAATTCATATCTTCTCAACTGTAAGTCCGTTTTCCTCCATTGAACTTTCACATTATCTCTAACAATATCTTTCACCCCATGGCACTATTAGTTAACTATAATTGTATTTTAATTTAGGTCTTGTGTGTTGTTTCTTTCACCTTTGAGATTATCGATCACCGACAGGTTTTGCCGTTTCAGGCTTCATCGTTATCATACATGTTCGGGAGAAGCTTATCTTCGACCTTGAGACCCGTAATTCCCGCTAACCAAAGATCCAGGCAAGCTACCTTTTATCATATTGCTCCTACTGTTTTATAAATGTTTTTAATTGTACAGATGCATGTTTAGCGTACACGTTATTTTGATTGGTCATCGGTCTATCTACACATGAACGAAAGACCTGTCCATTATAGAAATTATATCTTGTAGGATTTCGCTGAACCTATCCTTGTCGTTCCACCATATTTATACCATGATACTTTCGGCATCTAAGTACTACCCTTTTTACTTGCTGCCATTTATTCATAGATGTTTTTTATATATCTATATATGCTTTGAATGAGTGGTTGTGGAAAGGGTATGATTTGCGAAAGATTGACAAAACCTAACTCGGGGAGTCGGGTCTCGGGGATTTTTGGAAAAACAAAATGTTTTCATGAGTAAACTTGTGATGTGATTCCACTCCTGTGTGGTATGCTTTCGTAGTCACGCACAAGGACCATTTTCTTTGGGAACTTTATCTGATCATTATACAGTGCGACCAAATGGGTAGTATGGGATGCTCCTAGTTGAGTAAATAGCTAAAATGCCTAGCAAATTAGGAGTTGAGGCATGTCAAGATAGGGAAACTAAGGCATTCTCTCGAGACGGGGGTTTGGCCTAAGCCATGATATACGGTCCCTAGACTGGTAGACTCAGAAGACACATACGCCTAAAGCAAAAGTAGGATAACAGCGATGACAAGCGCAAAACACATGACATAAACACAAGACAACTAACTTAAACCCACGAATCATGCTTGGGAAATAGGAATGAATCCCTAAGAAGTTAAATATAAAACTGCTCCTGGTGGTGCTCTCTAACCGAGGCGTCAAGATACTCGTCTTCTAACTCTATATACATAAATAAGGGTGAGTACTAATGTACTCAGCAAACCGATAATAAATCATGACATGTAAGCTAAAACTAAGGTACCGATATGGCCATTTTTGGCATCAGTTGTTAAAATATTTGTTTAACAAATGCTAGTGAATCAAGTTTGAAAACCAATTAATAATCCCATAAAAGTATATAGATTAAATATAACAATCGTGTCATCTCGGCACACCCAAAAACCATCTCAGCCAAATTATGATTTTAAGGAAAATGAAAAATGATTTTTCTTTTGTTTAATTATTGTGGGATAATTTATGAGTCTGCGTGACTAGGGGTGTTTGCACTAAATAGAGGATTTAGCGGAGATGGCCATGTGTCGAGCAGTGGTGATGAAAAAGATTTCTTTGGGTGTGCCAGATGACACGATGGTTATGTTTCATCTATATAGTTTTATGGGTTTCTTGTTTGGTTTTCAAATATGATTCACTAGAATTTTTTACATAAATATTTTAGTAACTCATTGCAAAATAACCATGTCCCTACCTTGATTTTAGCATGCATGTCATTATTTGTTATTGGTTTTCAAAGTACATTAGCACTCACCCTTGGTTATTTATGTATATAGAGTTAGTGGACAAGTACCTCTATCCCTCGGTCGTAGAGTCCTACCAAGAGCAGTTGGAGTCTGGCTTCTTAGGGTTTCAAGCCTAGTTCCCAAGCATGATCTATAGGCTTGTGTTAGTTGTCTTCTGTTTGTCATGTGCGTCGCGCTTGCCACCGCCTTTATCTTGCTTATGCCTTAGGCATATGTGTCTCATGAGTCTCCTAGTCTAGGGGTTGTCTATGATGGTAGAATATATGAGACAACCATAAGGGTTGAAATAAAATTTTGTATCATCTAGTTTCCACTGTTATTCTGTGAGTTACCATTTTATGGTACTATGATCATGGCTAATAATGTGACCCTTAGTCTAGGTGGGTTCCTTGTAAACCGACATAGCCTGGGACGCAATAGGGTGATATCAGAGCAAAGCTTGGCCCTAGGACAAAACACTAGTTTGAACAACCTTGATTCTTATTTTCAAAACTCGTACGCTTGTATATGTTTGTATACATGTGATACGTACGGTGGCGTGTTTGCGAAACCATAGTTGTATCTTGCTCTTAGTTTTTTTTAAAAAAGTATTGTCTTGATGATTCTTCTTCCGTTTAAGAAATTTGTATAGATGACTACCCTGCACACAACGAGAATGGAAGATACGTCGACCTTTCACCTCTGGCCTTCAAAGGACGATTCGAGTGGTCCACTCTAACTCGCTACCACTTTAAGCTCTACCTTGTTCCTTGCTACCCTGGGCTCCACCACGACTGCTACGCCATCATCCGCCCCCATCCCCACTTAGCTTATCATGAGGTTTCATTCATTGACATTCGACGTCTTTGTTACACCTACCACCACCTCGCGTAGAGTCATTATTGTTGGCTTCCCCATTTTTACCCTTGTGTTTTAGGAAGTAATTACCACAATATCACCCATTCTCCATCACTCTGCGATCTGATGATTTTCTCCTATTGCATGGATGAGAAGTACCGCATAGTTGCCGCTCCCAGAGAGTCATGTTGCCACTCATGAGAGGGTGACCCCTCTCCTCCCACCACCTCCTCGTTCCCCCTCTCACCTCCTTTGGAGCCTTGTGAGGAGGGCCCCTCACAACACTCTTCGCTATCTCCGCCTCCACCCACCCGCTCCACACGACGCACTCGTTGCATAACCGTTCATGAGTACCTTTCTGATGTAGGCAAGGGTTTCCAATCTTTCGAAAGGTTATGATAAACAATCGATTTAGTGGATTCTTGACTCATGCTAATTTAAGAACACAAACAAGAATAAGAAAGACTACAACAAAGTTACAGATGAATAATTAAACTTATAAGTTGGGGTCTCATAAATCGAAAGATCAGCGAAACTGTTCTTGATCAAATAATCCAAGGAAAACCCCTAAACCCTAACTATAGCGGTGGGTAGTAACACAGAGTTTAGGGTCTTTTAAAAACCCCTTGACACCAGCCTAATAGGCTCCAACACGATACACGGCCCAAAGGCCAAAATTCGACGATGTAACACAGGAATAGATAATGGACATTAACTTGTTCAGTCCATTCTTGATGACTTGTAATGAATTTGTACGTGAGGTCATAACCATTGGAAATGTTATCTTCTTAGCTTTCCATCCGTATAAAGAGTACTCGAATTCAAACACGTATGTGACCTGGGTGCACATTTTAGTGCAGATTGGTCCTAGAGTCCGAATCGTACTTGAAGTTGACTTGGTTTGGGCCTCCATCTTGACTTGGACATCCTTGCTTGTCCTACACATCTCGAAGTCCCTTTCTAAATATCTCTTTGTTCTCTCCATTGTTCGTAAACATAATATAATCATTACGTAGTAATCTATTCTCAAAATCATATAAAGAAGAACTTAGGAACGAGCTCACCTATAAATCAATTGTTGCATGAGAGCTCTTGTGATTGGACCTTGAATGACTACTAGAGGATTGTTGTGTATATCCGAAGGAGTGAAGTTCTCATCACTTTCCCTATTCTAAGTTGTCGCTAGTCCAACCCTTTTTAGATCACATCGTCTCCCCTACACCGCCGAATGCTGGCACCTACTCTCCAGGACCCTCCACTAGATTCACTACTGCCTGGATGATCAATAGTGATGAACAGGAGCCGAACATCAAGGTCTACCACTAGTGTAGTGTGTTGCCATGAGTCATTACCTATAAAATTACCGGATTGAATAAAGTAGTCTCGTAAGGCAGTGACTAGTGTAAGGTTGGATGAGATCACCTCTAGCTATCATTTTGGTGGAAGTCGTAGTGTGTTGTTGGCTAGTGAACCCTAGGTGTTGTGGTTTAGTGTAAGGCAGTGAGGAGTCTCGTTCCTTGTGTGTTGTATTGTACTTAGCATCTTGTGGAATGTATTGTAATGTGTGGCAAATTTTTGCTTGAAAGTGTGCCTCCTAGTTAAGGACTTTCCCCCTGTGTATCCTTGCAGCAAATAGTTGGATGCCCTCGCCGCAACATCTGTATTCCTTTCGATTTCTAGGATGACGAGGAGAGTCCCATCCCTGAACTGGAGCAGGATCAGGGGTCTGAGCACATGTGCACCAACTCACATGAAACTAGGGCTACCACCTTCGGAACACCACCTCATCCACCTCCCCTCAACCCCTGAGACGTCCTAGCCTTGCAGAATCAGATTCTATAGGGCATAGCTCGGAACCTGACTGGTCCTCGATCAGCAATCACGTCATGATCCCGATGGACGCTCCAAGCTGAATGAGTTCCTAAGGACTCGACTCCTAGAATTCTCCCATACCTCTAAACTAGTGGAGGTATAAGATTGGTTAAAGGATGTGGCAAGGAACTTAGAGTTGGTGCAGTGCACGCCAAGGGAGAAGGCACTTTATGCAACCCATCAACTCAAAGGACCTACAGTCGACTAGTGGGAGAACTATTGTAACATCCATCAGGACCCCACCACCATTGATTGCGTTGAGTTTGCAGACGCTTTTTGGACTGCCTATGGTCCTGAGAGCACTGTCGACTTCAAAAGGGAGGAATTCAATAAACTTAAGCAAGACAACTCCACCATCAACGAGTACCTCAGTAAGTTCAACCATGTCACGCCCAGAAATTTACACTAAATTTCTGAACAATAGCATGCATTAAATCTCGGTCCAGGAATCAGCCCGAGTACACACTACGACAAATTAATACACAGTTCCACGACTTAAAAACAAATAAAAACAATTATCTATCGAAATGCAGCGGAAAAGGAAAACAAGACTAGACCATCTAATCTTCAGCTTCAGCTGGCGATGACGGCTCCACACCACAGGCACGGACTGAACCTTACTTCAACCTTCGGAACAATCTTCTTCTGACACAGGCTCTGGCACTTGCTCTGGTGGGGGAAAATTAAGCAAGGCTGAGTACAAACCACCATACTCAACAAGTAACACCCAAGAGAGGGAGAATAATGAATGCAAAAGGGTAACAAGGATAGGCTAAGGTTAAATTGCACAAAGCTGCAGTAATTTAGCAAAACAGTAGATAAAATAAACTGAAATAAAAGTAAAGTAACATTTAAAATAATCATCCACTGTTCAACGTTACACCACGTTGCAACAGGCCCAAACCACTGTCGAACGTTACACCACATAGCGACAGGGTCAACCCTCTGCCCAACGTTAAACCACGTTGCGACAGACCCAAACCACTGCCAACGTTACACCACATTGCGCAGGGTCAAACCAGTTCCAAGATTAATAAAATTATTAAAGGTGTTCAACTAATCCCAGTGAGTCTGTCAGTTCGCCCATTAACCGTGGGCACGACTATTCGAATAGTTTTACTCTGCAGAGGTGTACAACTTTACCCACAAGACATGGCTCCCAAGCATGTTACCATGCCCCAACGTATCACTACGATACCTCAGTACGGAAACCATGATAAGACCTTTCACCTAACCCTCCCTAGACAATCGCACCACACTTCAGGTTTCACCCCCTCCTTTACACCAAGTCGGGCAGTCCCCTCTTGTGCCTTGGTAGATCCGGAAGCAGCAGAGGCTTTCGTTACACCACGATTGCTCGTCCATACTCCATCACGCCTACCCTTGCCTCGGTACGTCGAATAGGGACAAGCTAGATTACGAGTCTCACCGTTGCCCATTCTGGCTTGTGGTTAGTACGTGTAAGACCTTTAGGGTTTCCTGAGAACCGGTCCTTAGTTGCCATGGGCACGACTCTCAAAACCATGCACCCACAGCCCACCATAAGCAATATTTTAGTTATATTAATCCTCAACCGGATATTAATAATGATTACAACCATTAAAGGTCTATCAAAGTGTAACAGTAATTAAATAATAATTGGTGAGCTAGTTGAACTAAGCATGGCTAAGCATTGCCTAACCCTAAGTCTAGTCAAATTAACCCTGGGATGACAATAATAATAAATGGGGATCAACGGGTATAAAGGTAAATGCCCAATAGATGAATAAAGTAAATACATTTGAATACAATGCATGTTTGAATGTAAAAGCGGGGGATTTTATAATCATAGGTTCAATATGATCAAAGAAGGGTGCCACTTGCCTTGCTTAGACCCACGAGGAACTTCGGCGATGACTTCGAGAACAAACGGCGCTGCGACGGGGTCAAAACCTACGACAAACAAGGCAAAACAAGCAAAACAGGCTATAAAACTACTGAAACAGAGAAAGAAACTATTTTTAATGGATTCTTGGCATTTTTCTGGATTTAATGAAACTTGAATGGACCTAAACGGAGACTAGATGAATTACTTATGATTTTTAGAAGTTTAACTGTGTTTTTAAACTAAACAGAAAAACCTTGTTGATTTATTGCGCAATTAATCGGAGGCATGACGTCAGCGCAGGAGTGAGAGGAGGCTGACGGCTGGGGCCCATTTGTCAGTGGGAGAGAGGAGAGATTGAGGGGATGACACGTGGGCCCGGGGAGGAGAGGAGAGAGAGAAGGGAGGGGTGGCTGACGGGTGGACCCCATTGGGAAGGGAGAGAGAGAGGGCATGGTGTCCGGCTGTCACACCCGGAGTTTCGTCCTAAGCCTAAATCGTAAAAGAAATCCGTAGGTAACAATTGGCTTAATTAACTCAGGAAAAATCCCTCTAAAAGAACCTAATTTACTTAAAATCGAGGCTCGCAAATCGACTAACAGGACTTAAATTTTAAATTGCAGAAGTATAAAATTTGGCCAATCAAATTAATTTAAAATTCGGCAAAAGTGGGGTTTTCCTTTTTCCCTCCTTTTTCCTATCTTTTTCCCTTCCTTCTCAATTGGGCCGAAGTCCAATTTTCCTCCCTCTTTCTTTTTCCTTTTCTTTTTCTTTTTCTCTTCTTCCCGGGCCGGCCCAGCCGAGCCAGCCCGCAGCCTCCTTCTCGGCCGGCCCAGCCGAGCCGGCCTCCCTCCGCCCGCCAGCGCGCGTCCCGCCTGGGCCGCCGCTCGGCCCAGCTCCCGCGCTCACCGCTCGCCCGCGCCGCGAGTCCGCACCGCCTCCCTCCTCTCTCTCGTGCCACTGACAGGTGGGGCCCACCTGTCAGCGACTGCTCCGCCACCCTGCGCCCGCGCCGCGCCGGCCGAGTCCGAGTCCGCCGCCGCGCCGCAACCGCCGCCGCCGCAACGGCTGCCGCCGGGACCGCGTCGTCGCCGACTCGGTCTCCAACCTCTGCCCGCCCTAGCCGGTGCCGCCACCCTATAAATCCCGAGCCACCGCGCGCCGTCGCCCACTTTCCGCCGTCACTCGTGTCGCCGCCGCGCTGCCGCCTCTCGCCGCCGCCGCGCAATCTCGTCACCAGCCGCCGGCCGCCGCCGCCCTGTTGCGTCACCACTTCCGTCCCGCTGTCGCCGACTTCCTGCCGCCCTCGCCGTCGCCGGGGAGCCTCCTCGGTGCTGCGCGTTCCCTCGCCGCCCGGTCGCCGCCGTGTCTCGCCCGTCGCTGCCACCCGTCGATCTCCGCCGCCACCGTCGATCTCCCGCTCCCACCCGCGTCGCCACCTCCGCCTCGGTCTCGCCGACCCGCCCGCGCCCTCGCCGCCGCCGGTGAGCACCCGCACCCTCCTCCCCTCTTTCTCCCCCTTCCGGCCGACCGCCGCCGAGTCGCGCGCCGTCGCCGAACGAGTGCGAAGCTCGTCCCTCCCGCCGGCCGCCGCGGTCGTCGTCGCCTTCGTGTCGCCGACGTCCAGTCGCCGTCGCTTGCGCCCGCGCGTGTCCGCGCTCGCCGCTCGCCGGCCGTCGCCGTGCCAGCCGTCGCCGCTGTTCTGCCGGTTGCGCCCGTGCGTCGCCGCCTCGGCCGTCGTCGCCGTCGCGCCGTCGCCGCTCGCCGGGCGTCGCCGTCGCGCCGTCGTCGTCGCGCCGCCGTCGCCGTGCGCCGTCGCTGCCGCGTCGCCCGCCGCTCCCGCCGGTCGCCGCCGTCCGCCCGAGCCCGCGCGCTCTGCTCCTCTCTGTTCCCCCTTCCGCTGACGTGTGGACCCCACCCGTCAGTTGTCCCCGCGCCCGCCTCCTCTCTCTCTCCTCCCCGGGCCCGCGTGTCAGTCTCTCCCTCTTCCCCTCTCTCACCGACAGGTGGTCCCCACCTGTCAGCCGTCAGCTTCCTCTCTCCTCGCTGACGTCAGCAGCCCCATTAATTGCGCAATAATTGATTTAGGACTTTTCTGTTTAGCTAAAAACCCAGAAAACTTCTAAAATTCATAAGTAATTCATCTAGTCTCCGTTTAGGTCCATTCAAATTTCATTAAATTCATAAAATTGTCATGAATCCATTAAAAATAGTTTCTTTTGCTGTTTCAGTAGAGTTTGTGCCTGTTTTATTTCTTTTTGTGCTTTGTCGCTTAGATTCGGACCCCGCCGAAGAGCCGGTTTACTTCGAGATCGTCGCCGAAGTCCCCCAAGGGCCAGAGCAAGGCAAGTGACACTCATCCTTGAACATATTGAACCTATGATTGCAAATTCCCCGCTTTATTATTTCAAATATGCATTGTTTTAATCAAAGTACTTACTTTACGCTATTTTCGGGTAAACCTTATTATTAAGCCGTTGTTTATCCAACTTTATTCATTGCTGGACCAGGGGTAACTTGATTAGAGTTAGGCCTAGGTTAATGCTTTGCCATGCTTAGAACAAATAGCTCATGGGAAAACACTGTAATCATGCTTAGTTCGGAATAGCTGAGATAATGATTCACCACCCGGTTCGGGTTAATGTCAACTAAAATATTGATAATGGTGGGCTGTGGGTGCATGGTTTTGAGAGTCGCACCCATGGTAATTAAGGACCGGTTCACGGGAAACCCTAGAAGTAAATAAGTGCTAACCACATGCCGAATGGGTAAGGTGGGATTTGGAGCATGACTTCGAACTATTTGACGTACCCAGGCAAGGGTAGGCGTGATGGAGTATGGACGGGCAATCGTGGTGTAACGAAAGCTTCTCCTGCTTCCGGATCTACCAAGGCACAAGAGGGGACTGCCCGACTTGGTGTAAAGGAGGGGGTGAAACCTGAAGTGTGGTGCGATTAAATAGGGAGGGTTGTGTAACGTGTCCTATCACGGTCTCCTTTCCGGTATACCATGGTGGTATGTCGGCGCACGTTCAAGTGTAGTGGAGTCGTGTCTTGTGGGTACAGTAGTACACCTCTGATCAGAGTATAAACTATTCGAATAGCCGTGCCGACGGTTACGGGCGAGCTCCCAGCTTCACTGTGATTAGTGAACCTCTAATAACTTGAGTGAATTGGTTATCACTCGGGACTACCGCAACGTGGGGTAACGTTGAGTAGTGGTTGGGCCTGTTGCAACGTGGTGTAACGTTGGACAGTGTTGTGTTTTTTTGCAATTGTTTATTTACTTGTGCTTTACTGTACTTAATTACCTTTGTTCTTTTAAGCTCTGTTATTTGTTTAAACTGCTGCTTTACTGCAATTAACCCTAGCCTGTCCTTGTTAATCCCATTGCATCATTTATTCTTCCCCTTGTCCGTGTTACTTGTTGAGTACGGTGGTTTGTACTCAGCCTTGCTTAACTTTCCCCCCCAGAGCTAGAAGCCGAGTCAGATGGAGGTGCCTCTCAGGAGTGAGCTGTTCCGCCGTTGAAGCGTTGCCTGTGGACTGGAGCCGTACCCGCTGGAGCTAGTCTACCTTTTTCTTTCCGCTGCATTTCCGTTAGAATAAGTGTAATTTTCAGTTGTTTCTAAGAACGATGGTTATGTACTCAACATTGTCTTTTTGTGTGCCCTGGCTGGTCCTGGACAGGGATTTAATACACAATTAAGTTCAGAAATTCGTGTGAGGAATTTCTGGGCGTGACACCGGCTGGCATGTGGGCCCTACTAGCCGGCCACACAGAACAGAGAGGAGGGGAGGACGACTTCGGCCGGGCAGAGGAGGGCAGTGGCGTCCGGCGCGGAGGGCGGCGGAGGACGGCGGAGGGCGGCGGTTCCGCGGTGGCGACGGCGAGGCGATGGAGGCGGTCCCGAGAGGGTGCGTCGGCGGCGGCAAACGGCGCACGCGCGTGACGGCGACACACCGGTCGACGACGGCGGCCGAAGAGAAAAAGAGGGAGGAAGAGAGAAAGGGAGAGGCTCACCGGGGATGAGAATGACAGCAGCGGGTCGGCCTGGACGAGGCGGAGGTGGCGTGCGGCTCGGAGCGGCGGCGTGCGACTGAATTGGGTGGCGGTGACATCGGCCGAGCGACGTGACGTTGAGCAACCAAGGCGAGCCGTGGCGGCGAGGACGACCATCAACGCGAACGCCCCCAGGAGCGGCCGGCGGCGGCTCGGGGCAGCGTCGCGGAGGTGACGTCGAGGCGAGGGTAACGACGGGCGGAGGGGCGACGGTGACGTCTGGGGCACACACACGCGTGGAGGAGGCGGAGGCGAAGGTGGTGTCGGGCGGAGGGATCGAGGCGGCGTGGCGGCGAGTCAGCCGGCGGCGCGGGTGCGCACGGGTGTGGGCGAAGGGAGCTCAGCGACAGCGTCGCGAGGGTGACGGTGATGGCGGAGGGTGGTGGACGGCGGTGACGTCCGGCAGGGAGTTGGCGAGTGACGGCCCCAGGCAGCGCGGCGACGACGTGCGACGCGGCGGCGAGGGTCGGGGAGAAAGAGGAGAGGGGAGACCGGGGCGGCGCCGAGCATGGCCGGGGAAAGGAGGAGGAGCGGCGCACGACGACGGCTTGGCGGCGTGGCGCGTGCGCGGGGAGGCAGAGGAGGATGGAGGGAGGGGAAACCGTGGAGATGGCGGCCGGGGACTGGCGGCGGTGTCGGTGCAACGACGGCTTTGCGTCGCGCGGCGTGGAGGAGGTGGTTGTGCGGCCTGGACGGGAAAAGCGGCATGGCTGTTGGGCCGGCGCGAGCGGAGCGGCGGGATCGACGGCGACCGTTGCGAGCGACGGCGCGACCGGGGAAAGCGGAGCGATGGTTGCGCGCGGGAGGAGGTGGCGTGGCGGTGGCACGGCTAGGCGGCAGGCGGCCGGGCGAGCGGTGGTCGGCGACGTCGGCGCGACGGCAGCGGACGGCGGCGACGACCGACGGCGCGGCGAGGGGTGGCGCTAAGGATTGGCGGTTAGGCGGTGACCGAGGAAGAGAGGAGGCGCATGGCCGACGGCGGCAACGGTGCCCGACGGCGACGGTGAACGGCGCACGCATGGAGGGGAGGCGGTGCGGCTCGACGGGTGCGGCCGGCCCGGCGAGCAGCTGGCGGCGGCGGTGCGGTGGCACGGTGCAGTGCGGCCTGCGGTGTGGCGACGGCGCATGCCCGGCCAGGGCGACGGCGAGGCCGACGCGCAGCACGGCTGCGGGACAGAGCGAGGCGGGCATAGGTGCTGACGCGGCGACGTGCAGCTTGGTCGCGAGCGGAGGGGGACGACGGGCACGCGCGACCGAGAAGGAGCGGAGAGGTGGCCGGGTGGCGGCGGAGGACGTCGGCCGACGGTGAGCGGCGGGGCGCACTCGCGGTGGCACGAAGAAACAGAGGAAGGGAGGAGGGCGGGCTCACCGACGGACGACAGCGGTGAGGGTGCGAGGATGACGACGCTCGGGCGGCGATGGGTGTCCGGCGGCGCGCTGACAACGGTGCACGGGCGACGAGAGCGGCTCTCCGTGGCGATGATCGGTGACATCCTGAGGCGGGGCGTCGGTGCTCGAGCGGTGGCGAGGGCCGGGCGCGGGGCGGTGAAGGGCGGCAGCGTAGGGGCGACGATGAAAGGGAGCGAGTGGCGGCCAGGGAGGGGATTTAAAGGTTGAGGCCGGCGCGTAGGGCGGGGAGGTAGTTGGTGACGGGTGCGGGAAAGGGGGCAGCGCCGGAAGAAGCGGGGCGGTGGTTACGCCGGGCGACGGATTTGGCGGTGACCGGGGAAAGCGGAGTGGGTGCGGCGGCGCGAGCGGCACGCGCGGCCATGGCGCGACAGAGAGCGGCGGCGTAGCAGTGCTAAGCGGCAGGACGGCGCGGCGACGCGGCGACACGGCGAGGTGCGACGCGACGGGAGCCATGGCGAGGTGGCGGAGAGCGGTGGCGTGCGACAGGGGAGCGGCACAACGCGGACGTCGTGGCGGCTAGGCGCGACGACGCGACGTCGGGCGACGCGGAGCAACGCGACGGCGGGCGCCGAGGGAGAGATTGAGGAGGAAGGGGAAAGCTCACCGGATGGACAACGACGATGGTGGGACGGCGGACGACCGACGATGACCGGGACCGGCGGGCGAAGGCGCGAAGGTGGAGACCGGTGGCGATGGCCGACGACGGGGAGCAGCGCTTGACGGTGAACGCGGCAGCGACACGACGAGAACGCCGGGCGGCTTTGGGAGGCGACAACGACGCGACGGGCGCGGCGAAGCGACGACGCTCCGACGACGGCGGGGAGCGTCGGTGTCGGCCGAAGGAGCTAGACGGGCCCGACAGGTGGGGCCCACTTGTCGGTGTCCTGCGAGAGGGGGAGGGAGGCGAAGAGGACTTGGGGCTCGGCGGTTTGGGCCGTGGCCTGGCTCGGCCCGGTGCGGGGGGGAGAGAGGTAGGGGCAAGCTGGGCCGGGAGAAGGACTGGGCCGGCCCAGCGGGAGAGGAGGAGGAGGCTGAAGGGAGAGAAAAAAAAAGGAAAAGAGAAAAAGAAAAGGGAAAAAGGGAAAAAAAAGGAGAAGGGAAAAAGAAAAGAAAAAGGTAGGAGGGAGAAAAAAAAAGAAATTGCCTCCAATTTTGCCGATTTTTATTAAGTTTATTTGAGCAAATTTTATTGACTGCAATTCAAATATAAATCCTGTTAATAATTTAAAATGCTCTCGGGACATTTTAGAACATCCGAAAAGCTTCCAATTAAATTAAATTAATGTATTACACTGAGTTTCTCCTGAACTTTAATTAACAAATTATTTTTAATGCATTATTTAATTAATTCTTGGCTAGGGTAAAACTCAGGGCGTGACAAACCACTTGGCACGCTTTGGTCGTGACGAGGTTGATACTAGAAAGAAGAATATACGTAAGTTTCTCCAAGGCATGAATAGGGGCATTAGGATACAGCTAGTCATCCAAAACTTCCCCACCTTCCAGCAGATGGCAGACATGGCACCGATTGTGGAGGAAACTTGAAGACAAGAAAACGCTCTCTAGAAGCGTAAGACTGCTCAACTTGGACTCTTACATCTTGGAGCTCCACGTCTCAGGATTAGCCACCCAGTCTAGTACCACAGGCCAATGTTTCCCCCAAGCCTTGGATTTCATGAATGCTCTATGCCACCACGCCCTCCAACAACAGTCCAATCGAGGGTTTATAACGGTAACAATGGAAGCAACATCACCACCTCCAATGCTCCCCTCAGGAACTCACAAGGTGTAACAGGATGCGCTTGGTTTTGATGTGGGAATATAGGACACTATGATACAGAGTGCCCTGAATTTCCTGCCCCTTTGGCCTATGGAACTTCTCACGTTAGCACCACTGGAGCACCTGTCGCACCTCCAGTTACAGCATTACTCAGAAAAGTAGCCAAGCCTCCCGTGTTGCTCCAACCTTCTAACGAGGCCAAGTTAACCATTTGCAGGCAGAATCAACCTAGGAGTCCCTAGATATAGTGATAGGTATGTTCACTATCAACACCATGCCAACCTTTATCTTATTTTATTTCGGAGCTTTGCATTCCTTCATTTCTTATTCTTTTACGGAGAAAAATGGGTTCAAGACCAAAGATTAGAAGTACACATGCTGATCAAATACCCTAAAAATGAAATTAGCCTGGTCATAGAGGGAGTTACCATCATTGCCAGCCCCATTCTTCTAGAATCCTAGGGCTTGGTCTTAATCGTAGGGATGGATTGGTTGTGCAGATACAGGAGTCAGATAGACTATGCTACTCTAACCATTACATTGCAAGGACAAAGCAGAAGTAAAGTGTGGTTTACCGCTCCCTGATGATGAAAGAAGTACTAGTGGTAAATGAAGGTAGGCTCTAACTTCCTTTTTTAGGGGATTCGATCCGCATGGGTACTTCTAAGCTCTTGGTCCTGAACCCATTTTTCTCCACAAAAGAACAGGAAATGAATGATTGCGAAGCTCCAGAGTCAAATAAGATAAATGTTGGCATGAAGTTGACAGTGAACATACCTATCACTACATCTGGGGACTCCTGGATTGGTTCTGCCTGCACGTGGTTGACTCGGCCTCGTTAGAAGGTTGGAGCAGCGTGGGAGGCCTGGCCACTTTTCTGAGTAGTGGCTCTAACTAGAGGTGCGCCAGGTGCTCTAGTGGTGCTAATGTGAGAAGCTCCAGAGGCCAAAGGGGCAAGAAATTAAGGGCACTGTCTTAGTGTCCTATATTTCTGCATCGAAACCAAGCGCATCTTGCTACACCCTGCAAGTTTCTGAGGGGACCATTGGAGGTGGTGATGTTGCTTTCAGTGTTACAACTATAAACCCTCAATTGGACTGTTGCTGGAGTGCGTGGTTGCATAGAGCGTTTCTGAAATCCAGAGCTTGGGGGAGGCATCGACATGTGGTACTAGACTGGGTGGCTGATCCTGAGAAGTGAAACTCCATGATGCAAGAGTCCAAGTTGAGCAGCCTTACGCTTCCAGAGAGCATCTTCCTCCCTTCGAGTTTCCTCCACTATCAGTGCCCTGTCTACCATCTGCTGGATGGTGGGGAAGTTTTGGGTGACTAACTATATCTTAATGCCCACATTAATGCCCTTGAGAAACTTACATATATTCTTCTTTTTAGTATCGACCTCGTCACGACAATAGTGTGCCAGGTGGTTGAACTTGCCAAGGTACTCATTGATGGTGCAGTTGTCTTGCTTAAGTTTATTGAATTCCTTGCTTTTGATGTCGATAGTGCTCTCAGGACCATAGGCAATCCAAAAAGCTTCTGCAAACTCAGCCCAATCAATGGTGGTGGGGGTCCTGATGGGTGTTACGATATTTCTCCCATGTGTTGGTTGCAGGTCCTTTTGAGTTGATGGACTGCATAAAGTGTCTTCTCCCATGGTGTGCATTGCACCAACTCCAACTTCCTTGCCACATCCTTCAACCAATCATCTGCCTCCACTGATTTAGAGGTATGGGAGAATTCTATGACTTGAGTCCTTAGAAACTCATTCAGCTTGGAGCGTCGATCGGGATCATGTTGTGATTGCTGAGTGAGGACGGTCAGGTTCCAGGCTATGCCCTGTAGAATCTGATTCTGCAAGGCTAGAAGGTCTTGGGGGTTGAGGGGAGGTGGATGAGGTTGCTTTCCAAAGGTGGTAACCCCAGTTTCATGTGTTGGTGCGCATGTGCTCGGACCCATGGTCCTGCTGCAGTTCAGGTTCCTCCCTAGTAATGTTGCAAGGGAAGGGTCTCTGCTTTTCATCCTCGAAATGAGAAGGGATATGGATATTGCAGCGAGGGCGTCCAGCCATCTGCTAAAAGGATATAGAGGGGGGAAGTCCTTAACTACGAGGCACACTTTCAATCAAAGATTTGCTACACATCACAGTACATTCAACAAGATGCAAAGTACAATACAACATACAGGGAACAAGACATTTGTCTTTTATACACTGAGCCACAACACCTGGGTTTAACTGGCTAACAACACAATATGAGTTCCATCGAAACGGTGGCTAGACGCGATCTCAACCAACCTTACACTAGTCGCTATCTTGGGAGACCCCCTTATTCAATCCACTAATTTATAGGTTATGACTCATGACAACACAAGCTACTCTAGTGTTAGTCCTCGACGTGCGGCTCCTCGTCATTAGTGTCGATCAAACAGGCAGCATGGAATCAAGTGGAGGCTCCTAGAGAGTAGGGGCCAGCAGTCGGCGGTGCAGGTGTCACGTCTAGAAATTTACACCAATTTCTGAACAATAGCATGCATTAATCTCGGTCCAAGAATCAGTCCGAGTACACACTATGACAAATTAATACAAAGTTCCAAGTCGGGCAGCCCCCTCTTGTGCCTAGGTGAATCCGAAAGCAGGATAGGACCATCGTTATACCATGACTCCCATCCATACTCCATCACGCCCACCCTTGCCTGGGTGCGTCGAATAGGGACAAGCTAGACTACGAGTCTCACCGTTGCCTACTCTGGCTTGTGGTTAGTACGTGTAAGACTTCCCGGGTTTCCTGAGAACTGGTCCTTAATTACCATGGGCACAACACTCAAAACGATGCACCCACAGCCCACCATAAGCAATATTTTAGTTGCATTAATCCACATCGTGAGATTAATAATGATCATAACCATTAAAGGTCTATCAAAGTTTAATAGTTAATTAAACAACAATTGGTGAGCAAGTTGAACTAAGCATGACTAAGCATTACATAAGCCTATTTCTAGTCAAATTAACCTTGGGATGACAATAATAAAGGGTGGGAATCAACGGGTATAAAGGTAAATGCCCAATAGATAAATACAGTAAATAGATTTGTATAAAATGATGCTCGTTTGAATGTAAAGCGGAGATTTTATAATCATGGGATCAATATGTTCAAAGAAGGGTGCCACTAGCCTTGCTCAGACCCACGAGGAACTTCGGCGACGACTTTAGGAACGAAGGCGCTGCGGTGGGGTCCAAAACATACGGCAAAGAGTGCAAAACAAGCAAAACATGCTATAAAACTACTAAAATAGAGAAAGAAACTATTTTTAATGGATTCTTGGCATTTTTCTTGATTTAATAAAACTTGAATGTGCTAAAACGGAGACTAGATGAATTAGTTATGAATTTTAGAAGTTTAACTGTGTTTTAAGCTAAACAGAAAAGTTTTAAATCAATTATTGCGCAATTAATGGGGCTACTGACGTCAGCGGAGGAGAGAGGATTGTGGCGCACGCTGGCGGGGAGGGACGGCGACGCACCCGCGAAGGGGGAGGTGGCGTGAGGCGGTGCGGAGGCGTCGCCCGCGCGGGGAGGACGATGGTGGCGATAGCCGACCGAGATGATGACAGCGGGAGACGGTGGCGGTGCTTGGCGGCGACGACATGGCGGCCGTGAAGCGATGACGACGTCAGGCGGCAACCCGACGGCGGCGGCAAGCGACTCCCGGCGCGCGACGACGGCACGGGCACACCTGCGATGGCGGCGGAAGGAAAGAAGGGGAGGAGGGAAAGGTTTGGGGCGCTCACCGGCGGTAGTGGGGGCATGGTCGCGTCGGCGAGGACGAGGCAGCGGTGGTGATGCGGCTCCGCGGCAGCTGCTGGTGGCAAGGCGTGAGTTTGGGCGGCGGCGGCGAGGCGATGAGGCGCGGCGGCGGCAAGGGACGTGCGGAAAGGGGCGGCGGCGCGCGGGTGAGGGGGATTTATAGGGGAGGAGTGCCGGCTAGGGCGGGCGGCCATTAGGAGGAGTTTGGGTCGGTCACAGGCGAAGGAGGCGGCGACAAACGTGGCGGCGGTGGAGTCGGAGTCGGCGGCGGCTGGTTCGGCCGGGAAGGAGGGAGGCTCGACTTCGTGTGGCGCGGGAGTTGGGCCTGGGCCTGGCTCGGCCCGGCGGGGAGTGAGGTGCACTGGGCCAAGGAGGCCCAGGCGGGGAGAGGAGGGTGTGGGGAGGAGAAGGGGAGGTGGGCCGGTCGGCTGGGCCGGCCTGGGAGGAGGAGGAGGGAGAGGAAGGTGGAGGGAAAGAAAAGGGGAGGAAAATTGGACTTCGGCCCAATTTGAGAAGGAAAAGGAAAAAGAAAGAAAAAGGAGGGAAAAAGGAAAATGCCCCACTTTTGCCGAATTTTAAACTAAATTTATTTAAGAAAATTTTATTGATTGTAATTCAAGTTTAAATCCTGTTAATAATTTAAAATGTTTTTCGGGACATTTTATAACACGAAAAGCTTCCAATTAATTAATTAAATTTGCACACTGCTTTTCTCCTAAACTTTAATTAGACAAATTATTTTTAATGCATTGTCCAATTATTTTTAGGCTTGGCTAAAACTCAGGGCGTGACAGCAGGGGAGGCGCCGCGATCTAAAAGGGTTAGACTGGCGGCAACATGGAATAGGAAAAGTGAAGGGGACATCACTCATTTGGATATTCACAACAATCCTTCGCTAGTTATTCAAGGTCCAATCACAAGAGCTTAGACATGACAATTGAATTTAGAGGTGAGCTCGTTCTTACGTTTTTCTTTATATGAATTTGAGGATAAATTTCTTCCTAATGATTATATTATTATTAGCAACATTGGAAAAGACAAGTAGATACTTAGAAATAGACTTAGAGATGCAGAGGTCAAGCAAGAATGTTCAAGTCAAGATGGAGGCCCAAACCAAGTCAACTTCGAGTACGGTTTGAAGTGCATGACCATTCTGCACTAAAACGGCCGCCCATGTCACATATATGTTTGGATTGGGGTGTTCTTTATATGGATGGAAAACTAAAAAGATAACATTTTTAGTAGTTTTGGTCTCATGTTCAAATTCATTACAAGACATCACATATCGACTCAACAAGTGGATGTCCATAATCTGTTCCGTTGTTGCATCGCTGAATTTTGGCCTAATAAAATATGAAACATACCAACATTGCTATCATCTAAATTGCTCACAACTTTCTTCCTGTTCTTCAAACCATCATACCAAGACTTAAAAATTTTACTCTGTTATCCATTTGACCTATTTTTTACCTTTTCGACAAGTGTTAGACTAGATACTTCAACAATGTTTTCCTTCATCAATCCTTCATGGTTATAAGCCTTACTGCTCTTGCTGTTTAGTGAGGAACATGCCATGTGAACGGTACTCGATTCACCCTACCTTTTATTGTCTCAACTACTGTTGAAACAAACTTATTATCTTTCTTCATTGAAAGAGATAAATTATGACTTTTTTATGCACTTGCAAATAATCTTCTTGGTTTCTTAGTTTCAAATGAACTACATGATATTCCATAACTTCTTGTTGAACCTTTTTTTCCCATAAAGTAGTTTTGATATTTCCTGCCAGTTTTGGAAGGGCATTTGTCATTAAAA